>NC_137324.1:71712617-72447617 GCF_965287045.1 Carcharhinus amblyrhynchos
GCTGATACAATCCCAGGGACTTCCTGTCTTAACTTCTGAAGAACTGACAACTCTCCAAAGAAAAAACAGTACAAATCATTATGGAAAATTTTTTGTATGCAGAAACAGAAATAATATGCAAGTAATCAGCAGATACAGAAATGATGACAATCTGATATCTTCCACCACCCACAAGATCCTTGAAAATCAAAGACTGGCCTTACACATAGAAACATAGGAACTAGAGCAGGAGCAGGCTACTCAACCGTTCGAGCCTGCTCCACCATTCATCTTGATCATGGCTGATCACCAAATTCAATATCCTGCTCCCCCCTTCCTCCCATATCACTTGATCACTTTAAACCCAAGAGCTTTATCTAATTTCTTCTTGAAATCAGACAATTTTTTGGCCTCAACTACATTTTGTGGTACTGAATTCCAACATTCACGACCTTCTGGGTGAAGAAATTTCTCCACACCTCAGTTCTAAAAGGTTTATCCTCTTTTCCTCAACCTATGACCCCTAGTTCTGGACTCCCTCACAGCTGGGAACATTGGCTGCGATACTCCCAAAAGCACTGAATTGGCGGGAAAACGATTCTGGATCCCGACTGTTCTGTCAGTTCAGCTTCTGACGTGAATTTCCTCACTCTGTGCACTGCAGGGGTCACAATCGTGAATCTCATTAAAAACCAAGGGAGGGGGGTGGGCAGAGCCTATTCGCGCTGGAGTTTGACAGTTCTGGAATTCTGCACATGCACAATGGCCCCTATCTGTCAGTCTCCCCATTTGCTGGCCAACTCAATTGCTAGCCAGCCCAGGCCCCCACAGTGCTGCCCTTGCAACATCCCCCACCCCAACAATTCCTGGGCCAGCCATGAACCTTCGGCCCTGGTGTGCCCCGATGTCCAGCTCACAACCCCCCCCCAGAGGTGGCAATCCCCTCATCCCCTCACCCCGGCAGACCCCACCCCCCCAACTGACCCCCCCCCCCACCTCACCAATCCCGCCCCCCCCCCCCACAAGTCTCAGACCCCACTCCCCAGGAGGCAGGAACTTCCCCGGCAGACCACTCCCCCAACACGCACCAGTCACTGTGCTCCCTCCATCCCAGACCAATAGCCATGCAGAGTGGCAGCGGGACCCCCACCCTCACCAGTTGCCCCCTAGGCCCCTCCCATAGTAGGCCCTGACCCTTTGGCACTGCCTGATGCCCAGTGAGCAGTGCCAAGGTGCCCCCTTGGGCAGTGCCAGGTGGCACAGGCTGGCACTGCCAGCATGTCTATGCCCAGGGGACACTATCCCTCCACTGCCTGACCCCCTGAGGGGTCATGATTGCCCCCCTTCATTCCGACAGGGTCTCTCTCTAATTCCCCGCCCGAACATAGGGAGCTGCTCTAACCTCTGCCGAAATGAAGTACTCCTAGTGGAGAGGGAGATTCAGAAAGCTTAGACAAAGGGTCATCTGGACTCAAAACAACAGCTGTTTTTTCTCTCCTTACAGATGCTGCCAGAGCTGTTGAGATTTTCCTGCTTTTACTCCTTCTAAAACAAGGACATCCTTTCTCAGAAAAGGACTCTAAACCTGCACCCAATACTCCAGGTGTGTCCCCACCAATGCCCTATACATTTGTAGCGAAACAGCCCTATCCCTATACTCAAATCCTCTCGCTATGAAGGCCAACATACCAATTGCCTTCTTTACTGCCTGCTGTAAATGCACATTTACTTTCAGTGACTACACCTGTTGGGCTGGGTTCCAGACTAGTAATCACTTAGACCACAGTGTTTAGTCAATGGTTCTCTCCTCTGGAAGAGTATATTTCATTGGAATGAACTTGAATGGACTGTGTGCCGCTGCTGTATGTAAAACTGGGTCACTTAGACAAAGGCAAGTAATTCTTAACCAAAGATTCCTTGCAGAGGCCATTAATCGTCTGCATATAATTAACTAAATGTTGCATTTCTAAGAAAATGTATTTTGGATTGTGTAAAATCATTGATGAATTATATAACCTCCACTGGGATAAATTCTGATCATGGTGAGCTGGGAGAAAAAATATTCTAATTTGTGCAATTTTTGTAAGGAAATAGTAAATTTCTTACTAATAAAACATTCACAATATTAATACAAATGGAAATCTATTCTGCTGGATTTGTAAGTCAAAATGTACTCATAAAGGCAGAATAATTTCCCAGGAAAAAAATTAATTTGTTATCAGTTTGGGCTGCTTTTTGCTTCTTTTGTCATTAACTGAAATAAAGTGAAAGATCTCAGTGCGATTACGATTAGATTTCAGCCATGCTTCAATGCTTCCAGTTGTTTATGGAAGATATTGGCCGAATTTTCCAGTCTCCTGCGCACCACCACTGCTGACAGCGAGAATGGAGAATTTGGCACTCAGCTAAAACTCCATTCATTGTAGAAAGACCAGAGAGTCTCAGCCATGGATGAGGCCAAAGAATTCCAGCCATTGTGTTGAAATTCATTACTATGGTAAATTGCATACATATCCCCATCGACTCTGCTCAGAACTGCTCAAACTGAATACCTTTGTGGAATTAAAGACCTTTCAAGAGAGATACAGTGGATCATAACACCATTATTTTATTCTCATGATAAGAACTCACATGCAGCCCTGTGGAAACTGCCACACGTATGGCAAATGAGGGAAAAATGGAACTGTCTCCCTGCTTTCAAAAGGTTTATTCTTTTGAATTGTGGTTGAAGTGAATTGTTGCATTTAAATCTGAGTACCTGGCCTCAAAGTATCCACTTACTGATGAATATCACTAGTGGAAACCTTTCCACTTCTGAACGTTGTCATTGCTCAATTCGATCATTGCAAGTTCTGGGCCAATGGAGTTTTTGTTTAAGCCCATTAACACAATTAAAATAAATTCTCTTAATTAAGTGTTGCTTAAAAGGAGACGTGCTATTGAAGCTTTTCAGCTTGCACTCATCAGAACAGCTACTCAAAAGTTAAGTCAACGGTAAAGAGAACAACAAGTTATATTGCATGAATAGAGAGTGCTGATTGGTTAGCAAGTGGACTCTGGTTGGTAGAGGCATTGCCATGGAGAACGCAGCAGCGAACAGTTAACTGTTAATGCCAAGTTTCTGTTTCAATTTCAAACCAGGCCAGTCAACTCTGATTGGTCAAGACATTGCCATGTAGAATGAATCAGGGAATGGTTGTACCCCAAGCATTTGTTTAGTTGTTAAGAGTGCAATGTGAGGATTTGCTTCTTTGGTCTGTAAAGGACAGGGGCCTATGTGTACAATATGTAGCATTCATAAGTGAGGCACACTGAGCCCAGTTGATGACTTTAAATTGGTTTTGAGTGTATTTCTTAGCACAATCAAGATTGTTTAACAAATGTTGTTTAATTGTGGAATCACATCTAATGTTGAACACTATGTGCTATAAGTTTTGAAAGCACAGGCTGGCTGAGTACAGTTAGCACTTTGCCTGCTGTGAACAGTCAAAAGGATATGCTGTTTGATACACTTCACCAAACATTGGGACAGATGGCACTGAAACTCAGATTCTACATTACTCATCTGAGCAATAGGCAGGATGTTTCTTTGGTTTGTGGCCAATGGACATGAACCAGATGTGATGAAATTCGTGTGTGGCACTGGCATTATCTTGAAGGTAGGACATAATTTTAAAGTTCTTTACTGCTGAGTATTTGTGGGATACAGATATATTACTAGTGTGAACCCACCAAATAGCAGTGTGAGGCCTGATACGCCACAAACACCACATCTCAATGTACTATTAGGAAACTCCAATTACATTCTGCTTAATTCAGTCATTCCACATGCAATGTTTCCCACTCTTTCAGGCTCCATAAAATCCCCCCTATTGTGTGTGTGGTGGAAGGAGGAGTGTTAATTGATAAATAATTATGTAATAGGGAGAGATGCTGGTGTAGTGGTAATGTCATCAAACTAATAATCCAGATGTTAGGCTAATGTTCTGTGGACATGGGTTCAAATCCTGCCCTAACAGTTGGTATAATTTAAGTTCAACTAATATATTTGGATTTTCAGTAAAACTATGCAACTATCATTGATTGTTGTAAAAATTTATATGGTTCATTAATATCCTTTAGGGAAGGAAATCTGCCACCTTACTGAAACAGGTGACTCCAGAGCCACAACAATGTGGTTGACTTCTTAACACCCTCAGAAATGGCCTCACAAATACTTCAAGGGAAATTAGGGATGGGCAACAAATGCTGACCTTGCCAGCGATGCCCACATCTCATGAGAGAACAACTAATGTCTCACTTATTACTGTTTAGTGAAAAATGCACTTGAAGACATACTTTGCCATTTTATGAATGGTTTAGAAAGAGAGACAACATTCCATTGATGTTTACTTTTTGAAGAATATGAATTTCCTCTCCCAGTCCACCAATCCACACCCGTTATATGGTTTAGAAAGGTTAAGAAATCCAGCAATCGTAAATTAAGAATAAATTTCAGTCATTAATTTTCATGCCTTTTCACGTTAGGATAACTTGGGCTAGTCATGGTTACTGTTTTTTTTGGCTGTGCACTAGGCTGTTCAAAATGAGGTGTTAATACCATAAGACGGGTCAAGAGTTTTGACAGTGACTCAAGGAATTGACCAATGCAGTAAGGGTCACTTCATATCTCCAGTAGAACAATTCTTGATATATTACTGACTAATGATATCCTACAGGCATGTTGTTAAAAACTAAATATAGCTTCATGCTGATGAAGTGGTTCATAATCCTTCTTTGCATACTGAAAGCAGAGGCAACTGTTTTCGAAGAGCTTTAATTAAGTATTTTGTTTTGAACAAACTATGTCGTTCAAATGTCTTCTCTAGGAAAAATATCAACTTGTTTAAACGAGCAATTAATAGCATAATAGAATAGATTTAATTCACTTTAAGGTTGTATTTATGTATAATGTCTCATGAAAGAAGTCATTAAAAAGTGAGAAGTTATTTGTGGCTGTTGAAAATTTGTTAGCACAACACATGGCTCCACACAAACTGAACAGAGCCTCCCTCAAAATTAATTTATCCTCCTGAACAGAAATGGAGTAAGAGACTATTCCCTGTCTGATGTGTAGTGGAGTGCTGTACAAAGATTAGTCACTAAGTTCGAAAGAAAATGGGTAACACTCAGAGATGCAGAAAGAGGGCAAAAAGTAACAACTTTATCTTTAACATAGGAAAATATCACAACAATTGTTCACAGGAATACAATCAGAAAAGAAAAATGTCAGCAAATCAAAGGAAACATCGGGTGAGTGGTTAATGAGATTGGTAAGCTCTAAAATGTTTATTTATTAGTGACACAAGTAGGCTTCCATTAACATTGTAATGAAGTTATTGTGAAAATTCCCTAGTCACTATACTCCAGCATCTGTTTGGAAGAATTCAGCATCAGCAATACACCTAACCAGCACATCTTTTTGACTGTGGGAGGAAGCCAGAGCATCTGGAGGATACCCATGCAGACACAGGGAGAACATGTAGCCTTCGCACAGTGACTCAAACTGGCAATTGAACCCGGGTCCCTGACGCTGTGAGGTAGCAGTGCTAATCACTGTGCCACTATGCTGCCCACTTTCTAAGGAGAATCTTAAAAGGGAAGAGAAAGTTAGAGAGACAATGAGGATTAGGATGGGAATTCCAGAGTTCAAGGCCTGGGCAGCTCAACATAGAAACATGGAAAATAGAAGCAGCAGTAGGCCATTTGGACCTTCGAGCTGCTCTGTCATTCATTATGATTGCGGCTGATCATCCAACTCAATAGCCTGATCCCGCCTTCCCCCCATATTGCTTGATCCCCTTCAAATGCCAATGCTGTGGTGAAGGGAAGAGTGTAGGGTTTGAGGAATGCAGAATTCTGGGAGGGTTGTAGGGCTGTGGAGATATGGAGCCACAAGGCCATGGATGAATTTGAACATGAGGGCTAGAATTTTAAATTGTGACACCGATGGCTCCCTGTCTGGTTCAATGTGGACCAGCGATTACAGAGATGATGGATAGATTGGACTTGATGCAGGTTAGACTGTCAACAGTAACATTTTGGAATCAACTCAAGTGTATGAATGGTAAAAGATATGAGGCTGGCCAGGAGAACATTGAAATAGTCAAATCTGATGGCAATGGAAAACAGCTGAGGATTTCAGCAGCAGATAAACTGGGGCAGGGGTGAAGACAAGTGGTATTAAAGAGCTGGATGGAGATCGATTTTGTGATGGAGGTATGAGGAGAGAAGCTCGGCTCATAGAACATCAAGGCTGTGAACTATCTGGTTTAGCCTGAGACAGTGACCAGGGAGAAGGGTGTAATCAATGGTAAGGAAACAGAGTTTGTGATGGGAACTAATTGCAGGAACAGAAACGTTTTAATAACAAATAGTCATTGAAAGCATAGTGTCTGATGGTGGAGAAGAGACAGTAGGCAATGAGGAATAATCCAGGATTAGATGAACAGAGGAAATAGGGAGAAACCCATGGGATTTCAAAGCTAAGGTGCAGTGTGACAATGGAGGGCTTTGGTCATGGCATGAATACATATGAATATACTTTGGCATGGACGGTGAATCTGGTGATGGAGGATTTTGGTTTCAAAGATTTCAGTGCAAATTGGAGAGTTGAGTAGAAGTCAGCTGTTGTGATGATAAAGGCTTGGACTAGGTTGTTGGCATCAGTGAGGAGATTTCGGCAATATTTCAACAGTAATAATTGTCATCTTGGTAACAGGAAGGAATGCAGCTTCAAGTTGAGCACAATGCTGAAGTTTCACATCTCTGGGCTAATCTTCAAACTTGTGACACACAACTGTGCTGGTGAGACCGAAAGAAAATGGTTTTGATTTCACTGACATTAAACAAATCCTCAGAAAATTGCAGCACATCTAATCTGTTATGCAGAATACTGAATTTAAATACTCAACTCGCTGAAATCTAATATTAGATATCCAATTAGTTGTGACCATTAACATTTTCAGCTCATTAAACAGCAGATACCAATAGAGTGCACAGGACTAAATAAACGATGCTGGAACATCAGTGCAGATGACGCCAACAAGTCACCATTTTTGCTATTTGAGGAACAGAAAGAAAATGATGAAATTTGCGATAGTCTGGTAGAAAAAGAATGAATGAATAGGTTACTCACAAAATTAGATGATTTTAGTTTTTAGCACAGATTGGACAGTAGCTGTGGCATTTTTATTATAATGTGGGTATGCCGGCGTTGGACTGGCGTAAACACAGTAAAAAGCCTGACAACACCAGGTTTTAGTCCAACCTATTTATTTGATAATATACTCACAAGCTTTCGAGGGGACTGCCTCTTCGTCAGGTGAATGGAGAGTTCTCTCCATTCACCTGACGAAGAGGCAGTCCCCTCGAAAGCTTGTGAGCATTTTTATTATACCCAGAGCAATGCTACCTGGAGCAGAAGTCAATTATATACTTATCATACCTAAAGTAATGATAACAGAATCAAAAGGCAAATAAGACATACTCTTCCCTTACCATTGATGAGACCTACCTTTGGAGCTATCATTTCAGAATAAAGTGGCTATAGAATGATACTGTAACCTCCAAGTCAAACATTCAGCAACAGAAGTTGTTTAGTGAGAAGTTTGTGAGAGGAGAGAATTAAGTAAAGAAAAGAGAAAGGCTTGCATTAATAAAACAATTTCTTGACCCCTGCATACCTCAAAGCAATTTACAGCCAATGAAGCACTTTTGTAGTCACTGTTGTAAAGTAGGAAATACAACAGCTAATTTGTGTTCAGCAAACTCCCACAAACAGCACTGTGATAAACATCAGATTTTTTTTTGATGTTGATTGAGGGATAAAAATTGCCCAGCACCAAAGTAGTATCATGCGATCTTTTAGATCCTCACAAGTAGACAGATGGAGCTTCAGTTTAATATTGCACCTAAAAGGCACCGGGTACGGTTTTCCCAGCCTGCTGCGCTGCTCAGGTAGTGCAGCGAGCTGGAAAATGTCGGCATGGGGTCTGCAGTGGGATTTGCACCCTGGCAGTGCCAACCTGGCACCTTTGCAATGGCAACTGGGCACCCTTGCACCGCCTACTAGGCAGTACCCCCCACTGGGCACCAGGCAGCATCTTGGAGGGGGGGAGGGGGGTCTGTGGAGGCAAGACCTTCTGGGGGCAAGCTGATTGGTGGTAGTGGGGGGATGGGGGAGCCGTTGCGCACTCTGCATTAGGCATTGGTGGGCGAGGGAGGGAGGAGACCAACTGGGGGGAAAGGGGGGGGTTGAGTCAGGCAGGCCAGTGATCAGGGGCGGGAGTCAGGGAAGACATTGGGAGGCTGGCGATTGAAGGGCTGGCCAATATGCATGCGCCAATCTCCCTGCTGAGATATTGGTGCATGCGCAGAGGCCCGCTGATGTGGCACGCTAATGACAGCCTTTCGGGCAGCATTAGGTTCCCCCTCCCCCACCCTCCACCTTACCAGCATGAATCTCTCTGTAATTCCAGAGTGCCGGAATTTCAACAGAATAAGTACGCCTGAAAAATGAGCAGGAAAATCTCCAATTTTCCGGCCCATTGGGCACTTAATTTCCTTTTGGGAAAATTGCCCCCCAGCAACTTTCAAGGACAATTCGAGATGGGCCAGTGGTGCCCACATCCCTCAATAGAATAAAATTAAACACTCTATACTGAACTGGAGTACGAGCACAGACCTTTGTGCTGAAATCCTGAAATGGGCCTTTAATTCAGCATCTTCTAACTCAGGGACAGCCAAGTCACAGTTTACATTTAACAGTGTGAAGCTGGAAGTGTAAAATAAATCATAGAAGGGGTCCCTTTTTGGCTATTTCTGCAAATCAACTGTTAGACTTTAAATTTTACATTTTTACCCATAATAGAAAGCAAAACAATTGCTCCAAAGTACATGACAGAACTAGGGCAAGAACAGCAAAGGTTGCACATTCAATCGCCTGAGTTTATTCTACGTTACTGTTGAGCAGAAAACACTGAGCATGTTGTCTGTATACACACTTACGCTGTTATCCATAAGCAGCTTGCAGTCTTTGAAGACAAAGCAATTGAGGTGAACCTAAAGAAATTCAGTTTGGCACAGAAAGAAAAATGAAATTGTGGGAGAATTTAATCCAACCTATTCTCAGGGGGAAACATGACGATCAGACTGACTTATCCAGAACAGAAGCTGTGCTTCAGTCCCTTAGAGTCAGGAAAACATTCTGTGCTTAAGTCGGAGCTGGGAAGAGACCTGTGAGGGAAACTCACCCGCTCACGCCAGATGTCAGATAGACTCACTAATGAGCCAGTTGATGTCAGTTATTCCTGAGTCCATTGGAATTTAGTGATTAAATGTGGGGGTTTCATTTCCCCCCTCCCCCACCACAAAGGCCACTCAGTAAACTCTGTCATGTTTGGTAGCTGCATACCAGGGAGAGCGGGCAGGAGGTCTCTTATTGTCTGGCACACTGTGGTCTATGAATGTGTCCTGCATCAGGAGAGAGGGCTGAAAGCCACCCCTTGCCCTTCTCACTGACGTCCCTGCCCCACCTTCGCAGCAACCCCCTCGCAGTGATCCCCATCCTTGAATGTGCTTTATGTAGGGTTTATTGCAACTCACAAAATGTGTTCAAGTATTCATGATATTTATCAGCACTATTAAGATTTTTAAATAGGTGATGTTTATTGAGTAAAGGTCAAAGTGAAATAAAGTTGATATAAGTAAAGCAAAGTAAAATTAAATTGATATAAGTGAAGTAAAGTTAAAGCCTGGCAGGGCCGCTCAGCCATTTGGAATGTATGTCCTGTAAGATGTGGGAGGCCATTGTTTCAGAAGGCCATGTGTGCAAGAATTGTCACCAGCTGCAGAAAAATGACCTCCTGACTTCAGAATTCGAGTGACGGCTGGAGTCAATGTGGTGCATCCATAAGGCTACATGAATAGCATGTTCAGAGAGGTGCTCACACCACAGGTTAGGAGCATAGAGTCATAAAAGTGACTGACAGGCAGTCCAAGAGAACCAGACAGGTAGTGCAGAAGTATCCTGAAGTCCTGCTTGCTAAATAGTTTCTCTGTTTTGGATGAGGGGATTACTTCCTTGGAGGACTGCAGTCAGAGCAAGGTTTGTGGCACCATGATGACTCAGCCATAGAGGAGGGAAATCAAACACTTCGTTCGAGAACTGGTGTAGGTGGGAGGGCATCAGATTCCTGAATTCCTGAGGCATTAAGACTAATTCTGGAACAAGTAGAACCTACATGAAGTGGATGGCCTGCATCTTAGAAGGACTGGGCCTAACAGAGAGAGTTGCTAGTTCTATTGGGGAAGGCTTAAACTAGATTGAAAGGGGAATGGTAACCTGAGACCGAGCTCAGGCTGAAGGAAAGCAGAAGTAATAAGAGTAAGTAGAAAAGTAAAAAACAAAAATAGAAAACAGACAAAGCATAGACAGAATAGAGATGAATGTAAAACAAAATAGGGTCAGAATAGAGATGAATGTAAAATAAAAAGCAGAATTAAAGTTAGTCTATCTGAACGCTTGTCACATTCACAAAAATGTAGGTAATTTGAATACACAAATTGAAGTAAATGGGTACGATTTAATTGTCATAACGGCGACTTGACTATTGGGCGATAAGGGTTGGAAAAATATCCAAGAATATTTGGCATTCAGGCAAAAAGGTAAAGAAGAAGGGGTAGCATTCTTAATTAAGGACATTTTCAATACATTAATTAAATGAGATCTTGGAATGAAGGATCAAGTTTGGGTGAAGCTAAGAAATAACAAAATTGTTGGGAGTTGTTCACAGTGGTTATGTAGGGCAAAGTATAAATCAGGAAATTAGAGATGCATGTAATATGGGTAATGCACTAATAATGGGTGACTTCAATTTACACAGAGACCGGACTTTTCCCATTATGTCCGCCATCATGGACAGGGGTAGACTGTGCAAAGGTCCATTGACCTCAGGTGGGATTTTCCAGTTTTGGGACAAGCATGGCTAGAAAATCCTGTCCGCAGATTGGGTTAATAAATTAGCACTAATGTTGTAGAGGAGGAACAAGATGGGTTTCTGGAGTAGTACAGTGAGGAACCAACTATGGATCAGTCTATCTTAAATTTAGGCTGCGATTTTCCCATCCGGACCCGCTGGTCTGACTTGTCAGGTCGGGCTGGGAGAATTGCACGTGCTCTGATTTGTGGGATTTACAGGTAAGTAATTTTAATCCTATTTTAATGTTATTTGAATGTGTTTATCGGGCCTGGGACTGAACACTCCGCGCCCGATAGCATCTCCCAGCCACCAGAACAATCACTCCGGCAGCGCTTACAGTAGCTCCCCACTTTCAGGGAAATAGTGAGATACCCCACTGGAGAAAAGGGGAGGGGGTGATCCTGGGCCAGGGCAGCCTGGCAGTGCCAGCCTGTGCTTCCTGGCACTGCCCAAGGGGCATCTTGGCACTGCCCACTGAACATGGCAGTGCCAAGAGGATGGGGCTAGGGGGTGTGTCCTAGGCAACAATGCCAAAGGGACAGTGCCAGGGGGTGGGGTGCAGGGGTAGGGCCTAGGGGCAGTTGAGGGGTGTGGGGTATTCGTGCTGTCACTTTGCATTGGGATCCGGTTGGCACTGGAGTGAGGGAAGTGATTGGGTGCGCTGTGGGAGGAGAGAGTCTGCCAGGGTGGTTTGCCTCCCATGGAGTGGGGTCTGCTGGGGTGGGGGGGGGATGGGGGGGAGTTGGTTGTCACTGCTGGGAAGTGCTGATGATCGGGGCGCTCCAGAATGGGAATGTCGGGGCTGGCCCAGGAATGCTTGTGGGGGCACAATTGGGTCACGATTGGGCCATGACGGGGGGGTTGCTGGAGGGGCAGCATTGCGGGGGTCCTGGGCTGGCCAACGATCGAGCTGGGAGATTCAAGTCTGAACTCGCACTAAAAAACAATCGTGATTGATGCTAGTTTTCCTACGAATGTAGCACTTAGAAATTTTTTTGGGAGAATCGCCCCCTTAGTGTTTTGTAATGAAGAAATGCTAATTAACAACCTTGCTGTAAAGTAGCCATTGAAAAATAGTGACCATGATATAGAACTTTGCATTAAGTTTGAATGTGAAATAGTTCATTCTGAAACTATGATCTTGAATCTGAGGAAGCAAAATTATGAAGGCCTGAGCAGCAAGCTGGCTAAATTTAAAGTTTATTTATTAGTGTCACAATAGGCTAACTGCAATGAAGTTACTGTGAAAATCCCTGAGTTGCCATACTCCAATACCTGTTCAGGTACACTGAGGGAGAATTTGGCATGGCCGATGCACTGAACCAGCATGTCTTTTGGACAGTGAGAGGAAACTGGAGTGCCCAGAGGAGACTCATGCAGACACAGAGAGAACGTGCAGACTCTGCGCAGACAGTGATCCAAGCCAGGAATCGAACCTGGGTCCCTGATGCCGTGAGGCATCAGTACTAACCACTGTGCCATTGTGCTGGCTATGGTGGATTAGGAAATACTCAAAAAGATTTGACAGTGAACGAGCAATGGTTTATATTTAAAGAGTGGCATGCCTTATGAGGATAGGTTGAGAGAGCTCGGTCTTTTCTCCTTGGAGAGACAAAGCATGAGAGATGACCTGATAGAGGTGTATAAGTTGTTGAGAGGTTTAGATCGGGTGGATTCTCAGGGCTGAAATGGCTGCCACAAGAGGACACAGGATTAGGATGCTGGGGAGTAGGTACAGAGGAGATGTCAGGGGTAAGTTTTTCACTCAGGGTGGCAGGTGCATGGAATTGGCTGCTGGCGGTGGTGGTGGAGGTGGATTCGATTGGGTCTTTTAAGAGACTTCTGGATGAGTACATGGGACTTAGTAGGATTGAGGGTTATAGGTAAGCCTAGTAGGTAGGGATATCATTGGTGCAACTTGTGGGCCGAAGGGCCTATTTGTGCTGTAGATTTTCTATGTTCTGTGTCCTAAGTTATAATTGGTCTATAACAGATATACGTTCCTGCAAGGCACATTCACCCAAAGGGAAAGATAAATCAACAATAATTAACAAAAAAAAGTTAAAGACTGCATTAAATCCAAGGAAATGGCTTTTAAGGATGGCTGAAAAAGTGGTAAGTCTGACAATTTGGAGAAATTTAGAACCCAGCAAAGGAGGAGCAAGAAAATGATTCAGAAAGGGAAAAGGAAATATGAACGCAAACTAGCGAGGAACATAAAGGTGTTCCGTAAAAGGTACGTGGAAAGGGAAAGATTAGCTAGGACAAACATGGGCCCGTTACAGTTAGAGTTAGAAACGTTTATAGTGGGAAATGGCAGAGAAACTAAACCATTACTTTGTATCTGTCTGAATGCAGCATATCTTCCAGAAATACTAGATGACCAAAGGGACTCGTGAAACTGAGGACCTAAAAGAAATGAATATTAGTAAAGTTGTGGTATCTGAACAGATTGATAAATCCCTGAGGCTAGATGAGCTTCATCCCAGAGTATTGAAGGAGAATGCCAGACAGTGGATGCATTGGTAGTTATCTTCCACTATTCTATAGATTCTGAAAATGTTCCTGCAGACTGGAAAGCAGCAAATGTGCCCCAATTATACAGATCTCTTAGTCTGAAGTCAATAGTAGGGAAAATGTTTGAATCTGTCATAAAGAATGTGATTTCCGGACATTTAGAAAACAATGGTAAAATTGGGAAGAGTCAACATGGATTTATGAAAGGGAAATCCTTTCTGACAAACTTTGTGGAATTTTTCAAGGATATTGCTTGTAGCATTTATAAATGAGAGCAAGTGAATGTGGTTTAGTTGGATGTTGACAAAGTCCCTCACAAGTGGTTAATGAATATGGGTGGCATAATGGTACAGTTAGCAACATGGTGGTACAGTGGTTAGCACTGCTGCCACACAGTGTTGGAGACCTGGGTTCAATTCTAGCCTGGAGTGACTGTGTGGTGTTTGCGCATTCTTGCTTTGTCTATGTCAGTTTCCTCCGGGTGCTCCAGTTTCCTCCCACAGTGCAAAGATGTGCAGGTTAGGTGGATTGGCCATGCTATATTGTCCCTTAGTGTCTCTAGATATATTGCTTAGGGGGTTAGCGGGGTAAATGCATGGGGTTATGGGAATAGGGTGGGAGATGAGCCTGGAGTCAGTGCAGTCCTGATGGACCAAATGGCCTCCTTCTGCAATGTAAAGGTTCTATGAGCCTATGATTCTATGAATAAAGTTAAAGTGCATGGGATTTGAGATGGGAAGGAATTTCTTCACTCAGAGGATTGAGAATCTTTGGGATTTTCTCCCCACGAAGGCTTTGGAAGTTCAATCATTGAGCATGTTCATGACAGAAATCAATAGGTTTTTGGGAACTCATGACAAAAAGGGATAAGGGTACAATGTGTGAAAGTGGTATTAAGATAGATGATCAGCTGTGATCTTACTCAACAGTGGTGCACAATCGATGGGCTGAATAGCCTATTCCTGTTCCTATTTTCCTTTGTTCCCTCCCTGGTTGGTTGCTGGCAGCAATGGAGAGCTGCCAGCCTCTGATTGGCCAGCAGCTTTCAGCACGCGGGACTTTACCCAGCTAGGTTCTAAGTCGTGGGGAATGTCCAGTTTTGTGAGGGCGCTTAATTCAGTTAGTCCTTCCCTATTGGAAACAATCTGGGGTTCTCATCAATTCTCCAACCTGTGGGCAGGTCTCACCTCAAGAAAACTAAATTCCACCAGCATCACATTTATATTTCACTGTGGGTTTTTGGGACATTTGTTTTTTTCCTCCAATACCACAGGTGCTGAAGGGGGCTTGGCAAGTCATCTGCTATTTAAGTGTCTCAAAAAAAGTCTCACAACACTAGGTTAGGTCCAATAGGTTTATTTGGAATCATGAGCTTTCAGAACGCTGCTCCTTCATCACGTGACTCACCTGATAAAGGGGGCAGCAATCTGAAAGCTTGTGATTCCAAATAAACTTGTTGGACTTTTACCTGATGTTGTGAGATCTGATGATGATGAGTGTAGGGTGTCGAAATTTGCTGATGACACCAAGATTGGGGGAACGGCAAATTGTGCGGAGGGTGTGGAGAGTCTGCAGAAGGATCTAGATAGGCTGGGCGAATGGGCCAGGAAATGGCAAATGGAATTTAATGTTGGCAAGTGTGAGGTGGTCCACTTTGGTAGGAAGAATGGTAGGAAGGACTATTACTTACGGGGCGAAAAACTGCAGCAGGCGGCGGTGCAGAGGGACCTCGGGGTCCTTGTGCATGAGTCGCAAAAACCCAGCTTGCAGGTGCAGCAGGTGGTCAGGAAGGCAAATGGGATGCTGGCCTTCATAGCGAGGGGGATTGAATATAAAAGTAGGGAGGTCTTGCTGCAGCTGTATAGGGCATTGGTGAGGCCGCAGCTGGAGTACTGTGTGCAGTTTTGGGCGCCGCACCTGCGCAAAGATATTTTGGCCTTGGAGGGAGTGCAGAGGAGGTTTACTAGGCTGATACTGGAGTTGAGGGGGTTGAGCTATGAGGAGAGGCTGAGTGAACTGGGCTTGTACTCGTTAGAGTTCAGAAGAATGAGGGGAGATCTCATTGAGACGTATAAGATGATGAATGGGATGGATAGGATAGAGGTGGAGAGACTTCCCGCTCAAAAAAGACAGTAGGACTAGGGGGCACAGCCTCAAGATAAAAGGGGGGCAGTTTAGAACGGAGTTGAGGAGGAACTTCTTCACTCAAAGGGTGGTGAATCTCTGGAATTCTCTGCCCGTAGTGGAGGCTGCCTCGCTAAATATTTTTAAGACGCGGGTTGATGGGTTTTTGATAAGAGAGGGGATTAAGGGTTATGGGGAGAAAGCGGGAAAGTGGAACTGAGCAGCGACAGATCAGCCATGATCTTATTGAATGGCGGGGCAGGCTCGAGGGGCTAGATGGCCTACTCCTGCTCCTATTTCTTATGTTCTTATGTTCTTATGACTTCTTACTGTGCCAACTGCAGTCCAATGCTGGCATCTTCACATTATGAGTGTCTCAGTAAATGGCTGCCCAAAATCTACAGGAGAGCACCTGAAGGCAAGGCTCACTCTCTGGCTTCCCATTCTTCACACATGGAGTTGGCTCAGCACTTTTCTTTGAAGGCATGGGGAAGATTGAAGGCTCACCATTCCACAGCATTACAACACACTGCTGTGTTTTATGTCACTTTTATAACTATTTAGCTATGGATCTATTAAAGAGGACACTTCTATTTATGTGTTAGGTTTCGTTTTCAGTTATATTTATTCTTTTGCAAGACAAATTGACTTGGTACTTTTATAGCTGTGGATATTTCCTTGAATTAAGCAACTCTCCAAATATTTTTACTTTTCACATTTTTTAAATGAATTGTTTGAAGGTGAAAATGGCAGAGCACTGGTAAATACAACCTTAAGGGAGCTATTATTCTTACGGTGTTAAAGCATTGATTTAGGTGGACTATGCTAACAGTCACCATCACTGATTTGGTCCTAAACCACCCCGCCTCCCCACCAATGCTGCAAGGCAAGGGCATGTTGTTCAATTAAACAAGTGCCCATTGTTCCTCATTCAAACACAAGCCACTGTTTGTGGTTCCTCGATTGATGAGAAGGAAAAGAAAAAGAAAATATTGTCAACTGAAGAGAGAAGTGTTCATGGAGGGTGCTAGGAAATTAAATGTAAGAATTCCGAGGCATGGAGCAAGATTGATGGTGGCTGAAAAATGAGGCTCTCAAACTTCATGCAAGATCTATATAAATTTCATACCAAGTTTATAGGTAGATTATTGTTCATTACTCTTAGGCACATTTTGTCACATGAATTAAAATAATCTACTTCCAATCTTATTGTATCAAATAAATAGTAATTTAGCAATATTAAAGCCAAACTTTTGAAAACATTAATCTTCCAAGCTTCTGAAAAAGTATTACTTTATTCAAACATGGAGTGTCAACTGACAGGGAAAAAAATGATAGAAAGCTAACACTGCATGGATTGATGATTGGATGCAAGGGCTATTTATTTTCAAGAAATGTAAAATGTACAAAGGTTGTTTTTGGAGCCTTTGTGCTGCTCACTGTGCTCCCTTCATGAAAAGGTCTATTGCACACTTTGTAGACATCATTAACAGTCTGATTTCTGCAGTTTCTGGGAAACGACAGTATTACAAAGTTTGCACATCCAACGTCACCAAACAAGCATTAATGTTGTTGTAAAATATCTGTTCGGATCCAAGAAGGTGTTTAATTACTGACACGTTAACCATATGGAGTAGCATTTACAAAAGCAGAATACTGTGGATGCTGGAAACCTGAAATGAACATGGTAAGTATTGGAACTACTCGGCACGTTTGGCAGCAATTGCGGAAAATGAATTAACATTTCAGTCAATGGCCTTACACAAAAAGGAGGTAAATTCCTTTGCCTTACCACCATCCTGCCAGGTTTCACTGGTCAGGCTGGTAATTTGGTGCCAACGCAGACTCTCCCCCCGACTACTGTGAGTAAAATTGTAGCTGTGACAGGAGGAGGCCCTTGGATTATAGTTAAATGGCCCCCTAAGGGCCTCAATTCACCCACAGCTCAATAGGTCTCTCAAAACCTCACCTGTCACTGGTAAAATTGCAGGTTGGGAGTGGGCAGATGGGCACTGGGTATGACACCTTTGGCATGGGGCATTCCCTACAACTGCCATTCTGCCCACATGGGACCGTAAAATTCAACCCCTGGCATCCAACACTGCTCATTTTTAAAATATCAATACTGCATTTTATTGAATATGGTGTCTTTATATGTGTCGGTAATACTCATCACACATCAGCTTTGAACTATGTTAAACTTGGATCATGACTCTGGCAACAGGAGCCTCTGAAAATGTTGGAGCAGTGGCAGAGCTGAGTGAAAGACCAGACGTTGGCGAGCTAGAATCAATAGATGTTTATTGGAATAGAAGTCTTGTGACAACAGCTGCACCAATCTGTATCAGCCCCCCACAACTCCATCCCTCACCCACCCTCCACACCCTGCTGGGATCACACTATGTTGTTGTTTTCAAACCCACTACAGGTAAATATATCAGTGGAATACAGTGGAATCCAGATTTCTAGCAGATTTATTATATCTATCATAGTCATCATTGATTTTGGAAGAATCCATGAGGAAGATAGCAATAGGTTGTGGGAAGCAGAAATAATGCTCCAAAGGAACAATAAGGTCTACAAGATTAGTAATCTCTTGTTCTGATTGGAACTCTCCAAGCCCGTTAGATGCTAGTTCAGTTTGTAGAGCCCTGCAATGGCATAACAGAGACTTTATAGTGTGACACAGTGACTTCAATGTGAGGTAGGAGAATGCTGCACATTATTAATGACCCCTAAACCAGGGAAATGGGTCAAGACTGGATTGGATTTTGAATGATGGGAAGGAAGATCACTTTTCCAGAACTCCATCCCAAAATGGGAATTCGTTTTTGTTGGGCCAATTAATGGCCACTTAAGTGTCTCCTCCCCTCAAAGACACGGAAACACCTTCCTTGCGTCTATCTGACAAGCCTGTAAGACATTTGCATGTATCTATGAGAGCACCTCACATTCTTTTGAATTCTCGAGAATATAGGTCCAGTCTCCCCTGGTCTGTTCTGTTTTTGCTCACCATGACATGCAGTGCTTGGATACCAGGAAGCAGTGTTATTGAAGTTCCAAAAGAGCCTTTATTAACAGGATTGATTATGTACACATTGACAGTGGAAAATAAAGTTATGGAGAGGACATCATACTAGGAACAGGATTTTCTGATCTGAGATCCTCATTCACTAATGTAAAGGTTTTATCCTTTATTAACAGGGCTACCCCACTGTCTTTTCCATTTTGCCTGTCCTTCCCAAATTCAAAACTCTTCAAACATCCATTTCCCACCTTGGTCACCCTGCAACTATGTCTCTGAAATTAGATCATACCCATTTGCTTCTATTTTCACCATTAATTCATTTACTTTGTTGTGAATACATTGAGATTGAATGCCTTTAATTTTATCCTTAAACATTTTTTTGTAGTTTGATCATTTTTGATGCTGGCCTTTGTTTCCGTAGCCTTCCAATTTTTTGACTATTTTTCTTCCTACTATTATCAACTTTGTTTCTCCCTTATATGAATTCCTTCTCTAATTCCCGTGCCCCTGCCAATCTAGATTAAGCCCTCCCCAATGGCATTAGCAAATTTCCCAGTGAAGATATTCGTCTAAATGAGGGCTAACATGTAAAGATTTGTACAAGTTCATTTGCCCCAGAACTGGCCTCAATGTCTCAGAAATGTAAAGCTCTTCCTCCTGCACCATCTCTCCAGCCATTTGTTCCCCATTCCTATTTCTGTACTCACTAGCTCATGGCACTAGGAGTAATCCTGAGATTACTACATTTGAACTCTTTTTTAATTTCTTTCCAAAATCTGCTTTTAGGTCCTCATCTCTCTTTCAATGTTTTAGTGCCAATGTGAATCATGACCTTTGGCTGTTCACCACCCTACTCTGTAATAATGTCCTGCAGCCACTCAGTAACATATTTGACCCTGGCACCAGTGAGGTAGGGGACCTGGTGAAGACCTGATGCTGAAAATCTTAGGAGGAGACACAGATGAATCACCCACTTAGCGTTTCTGGTTGAAGATTGTTGCAAATGCTTCAGTCTTGCCTTTTGCACTGATGTGCTTACTTATTATTATTGATTATTATTGATGATGGGGATATTTGTGAAGCCTCCTGTTAATGTTTAATTGTCCACCACCATTCACAGATGGACAGAACAGGACTGAAGACCTTTAATTTGATCTATTGATCTATGGGCAACATGATAGCACAGAGCCAGGGACCCGGGTTCAATTCCTGGCTTGGGTCACTGGCTGTGTGGATTCTGCATATTCTCCCTGTGTCTACATGGGTTTCCTCCGGGTACTCCAGTTTCCTCCCACTGCCTGAAAGCCATGCTGGTTGGGTGCATTTGCCATGCTAAATTCTTCCTCATTTTACCCAAACAGGCGCTGGAGTGTGGCGACTAGGGGATTTTTACAGTAACTTCATTGCAGTATTAAGGGTAAGACTCCTAGCAGTGTGGAAGATCAGAAGGATCTTGGGGTCCGGGTTCATAGGACTCTCAAACCGGCTTTGCAGGTAGAGGATGTGGTTAAGAAGGCGTATGGCGTACTGGCCTTCATCAATCAAGGAATTGAGTTTAGGAGTCGGGAGGTAATGCTGCAGCTGTATAAGAACTTGGTCAGACCCCACTTGGAGTACTGTGCTCAGTTCTGATCACCTCATTACAGGAAGGATGTGGAAGCCATTGAAAGGGTGCAGAGGAGATTTACAAGGATGTTGCCTGGATTGGGTGGTATGCCTTTTGAAGATAGGTTGAGAGAACTCGGTCTTTTGTCCTCGGAGAAACGAAGGATGAGGGGTGACCTGATAGAGTTGTATAAGATGTTGAGAGATATTGATCGGGTGGATTCTCAGAGGATTTTTCTCAGGGCTGAAATGGCTGCCACAAGAGGACACAGGTTTAGGGTGCTGGGGAGTAGGTACAGAGGAGATGTCAGGAGTAAGTTTTTCACTCAGAGGCTAGTGGGCATGTGGAATTGGCTGCCAGCAGTGGTGGTGGAGGCGGATTCAATAGGGTCTTTTAAGAGACTTCTGGACGAGTACATGGGACTTAGTAGGATTGAGGGTTATAGGTAGTAGGCAGAGATATGATCGGCACAACTTGTGGGCTGAAGGGCCTGTTTGTGCAGTAGTTTTTCTATGTTCTATGTTCAGTGTTAATGCAAATCTATTTGTGACACCAATAAATAAATAACCTATTGTTTGAGGGTTGCTGAGCTCTTTCCGTTCTATAATACTTCCACTGTTTGGCATGCAAGTAATCCCATCTTGTAACCAGGTTGACAACTCATTTTTGCGGATACTTGGTGTTGCTCCTGGCATGCCCCCCTGCATGTTTCATTGAACCAGAGTTGATTTCCTGATGGTAATGGTGGAGCAAAGAATATGCTGGACCATATGGTTACAGATTGTGGTTGAATATAGTTCTGCTGCTGCTGTTGGCTCACTGCCTCACTGAGCTGCTCGATCTGTTTAAAATCTATCCCGTTTAGTATGATAGTAGTGCCAGATAACTCAATGAAGGGTATCTTCAATGTATAATGAGGACTTTGTCTCCGCAAGAACTGTGCAGTGGTCACTCCTACCAACACTGTCATGGAAAGGTGCACTTACGACAGGTAGATTGATGAAGATGAAGTCAAGTATGTCTATCTCTCTTGTTGATTCTATCACCACCTGTCACAGACCCAGTCTAGCACTATGTTCTCCAGTAGTTATACTACTAAGCCACTCTTGGTGATAGTCATTCCACCACCCAGAATATAATCTCTGCCCTTGCCATCGTCAGTACATTTTCCAATTGGCATTCAACGTGAAGGATTAATAGCCAAGGAGGGGGACAGTAGGTGAAAATCAGCAGATTTCCCAGCCAAAGTTTGACTTGATCAATGAGACTTCATGGAATCTGAAGTCAATGTTGAAGTATCCCAAGGCAACTCACTCTCAACTCTAAGATATTGTGCTGCCTGCCATCCCTGATGGGTTTGTCCCACTAGACAATTCCAAAGGGAATTTAAGAGTTTGCCATGGGTCTAGAGTCACACATATCCTTCTCTGAATCAGATGAGTTCGTTAGTGAACCAGATGAGTTTTTCTACAGCCAACAATGGCTTCATGCTTACCATCACTGAGGCCAGATTTTAATTCCAGTCTTACTGAATTTAAATTCCATCATGCTGGGAATTGGATCTGTGTCCCTGGGGCATTTGCCTGGAGCCTCTGGATTACTAATCCAGTGACATTACTACTATGCTATCACCTCTCCCCGTTATCATTATTACATTGGTTCAGATAGAACATCAGAAGTGGACCGGCATCCTAGTACTCATTAATGGAATGAATAAAATGTCTTTGGTCAATTGTTAGCCTGGCAGTACTCAATCGGTAAGTGTCATGCATGCCAGTTGAATGGCCTTACTTGATGCATGATGCGGAGATATCTGGCATTGGACTGGGGTAAACACAGTAAGAAGTCTCACAACACCAGGTTAAAGGCCAACAGGTTTATTTGTAGCAAACGCCACTAACTTTCGGAACTGGCTGTTCCTTCATCAAATGGATAAGCATTCCCACCACCTGATGGAGGAACAGCCAGTTCTGAAAGCTAGTGGCATTTGCTACAAATAAACCTGTTGGACTTTAACTTGGTATTGTGAGACTTCTTACTGTGCTTACTTGATGCACACAGGTTTCTTGGGCTTTATCCAAAACTCAAAGCAGCATCATACATGTTCAGCTACGTGTACAACTCTGTCCACATAGTGGAGTTTTCAATTTTGAATAAAACTCCACATGTATACGATCACCAAGTGCAAATGAGGTGAAATAAACATCAGACCTCACAAGTACAGCCACTATAAATCAGTCTGGCACTTCACAAACCAAACAGCCTGTGAACAAGGCTTCTAACCAATTAGAGTATGTGTTCTCATGGGTTGGTTGAGTTAGAGTATAGTTTTGTCACCTGGCTTATGCATGTTTGCTATTCCAGATGTTCCTTCCTCCCTGAAACTAATAATCATACTGTTGACAGTCATAAATAGTAGTGGCAGTGATGGTATTTATTTTACTAACGGTAAAGTCAATCGGAAATTCAAAGAAGTTATTAATTAACTGCCTGTTTAAAACAACATCACTCTGCAGTCTGTTGTAAATGAAGGAAATTATAATCTTATAAATCCGAAACTGGAAATTTTCAGATAGGACCATAATTCCCAGTTTGCACAGCAATGGTTCAAACTAATGAGGGCTTCGCTAGACTGTTATGTTGACAGCAACTTGCTACTCACTGGCATGTTCCATTTGTGGAATTAGGTACATAGAAAATTGATCAGCGGGGACAAGGCCAGCTTATCCATTTATTTAGCTGTGATATTATTATGCATTTGATCAAAAGTTCTCTATGCATTAGATGCCAGGCAATCTCCTCAGCAAGGTTAGAAAAAACCAGATCAAACACGAGGGCAATTCTCCCATCGTGCTGCACTACTTTTGTAGTGCAGCAGGCCGGGACACTCAAACAGAAATCGTTTTGTGGGATCCCCGCTGGGCACCATGGCCTCTGCGAGTCTTCGAGCATTGCATTTCTGGCATTGTCAGCTCTGCCCCAGAAATAATTTATGGAAATGCTAATTTGAATACCATTTAAATATCATTAGTAGGTCAGGGAGTGGAGTCTCCAGGCTACTAACCTCTCTCCCTCGTCAGGAGTGGTTGACTCCAGTGGGGTTTAGTATAGCTCCCCACTTGCAGAGAGCTGGTGGCAAATTCTTCTCCGATTTCTCAAGGTGATTGGAGCCAGTCCAGTCAATTAGATGGATCACGACCTATGATGACCCTGTACATCCAGCCCCCAAATTGCCAGAGACCAATCCTACTCTTGTCACCCGCCTCTCTACCGCCCCCGCCCCCCCCTCCTAGATGTGCTTCGGAACCCTGCGGAAATCTAAATGTGCTGACTCAGTGGGAATTACTAGGGAAATTAACATTTCCAGTGGGCAATTCCCCGTCTTCCCAGGGTCCTCTGAACAGGCCTCCAAATCTGTGTTAGAATCAGAGACTTCAGGTATTTCCCACTAATTTACTCACCTGGTTAATTATATAGAGAATGCTTGGCAAGAAAATCCCAATCTAACTCCCAGGGAACTGGGAGATGGCATGGTGGCACAGTGGTTATCACTGTTGCCTCATAATGCCAGGGACCCGGTTTCGATTCAAGCCTTGGGTGACTGTGTGAAGTTTACACGTTCTCCCTGTGTCTGCATGGGTTTCTTCCGGGTGCTCCAGTTTCCTCCCACGGTCCAAAGATCTGCAGATTAGGTGGATTGGCCAAGGAAATTTGCCCTTAGTGTCCCAAGGTTTGTAGGTTGAGGGATTAGCGGGATAAATATGTAATTTATCGGGAATATTATCGGGAATAAGATCTGGGTGGGATGCTCAGTCAGAGAGTTAGTGCAGACTCAATAGGCCAAATGGCCTCTTTCTTACTGTAGGGATTGTTTAATTCTAACAATAAGCTGACACCTGACTGTCCCCTCAATCTTTTATCAAGACCCGACTGTCCTTCCAATTTCACACCCCTCAAATCCCCAGCTCCGCCTGACCCAACCTGAGTAGCCCCAACACCTGAATCCCCTCTTGAACCCACTAACCCTCGAATCCCAGCTTCCCCACAAACAAACTCCAACAATCTCTCCAAACTCAACCATCCGACCCTTGACTTACCTCTCCAACTCACCCACATACTAACCTACCCAACTGCCATTTAGCCACTTACACTCATTTAGTCAGAGACTCATTCACCAACACACTAAGGGCCTGATTTTACCATTGCGTGGCGTGAAAATGTGGTAAGGTCGGGTGTGAGGCCATCAACACAATCCGCGCCTGTGTCCGCGCAGATGGCCACTTTATCGAGACCCGGGAATGGCGGTGATCCGATTCACGCCTGAAACAGACGCAATGGCGCTTTAAATGCATTTGCATGCATTTCAATTGAATTAATGAACTGCCCGCCCAACTTAATCAGCATTTCCCACTTTACCACCGTGTTCGCCGATCTGGAATCGCACCGAAATAGACCTGCTGGATAAAAGTCTGAATCAGGCACTCCAGCTGCTGAAGAGGTGAGTTCAAAGCTTCCAGTGGCTCTCTGACTGAGATCAGTGGTGGGGGGGGGGGGCGATGTAGTGAGGGCAGGAGGAGGCAGGTCAGGTGTACCTCGAGGGTTGCGGGGGGGGAGGTGGTGGGGAGGAGTGAGGCCAGATCATTCTCTGGAGGAGACAGGGCCGACTGCTGTCTGGTGGTGGTGGTGGGGGTGGGGGTGGGGGTGGGGGTGGAGGGTGGGGAGCGACCATTGTCTGGTTGGGGGGTGGCAGGGTGATTAGACGTACCTCTGTGTGGGGGAGGTTGTGGGAAGGGAGGCCAGATCGTTCTCTGGAGGGTGGGGGAGGAGCGAAACGGGTCAGATGTATCCCAGGGAAGGGGGAAAAGGCCCAATCACTCATTGGTGCGGTGGAGAGGGAAGCTATCGGTGGGGGGAGAGGGGGTGCAGGAGTCGCGATCAGTCTGGGTAGCGGAGGGATGGGTGAATAAGGAGGACAGTGATGTCTGTGGGGCACATCGCTCTCGCTTTTCACTCCTGGGCCACTTCCTCCACTTTGTGTGGCTCGGGAACGATCTGACATGGGCGTGCTTTTTCAAATATTTTTCTAAAAATACACAATTCAGGGCTCTGATCGTTTCGGCCACGCTAAACCCCACTCACTGCGCGATTCAGACTTTTTTCTGGCTGAGTGAGTATGGGGGCTCCAGAAAGAAAATTTCCACGTCAGATTTGAATTAGGCCCAGATTCAGCGCTTAGAATGAAAATGGTAAAATCAGGCCCGAAGCAAAATTTACATGTCCCATAGATTTTCAATGAATTATGACCAGAATACTGCAGCTAGTGTTGTAAAATGGGCATGGCACCAACAATCCAGTACCAAGAGGAAGCAGTTTGATGGAAAACCAGTCTGCATTTCCGAAGAAGCCGGGATCAGAAGACCTGGTCAGAAACATGGGGCAAAATTCTGATGCAGAAAAGTAGGAGTGGAGTTGCAATCCAACGGTGATTGCTGCTTCCCGGAAGGTTCAGCCCATTATTCCAGTAGTTACCAGTTGTCCATCTTGACTCAATTCACAGGCTGGCACTTGTTCTACCAGTCTATTGTACTCTGATGGCTGACCTCACATTGTTCATTAAGTTTCCACTGGAACAAAATTGAGTAAAATGGTGAAGACTGGAAACTGACAGTCGTCATTCTGGTACCAGCAAGGTGATAAAAGATCCACTGATTAAAGGGGAAAGCTATAAATTACTGCATGTAGGTAGTTGTTGTTACAGGAAATGGAGTCCTGTTGTGTAAAACCCTGAGTAACTTCTCTTCTTAACCATTGTAATGTGAAGGAACACATGAATCTTTTCATTTCAGAGGATGATTGTCATAGAGTCATAGAGGTTACCCGCATGGAAACAGGCCCTTTGGCCCACCTTGTCCATGCCATCCTTTTTTGTTAAAACCCCTAAGCTAATCCCAATTGCCCGCATTTGGCCCATATCCCCCTATGTCCACTGTACCCATGTCTAAATGCTTTTTCAAAGACAAAATTGTGCCCGCTTCTACTACTACCTTTGGCAGCTTGTTCCAGGCATTCACCACCCTCTGTGTGAAAAAATTGCCCCTCTGGACACTTTCGTATTTCTCCCCTCTCACCTTAAATCTAAGCCCTCTAGTTTTAGACTGTCCTACCTTTGGGACAAGATATTGACTAACCCCTCATTATTTTATAGATCTCTAGAAGATCACCCCTCAGCCTCTTCCAGAGAAAGAAGTCCTTGTCTACCCAGCCTCTCCTTATAACTTATATCCATCAAGTCCCGGTAGCATCCTGGTAAATCTTTTCTGAACTCTTTCTAGTTTAGTAATATCTTTTCAATAATAGGGTGACCAGAATTGCAGAGGGAGAGAAGCCAGTGACCGGGGTTGACCATTGGGATGGGGGGGTGACAGCCTGGGGAGGTTGGTGCTGCCGGTGGTGGGCTTAGGGGAATTGGTGGGGGGATTGGGAGATTGGGGCTGTGTGTGAAGGGGAGCTGGGGTCAGGGCTGGGCCCGGGCAAGTTCGAGGGGCCAGCGATCAGGCTATGTGGAGGTCGCACAGCTAGTGCTGCGGGAATTACGAAGTTGGCCAGCGATCAAGCTGTCCAGCAACCAGGAGCCAACAGATAGGAGCCATTGCACATGCGCAATCTCAGCACTGGCAGCTTGGCCTGGTCAGTGCTCTGCTGCCGACCTCTCCAGCAGGAATAGCACTGATTTTTGGAGTGATTTATGCTGGTGCACTCTGCAGCGCTCAGAGATTCATTTTGAAAATTACACTGAGAAAACCAGCATGACTTACTCCAGTTTTTATGTGAATTTGACACTTCAAATTTTTTTGGGAGAATGTTTTGTTTGTTCAGCTTGCAAGAAACAATACTTTCCACTGTATCCCAATACAGGCGATGATAATAAATCAAACCTAATCAAATCAAATCAAATAAGGGTAAGATATGCATTTCGGAGGTGGATACATCAGATATCATATCACCTCACAATGAAAATATTGTTCTCTCAAATGGTTGATCCCTCCTTTAGGATTACCAACCGTGATTAAATATATACCTGGAGGTTTTATCACATGATTTGACTCCCATGCTCCAGCACTTCTAACCTCATGATGTACTGCCTTCCAAAACAAAAAGATTCATGACCCTATTGGATGATGGCTGACTGACAGGCATGATGTGGAGATGCCAGCGTTGGACTGGGCTAAACACGGTAAGAAGTCTCACAACACCAGGTTAAAGTGGCGTCGTGAGACTTCTTACTGTGCTTACCCCAGTCCAATGCCGGCATCTCCACATCATGACTACCACCGACACCGCAAACTGTCAGCTCAAAGTGGAGAGGCTCTCCTAGAAGATTGCGTGTATCGACACAGACATCAAGTTGGACTTTAACCTGGTGTTGTGAGACTTCTTGCTGACTGACAGGCAAGCAGCCTTTATTTCCCATTTTCAATGCTTTTAAAGCTTGGAGAACTGATGAAAGAAAAGGATTCATGAAAAATCTCTTTTTGATGTTCCACTGATTTTTCTCCAGGATTGCACAGCAGTGTCCTTGTGATTAATCCTCAATTCCTGGAGTCTCCAAGCCAATCCTGGAGGGTTGAAAATCTTACCAGCCATTAAACTTTCACTTAAGTATATGTCAACTGCAAATTCTTTACTTGGAATTATTTACTCTGAGTGGACTTTAGTGAAAAAATAGGATACTTGAAATTATAGAGTTGTAGAGGTCGGTAGCACATGAAAAGACCCTTTGGCTCATCGTGTCTATGCCCATCAAAGACCCAACTTTTTTAATCCTATTTTCCAGCACTTGGCCCATAGCCTTGTATGCCTGGGTATTGCCAGAGCACATCTAAATGCTTCTTAAATAGTATGAGGGTCTCTTCCTCTACTACTCTTTCAGACAGAGTTCCAGACTCCCACCAATCTTTGGGTAAAAAAAAATTCTTCACATCCTCTCTGTACTTCCAGCCTCTTTCCTTAAGCCTATGCCCCCTAGAAATTGATCCCTTCACAGAAAGTTTCTTCCTCTCTACTTTATCTACAGCTCTCATAATTTTATACATTTCAATCATGTTCACCTTCAGTCTCCTCTGCTTCAAGGAAAACAACCCTAGTCTATCCAATCTCTCTTCATAGTTAAAACTCTCCAGCCCAAGCAACATCCTGATAAGTCTCCTCTGCACTCTTCCCAGTGCTATTATTCTTATGCTTGTTACAAATCCCTCCATGGTCCCTCCATATTTTACTCATCTCCCTCAACCTTGTAACCCTCCTCCAAATCTGTTCTGTTGTGTATTCTTAGTTTTCTTCATTCCACTATTGGTGGTCATACCTACATCCACTTAAGTCCTGAGCTCTGGAATTGCCACCCTAAACCTCTATATTCTCCTCTCTTATTTAAATTACTCCTTCAATCCTTCCCCTTTGGTTACATTTTTGGATATTTATCCTAAATGTTATAACCTGAAACACCGGGCAGGATTTTCCTGCCCTGCCCATTGGCAGGATCTACCAGTTCTCTCAAAGATGACATTCACTGTGGGTTCCTCAGTGGCTGCATCGGTGAGCTGTGGACTTCGGCAGGACAAGAAGATCCTACCAGCGGCCAATTGCAAGCTGCTTCTGTCGTGAGAAAATCTGGGGCTGAAAAATACTAGTCATCGATTCTGTTTTTTCCTTCATAGATGCTGTCCGACCTGCTGGGTATTTTAAGCATTTTCCTATGAGCCCTTCAGGTTATTGTTGTTGAATAGTTCTCTGCAGGCTTATTATTTCTCATTTGCACCTTTTCTTATTTTAAATTTGCCAACATCAGCCAGAACATTTTAAAAAACTGTTATCCCTTTCTTAAGTTTGCAAAGCCAATGTGTGGAGTGGATGGACAAGCCATCTCCTTGCTTGCTCCAAAAACCAATTCAAATTGAATCCAATTCATGGGCCCCACAAGGGAGACAAACAAGATCAATGCTGACAAGACAATGCATTGCATCTGATCTTGGACTTGACCTGATGTTTGAGCTTAGCCAAAAGGCCAAGAAGAATATATTTGAGTGAATCAGAATCTTTGCCTCACAGAAATGTGCTTCTCTGATATATGAACCATAGGCTGCATTGTCTCTAAGGGCACACATTCTGGTCCAATGTTGTTTCAAGGTTGGATTTTATGAATGGGCATTTGACATAATTAAATGATAAAATTCCATTAAATTGGAAGGAAGGGAGACTACAGCAGAATGATTCACGACTATCTAATCCTGCACAAAGGCCTCCAATGCACCTACAACAATTCTGCATTGAGATCTGCTTTGAATATTCAAAGATTTTTTTGCTAACAGACCCTGAGACATCGAATCAGAATTCTACATCAAATGTACAAAACACAGCCTCTATCCTTTACATATAGCAGGAAATGTGTTTATTTTAACTTGGATTATACTTAATGAACATAACTAACTATATGTCAAAACCTTTTCAGTTATGAGTTTGTAAATCATTAAGGTTAACATTTAGAACTGGAAACCTCATAAAACCAGTGAATAAATTTGGTTCAAGTTTGACCTGTTAAAAATCTTAAAGCAGCGCACAACGTAGAAGGTTTTCTGAATCAGTATTATAGGAAGGTATAAATTCGAAGTATTGATAGTCAAATTTGAATGCAGTATTTTTAATGGGTGCTTGACACTATGGAACACGATGTAACCATTTCTAGTGAAAAAATCCTATGCAGTCATCAATGGGCAGAAAGATGTGTCGTCTTTTTGTTGGTTTAATTGATATCCATTCAAGGATGAAAGATATGTTACACTACCTCAGAAACAGCATCCTTTTGGCTGGCAAATTAAAGCATAACATGCATAAATCTGGGATAGTGGGAGGTGCAGTAGGTTAGAACATTATGGTTTCACCTTTGGGACTTGGTTTTGAATACAATCCAGAATAATGAGCTGAAAGTTCTATCTCTGTCAGTTACACTGGTGCAAAGTGAAATGAGTCTGAACAGTCTCAATCCGGTTGGGCCTAGATCCAAATCAGCTTGTAAACTGGCACAATAAATTGGCAGTTTTGTTCTGCTGTGCAAAAAGGGAAATTTTGCACTGTTAAGATATGTAGGTTAGGTGGATTGGCCATGCTAAATTCCCCCATTGTGTCCCAACATATATAAATTAGATGGATTCGCTGTGGGTAATGTGTGGGGTTACGGGAATAGGACAGGGTAGAGGGCCTGGATAAGATGTGCCCAGACAATCGGTACAGATTCAATGGGCCAAATGCCCTCTTCTATACTGTAAGAATTCTATGATTCTGTGATTATGGTAAGCACTGATTTCTCTACAGTGATTGTTTTGGCACACTGGGGCAATATTTCGACTGAGTGCCATGTGTAATGGAAATCTTAAGCACGGAAAGTGCACCTCTAGAGTCCATGATACGTAGCGCAACTGAAAAATATATTCCTACATTGTTGGGATAGGGTAGTTGCAACTTTAACTGTATCTATCTCATGATGCTGCTGACTGGAAGGACTGATCTTAATATCAAGAGAGGCGATTGCAGAGCCTCTGGCTCTGATTTTCAGGTCGTCGTTGGTCACAGGTATAGTGCTGGAGGATTGGAGGATGGCGAACGTAGTCCCATTGTTTAAGAAGGGGAACAGAGACTTCCCTGGGAATTATAGACCGGTGAGTCATACTTCTGTTGTGGGTAAGGTTTTAGAAAAAATTATTAGGGATAGGAATTATAGTTATTTGGAGAGTAATGAATTGATTGGAGATAGTCAGCATGGTTTTGTGGAGGGTAGGTCGTGCCTTACTAACCTTATTGAGTTTTTTGAGAAAGTGACCAAAGAGGTGGATGGGGGTAAGGCAGTTGACGTGGTATATATGGACTTTAGTAAGGCGTTTGATAAGGTTCACCATGGAAGGCTTCTGCAGAAAATGCAGATGTATGGGATTGAGGGTGATTTAGGTAATTGGATCAGGAATTGGCTGGCGGATAGGAGACAGAGGGTGGTGGTTGATGGTAAGTATTCGTCATGGTGTTCAGTTACGAGTGGTGTGCCTCAGGGATCTGTTTTGGGGCCACTGCTGTTTGTAATTTTTATAAATGATCTGGATGAGGGTATAGTTGGGTGGGTTAGTAAATTTGCTGATGACACCAAAGTCGGAGGTGTGGTAGATAGTGAGGAAGGGTATCTTAGTTTACAGGGGGACTTAGACAAGTTGCAGAGCTGGGCCGAGAGGTGGCGGATGGAGGTTAATGTGGAAAAGTGTGAGGTAATTCACTTTGGCAGGAATAACAGATGTGTGGAGTATAGGGCTAACGGTAGGACTCTGAATAGTGTGGATGAACAGAGGGATCTAGATGTATGTGTACATAGATCCCTGAAAGTTGGGAATCAAGTAGATAGGGTTGTTAGGAAGGCATACGGTGTCTTGGCGTTTATTGGTAGGGGGATTGACTTTAGGAGCCGCAGCGTCATGTTGCAACTGTACAAGACTCTGGTGCGGCCGCACTTGGAGTATTGTGTGCAGTTTTGGTCCCCACATTATAGGAAGGATGTGGAGGCTTTGGAGAGGGTGCCGAGGAGGTTTACCAGGATGTTGCCTGGTATGGAGGGGAGGTCCTATGAGGAGAGACTGAGGGATTTGAGGTTGTTTTCATTAGAAAGAAGGCGGCTAAGAGGGGACCTTATTGAAACATATAAGATGATTAGAGGTTTAGATAGGGTGGACAGTGATAGCCTTTTTCCTCGGATGGAGAAAGCTAGCACGAGGGGGCATAGCTTTAAATTAAGAGGTGGTAGTTATAGGACGGATGTCAGGGGTAGGTTCTTTACCCAGAGGGTGGTGAGGGATTGGAATGCCCTGCCTGCTGCAGTTGTAAATGCGCCTAGTTTGGGGGCATTTAAGAGATCCGTGGATAGGTTTATGGATGGAAAGGGTTTGGTTTAGGTTAGAAGGTCATTGCTTTTTAACTGGTCGGCGCAACATCGTGGGCCGAAGGGCCTGTTCTGCGCTGTAATGTTCTATGTTCTATTAGATGCAAAATAGTGGGTTTATTTTTAGGACTGACATCCCTCAATTTTAGGAGAAAAATATAACATGCATTACTCGTCTACCAAATGCTAAGCAATAGAATTAATATGCACATTGATAACAAAGTATGTTACACAGCTGAGACAGAAAGTATAAGGATTAAAGGTTGGGCATGATTATTCTTATGGAGTCCATGCATTTCAGCTGCTTCAAAAGCATGATCTGTGTGACTAATATACCCACATTTGTTGCAAGAAATCCTTTACGTGACCTCATTAACTATATATTTATTAATCTTTGCAGCTGCAAAACATGTAAGACGGGCTAGTCTATTTATTTAAATCTCTACCACCCAAGAGTGCAGTACTTGCTGCCTACATTCTGTCACTTCACATATAATTCAACACTGCTCTGTCTGCAGCTGATTGCTTCTGTTTAAAAAATAATCCATAGACCATTCACTTCCCTTGTGTATTAGCACAACGTGGCCTAGACTCAAGAGAACCATTTAACTCTTTTCCCCTTATCAGAATTGCCCATGTTGTGAGCATTCTGCTCAAGTTGAGCATTCATTTTGGAAATCTGCAAATGACTATCAGAATCTTTCAGGAACAGCACTCGTTAAAATGTATTGGTTATTCTTGCAGTGTTTAGGCCTATAATCACCGATATTTATCTGCTTTGTTTTTCTTCCCACCGTTGCCTTACCAGCTGCCAGCTCTCCATTGTTAATTTTTAGCCTACGATAAGAATAAATTGAGTAATCTTTTCAAAGTGTTTGGGAAATTGACTATTATCTTCCCGCTGTCACACTGCGCTGGGTGCACTAAATTGAGTTCTGCTCTAAACGCATAACCCTTTTCTTCAAAACACAACACAACAGCGCTAATAAATAAATAAATCTGTTTTCAATTTAGTATCATTTGTGAGATGGACCTGCATGAAGCCAAATGTTACGGCTTAACTACAAAGGTTAATGAAATAACATCTAAAAGTTGAGTCTGCTATTTTTAATCACATGGCAGCTTGACAGAGAATTAGCTCTAGAAATTGGACACACCTTGTAGTAGAAATCTTAGGTAAATACCTTTAGTGATTGGTGCCCTCAGGGACCAAAAAGTTCACAAACAATCTATCCTGGGCAATTTAAAACTCAAATGTTACCAAGGAACTCCTGAACATGCAAGCCTTGTTGTAGTTATTGAGCAGTTTTATTTGTTTCTAACTGGTGACTGTATATACCTTCTACCTTCCACTCTTCTTCATAAAGTTTAAAGGTATCAGCAGTCAAACTGATTTGGAGCCCTATGACACTAATCATGAGTTATCAGAATTTTTGACTTGACTTGATTAATTATTGTTTCTTGTGCGTTTTAAGTCAAAACATACTGTTCATAAAGTACATAGAAAAGAAGGAAAAGAAAGAGTGCAAAGTATGGTGTTGCAGTTACAGATAGGGTATAGAGAAAGGTCAGCTTAATATATGGGACCATTCAAAAGTCTGATGGCAGCAGAGAAGAAGCTGTTCTTGAGCCTTTTGGGCATGACCTCAGGCCTTTGTTTCTTTTTCCCGAAGGAAGAAGGTGGAAGAGAGAATGTTCTGGGTGGGTGGAATCCTTGATAATGTTGGCTGCTTTGCCGAAGCAGTGGGAAATGTGGACAGAGTCAATCGATAGGAGGCTGGTTTGCGTGATGGACATGGTTACATTCATGACCCTTTGTAGTTCCTTACAGTCTTGGTTGGAGAAGGAGCTATACCAAGCTGTGATACATCTGGAAAGGGTGCTTTCTATGCTTGTGACATTGGCCCAGATGTTTACACTCAGAAGCAAAATGACGGCACCCATCACTGCCTCAAAAAACTGTTAGCAAAGATGTGACAGGATCTGTGGTGAGGATTTCATCTTTCTCAAAGTTAATTTAATCAGCTATAGGGGATCGCTGATGCTCATCAATAGGATTTTCATCAAGCAGATTAAACAGTCAAACACAGTGAAGAAATCTCAACAGACAACAATTAAGCCAAAGGGTTTGATGATTCAGATGAATGGAGACTGACTTGAAACATTTGGGCGAAATGTTATGGCCCTCTCGATACGGAGGTGGAAAGTATAGCGATCCATTCATAAGTCCATTGACTTCAGCGGAACCAGAAAATTCTGCCAGCAGGAACAGCTGTAATATTCCAATGTTAACTCTGTTTCTCTCGCTACAAATGCTACTAAGTACCTGCTGAGCTTGTCCAGCGTTTTCTATTTTTTTAAATTTCAGGCTTTCAGCTTCTACATTATTGCGCTTTTAGGTTTTATTATTTATTATTTGTTTAAGTCTTACCAAAGCGAGATGAAGCTTGGTGTATATATATGGGATTCAGGTGGGAGATTAAAATCATAAAAACTGAAGCAAAAGCACAGTCCAAAGATGTGCAGGTTAGGTGGATTGGCCATGCGGAATTGCCCCTTAGTCTTAGGGGGACTAGCTAGGGTAAATGCATGGGGTTATGGGGATAGGCCTGGGGGGATTGTGGTTGGTTGAGATTTGATGGGCCAAATGACCTCCTTCTGCACTGTCGGATTTTATGATTCTGTGAAAATAATACTGTTATTTTAAAAATTCTTTCATGGGATGTGAACATCGTTAAGAAGGCTAGCATTTGTTGCCCATCCCTCTCTGCTCTTGAGTAGAGTTGGGTTGCCTTCTTGGACTACTGCAGTCTGTATATGGAGAAATCTATGGATTTTCTTTTTATAGAGTGAAGGAATTCAACATTCCACACATAAAATTTATTTTTATGTGCCAGTGAGGCTTTCCAGCAGTAATTATGACTTAGCACACCATTACAAATGCAGTTACACCTCATTCAGTAAGTGCAGTTTTACCAACAGGGCTTACCACAAGAATAATAGTGTAAAAAGTAGATTTTTAAGTCAATTCATTTATCAAAGGTTTGTCTATTTATTTAAGAATCAACTTCCTTTGCAGCTAAGGGCCGAAGTGAAGTAAATTTTACAATCAATCATTGCAAGCAAAAACTGAAAAAAAAGGGAAAAGAAAAATAGTATATCGATCATCGGATTCAGATCTTTGTGTTCTCAAGATTCAAAGTTTAACAATCATTAGAGTTTGTTCATTGTGCAGATGAGTTATGACTTAGGGGTTATTCATAAATGATATCAATTAGCTTTGAGTTCTGTAGTTGATAGCCAATGTGAGATCTATCTGCTAATAATTAGTAATGAAGTTTGGAGCAGGCTTCTCATCAAAAATGGCATAGCTGATCACATCATTTAGGGCAGCATGATGGCACAGTGGTTAGCACTGCTGCCTCACAGCTCTAGGGACCTGGTTCAATTTGGTCTCGGGTGAATGTGAGGAATCTGCACGTTTGCCTCATGTCTGCATGGGTTTTCTTAGGGTGCTCTGGTTTTCTCCCACGCTCCAAAGATGCACGGGTTAAGTTAATCGGCGATAACAAATTGTCCCTCAGTGTCCCAGATGTGTAAATTAAGGAGGGTTAGTGGGATAAATACGTGAAGTTAAGGAAATATTTGGAGTAAATACATGGAGTTATGGAGACAGGGCCTGGGTAAGATGCTTTATTGGCAAGTCAGTGCAGGCTTGATGGATTGAATGGCTTCCTCCTGCACAGTAGAGATTCTATGATCCCACGTTCCATAATTGTGTAAGCCACCTGAGTAACTATGGGAATTAGGGCAAAACGTGACTTTTGCAAGCCTTTTTCTCAAATTCTGTCACTTCGCATTGCTTTGTTCTGCTTGGCACAATATGGGGCAAATAAAAGATTTGAAAATGGTTACAAGATCAGTGCTTGCAAGGGAATAGTATTTAAGCTTCTGAAGCATGTGCTGACAGCTGTTGGCTTATTTAATAGAAGGATGTGTGTGTCCCATTTTAGATCTGCCTGGATAGATATATCCAGCAGTTTGATGATGTTATTTTATTCGATTGTGACATTATTCAGCAAAACACTGGGAGGGAGCTGGTTTGTTTCAAGTGAAACAGATGTCAATAATCACAAGCTTTTGGGGGTTAATTTAATGTGCAATCCATTTATTGCAGACCAATTGTAAGGTTGTGCAAGAACATCTGGCATGCGAGATTGAACGTGGATGCTTCACTTCTTGATGACTGTCAGGTCATTGACGCATTTAAAGCGGTGAATGCCAGTGTCAACTTCTCTGCAACCAGAAACATTGATCACAGCAAGCAATGCAATGAGCCTCAGCTTCATTCCCTGGGGAACTCCAGTATGCACTCAGATATTTCATCAGCAAACTTGACAGATTGTTCATGATTTGAAGTGAAGGCACTTATCCAAGAAACAAGGGAAGAATCAACTTCCATTTGTAGGAGTTGCGAGACGATGATTGTGTGGTCAAATGCATCATTGAAGATATTGATCCTGAACTATCTGCACCTTCAGAGATTGTGTTCAGGATATTGATCAGGCAATGGGAAATTAACGCATCTTTGATGTTTCCAAACTGTTTGGGATCCAGATTGTTCTGCGTTCCCTCCATTGTTTATTATGCTACCAAGTGCCCTGTGATTTGGGAGAATTGGTCAGTCAGGGCAACAGGATGCAAGTTGTCAAAGCTGGCAAATGACCAGAAGAGAAAATGCTGGAAAATCTCAGCAGGTTTGGCAGCATCTGTAAGAAGAGAAAAGAGTTGATGTTTTAGTCCAGATGACCCTTTGTCAAAACCAACCTGGCAAGAAGCCATTTGGGAATAGGAACTACATGCACCCTTTTCCACAGTGCTGGAACTCTGTTGCTTGCCTTACACTTTGATCATGTCCAGTAACTGTTCAGCAAGCTCATAAGTGGACTGGTGGATGATTCTGAAGGAGATGTTATCAGATTTTCCTAAGTTGTTGATAGAATTCCCACAGGTGAACCTGGTGAATTGGATGAGATAGTACATTGGGAGTAAAAAGGGCTTCAACAGATGTTAGGAACATATTGCATCAACAATGTCTTTGTAATCTGCTTTGTCAGTATCCTCAACTATGATATTATGATGTGAGCTGTTCTTGCTGCTGGTCATTAAGTAAAACACACAATAAAATGCCCCTGGGTTGGAAGTTTTGAAGTGTTCTACTTTGAATTTTGCTTTGCTGTCTTCATGGCTTGTTGTGGCAGTGTCCCCAACGTAGACATTTTCCACTAAGATCACAATTTTGTTTGAGAGCTATGTTCAGCGTCATCCATGCTTTGTCCTGCAGATGCTGGTATCACTTTGCCGTGGGGAAGAAGTGTTGATTGCTTGATAGAGAGCATGATAAAATGCATTACACATACTGTCCATATTCTTGGTAGACATAACTTTAGACCATTGTAAATACTCAACCGTCATCCAAACTCCCATGTCACTCTCCCTCATGGGTGTTAAGATATGTTTGTGAACAGCATAGTTGAGCAGAAGGATAGGGATTTTCGGCCTTACAATAACATACTGATGATTGATGAGTCCCAGGGTAAGGTAATTTCAACCAATGCGGATCAGCAAAGTTAGTTACAGTCTTATTCATAATAACATCATTGTGAGTAGGCTGCTTCACTATCTACACCATTGAGTCTGACAGCAGAATATCAAGTTCAAGTCGATTGAGGTTGATGGTGATTCCATCATCTGGCTGGCAAGTGAGGATCTTATCCATCACCAAGCTAAGTCAGCTCATCTGCGACTGGATGGAAGTTAATAGCCAGCAGCAATTGCCATGCCTGCTATTGATCGCGGCAGACATGGGTGCTATGCCCTCACCCAGATCAGTTTGAGACTGCCAGGGACTGAAACATCAAGAGGTGTAACATTAATGCTTCATGTAAATTATGATGTCTCCTCCTCTTCGCTCTGCTCTTCGGTGTGAAAACAAGCCAAAGCCTGAAATGTGAAATAAGTCTGCTGGCTGATCAGGGGAAGGCCAACTTTCAACAATCACTGCTAAGACACGATTGTAATCATCATAATCAAGCTTGGTTCATTGACCTTCTTATTAAGTGTCCACGGATTACAGAGTAACACTGAAGCCAGGCAGAGATGGTAATAATGACCATTTGGGTCCACTGTTATTATGTTAGTAGTAAGATTTTCATATTGATTCTGCCTGAAAAAAATGACATTCAGACATTCTGCCTGAAAAAAAAAGGACAATGGTAGTTGATATCGGACATTCGACATGTCTTCCACCTCTGTGTCTTGGCTTTTGTTTATAGATTTGGTTAAATGGAGATCTCTGAATCCTCTGATGAATTGAATCAGGTGGCAGCCTCCAATGATGTAAGTCATTGATTGGGGTGCAGCACAGTTGCAGTCTGGGTTCCCTGCAATATCAAATTTGTGCTAATTTACTGCACAAAGGTCTTGGCAATTTGGAAATGGATGGGGAGTGCCCAATGTTGGTGTGGTAGGTTTAAGTCAAGTGAATGGGCTGTGGGATTTGTAATGAAGAAGTAGTTTTTAATAAGACCATAGACATAGGAGCATAATTAGGCCATTTAGCCCATTGAGATTGCTCTGCCTTCAATCATGGCTGATATGATTCTCATCCTCATTCTCCTGTCTTCTCCCCATAACCCTTGATCCCCTTATTGATCATCAACTTATTTATCTCTGTCTTAAAGACATTCAATGACCCGGCCTTCACAACGTGCTGTGGCAATGAGTTCAACAGAGTCACCATTCTCTGGCTGAAGAAATTTCTCTTCGTCTTAGTTGTAAAGGAGCTTCCCTTCACTCTGAAGTTGTGCCTTGAGTTCTAGTCTCTCCCACTAGTGGAAACATTCTCTCCACGTCCATTCTATCTAGTGCTCTCAGTATTCTGTAAGTTTCAATTACATCCCCCCTCATCCTTCTAAACTCCACCCAATACATACCCAGACTCTTCAACTGCTGTTCAGATGACAAACCCTTCACTCCTGAGATCATTCTTGTGAACCTCCTCTGAACCCTCTCCAAGGCCAGCACATCCTTCCTTAGGTATGGGGCCCAAAACTACTCACAATACTCCACATGGAGCCTGTGATTAATGATGGCATGTTAGTTCCATTGCTGCTGCCATCATAATGTCAGAAGTGTGGATGTTTGCTGATGACTGCACAATGTTCAGCGCCACTCAAGACTCCTCAGATACTGAACTAGTCAACATTGAAATGCAACAAGACATGGACATTTCCAGGCTTGAGCTGACAATTGGCAAGTTACATATACACCTCACAAGTGACAGGCAATGGCCATCTTCAACAAGAGAGAAAATAACCATTGCCCCTTAACTTTCAATGGCATTGCCATTGCTGAACATCACACTATCAACATCCTGGGGGTTACCATTGACCAGAAACTGAACTAGACTAGCCAAATAAATACTGTGGCTACAAAAATGAGTCAGAGGCTTGCAATCCTATGGCAACTCACTCATCTCCTGAATTCCCAAAGCCTGTTCACCATCTACAAGACAGAAGTCAGGAGTGTGATGGAATACTCTTCACTTGCCAAGAGTAGTGCAACTCTAACAATACTCAAGAGTCTCAATCTCATCCAGGACAAAACAGCCTGTTTGATTGACACCTTTTCCAAAACATTTACACCCTTTCTACCACAGATGAATGATGGAATGTAGTGTGTACCATTTATAGGATGCACTGCAGGAACTCATCAAGGTTCCTTCGACAGCACTTTCCAAACCCACAAGTGCTACCATCTAGAAGGACAAGGGCAGCAGATATCTGGGAACACCACTATCTGAAAGTTCCTCTTCAAATTATTCAGACTTCTGGTGCACATTCTCTTTTCCACCTTCTTCCATTTGGGAAAAGATGGAAAAGTCTGACAACACATACCATCATCACCAGAACTATTGAATCGACAAAGTATGAGATATGGAAGGGTTAAAAAGCCTCATGATCACCTGAATCTATAAACTCAGAAACTTGAAGGGGGGTAGATAGGTAAAAATAACAATGTTAATACATAAGGTAAACTAGAATAACTTGAAATCAATTAAATAACGACTGTGGGGAGGTGTGATGTAAGAGTCTGGCGCAAATAGGGTTAATGTGGGACTGACACACAGCACAAAGGTGAAAAAGAACACATGATCCACATTTGGGAGTCAATCTGGTGTTGGATAGAGCTGTGTACACAAAGAAACATGAAAGTTGTACCCATTGCTACGTAAATGTACATAGTAATTTCATTGCAGTGTTAATGTAAGCCTACTTGTGACTCATCAATAAATAAACTTTAAACCAGTTCATAAATACATACAATTAAGATACTGAAGACCATACAGACTTCATTAGGGCCTGCTGAACGGTATCCGATATCCTACATCATAGGTCTGGCAGCACCTACGGAGAGAGAAAAACAGAGTTAAGGTTTCAGGTCAATCATGCTGTGGCCTGACCTGCTGAGTAGTTGCAGCGTTTTCTGTTTTTATGCCAATAGTTGCTGTCAGTTTCACAGAGCAATGATAGTGAATGCTGACAATTGTTTGGTCATTACTACTGTGAAATTGATGTCATGGCTATTGATGTATGGATTCTCTGAGAGACTCCTTTGCAGAGCCCTTATGCTGTACATTTTCTGCATGGTTTAACATCGAAGTTTCAATTTCCATTTTTTACAAAGATAATTAGGACCTTGGTTAATTAATCACCATTTTTTTCAACCTTTAGAATAATATCTTCTTTCCAACAAGCTGTGCTCAAAGGGTGAACTGGTGTTTATACATATACATATCTGCATTTGGCCATCAATTCTAGTTGCTTTTACAATTCATTCAAATAACTTGTGTATTTTTGAAAAGTATATCATTAGACTTTGGCTTTCACAAGTCTGTTGGAGGTAGACTGGCCTCCTACCTTTTTTGGGGGATTGTTGGAATCCCCAAAAAAAAAGGAAGATCCAGTTTCATCCAGTTACAATGTGTGTGCGTGTGTCTCCAGAAGCACAGCCCAGTTTCAGACCCAATTTTCTGGCACTTAGTGCACAGAGAAACTGTGGGATTGGTTTTCTGTGGCTGGGCAGTGCCTGATGGAACTAGCAAGGCTGACTGCACAGAGATTGGGGCGCCACCTTTAAAGGATGCCCTGATCTGTGCTCAAAATGTACTTCTTTCCAGCCTCCCACAGACACAGATGATCCCCACCCCACAAACATCAGACCCAGACCCCACCATGGCAGTATCATGGGCATTCTCCCCTTTCACGGCCATCACCCACCTCCTCCCCCAACCTCCCCCCCCTTCCCCACCCCACCCCCCAGTTTCACAGCCATTGCCATCTCCCTGCATTCCCCTTCCCACACAGTTATTGTCCACCCCTCTTTCACAGGCCCTTTCCCCATCCAATGGGAACCCGTCTAATGTGGCTTCTCAGATGGCCTGCCTCTGGTGGGCCCCTGGCACAAACAGGCACTACCAGGTTGGCAATGCCAACCTGTGTCGTGGGGTAGTTCCAGAGACTATGCCAGACACTGCTGGACATATCTCTCTCTTCCTGTGGTCTATACTTATTTTGCTGCCCCTGACAGATTCTAATCAACTAGCTCCCATGCTTATATAGCTGTTCTGAACCTCACTGCCATGGCGTCAGATTGAAAATTTAGTGAGGGGAGGATCATGTGGCAGGGAAGCCCTTTCAGAATAGGCTAATGTATCAAAATGTGTTGCAGTGAAGTTTGTGATCTTTCTGGGTGAAAACCTCATTCTATCACTGGTGAGGGGCAGAGAGAATTGGGAAACGAGATCTCTCCAAGAAGAATCTTGCTTTGCGATGTACGTGGGATTTTGTGGCCATGTCGCCATTTGCAGTCGTGGTGAAACTGGGAAATAATTTCCCCTATGGTGTTGACCAGTTGAATCTTGGTGGGTGATGGATTATCCTGGATGCCAGAGTTGAAAACAGGAGGGAACCTGGCTTCAGTGGGATGAGACCCAGTGGCACATTCTTGGCAGTGGCCAATTAAGTGATGGCCATCAGGACCAATATCCAGCTGAGGAGGATGCCCCAGCCCCAAAAGCTGCCGGTTAGTCAGAGGGTGACAGCTTAGCATTCTCAGCAACTTCACTGCCAGCAGTGATCATTGCTGAGGCTACCTGGCCAGGGAGAGGGCGCTTCATTGGCTGGGTGCCTTGAAGAGCCACCTGTGTGGTTCAGAGAACTCATGGTCAGGTTGGTAGGCTCTGGCAGTTCGGGATAGGGGGAGCTGGATATAATTCATTCAGCAGCGGCAGCACTGTTGCTGATGGGGGACCTTCTGTGACCCATGGAGTGCCCATAATGGCACAGCAGCAGACCTTCCCGATGCAAGTAAAATGTCCGCTGAGGCTGGAAATAGCTCTTAATTGGCAACTTACGTGGTTCACTTGGCTGCACAATAGATGACCAAGCTGCTGGCAATATGATGATGGCAAGATGTCATGTTCCTTTCCTAATGTTGTCTCCCACTATTTTGCCAGCCCTTCCACCTCCCAGATGTTGCTAATGGGTTGGAAGGGTTCAGCACAATGAATGAGTGAGGACAATTTAAAATTCCATTAACATTGCAAAAGCATATGTCACGTTATGTCACACAATCTCTGGAATAATACTGCATCAGTATTCAGTTCACACTTGTGGCAAAATGAGACTTCCTTCCCCTCACTGCTGGTAATGACATTGAGTAGTCCCCAGACAGCTGTAATGGACAATTGGCAAATGAGCATTAACAGCCATGAGAAAAATATAATTTTATTAGATTCTTCTCTATAAATGGAATTGATACTCAAGTCTCCAGAGATGCAGGTAGCAAACAGTGGTTTCTTTACACAAATGTGTTTGTATTTAATTATTTTTAGAACGCTCATCACATTTTGAACCCTTGTTAGAAATCCATTCTCAATGTTAATAGACTTTTAAATTATGAATGGTGCTCTACATTTCTCACATGCTGACTTATTATTCCATTGCTGTAATCTACACTTTAAACACAATGCTCAACAATGGTCTTTTAAAAGCTTTTAGTATGTAGTTCATATATATATTTATAATATATACATATTCATAGTAAAGTTTAACATGATTAATAATAAAATATGAAATTACATTTAGTTAACATTTGAGAAAGTGCAAAAGTAGGCCATTCAGCCCCTCAAACATGTTCTACCATTTATTATATCTCTCATGGCCTTAATTTCATTTCCCGGCCTGTCCCCAAAACATTTGGCTATTTTGTCAGTCACAATTCTGTCTAACTCAGCCTTAGATACATTCAACGTTTCAGCCTCCACTGCTCTCTGGGGAAGAGATTTCCAAACACAACTGAACTTCTGAGAGAAGGAATCCCTTCTTATCTTCATCTTACATAGCAGACCCCTTACTTTGCAATTGTGCTCCTTAGTTCTTGGCTGTCCTACAAGAGGAGGCATCTTCTCAGCATCTATCCTTAAGGCTTCAGTAAGATCACCTCTAATTCTTCTAAACTCCATGGGTGGGATTTTGTGACTTCGCGTGTCATGAAACCATAAACTCCCACCCAAGGACAACGGACCTTCCCATTGTCCGCCCCTCGCCCACTCCAATCCCTATGGAGGGCAGGGTGGCAAAATTCCAATGCTTGAGTATAGGGCACATCTCTTCAACCATTCCTGATAGGACAAACACCTCACCCCAGGAATCAGCCTAGTGAACCTTCTCTGAACTGCTTCCAATGCAAGCATTTAAGTTAGGAAACCAAAATTGCGGTGCCCAAATGTGTTCTCACTAATGCAGCGTACAATGTAGCAAGATTTCCTTACTTTATACTCCCTCACCCTTGCACGAAAAGCTAATATTTTATTGACCTTGCTATTTACTTACTGTGCCAGCATGCTAACCTCTTGTGATTCATGTAAAAGGACACCCAAGGATTCTGCTGTCTGTGGGAGAGATCCAGAGGCCCTGTTCACCATGGAAGCAAATCCCAATATGGCTGTGAAATCTCTTAAGAGGATAAAAACGAGACTTGCGCCAGTGGAATTTAGTTTTCAGATCTTTCCAACAGAGGAATGGACCTGATTTCCATGAAATTGAACAAATCTTAATATAATTAAAGGGTTTCATGCTGTAGCACCCGCCCACAATGTATTCCCCATCTCCTCCTTCCTCCTCCGGTGGCATGAATCACTATCACTTTTCAAAGCAACAACCAATCATGATGACTTTGTCAGGGACACAGAGATGCTCACCATAACCCTTAATTCCTTTACTGTTCAAAAATTTATCTATCCTTGCCTTAAAAACATTCTATGAGGTAGCCTCAACTGCTTCACTGGGCAGGGAATTCCACAGATTCACAACCCTTTGGGTGAAGAAGTTCCTCAGGCCTAAATTTACTTCCCCTTATTTTGAGGCCATGCCCTCTAATTCTAGTTTTACCTGCCTGTAGAAACTACTTCCCTGCTTCTAGCTTATCTGTTTCTTTCATAATCTTTCTATATTTCTATATGATCTCTCCTCATTCTTCTGAATTCCAATGAGTATAGCTCCAGTCTACTCAGTCTCTCCTCATAAGCCAGCCCTCTCAACTCTGGAATCAACCTAGTGAATCCTCCCTGCACCCCCTCCAGTGCCAGTATATCCTTTCTCAAGTAAGGAGGCCAAAACTGTACACAGTACTCCAAGTGTGGCCGCATCAGCACCTTATATAGCTGCAACATAACCTTGTTTTTAAATTCCATCCCTCTAGCAATGAAGGACACAATTCCATTTGCCTTCTTAATTACCTGCTGCACCTTCAAACCAACTCCTTGGGATTCTTGTACAAGGACACCCAGCACACTTTGCTCTGCCACCCATCTTTGTGTCATCTGCAAATTTAACATACCATACTTGGTCTCCAACTTCAAATCATCTATACAAATCATAAACAATTGCGATCCCAACACTGATCTCTGAGGCACGCCACTAGTCACTGATCACCAACCAGAAGAACACCCATTTACCCCCACTGTTTGTTTTCTGTTAGTTAACCAATCCTGTAGCCATGCTAATACATAACCCATAACACCATGCACCTTGATCTTACGTAGCAGTCTTCAGTGCGGCACCTTGTCAAATGCTTTCTGGAAATCCAGATACACCACAGGCTCCCCATTGTTCACTGCACATGTAATGTCCTCAAAGAATTTCATAAATTAGTCAAACATGACCTTCCTTTCATGAACCCATGCTGCATCTTACCAATGGGACAATTTGTATCCAGATGTCTCACTCCTGGCATGGGGGGAGGCTAGCTGGCCCAGAGACTATTCCTGCTCAAGAGGCCAGCAGCACAGCGCTGAGCGGGCCACTGCGCATACGCTGATCGGACACTGTGTGACTGGTGCACGCACAGTGGCCCATATATCCAGCCTCCAGATTGTCGGCCAACCCGATTGCCAGCCAGCCCTGCAACTCTCCATCGTTGGCCTTGCAGAGCCCACCAGCACGATCGCTGGCCTCCCTGAGCTCCCCGCCAGCCCCAATCTCCCAATACACCCTGGCAAATTCAACCTCCCTGACAGTCCTGACATTCCCCCCTCCCATCAGCCCCAACTGCCACTTCATTTGGATGGCCAGCCCCAATCATTGTCCTCCCTCCCTCTGCCTGCGATCCCTGTGCAAAGTGGCAGTGGGTCCCCCCTCACCCCCACTGATCGCTCCCTCAATAGGCCCCACTCCCAATAGGCCCACCCCATCTGGCCCTGCTCCCTTCACGTTGCCCGATGCCTGATGGGTAGTACAAATATGCCCATTGGGCAGTGCCAGTTTGCTCCTTGGGCAGTGCCAGGCTGCCACCGCCCAAAGGGTACCCCCCCTTACCCTGACTTACTGGTGAGCCTCAATGACCTCTGTTCCCTGCAGTGGGGTCAGCTGCCTGTTCTCCATTAGGGGGAGCTGTTGTAAACCCCAGTGGAATGAACCATTCCTGGTGGGGGGAGAGGATAGTGGCCCCAGAAACTTCAGTCCTGGATCCGCTAATGATATTGAAATCCCTATTTCCATATGGTAATCAGATCCACACTGATTTCCAACATGGAGCCAATTACTCTGGAAATCTTAGCCGGGGAGACTCACGGTGCCCAGCGAGAAGCCTGCCAAACGGTCTCTGCTGATGTCTGATGGCCCGCTGTGCTTTTCGAACAGTGCAATGGGCCCCAACGATCCTGCACTCTTGTTCAATTTTGGGAAATTTCTTCAGTGAAAAAATATTCTTTATTCACATAAAATCTAAAGACGCATTACAAAACATTTCAAATTGTTATAACAGCAAAGTGAAATGATATTCACCTTTTCTCCAGAGATCACAATGCACTCTGAGCTGCTTCAACTCAGTAATGAGAACATTATCGCATATTTCACTATTTTTATTACAGTGAACGTGATCTTTTCAAACTATAGATGTTGGTCATGTTGCACTCTGCAGTGCTTCACTACAATTACATACGGTTTGGAATAGAGCACACAACCTGGGGTTTTCACAGTTACCAGCCCCTAAGTAAACTTTGGCTGAAAGGCCTCACAATTGGCCCTTCCCTAAAATTCCACTCTCTCCATTTAAGCAATATTCTTATATTCTGTTCTTCCTGCCAAAGTGCATATTCTCACTGTTTCCCACACTGTACTCCATCTGCCAAATTTTGCCACTGACTCAATCTATCTGTGTCCCTTTACCAATTTGCTGCAGTCTCCTCACAATGTACTTTCCACTTGTCTTTGAAATATGAGCAAATTTAGTTAAAATACAGTTGGTCCCTCCATCCTCGTTATTAATGTAAGTAGTCATGTAACTTCCATCCCCTTTCTAAAAGGCTAGGAAACCTTGGTGGTGATTTGGTTATAAACTAAATATTTATTCCCCCTACTTTACTTTTTCCATATAATCCCTCACTTGCTGAGTTGCGTGGAGTTTTGAAAACAAGAGAAAAGCAGCTATTTTGAAACAAAAAAAAATAAGTATTCAGAGTCTTGTGCCCCTCTGCCTTACAGTGGGCATTTTTCTATGTTTAAGTAGAAGCTATTGAAAGGGTGCAGAGGAGATTTACAAGGATGTTGCCTGGACTGGGAGGCATGCCTTATGAAGTTAGGTTGAGGGAGCTGGGACTCTTTTCCCTGGAGAGACGAAGGTTGAGAGGCGACCTGATAGAAGTTTACAAAATGTTGAGAGGGATAGATAGGGTGGACTCTCAGAGGCTATTTCCCCGGTTTGAAATGGTCGCTACGAGAGGACACAGATTTAAGGTGCGGGGAGGGAGGTTCAGAAGTGATGTTAGGGGTAAGTTTTTCACTCAGAGGGTGGTGAGTGAATGGAATCGGCTGCCGTCAGTGGTGGTGGAGGCGAACTCGCTGGGGTCTTTTAAAAGACTTCTGGATGAGTATATGGGGTTTAATGAGATTGAGGGTTATAGATAGGTCTGTAGGTTGGTAGGTGATGTGGTCGGCGCAACTTGTGGGCCGAAGGGCCTGTTTGTGCTGTAGTGTTCTATGTTCTATGTTCTATGTTTAAAAATCATAAAAATTCACATTTAAGTTAAAATGTATTTCAAAATGTTTAGACAAAGCGTTCTGGCATTGTTAACTGCCACATCAATAGGTAAGACGTATAACAAGGCACTCAGTGTTCTTTGTATTCCAATATATACTTAAATGTCAATGATCCCCAATCTTAATTTCTTATTACCTGCACTGGAAAGAGTGAGGAGGTTAATCAACATGGTGGCAATACTTTATTGTATTCGGGTCAGTAACATAATTGAGGTATTTCATCTACAATTGGGTGTAATGCTGCGATAGTAAGGCTTATGGTGCTGCAATGGCCTCAGAATTCCTCTCTCCAAACCCAGTAAGCTTCATCCTGTGTGAGGATTAGATTGACTGATGCCTTCGTAATGCCCTGAAGATAATGCTGCATATGATTGGTGTGATATTTGAGATGGCATTGGTCCAACTGCGCACACTGAAGTTTAATGCATATTTTGCCAAAAAAAACGTGAGTAGGATGGAAAATGACAGCTGTACTTACGTGACTGATGCAGGAACATTAGTGACAGCTGTGGAGATGCAATTTTCATAACTATTTCTGAACCACTGGAAAACGTGCAATCGCCAAAGCTGTTCAAAACGATTCTTGTTATGAAAGTGATGATGGAATTCATGACCACTGGGATATTGAATAGTGCCTGAATCTTCCATTATTAACAGCTGGCAGTTTCAATCCTGAGCAAACTTTTGGCAAGACAATAATATAGCCTTTTTAAGTGATCTCAGGGCTGTTAGTCGATTTCATGGGATCACATCAAGAGAGTTTGTTTTTTAACAGTTCTCTGTGTTACAGGTAACAAGTTACCTGTAACACAGTTACAGTTACAAATTACACGTTACCTGTATCACAAAGAACAACAATTATTAAAAATATTTATATCTCAAGTTGACTACAATTTGTGGTTTTCTATAATGCGCATAGCTGGAAAAGATTGTGTAGCTAATTTACTCTATATATGGTCACTGATCAAACCAACTTAGTCACTGTTCATAATAATATTCAAGCACGAATTGGATATTTTAGAATGTTACACAAACTTGATAATAAATGTTTCATCTGTTGTTTGTTTGATGAAGTGATTCTGTCTTGATTAATACATCTAATAATAGTTTTTGATTGGAATTCCCCAACCTCTCCTGCGGCTGAGATTTTCCAGTCCTGCTGTCATAAATGGATATTGATGCAAAATTATAAAATTCTCACCAAGGGAACCCTAACACCTCTCCCTTGTAATGGAGATTTTCTCTGACGGGTCAACAACTCCCTCTAAGACACTCCCAGACAACAAATCCCTCTCCTTTGTGAATACTGATGCAAAGTATTCATTCAGGATGTCCCTTATTCCCTTGGGCTCGAAACATAATTCCCCTCCTTTGTCCCGAGAGGTCCGGTGTTTTCTCTAACAACTCTTTTGTTCCTAACATAAGAATAAAATGCCTTTGGATTATCCTTAATCTTGTCTGCCAAGACCATTTCATGACCTCTTTTCGCCCTTCTAACTCCCCGTTTGAGTTCTCTCCTACTCTCTTTGTATTCCTCCAGAGCTCTCTCTGTTCTCAGTTGCCTGGACCTAACGTACATCTCTCTTTTTTTTCTGATCAAGTCCTCAATATCCCTGGTTATCCATGGCTCTCTAATCCTGCCTTTCCTATCTTTCCTTTTTACAGGCACATGTCTGTCCTGTAGCCTTATCAGATGTCCCTTAAAAGATTCATTTCATTGGGATCAAATAGAATTTAAAGACATTTAAGGCAGGAGAGTGGAGATAAGTGATAAACTAATCAACTTGGAGAGGATAAAACCCCCTGGATCAGATGGATTGCATTCGAACATATTGGGGATGATTTTGAGCCCTCGTTAGGTGTCAGTGGAAACAGCAATGTGGGCCTAAGATCTCACAAGAGTCAGGAAAAGAGATTCTCGCCAACAAGATTTTCTGTGCTTCTCACTCATGATGTGACAAGGTTCCCACTTGGGAAGCTCACTTCAATCAATTTTGATGGATTTAAATATTATTATAGGGCTTCTCCGCAATATGCTCCCCCCCCCCCAATGAATATTCATATCACACAACTGTGACGTCATGTTGGCTTCGTCTACAACAGATTTCTAAAATCTGTAGAAACACTTGGTAAACCAAATTAATGGGAGGGCACTGGGGAGAGTTATAGAACAAAGAGATGTAGGGGTACAGGTTCATACCTCCTTGAAAGTGGAGTCAAAGGTGGAAATGATGGTGAAGAAGCATTCGGCATGCTTGGTTTCATTGATCAAAACATTGAAAACAAGAGTTGGGATGTCTTGTACCAAAGTAAGGCCACATTTGGAATACTGTGTATGATTCTGGTCACCCTATTATAGAAAGTATATTATTAAACTAGAAAGAGTGCAGAAAAGATTTACTAGGATGCTACCAGGACTTGATGGTTTGAGTTGTAAGAAGAGAATGGATAGACTTGGACTTTTTCATCTGGGGTGTAGGAGGCTGAGGGTTGGTCTCATAGAGGTCTATAAAATAATGAGGACCGAGATAGTCAATATCTTTTCCCAAAGGTAGGGGATTCTAAAAACTCTCCTAGGCATAGGTTTAAGGTGAGAAGGGAGAGATACAAGAGTCCGGGGAGCAGGTTTTTTACATAAAGGGTGGTGAGTGTCTGAAACAAGCTACCAGAGATAGTGGTAGAGGCAGGTACAATTTTGTCTTTTAAAAAGTGTTAAACAGTTACATGGGTATGATGGGTAGAGAGGGATATGAGCCAAAGTGGGCAATTGGGAGTACCTTATTCAAGTGATTTAAAAAAGAGGCGGCATGGACAAGTTGGGTTGAAGAGCTTGTGTCCATGCTGTAAACCTCTATGACTCTATGAATTTAAGTAGTTGAGGGGAACCTGGCGGGGCGGCAAGGTAAGTATAGTCTCGGGGAGAGAGGGACATGTCCGGGCAATGCCCTGCCATGACGCCTTTGCACACTGGCACTGCCCCTGGCTGAATACTTGTTGATTCACTACCATGGTTAAGAATGGGATATGGAATTCAATTGTATTGTGACCACTATTTAGGCAAAGCAATTCCTCATTTGTGGACCCTCTCAGGTCATCAGCGACAACCCTATCACAACAGCCCCACGCAAGATCATCCCCTCTTTAACCACCCTCACTGTCCTGTTGAATCTGGTATCCTATCCCCCACTCCACTTACCACAGACCTTTCAGACCAAGCTCCATCAATGTGCTGGAGCTGCCTTTAGTCACATCAGTGGACACGTTTCCCAATTTTCTGAGACGTCTTTAAAGTGGAACTTCCAGTCTTGCAAGGAGGGTGGAAGTCCCATTTCTAAGTAATTAATGCTGCACCCAACATTAAATGGTGGTGGAGCATCCATCAGGATCATGGATGGGCTCTCCCTAACATTTTAGCTGAAGCTGTGGGAGCCAAAGAGCCATATTTTTTTTTTATACCTTTCTCTAACTGAGATTTGGCTAGATTCTCTAGCTGAGGTTTTCCAGCATTTTATCTTTTGTGTTTTGTTAGGTTCCAGCATCTTAGTGAGCTCAAATTTAAAACCCTGAATTATAGTCTGGAAGCAAGTTCTGTATGGCACAGTGGTTAGCACTGCTGCCTCATAGTGCCAGAGATCTGGGTTTGATTCCTGGCTTGGGTCACTGTCTGCGTGGGTTTCCTCCGGGTGCTCCGGTTTCCTCCCACAGTCCAAAGATATGCGTCCAAAAGAGAAAATGCGGGATAATCTCAGCAGGTCTGGCAGCACCTGTAAGGAGAGAAAAGAGTTGACATTTTGAGCCCAGATGATCTCTGACTGGACTTGAAACATCAGCTCTTTTCTCTCCTTACAGATACGGCCAGACCTGCTGAGATTTTCCAGCATTTTGTCTTTTGGGTTCAGGTTCCAGCATCTGCAATAATTTGCTTATATTCAAAGATATGTCTGTTAGGTGGATTAGCCATGCTAAATTGTCCGTTAGTGTCAGAGGGATTAGCAAGGTAAACATGTGTGGTTACAGGGATAGGACTTGGGTGGGACCATTGTTGGTGTAGGCTCAATGGGCCGAATGGCCTCCTACTGCACTGTAGAGATTCTATAACTCTATAATTCATAGCAGGTAGATGAAGCAATGATAAATATCAGTCATGATTGAATTGAATGGCTGAAGAGGCCAAATGGTCGACTTGTATTCCTATTTTCCATGTTCTACAAAGAGGTATGTACACATTGACACCAATATTGTCTTAAGTAAACCAATGTGAATTAATAATGTTCATTTAATACCAGGTTTCTAATCCCGTTTCTACTGTTCCCACCATGTGAGGACGGGTAAAATTCCTGTATTGTCCCATTCCAGATTGAAATGAAAAAAGGTTTCATTAAATGAGTTTAGAGAGCATGTGTTTTGTCAGTACCTCAGGAGTTATGCTTTCAGATAGTAAAGAATTAATCAGACAGGTTTTCTTAGGCTAAGCAAAGAACAAAATAAGTTCATTGAAGCTTATTTTTTCCAGATTGTGAAGAAGAAAGAACAAAAGGTTATACAGTTAGCTATTTGGTTAGCCTCGATGCGGCCGTGTTGTTCAGTTGTCTCGCCATGTATAATTGTATGGAGCAGTTTTATTCTCAAATGATCTGAGTTTGCCATAAAATTTTCTTCTCAGGATTTGCAAATCCAGGCACAATACTTCAGAGAGAGAGAGCGCGAGAGAGAGCAAACAGCTTCAGCTGTCTGTTTCAGTACAGTGAGATCTTGATTCCTCTCCTGCTTGGTAAACCGCTTCTTATTTAAAGTACCCCGCTGGCTGCATACACCATTCGTTCGAGTCTGCTGCAGTCACTGTTTTAGAACAGCTGATTGTATTCTGATGTCTCAGAAATATCTGAAAAGTTTCATGGTAGTGTAAAGCCAACAGGAGATAGGATCATTCACGATCTCCGGGGAGTCTGTTTTACCACCCCACTTGGTGGAAGACAAGCTGTGTATTGTAGCCTTTTGGCAGTCTCCATTGTCTTTAGAGGGTTTTTTTTTCTCAATCCAGCCAGAAAAAGAAAAAAATAGAAATAGTATCTTTCAAAACAGCACTCCTCATAATAATCCATTGCTATGAAATTTAAAATATCCCTTTATTCTGGGATTCAACGACGTGTCAGAATCAGTGCTTAGCCAAAGCTAGAAATCTCAGTATTTAATTGAGTCCCAGTCTTAGAGACAAATGACATTCCCAGATGACTCCATTGTGTATATCTCATTCAAAGATCCTTGTCTTTTATTAGGGAAATCTATAGTGTTATTGGCAATTCTGTTTATTTGCTCACTTATTGCCCCTTACAGATTTTGAAAGTAAAAACTACTGAAAGTATTTTCCGTTGAATATGCTCCTTTAATGCCTGTTACAATTAAAAAGACCAGTTCTTAGAAACTAGAAGTAGGAGCAGGCCATTTGGCCCTTTGAGCCTGCTCCGACATTCATTTGGATCATGGCTTATCAGAATTCAATATTCTGACCCCCTCTTCCCCCTATAGCCCTTGACCCCTTTAGCCCCAAGAGTTATGTCTTATTTCTTCTTGAAATCAGACAATGTTGTGTGGTACTGAATTCCACATATTCACCACCCTCTGGGTGAAGACATTTCTCCTCACCTCAGTTCTAAAAGGTTGATCCCTTATCCTCAAACTATGACCCCTAGTTTTGGATTTCCCCACCATTGGGAACATTCTTTCTGAAAATACCATGTCTAACCCTTTTAGAATTTTATAAATTTCTCTGAGATCCCGTCTCACTTTTCTAAACTCCAGTGCATATAATCCTAACCGACTTAGTGTCTCCTCATATGACAGACCGGCCATCTCAGGAATCAGCCTGGTAAACCTTTGCCCTACTCCCTCTATAGCAAGGACATCCTTCCTCAGATAAGGACACCAAAACTGCACACAATATTCCAGGTGTGATCTCACCAAAGCCCTATACAACTGTAGCAAAACATCCTTATCCCTATAGTCAAACCCTCTTGCTATGAAGGCCAACATATCATTTGCCTTCTCTACTGCCCACTGTACCTGTGCATTTAATTTCAGTGACTAATGCACAAGGACTCCAAGATCCAGTTAAGTATCCACCTCTCTCAATTTACACTCATTCAAGTAATAACCTGTCTTCCTATTATTGTGACCAAAGTGGATAACCTCACATTTATCCATATTATACTGCATATGCCATGCATGTGCCCACACACTCAGCCTGTCCAAATTACGTTGAAGCATCTCTGCTCCTCACAGTTCACCCTCCCACCCAACTTTGTACCATCTGCAAATTTGGAGATATACATTCAGTTCCCTCTTCCAAATAATTAATATATAATGTGAACAGTTGGGTCCTTCTTGAATTCTTTTACCCATTAAAAGGAATTCACCCCTCAGCAGCACTCTGACGGAGGTGCTCAACATCAAAGGAAGGAGAATGGTTAAGCTGACATGTGTGTTGCAGGTAGTTCTCATTGTTGTAGTATGGATTGGCATAAGGAGCTGCAGTAATGATCCAGCACTTGGCTTATTCACTTTCTGACAGAATGTTATTCGACAGGAGCATGTATCCTCTTTCTAAATTGCTCCTCGTCAATAGCTTGACTAAATTCTTCCCCCAGTCCCTGAATCCCACAGTTTATTTTGTGAAATCATTTTTGCTATCAATGCTGAACCAAGTCAATATGAATTACAGATTTTGAAACCATTATAACTTTGCAGCAGTTGATGCTATTTTTGTCTAAAATGTTAAAAGATGGCATTGCCTCTTTTTTTCACTGTTGGTTAAATGCTTATTGATTATGTTTTGAAGAAATGTCCAATTGGTTGACCCAGGGGCATTCAATCTAAGCATTTCTTGGCACAGTATCTTCTATGTTCATCTGATGTAAGTGGGTGGCAGATGTGTATGAAGGAAAATGAGCAGCAGGGTTTTGGATGAAGCCACCCAAGAGAGTACTGGAATATTTGAGTCTTGCGGTGATCGAGGCATTGGAAAGATGAGGTTTTCAGTGACAGATGATCTAAGAAAGGGTGATGTTGCATTTCCTGTCATTGCAATCTGAGCAGTGAGTTTTGTCCGAGTACAGTTCAGGAAAGTAGCCAGCACAATTAAGGACACCACACGCCGCGGACATACTCTCTTCCACTTTCTTCCATTGGGAAAAAGATACAAAAGTCTGAGATCACATACCAACCAACTCAAGAACAGCTTCTTCTCTGCTGCCATCAGGCTTTTGAATGGGCCTGCCACATATTAAACTGACCTTTCTCTACGTTCTAGCTATGACTACAGCTATAACACTACATTCTGCACCTTCCCCTTTTGTTTCCCCTATCTACTCTATGAATGGTATGTTTTGTCTGTATAGCACACAAGAAACAATACTTTTCACTGTATCCCAATGTGACAATAATAAATCAAATCAAAAGTTCAGAAATCTGGATACACAAAGAAGTTACCTGCAGATTGCATATTTGGTATGCAAACTTGAAGACTCACTCAGATTTAGAAAAATGATCTTGCGTGAAAATGGGCATTCTCATTGTGTTAGGGATAATGGAAAATTTGTCCTGTAACCCAGATTTTATGATACTTTGTGCTCTAGATTCTGTAAGATTACACTGGACAGCCTGTGGTCTTAGGGAAAGACCTAGCAGTGAATATTGATGGTAAGACATGTGTAATATTTGGGATGTGCCAATAGAATCTCAGTTTGTAATAGAATAAAGGAGACTCATATCACAGTGGCTTCATATTGCTCCAAGCTTAAAACACAGATTTGATCCTCGTATACCCTCGTTGTGCCAGAAGTGTAAGGTGGGCAAGGGGGAACTACCTGCATTGCTTCTGGTCCTGTGTCAAAATCAGATCCTACTGATTGCATGTCCTTAAAGAGCTTGAGAAGATTTTCGATACAGCCTTTACTCTTAATTCTGGGTCTCATAGATAAAAAGATAAATGATGTTAATATGCAGAGGCTGTACAATATCCTATGTGCGGCACGGAAAAATATCCTTTGCTCATGGATTGGTGATAAGTCTTCAATTCAGAACTGGCATAATATTACTGTGGAATATATCCCAATAGAAATCTTAACTTGCACTGAAACAAACTGGATACATTCCGGAAGGTATGGGGCCCCTATCTCAAACTTTAGGCTCCGCATTGTCTGACTTACTCCTACAAGGTTTTCCGTAAGTTATATAGCTCTGTCTCTGTAATCCTGTAAGTGAGAGTGTGCACCGCTATGCTATATACTCATCACTTTATATTGTTATCCTGGTATCCCCCCTTCTATGAAATATTCCTTCATTGTTTAAATGGTGTGAAACACCAATTCTAGTGAACAATCCAAACCATGTATGTAGGTGTATCCTGTCTTTTTCTGTATAAGTATATGGAGAAACAATTAAGCTGTACTGGCCAATTTTTCCACAAAAAGCTACAGTTATCTGTAAAAATAGGAAATAGGAAAAATAGGAAAATCTTCAATAAAAATATATATTTTAAAAATCAACAATAAAGCTGAGCAGCAAAGAAGAACTGGGAGAACAAAGCAAATGGGAATCTTGGGCAATTTTCTAATTGAGAGTTTGATAAAATATGGAAAATAAATCTAAGTGTGATGTTTGAGAATGTTTTTTTTTCCCCCAAAGTAAGGCATCAAGAGAGTTAATAGTAAAAATATTATCTGGACTCAACTGAATTCACCATATAAACACAATGGCTACAAGAGCAGGTCAGAGACTAGCAATACTACAGTGAGTAACTCACTCCCTTTTTATCCACCATCTGCAAGGCACAAGCCTGGATAGATGCAGCTCCAACAACACTCAAGAAGCTTGATACCATCCAGGTCAAAACAGCCCACTTGATTGACACCACAGCTACAATCATTCAATTCCTCCACCAGCAACGCTGAGTCGCAGCAGTCTGTACTATCTATAAGATGCACTGCAGCAATTCACCAAAGATCCTTAAAGAGCACCTTCCAAACCACGACAACTTCCATCTAGAAGGACCAGGGCAGCAGATACATGGGGACACCACCACCTGCAAGTTCCCCTCCAAGTCACTCACCATCCTGACTTGGAAATATATCGCCATTCCTTCGCAGTCGCTAGGACAAAATCCTGGAATTCCCTCTCTAACAGCATTGTGGGTCAACCCACAGTACATGGACTACAGCAATTCAAGAAGGCAGCTTACCATCACCTTCTCAAGGGCAACTAGGGATGGGCAATAAATGCTGGCCAGCCAGCGATGCCCACGTCCTACAAACGAATGAAATAAAAGCACAGATCAGCTTCACCTGAACACAGATATCAGCTTAGAACAAGAGAATTTGCCAATTGTGGGACACCAATTTGGTCCACAGCAACTACATCTGCCACAATTGACTGCAGCTCAAAGATCTTTGGTTCAGAGTTGGTGGCTGGAATTTTACCATCCTGCCCGCCACGGCAATTGGAGCAGGCAAGGGGCAGGCCATGGAAAGGTCAGTTGACCTCAGGCGGGATTTTAAGTTTCGGGATGAGCGAGGCTATAAAATCTCACCCAGTGGAATCTGAGCTTCAGGCACTGCGATGTATTACAGAGGGGAGAAGTTACTCGGAGACTTTGTTCTACAAGGCAGGTACACCCCTGAAGTTAAATACTTCAGATTTGGTTGGTGGCATCCCTTTTTTCCCATGAGCTGTTCCATTGAAATGAACTTCAGTTAAATCATGCTGGCATCAGTTTCCTGGAGAATTGAATAAAAAGGACTGTAAGTATAGCTTTCAGCTAACTAGTGGCAGGGAGGATTGATGTGAGAGGAAATTCAGTAAACTAAAGTGAAAGGACAAGGCAACAATGCAGGGTAATAATGTATGCAATGTGTGACAGGAAGGGCTGGAGCAGGCAAACATGAGTACCCCTGCAAATAAGGTCAGGGTAAGGAAACATGGTAAAAAGACAGATTATAGGCTCTTTATCTGAATGCATGCAGCATTTGTAACTGGGTAGATTAATGGCCAATGAATTTCACTGAGGAAAAGTGTAAGGTGATTCATTTTAAAAACATAGAAACATAGAAGCTAGAAGGAAGGGTAGGCCATTTGGTCCTTCAAGCTTGCTCCACCATTCATTTTGATCATGGTTGATTCAATATCCTGATCCCCCATCTCCTCATATGCCTTGATCCCTATAGCCCCAAGAGCTATATCTAATTTCTTCTTGAAATCAGACAACGTTTTGGCCTCAACTACTTTCTGTGCTAGTGAATTCCACACATTCACAACCCTCTGTGAAGAAATTTCTCCTCACCTAATTCTAAAAGAGTTACCATTTATCCTCAAACCATGGACTCCCCCACCATTGGGAACATTCTTTCAGAATCTACCCAGTCTAACCCTGTTAGAATTTTATAAGTTACTATAAGATTCCCTCTCACTTTTCTAAACTCCAGTGAATATAACCTAACTGACTTAGTCTCTCCTCGTATGATAACTGCCATCGCAGGAATCAGCCTGGTAAACCTTCCATAGCAAGGACATCCTTCCTTAGACAAGGACACTAAAACTGCACACAATACTCTAGGTCTGGCCTCACTAATGCCCTATACAATTGCAACAAAACTTTGGTGTTCCTATATTCAAATCCTCTCGCTATGAAGGCCAACATACCATTTGCCTTCTTTACTACCTGTTGTACCTGCACACTTACTTTCAGCAACTGATGTACAAGGACACCAAGGGCTTGCTGAGTATCCATCTCTTTCAATTTACACCCATTCAAGTAAAATTAGCTGGGAAAATAGGTTAAAAGGTAAAACAGTAGAGAAGCTGTGGCATACATTTAAGGAGATGATTTATACTTCTCAATAAAGTTATACTCCATTGATAAGAAAAAGCTCCACTTGAAGGATAAACCATCTGTGACTAACAAATGAAAGTATCAGATGGAAAGAAAAGATATAAAATATTGTGAAGATTAGTGACAGGCTAGAAATGGATGGCTAAAAAATAATAAAGAGAGAGAAAATATGAAATAATTGTTAATATACTAGCAAGAAAGCCAAGACATCAGTGTAGGAGCTCCTCAGGATATTATTCTAGGTCCAACTATCATCAGCTTTGTATGTAGGGAGTTCCAGCATTCTATGTTATTGCAAAAAAGCTTCAGTCATTAGTACTGCATTAACCATAGCCCAGAGTGAAGAACTGATTCAGTTGGTTGAATGGTCGATGGTTCTTAAAATTGGAATTATGTCAACAAGGAATATGACATCCACCATGGAGGTTTAACAAACAAAATTAATGACTTTTAACATCACTTAGATGTTTACTCTTGACAGACTTAAAAGTCACAAAACCAATTGTTCTCCAGTAATGGATACTATGGACGGAATGATCCCATAATTTGTCAGTGTCAGTTTCAGTGAGAAAACCAGCATGCGCAGCTGAGTTTTCTCTCCAGATTTTCTGGCACTCGATGCACAGAGAGTCTGGGGCATAGTTTACTGTATCAGGGTTGGACCTGATAAAGGCAGCAAGGCAGGCTCCACAGATATCAGGGAGTCAACTTCAAAGTGTGTCCCAATCTGAGGTAAAAGCAAACTCCCCCCGCCCCCAGCTCCCTTGAGACATAGAGGACACTCCCAAAAGCATTAGGACAACTGTTCCCCCCTCCCCCATCACATAAGCGTCTCTTTGGCCCCTCACTACACAGGCATCGGGGCAATCCCACTATATAGGCAACGGGATCAGGGTGCACTGGCATCAAGGTGCACACACCCCAATCAGACAGGCATTGGGATGACCCACCACCACCACACAGACGTCAGGGCACTCACCCCTCCAACAAGTATTAGGGCAGTCTGTTCCCCTCAATAAATCATGGGGCTCCCCAGAGGACCCATTCTATCACAGACCCCTAGTATGCCATCTTAGCATTGCTACCCTGCCATTGCCAGTTTGGCACTGTGATGTTGGCGTGGGCATGTCCCTCCCCCTCCTTATCTTTGCATTCCTGACAAATTCCCCTCAACAGCTTTAAGTTTTGCTGAAGCTGTGGTAAACTTCATTGGGTTGACATCATGAAGAGCTAGAGAGAAATTCCCTCCCTGGTGGGGACACCTTTTAAATACATTTAAATTTATGGGGCAGGATGGGCAGGAACCTTTTTGCATCACTGCCGAGAGGTGGGGAATATCTGGGAATGAGATCTCGCTGACGAGATTCTCATTCTAGTGATTTCACTGGATTTTCCATTGGCACTGTTATTTTTGCCTCTGGCGAACGCCATCTGTAACTTGCCTCCTATATATCCTGTACTGTAGATATTATATGCTATGCACAAGACACAAAGTTACACTCAGAAGAAATTCTCCAATTTTCTGTCTTTCACTATGAGAGAATAAATAAATATAGGTCTCATATTCAATTGCAAATAAATCACTATGGTACCTAAATTCAAAAGAGATGACAAAATATACCTGAGTGACTGTCTACAAAACTTTAAAAGAATACAGATATCAAGCAAAATAATTGAATTGTCTATAGGAATAAACTTCAGGATTGCCTTTATGAAAATATGGCATTAACTTATCTGAGAATGTGTAGTAAATTTAGATTTTCAAAAGGCATCTGGTAAGATGCCACACAAGACGTTATTATACAAAATTAGGACTTATGGGAACATGGGTAATATATTAACATTGACTAGGACTGATTAATGGAGAGAAAACAGAGAGTACGAATAAACAGAACATTTTCACGTTGGCAGACTATAACTAGCAGGTTATTGCAAGGATCAGCATTTGGGCCTCACTTATTTACAATTTATATTGATGGCTTAGATGAGACGATGGAGTATAACATATCCATGTTTGCTGACTAAACAAAGTGGTAAGGAGACTGCAGAGAGATATAGACTTTTTAAAATCATCCTTTGGGGATGTGGGTACTGCTTGGCCAGCATTTATTGTTCTTCCCTAATTGCCTTGAGAAGTGCTAGTGAGCCGCTTTCTTGAATCACTGCTGCCTATTTACCACAGGTACACACGCAGTCCTGTGAGAAAGGGAGCTCCAGGATTTTGACCCAGCAACAGTGATGGATCTGCAATATATTTCTAAGTCAAGATGTTGTGGAGCTTGGAGAGGAACTTGCAGGTGGTGATGTTCCAAGGCATCTGGTGCCCCTGTCCTTCAAGGTAGTAGAGCTCACCAGTTTGGAAGGTGCTGTTTAAGGTCTCACATGTTGGGTGAATGGGCAAGAACATAAATGAAATACAATGCGGCAAATTGTGAAGTTATCCACTTGGTACGAAATATCAAAAAACAAAGTATTTTTTGAACTGTGAGAAACTGGGAAAAGTGGCATTTAGAAGGTCCTGGTTGACATTGTACATGGATCACAGGAAGTTGTCATTCAGGCACAGTAAGCAATTAGGAAGGCAAATGGTATGCTAACCAATGTTACCAAGGAATCAGAAGAGTACAAAAGAAAAGAAGTCTTACTACAATTACATAGTGTAAAGGTGACCTATGTAAAGGAATACATGGTACAGTTATGGTCTGGTCTCCTTAATCAAGAACATATTTGCCCTAGAGAGAGTGCTAGAGAACTAAAGATCACTCGATTGGTTTCCAGGATGAGGGGATTGACCTGTGAAGGAGAGTTTAAGTACAGTAGGCCTACATTCCCTGCAACTTAGAAGAATTAGAGGCAATCTAATTGCAATACATAAAACTTAAGTAGTTGGGCAAGGTAAATGCTGAGAAAATGTATCCTCTAGCTGGGGGAATCTCAAATGCAGATTCATTATCTCAGAATAAGGGGTTAACTTTAGGACTAAGATGAAGAGAAATTTTTTCACTCAAAATGTTGTAACTCTGGAATTCTCTATCCAACTCATTCAATGGGTATATTATGGACAGGTATCAAGAAAAAATTTAGATATTCTGGGAACAGTATAGGAAGATGGAAGTGAGGTAAAAGTTCAGCCACAGTCTTGCTGAATTGTTTGGCAAGCTTGAAGGATCAAAGGCTGACTCCTGTTCTTATTTCTATGATCTTTTGTTTTAAGAGGGCTACAAGTAAATTTCCTTCTTTTTGGTATAAATTCCTCCAAATTAAAGCACCCAGATCTTCAGGATATTGTTTCTAAGTTCCTGATAAAGATTCTGCAAGCTTACAATAATTCTGGGTAAAACGTGGAAGCATGTAGAAGAGCCTGAAAGAGAGCAAATAATGGGCAAATAAAGGAGAATGATGTCAAGCAGAAGAGGGCAAATGATTGATGGAATAGTGTGTAGCCTTTATAGTTTCTAATAACTGTTAATAGTCTGGATTCAGAAACGAAAGCAAAATGGTCAAATTCACATATAACAGTCAAGTTTTTTGATACAAGAAATAGCAGAAGGATGTAGACATTACTAGTAAATTGACAATGCTACACCAGATGAAATTAAGCAAATATAATGCAAGATATTGCACACAGAAAAAAAATTGATTTACTGCCTCAATGAATGGGAAAGAGGATTTGAGCCTTGGAGTAGGGATGTCTTGCTACAGTTACACAGTGCCTTGGAGAGGCCACATCTTGAGTATTGTGTGCAGTTTTGGTGACCTAGTCTGAGGAAAGACTAAAGGGATCAAGGGATATGGAGAGAAAGCTGGGATATTGAAAGTGCATGATCAGCCATGACCAGATTGAATGATGTGTAGGTTTGAAGGGTCAAATGGTCTACCACTACACCTGTTTTCTATGTTTCTATGATCAACCCATCCAGGACATAGCTGAAAGAGATTTGGAAATTAGATTAGACTCAAGAATGTATTTTTCCAATCGTTACAAATTAACAACCAGCAAAACAAACAGAATGTTGTGCTGTATACTGTCACATGAGAAGAGTTAAACACCATCATGCCAGATAGACGTGATAAATTGGGAAATTTGTGTTTTCCAACTCTTGTAGTTCTGGTACAGTTGGAGTTAAAATGAAAGTGAGCTTCCTCTCATAAACTGCAAGCTAAATGTCAGAAGTTAATTGTTTTCAAGACTAGGCCAGGTTCATTCATTTGGAAATTAATCCAAACATGGGAGCTCGTTGGACGTGCTAATTAAATTGTGCGTGACCAAGGCATTAACAGATCCTCGGAAAGTAGATAACGAAAGATCGATCATCGGTCCATCACTGTTCCAAATAACAATTCACACGATTACATCCTTTATCAAGGCTGATTAACTGGTGTGACTGCAGAAATTTTTGAATTGATTAAATATGGGGGACGTTCCCAAGTGAACATTCCAGTTTGTAGGAAATGACATGTAAATGCAAACCAGTATTTTGATTGTATCTCTTTGAAACAGAGACCTGGATCACCTTTTCTCCATCTTTACGATATTTGTGAATAGCCTAACCTTGAACCTAATCTAAAAGGCCCAGTTTTAACTCACTGTGCAAGTGTGGTGGAAGCAATGTGGGGGATGAGCTGTCCGGTCCTCTGCAATGTGAGACCTGAATGACTTTGATTGCGACCCTCATTTAAGTTTCACATTGCAGGCTCTTTCCTGGAGGCTGGCTGGGAAGACAGGTTAGTTGAAGGGTAGAAATGGGCAATCATGCCATTGTACAATCACTACTAGTAACCGAATAGAATAGGTCAAGGCAAAGTAACTGAACAAAGAGTGGGCTTGCAATGACTCAATTTTAGGGTTGGGGAAAGCCAGTGCAGAAAAGGCTCAATGTTTCCTCTTGGTCTTTAAAAAACCTTATAAAATTTAAAAAGAAATTATATGGGCTGCTCCTTTTCACTTAACTCATTCTTGAAGAACTACAGCTTGTGTGGTGAATGTGCTCCCAAGGTGCTGTATTTAGGGAATTATAGCATAATAACCCAACAATCATGAAAGCATGTTCAAACCAGGTTGTTGTATGAAGGGTCGCCTAGACTTGAAACATTGTTCTATTCTCTCTCCAGAGATGCTATCAGACCTGCTGAGATTTTCCAGCATTTTCTGTTTTTGTTTCGGATTCCAGCATCCACAATATTTTGCCTTTATCTTACTGTATGACTTGTTTGGAGATGATGATGCACCCATGCATTGCTGCTCTTTTTCTTCTAGGCAGCAGAGGTAATGAGCTTGGGAAGACCCATCTCCAATTCTGGCAAAATCAGGTCTGAGCATGGTTCATAGAACATAGAAACTTCTACGGGGGATTTCTATGCACCACCCCCTAAATTCAGATGTCTGAGAGTTAAATTGATATCAAAGTCAGAGTTACATTTTCAGACCCTTATATTTCAATATCTCTGAGGCCCCCACTTGCCTGTTGTAGGTGGCCTTGATGCTTTCGGAAACACAGGAGTCAAAATGGTTGTGAGGTAGTGGGGAGGGAAGGGAAGGGGGTAACTGAATGCTGTAAACTCTGAAAAGAGTCTCACATTTCATCATTTTTACCCACACAGTGTCCTGCCATGAGGGGTTAAAATCAAACCTGAGCCTTCAGGATTTATGAAATAGTATAAAATGATTTCAAACACATCTGGGCGACACTTTAAGCAAGTTGTTAATCAAGGATGTATAATCCAATGAAAATTTTAATTTCCTTACATTGAGAAAAACTGATTTTTGCATGCTGTCGAGACACCTGGTTATATCTACAAAAACAGCTTGAATGGCATAATGTAATATCAACATTTACCCCTGTTAATGATGGAAAGATGGTAGGAGTGGAGAGCCTGAATGAGATCATTGTTACGAGAGAGGTAGTGCTCGACAGACTAGGGGGACTGATGGTGGACAAGTCCCCAGGACTGAATGGAATGCATCCCAGGGTTCTGAAGGAAATGGCGGAGGTGATAGTGGATGCCTTAGTGATTATTTTCCAAACCTCGCTGGATTCCGGGGAAGTGCCGGAAGATTGGAAAACGGCTAATGTTACGCCGCTGTTTAAAAAGGGTAGCAGGCAAAAGGCAGGGAATTATAGGCCGGTTAGTTTAACGTCTGTTGTAGGAAAAATGCTTGAATCTGTCATCAAAGAGGAAATAGTGAGGCATCTTGAGAAGAATTATTTGATAGAGCAGACGCAGCACGGATTTGTTAAGGGGAAGTCGTGTCTGACGAATTTGTTGGAATTCTATGAGGATGTGTCTAGTGTGGGGGATGGAGGGGAACCAGTGGATGTGGTGTTTCTCGATTTTCAGAAAGCGTTTGATAAGGTGCCGCACAAAAGGTTGTTACAGAAGGTTAGGGGGCATGGAGTTGGGGGTAAGGTGTTACCATGGTTAGTGGATTGGCTGTCAAATAGGAGGCAGAGAGTGGGTGTCAATGGGTGCTATTCGGATTGGCGGTTGGTGACTAGTGGAGTGCCCCAGGGATCGGTGCTGGGGCCTCAGCTATTTACCATTTATATAGGTGATCTGGAGGAGGGAGCCGAGTGTAAGGTGTCGAAATTTGCTGATGACACAAAGGTAAGTGGAACAGCAAATTGTGCGGAGGGTGTGGAAAGCCTGCAGAGGGATCTAGATAGGCTGAGCGAGTGGGGGAGGACCTGGCAGATGGAATACAATGTTGGCAAGTGTGAGGCTATCCACTTTGGTAGGAACAATAGTAGGAAGGACTACTACTTACAGGGTGAAAAACTGCAGCATGCTACGGTGCAGAGGGACCTGGGGGTCCTTGTGCATGAGTCGCAAAAACCCAGCCTGCAAGGTGCAGCAGGTGGTCAGGAAGGCAAATGGGATGCTGGCCTTCATAGCGAGGGGGATTGAATATAAAAGTAGGGAGGTCTTGCTGCAACTGTACAGGGCACTGGTGAGGCCACAGCTGGAGCACTGTGTGCAGTTTTGGTCGCCGCACTTGCGCAAGGATATTTTGGCCTTGGAGGGAGTGCAGAGGTGGTTCACTAGGCTGATATCGGAGTTGAGGGGGTTGAGCTATGAAGAGAGGCTGAATAGACTGGGCTTGTACTCGCTAGAGTTTAGAAGGATGAGGGGGGATCTTATTGAGATGTATAAGATGATGAAAGAGATGGATAGGGTAGAGGTGGAGAGACTCTTCCCGCTCAGAAAGGACAATAGGACTAGAGGGCACAGCCTCAAGATAAGTGGGGGGAGCAGTTTAGAACGGAGTTGAGGAGGAACTTCTTCACTCAAAGGGTGGTGAATCTCTGGAATTCTCTGCCCATTGAAGTGGTGGAGGCTACCTCGCTAAATATTTTTAAGGCGCAGGTAGATAGGTTTTTGGTAGGCAGGGGGGTTAAGGGTTATGAGGAGAAAGTGGGAAAGTGGAACTGAGCCACTTCAGATCAGCCATGACCTTATTGAATGGTGGGGCAGGCTCGGAGGGCTAGTTGGCCTACTCCTGCTCCTATTTCTTATGTTCTTATGAAAAAACATTGCGAGGACAACTGCAAACTAGTTTGAATATAGTTACAACTGACTGGCAAGAAACTACCAATCTCAAATGCCAATCTCTTACCTCTTTCCAGGTTAGCATAGGATTCATCTGCAATTTCATACAAGTTACTGTCTACAGATATACTAACATTTCTTGTTTCAGTTGTATGGAACATTAGTTAGACTATACCTGGAGTATTGCATACAGTTTTGATTCCCTAACCAAACTGAGAATATAGTTTTTTTCTCATTACAGCGCAGAACAGGCCCTTCGGCCCACGATGTTGCGCCAACCAGTTAAAAAACAATGACCCACTAATCTAAAATGCAGCAAAGGTTTGCCACTCATTTCTAGGATGGCAGGATTATCCCATGAAGAGCGATTGAGGAGACTGGGTCTGTATTCTCCAGAATTTAGAAGACTGAGAGGCGTTCTCACTGAAACTCACAAGAATTCTTAAGGCTTTCGACAGTATAGATGCAGGAGGCATGTTTCTCCTGGTTAGTGGGTGGGGTGGGGGAGAAGTAGGCCAAGACATATTCCCAGCATAAGGCTGCTTCAGGCAGAGGTGAGGAGGAATTTCTCTGATCTGTGGATGGTAAGTCTTTGGAATTCTCCACTCCAGAGGGCTATTGAAGTTCAATCATTGCATACTTCCAGGAAAGAGATTGATAATCCCAGATATTAATGATATCAAAGGACATGGGGAGAGTCTGGGAAAGTGGTATTCGGGTGGATGATCAGTCATAACCTATTTCAAAATTGGAGCAGACTTGAGGAGCTGAATGGCCCATTCCTCTTCCTATGTTCCTAACGATAGTTTACATTTGTAAATTGCCTTTATAGCATCCCAAGCTGTATGCACTGATTTGATTTGATTTATTATTGATTGGAATACAGTGAAAAGTATTGTTTCTTGCACACCATACAGACAAAACATACCATTCACAGAGTACATAGGGAAGAAGGAAAGGAGAGGATGTAGAATATTGTGTTACGGTCTTAGAGAGATCAACTTAACATATGGTAGGTGCATTCAAAAGTTTGATGGCAGCAGGGAAGAAACTGCCCTTCAGTTGGTTGGTACGTGTCCTCAGACTCTTGTATTTTTTTCCTGATGGAAGAAGCTGGAAGGGAGCATGTCCAGAGCGCATGGGGTCCTTGATTATCCTGACTGCTTTTCCGAGCAATGGGGAGTATTGACAGGGTCTATAGATGGGAGGCTGGTTTGTGTGATGGACTGGGCTATGTTCACAACCCTCGTAGTTTTTTGTGGTATTGGACAGAGCAGGAGCTATACCAAGCTGTGATACACCTGGAAAGGATGCTTTCTGTGGTGCACCTGTAAAAGTTGAACAAAATTTATACTTTGAAACAAAATTTGATGCTGCTCCCACATAAATGGGTATTAGGAAAGGTGGACTATCAGGAGCATCCTAAAGAATGGAGATAGATAAATGGGCAAAGAGATTTCAGGTGGGGATTCCAGAACTTACCGTCTCAGTAAAGGAAAAGAATCAGTTAAAGGAAAAGTTGCCAGTTGTGGTGTAAAGTTAATTAACACAAAAGGCTGAAAGAGCACACAGATCTAGGGGAGCTGTTGGCCTAGTGGTATTATCACAATGTTCTGAGAACCTGGCTTTGAATCCCACTCTGACAGATGGTTAAAGTACAGGAATGAGATAAAAACATAAGAACATAAGAAATCGGAGCAGGAGTAGGCCATCTCGCCACTCGAGGGGGCTAGATGGCCTCTTCCCCCCCAAACCGCATGAAATGAAATTCCCCCCCCAAGCTGCATTGTTGGTGTATCTACCTCAGGAACTGCAATGGTTCAAGAGATAGATCACTACCTCATCTCAAAGGCAATTTGGAATAGGCAATAAATGCTGGCATTCAAGCAGATTGGAAGTTTCAGGAGTTCACATATTGATATTGAAGTACCTGTCCTTTATCCTGGATGTCTGTTTGTATAATTAATATGTTTCATCCAGCTATGTTCAGCTAGAATGATTGCTGTGTGAAGGCCTTTTCAGATTCTTGTGTGCCAAAACTAAGTTACCTTGATACCATGTTCAAAACGACTATAGTGATAAGTAGTGAAAGATGTGTGTGGTTTTCTGAGGTCCCACAACACTCCATTTGCCCAGAGATACCACTTACCACTTTCACTTTCTCCAACCTTCAATTTTCCATTGCTCATCACCTGAAAGCTCATACCAAACTCTTTGCAGAACCTATCTTCTATTGTGTTTACTTTGTCTGTCTGGCAATCAATCATATTTTTCTTTCTCTTATCAAGGGAGACAAAAATTCAAATCAAATCAATTTCCTTTTGGAAGGAAACAAATCTGTTTGATCCAAACAATTTCTGAAACCAATAATCACATATCGACATCTGAATCTTCAGAGAGATATCTCCCTGCAGATATTCAAACGATTTCCTTCAATTCAATATTCATTCATCGTCAATCAAGGGAATTAGATTTAAAATGTAACACCCTTTTTCCTGTCTCTACCACATTAAACCTGGTCTATTTCTGTTTGTGTACTATAAAAAATGTACATTTGTTTTATGACAACCAAACAGTGCACTTTGGAAAAGAATGCTAAAAGGAGTTTTGACTTTTAGCTTGGAAGAAAAATTAAGGATATTTAAGTGGGAAGTGAGAATTTATGTAGAAAATGAGCACTCTGGATGTAAATGAAATTAAAATATGCAATGTGTATAAATTAATTGTTAATAAAATAACAATGAATGATGAACATTTAGTATTAGTGACGTATTGTGTTAATCCTCATATTGAAATTAAATTTTCAGTTCACATATTATTTCAGCCACTGAAAATATAATGTGATGATAACAATTCTATTTTTGCAGAGTGCCCTCAGCAGTAAAGGGTACCTTATCTTTAATTAAATACTTCAGCCTGTATTCTTGGCATTTACTCAGCTCAAGAGCTACTTATCATCACAAATAATAATGGTAAATTGAAGTTATATCAATAGTTGTGTTAGATTGAAGCATGTCACACTTAGAATTTTAAATAGATGCCTAGGATGCACAAATATATTAACAAACTCAGAGCATACTGAAAATTAGTGGCCATTAGCTGATCAGTCAGATCACTGGTTTATAGTAATCTATACAAGCAGGCCATACCGAGCTTCTGAATTTTATGGGATGAGTATGGTAGAGTTCTAATGCACCTTTTACTGCAGCCATGGTTCCACAATTGATTTGTGACATCTCAGAAGAGTCCCTCATCCAATTCAGCTATATATCGCAGCATTATATTGAATATTTTAAAAATTGTCCAAGCCAAAATCAAATTTTAGAGTTTGAGTCCATTGTCCATATGAGATAATAATCTATACAGTCGTCCTTTAAGTAGAAAATCCCTTGAGTTTAAATGAAATAGAAAAGAGTTTGAGACCAAATTTGGTGATAATTGGAAAGCCAATGTGCACTGTTTGGTTGTCATAAAGCAAATGTATATTTTTTATAATACACAAACAGGTAGAGACAGGGAAAAGGATGTTACATTTTAATTCTAATTCCCTTGATTGATGATGTATGAATATTGAATTGAAGGAAATAATTTGAATATCTGTAGGAGATATCCCTCTGAAGATTCAAATGTTGATATGTGATTATTGGTTTCAGAAATTGTTTGGATCAAATAGATTTGTTTCCTTCCAAAACATAATTGATTTGATTTGAATTTTTGTCTTCCTTGATAAAGGAAAGAAAAAGGTGATTGATCGCCAGACAGACATAGATGGATTCAAATTATTAGTGTTAAGGAGTGCTACAGACCAGAGTAATGCAAGTCAACAACAAAATGCTCGATTCCAGCTTGGTATTGTCATCCGGCAGGTCATTTACAATCACAAAATCATTAACAGTTCAAGGAGCCGTCAAATAACATTTTCATGACAGCTGTAAACTGATCCACGCAGGATTTACCATTATATTCAATTACAGTAATGCTGTGAAGTAAACTAGGTAACCTCCTGATACAACGTCATTGTTACTGGCTGCGAATCTAAATAGCTACTCTTGGATTTGGAAGAAAGAAAAATCTTCCTCTGTTTTGGCTTGCTGGGTTGACTGCACATTTCAACACATGTTAAATCAAAAGGAGTTTAAAGAAAATATGCCAAACTACCTTCGAGGACTGAATTCATTTTGAATCAATAGACAAAAATAGAGAGTGACATTTTTTTAACTGCCATCAGGACAAGATTAACAGAGTGATCCACACCGGTCTGCCAGGCAGTCTAAAATAGTTTTACATGTTGGGGCATAGCCCATTTAAGGGAAGTGGCCACGTGATCTCGGGTGTGAGGTGAGCTGCTGGGAACTGCTCTGATGGGCTCACTATGTTTGGTGTGACAAGACCTGAATAAAGAGCTGTGTTCCATGATACCTGCCTGTGCATAGTTATTGAAGGGAGGCTGCAGTACAACAAGATTTAGCAGCAATCATCTCACACTCATCATTTTTGGGAGCACCAAATTGTGCACAGGTTCTGGGGGAACATCAGCATTTCTACCCCCACCCTGTCCTCAACATAGGGCCCTCTGCTTGGGGACCAGTAGTGATTCTCGCTGGTCTTGCGCAGTGCCCGAAGACCAGAAGGTTCCAGGAGTTGGCAGAATCTGGCATTGAATGGGCTCTGCATATTTAAATATTATTTTAAATATACTAATCGACCTTGCGCCTCCAGTTTGTGCCAATAGAAAGGAACCAAGATGATTGCAAACTGTTTGGCGCTGGGCATGAAACCAATTTTTAGGCCCGCATGCCAAATTCTCTGGGATCAGCACAATCTGCACCAGGTCCAGCGAAGCCAGAATATCATCCCAGAGTTTAAGTTTCTGTGCATATACTAATTTAAAGGGTTATCCTGAAAATGGGTATTGCTGAAAAAAAGAGAAATTCTGTCAAAACTTTTTGTCTTACACTCATCGGGACAGACGCAAGAATGTCAAATTTCAAAAAGAACAATTCCTGCTGCATAAAGGAAGGGTGCTGATTGGTTGGCAAGTTGATTCTAATTGGTCGAGGTATTGCCTTGGGAAATGCACCAAGAAGCTATTACCCCTATGCTTTTATTCAAAGCTAGAAAGACACAATGTCTGGACGTGTTCTTTCTGCTTATATATTATGTAGCTTTTCACGTTTGGGAGCATGAGGCCTAATGTTAGATGTGATTCCATCATTGGACAGTTCTTGCTGAAGAATCCTGCGTGTGCTGAGATTCACATCAACAACCAATTTAGGATTATCAGTCAGACTGACAATGCAGCTCACATAATCTTGCTAGATGCTACATATATAGACATTGCAAGGAATTATCCTCTGCAGTCAAAAAGAACATATTCCATGCATTGTGCCTTTTTTGAATTAAACAAAAGTTTTGGGGGACAAGAGTCCCCTGGTGTCTTGATCAATCAGAATCAACCCTTGCCAACCCATCAGTACCCTTTTCTCACAAAGTATAAATAGTTCTTCCTTTGAAATTTGGTTTCCTTGTGTCTGTTCTGATGAGTGCAAGACCAAAGGCTTTGACAGCATATCTTTTTCAGAAAGACTAGGCAAGTGATTATTAATATCGAAAATTAATATCGATTAATATCGATTATTAATATGATTTTCTAAATGATGAAGGATAATTCTGTTGTAAATTAAAATGAACATTTTTTTAATTTTGAAGTATTTCAGGAATACTTTATTTTCAGTAATCCTAATGTGCAACTTGCTTATGTTAAACTCATGACTCATGTTAAATTCTGGCTACTGTTAAGAAATTCTCATGCACAAACAACTACTCCCTCCTTGACATTTAGTTTCAAAGACATTTAATCAGGCCTATGGTGTACCACACGTAATTACAGAGTAATTCTTATAGAGTTGTTCGCATAATCCCTCATCAATACGTAATCTTTTGTTTGAAAATCTAACACTTGTCATTGGAAATATTACCATAAAATAGCATCATTTTCAAACTAATAATTATATTTGATTTCATTTCTCAATAGAAAAGTACATTTAGAATAATACTTGAGACAGCTAAGGGAAATTTTAATTGTAAATTTTGAGGGCAAGGTTAAGACAGAATGTTTTATTGGGCTCGAATGCCATTAGCTGCATTTTCCATTCCCAGTCTAAATCTGGGAGCAAGTGTGGGAACTGGGAATGTTTCCTGTCCTGGGACACATTGAGATTTTGTGCCAAATTACATATTGTTGGGCTCATTAATTATAGAGCTGGGGGTTCTGAAGATATTGCGTGATAGGGTGGGCTGGAAGATACACATTCTGTCATCATATCCTGGTGCCATATTTAAAAGGCACCCTGACATCAATTTCTTGATTTGATTTGATTTATTGTTGTCACATGTATTAACATACAGTGAAAAGTATTGTTTCTTGTGCGCTATACAGACAAAACATACCATTCATTGAAAGGAAACAAGAGAGTGCAGAATGTAGTATTACAATCATAGTTAGGGTGTAGAGAAAGATCAACATAATGCAAGGTTAATGCATTCAAAGGAAGGCAGCAAGGAAGAAGCTGTTCTTGAGTCAGTTGCTATGTGACCTCAGACTTCTGTATCTTTTTCCCAAAGGAAGAAGGTGGAAGAGAGAATGTCTGGGGTGCATGGGATCCTTAATTATGCTAGCTGCTTTGCCAAGGCAGTGGGAAGCGTAGACAGAGTCAATGGATGGGAGGCTGGTTTGCATGATGGATTGGGCTACATTCACGACCTTTTGTAGTTCCTTGTCGTCATGGGCAGAGCAAGAGCCATACCAAGCTGTGATACAACCAAACAGAATGCTTTTTATGGTGCATCTGTAAAAGTTGATGAGAGTTGTAGCTGACATGTCAAATTTCATTAGTCTTCTGAGAAAGTAGGGGCATTGGTGGGCTTTCTTAACTATAGTGTCAGCCTGGGGGGGGGACCAGGACAGTTTGTTGGTAATCTGGACACCAAAAAACTTGAAGCTCTCGATCCTTTCTTTTTCAATCCCATTGACATAAACAGGGGCATGTTCTCCTTTACACTTCCTGAAGTCAATGACAATCTCCTTTGTTTTGTTGACATTGAGGGAGAGGTTATTGTCACTGCACCTGTTCACCAGATTCTCCATCTCATTTCCTGTCTCGTCATTGTTTGAGATCTGACACACTACGGTGGTGTTGTCGGCAAACTTGATAATTGAATTGGAGGGGAATTTGGGCACGGAGTCACAGGTGTACAAGGAATATAGTAGGGGTCTGAGAACTTAGCGTTGTGGGGCACCAGTGTTGAAAATATTGTGGAGGAGGAGTTGTTACCTATCTTTACTGATTGTGGTCTGTGCTTTAGGATCCAGTCACAGAGGGAGGTGCCGAAGCCCAGGCCACGGAGTTTGGAGATGAGTTTTGTGGGAATAATAGTGTTGAAGGCTGAACTGAAGTCAATAAATAGGAGTCAGACATAGGTGTCCTTGTTATCTAGGTGTTCCAGGGTTGAGTGCAGGGCCAGGGAAATGGCATCTGCTGCGGACCTGTTGAGGCGGTTGGCAAACTGTAGTGGATCCAGGTAGTCCGGGAAGCTGGAATTGATTTGTGCCATGATTAACCTTTCAACACATTTCATAATGATGGATGTCAGAGCCACTGGCTGATAGTTATTAAGGCATGGTGCTTGATTTTCCTTAGGTAGCAAGGTCATCTTCATGAAACAGATAGAGACCTCAGGTTGTTGTAAAAAGAGGTTGAAGATGTCTGCAAGTACTCCCGCCAGCTGATCCACACAGGATCTGAGTTCATGTCTGGGCACTCCATCTGGGTCAGTCGCTTTCAAGGTTTGACCTTCAAGAAAGCTGCTCTGACATCTGAAGTAGTGACCCCATTGACAGTTGTCCAGCATTGCAACATGGTGTCATAAACCCACCGTTGAAAGAGGAGATGGCCCAGCAATCTCCAGTCCCCAGATTTAGTGACACTTTCCTTGATGCGTTGCTCAACGTAGTGGAGCCCATCTATTCCCAAGGAGCTCACCCCCTTGGTAATAGACGTGTTTCCCTCATCCTGTTGACTCCCCAGAATCTGGTATTACTTCCATGACCCTGCCATCAACCCTCGCTGACCCTCACCCATCATCACAGGCATTCACCCTCACAACGGACTGGCTCCCGCTATTCTTTTTAAGCCTCACCTTCCCTTCCTATCTACAGTTCCCTCAATAAGCTCCCCAGGGACCCCTCAGTTGACATCACTAACTGATCCTTCTGGACCCATTTCTGTTAACAGCTGCACACTACCCCCATTACCTCTTCGTGCCGACACATTCCACTTGTGTAGCCCATCTGTGCTCGACCCAAGATTGGAGAATCCCATCCGAGGTCAATGGGTGGGATTGCATGGTCCTGTCCTGCCCACTATGGTTCCTGTGGCAGGTGGGATGGGAAAATTCTGCCCAATCAGCGGGAGCCCACATTCACACCATCATTTTGCACAGGTGGGAGACTGATTTTCAACTCCCGTTGCATTTTCCCATGCCCTCCATTAAACCCACCATTGTTGGGACTGGAAAATCCCAGTCACTTTTCATAGAACATTCAATAAACCTGAAATGTGTAAAAGTAGTTTCTCTGGAAAATGGTTACCACTTTGAGACAAAGTACATGCAAGTAAAACACGAATCTTTGTATAATACTGGCTTTACAAATGTGACCCTTCATTTGTTTTTGAAGTAGTTTTATTTTATATCTGTACAGTACAACAGTTCCTTTCTTCAATAGTGCCCCCATCTTTTCCAAATAAGCTGAGTTTAGCATTCTGAAGTATGCAACACAACCATTATCAAAATATTTCCAAAAGTCTACTTTCAATATTTATGGGAATGGCCACATTTTAAGTTTAATGTTACAAAAAATAAGTTGGTGTGATTGAGAGAATTGAAGCAAAACATAGTCATTTGCCTGTTGTGTTAAGCTACCAGTTGCATTAGATCTGTTTTGACTTCCAAATAATCATCATTATTTTGTAATGACAAACGAGAAACAAAATCAGAAAAGAACATTTTGTAACAAAGAATGATGACAAGATCTTTATTTCTAAAGCGACTTTAATACAGAAAAATTCTCAAGTGGCTTCACAAGAGTGTTACCAAACAAATTTGATATTGAGCCGCATAAAGAGATATTAAAGCAGATGACCAGTAGCTTATTCATCATCACAAAATCCTTACAGTGCAGAAGGAAGCCAGTTGGCCCATCAGGTCTGCACTGATGCATGAAAGGCCCTGATCTGCCCACCTAATCCCACTTGCCAGTACTTGGCCCATAGCCTTGAATGTTATGGCATGCCAAATGCTCATCCAGGTACCTTTTAAAGGATGTACCTGGATAAGTATTTGGGACTCAGGATCTATCTATGTAACCTTGCATGCTAATCCTCCTAACCTACACATCTTGGAACACTAAGGGGCAATTTAGCACGGCCAATCCACCTAACCCGCATCTCTTTGGACAGTGAGAGGAAACTGGAGTTCCAGAGGAAACCCACGGAGACATGGGGAGGACACGCAGACTCCGCACAGGCAGTCACACAAGGCTGGAATCGAAATTGGATCCCTGGTGCTGTGAGTCATGGTCAGATAGATAGGTTTCAAGGACCACCATAAAAGAGAAATGAGAGGAAGTTAGGCAGGGAGGTTCAGGAATTTAGAATTCCGGGGCTTATACCCAATGGTGGAGTGATTAAAACTAGATGTGCGCAAAATGATAGAACTTTATGCTGATAACTTGATGTGTCATGGGGGCTGAAGGATACTACTGAGATAGGGAGGAAAGAGGCAGTTGAAATCAAGGATGGGAACCCAAAAGTTGCAGTGTTCCTTAATTAGGAGGCAATGAAAATCAGCGAGCAGAGGAATTGTTTTTTATTCATTCATGGGTTGTGGGCATCACTGGCTGGCTGGCATTTATTGCCCTGTCCTAGCTGTCCTTGAGAAGGTGTTGGTGAGCTGCCTACTTGAATCGCTGCAGTCCATGTGCTATGGGTTGACCCAAAATGCAGGGTTTTGACCCAGCCACTGCGAAGGAACAGTGATATATTTCCAAGTCAGGATAGTGAGTGGCTTGGGGGGGAACTTGCAGATGGTGGTGTTCCCATGTATCTGCTGCCCTTATCCTTCTAAATGAAAGTAGGTTCTTTACCCAGAGGGTGGTGAGGGATTGGAATGCCCTGCCTGCTGCAGTTGTAAATGCGCCTAGTTTGGGGGCGTTTAAGAGATCCGTGGATAGGTTTATGGATGGAAAGGGATTGGTTTAGGTTAGAGGGTCATTGCTTTTTAATTGGTCGGCGCAACATCGTGGGCCGAAGGGCCTGTTCTGCGCTGTAATGTTCTATGTTCTATCTGGAAGGTGCTGTCTCAGGATCTTTGGTGGATTGCTGCAACGCATCTGGTAGAATAGAACATAGAACATAGAAAAACTACAGCACAAACAGGCCCTTGGGCACACAAGTTGCGCCGAACATCTCTACCTAGTAGGCTTACCTATAACTCTCAATCCTACTAAGTCCCATGTACTCATCCAGAAGTCTCTTAAAAGACCCTATCGAATCCGCCTCCACCACTGCCACCTGCAGCCGATTCCACACACCCACCACCCTTTGAGTGAAAAACTCACCCTTGACATCTCCTCTGTACCTACTCCCCAGCACTCTAAAGCTGTGACCTCTTCTGGCAGCCATTTCAGCCCTGGGAAAAAGCCTCTGAGAATCCACCCGATCAATACCTCTCAACATCTTATACACCTCTATCAGGTCACCCCTCATCCTTCGTTTCTCCAAGGAGAAAAGACTGAGCTCTCCCAACCTATCCTCATAAGGCATGCCACCCAATCCAGGCAACATCCTTGTAAATCTCCTCTGCACTCTTTCAACGGCTTCCACATCCTTCCTGTAATGAGGCGACCAGAACTGAGCACAGTACTCCAAGTGGGATCTGACCAGAGTCTTACACAGCTGCAGCATTATCTCCCAACTCCTAAATTCAATTCCTCAATTGATGAAGGCCAGTACACCATACACCTTCTTCACCACATCCTCTACCTGTGAAGCGGATTTGAGAGTCCTATGAACCCAGATCCCAAGATCCTTCTGATCTTCCACACTGCTAAGAGTCTTACCCTTAATATTATATTCTTTCATCCCATTTGACCTGCCAAAATGAACCACCACACACTTATCCGGGTTGAAGTCCATCTGCCACTCCTCCGTCCAGTCTTGCATGCTACCTATGTCTCACTGCAACTTCTGACATCCCTCCACAATATCCACAACACCTCCAACCTTCATGTCATCTGCAAACTTACCAACGCATGTCTCCACTTTCTCATCCAGGCCATTTATAAAAATCGCAAACAGCAAGGGTCCAAGAACAGATCCCTGGGGCACTCCACTGGTGACTGACCTCCATGCAGAAAAAGACCCATCTACAACCACTCTTTGCTTTCTGCAGGCAAGCCAGTTCTGAATCCATAAAGCTTAGATCCCATGCCCCCTCACTTTTTCAATAAGCCTTGCAGGGGGGACCTTATCGAATGCCTTGCTGAACTCCATATATACCACATCTACTGCTCTTCCTTTGTCAATGTGTTTAGTCACATTTTCAAAAAACTCAAGCAGGCTCGTAAGGCACGATCTGCCTTTGACAAAGCCGTGCTGACTATTTTTGATCATATTATATTTCTCCAAGTGTTCATAAATCCTGCCTCTCAGGATCTTCTCCATCAGCTTACCAACCATTGAGGTTAGACTCACCAGTCGATAATTTGCTAGGCTATCTCTACTCCCTTTCTTGAATAGAGGAACCACATCCGCAATCCTCCAATCCTCTGGAACCTCTCCTGTCTTCATTGATGACACAAAGATCATCACCAGAGGCTCTGCAATCTCTTCCCTCACCTCCCACAGTAAGCTGGGGTACATCCCATCCAGTCCTGGTGACTTATCTGACTTGATGCTTTTCAAAAGCTCCAACACATCCTCTTTCTTAATGTCAACATACCCAAGCTTTTCAGTTCGCTGCAAGCCTGAACTACAACCATCAAGATCCTTTTCTACTGTAAATACTGAAGTAAAGTATTCATTGAGCACCTCTGCTATTTCTACCGGTTCTATACAAACTTTCCCACCGTCACATTTGATAGGTTCTATTCCTTCACATCTCATCCTTTTGCTCTTCACATACTTGTAGAATGCCTTAGGGTTTTCCTTAATCTTACCTGCCAAGGCCTTCTCATGACCCCTTCTGGCTCTCCTAATTTCCTTCTTAAGTTCCTTCCTACAAGCTGTATACTCCTCTAGATCCCTAACATTACCTAGCTCCCTAAACCTTTTGTACGCTTTTCTTTTCTTTTTGACTAGATTCATTACAACTTTCATGCACCACGGTTCCTGTAACCTATCAAAACTTCCCTGTCTTATCGGAATGTTGTCGTGCAGAGCTCCACTCAAACATTCCTTGAAAATCTGCCACATTACTTCTGTACATTTCCCTGAGAAAACCTCCTTCCAATTTATGCCTCTAATTTCCTGCCTGATGGCTTCATAATTCCCCTTACTCCGGATAAACACTTTCCTAGCTTGTCTGATCCTATCCTTCTCAAATGCTAGTGTAAAGGTGATAGAGTTATGATTGCAATCCCCAAAATGCTCTCCCACTGAGATATCGGACACCTGTCCAGGTTCATTACCCAATACCAAATTAAGTACAGCCTCTCCCCTTGTAGGCTTATTCACATACTGTGCCAAGAAACCCTCCTGGACATACCTAACAAACTCCTCCCCATCCAACCCTTTATCCTAGGGAGGTTCCAATTGATATTTGGGAAATTAAAATCTCCCATCATGACAACTCTGTTATTATTACATCTCTCCAGGATCTGTTTCCCTATCTGCTCCTCAACATACCTGTTACTATTGGGCGGCCTAAGAAAACACTCAGTAATGTTTTTGACCCCTTCCTGTTCCGAACTTCCACCCACAGAGACTCTGTAGACAATCCCTCCACGGCGTCCACCTTCTCTACAACCGTGACACTATCCCTGATCAACAGTGCCAATCCCCCACCCCTTTTGCCTCCCTCCCTGTCCCTCCTGAATCATCTGAAACCCGGCACTTGAAGTATCCAGTCCTGTCCTTGAGTCATCCAAGTCTCTGTAATGGCCACAACATCACATTTCCAAGCAGCGATCCACGCTCTAAGCTCATCCACTTTGTTCACAACATTCCTAGTGTTAAAATAGACACATCTCAAACCTTCGGCCTGAGCATTTCCCTTCTCCATCACCTGCCTATCCTCCCTCTTACACTGTCGACAATCTCTCTCTATTTGCAATCTAACCTCCTCTCTCCCAGTCACTTCATTTCGATTCCCTTCTCTTCTCTATGTACATGTTGTGGTCAGAGTGGATAGGGTAGCGAAGAAGACATTTAGCATGCTTGGGGTTTCATTGGTCAGAACATTGAATAAAGGAGTTGGAATGTTTTGTCGAAGTTGTACAAGACATTGGACAGGCCATACTTGGAATACTGTGTGCAATTCTGGTCACCCTATTCTTGAAAGGATATTATTACACTAGAAAGAGTGCAGAAAAAAATTATTAGGATGCTACTGGGACTTGATGGATTGAGTTATAAGGAGTTAAAATTTTGACAAAGGATCATCTGGACTCGAAACATTAGCTCTTTTCTCTCCTTACAGATGCTGCCAGACCTGCTGAAACTTTCCAGCGGTTTTTTTTGGTTTCAGATTCCAGCATCCGCAGTAATTTGCTTTCATCATATAGGCTATTTGGATTAGAAGATCTAACAGATAAAAGCATAAATCTTCAAAATAAAGCTAACTGAGAAAATAGATGCCACATTTGCACTCTATTCTGAAATAAAGTCATTCTGCATAGCTGCATCTGGAAAACAGCTATGATTTTTCAAACAGCTCAGCTTATTTTAAATTAAGTCAACATTTTAGAGAATCAAAAAATGATAACTATTCCTTGATAAATTTGGAACAGTTAGAATGTTTCCTCCCATCCTATTTTTGGTGCCAATTCTCAAGTGAAGGTATCTACTGGCATGCTACAGTCCTCAAGTACTTTAAGTTAAGTGGACATCCCTTGTTTGAGGGCTTTATCCTCTTTGGGGGAATTTTAGGATGGGAGCAACATTTCTTAGCCATCCCACCTTGTAGCGATTTCATGGCTATTTAGGGACCATGTTGCTTGAAGCAGAATGTCTGTCCCCAACCGAGAGGAACTACTGACTCCAAGGACTGCCAACAAATCAAATGACCAGTATCTTTCTTGTCCTGGCAGCACCACTGGAAGGGGTCCTGAAAAGAAGACACTCACCAGTGCAACCCAGGCTTTCAAATAAGTCTGAGGTCTCAATGGGGCCAGGCTGGCAGACCAGCTGAAGGTATTAAGGGTAAGGGGTGGACAGGGCAAGCAGGAAGGGGAATCAGTGGGTGGGTGGTGGGGCAGCATGTGGGCATCCTCCAACGAGCAGCAAGTATCCAAAGAAGGGCAGTCATCCTTACCAGTCATGAGCCAGCAGCTTCTACTTGTCCAGTTATGGTTGCATTATTTGAGGAAGGATGTGATGACATTGCAGGTAATTTAGAGGAGATTCATTAGATTGATTCCTGGGATGTAAGGATTGACATATGAGGAGGGATTAAACAATTTGGGCTTGTATTCACTGGAGTTTAGAGGATCAGAGGGGATCTGATCAAGGTACACAAAATACTAAAAGGGAATGATAAAGTAAATATAGGCCAAATGTTTTCCCTTGTTATTAGAGGCAGTCTTGTTAGGGGCAATCTCAAACAAGAGGCCACAGATATAGTTTGAGAGAAGCTAGATTTAAAGCTGAGAGGAGGAGGAACTATCTCTCACAGAGGGTGGTGAATCTGTGGAACACACTGCCCCATAGCACAATGGAGTCTGAATCATTAAATGGTTACAAGAAGGAAATACATATTTTTCTGATTTAAAAAAAATGGGTTCAAGGTACATGGAGGACATGTAGGGAGGGGGATTTGAAACCACAAAGAGATCAGTCATGAGCTGATTGAATGGTAGAACAGATTTGAAGAGCTGACTTGCCCACTTCTGCTCCTAATTCCTATGTTTCTACGTTTCAGGGTGACCTGGATGCTTGGTATGGGCATTCTTCACTGTAGGGAATATCCCATGGGTGGCAGAAGAAGGTCCTTAATTCACCTTAAATAAATGTCCCATAGCCAAGTGGACCTCCCAACACCTTACTCCACGGTTAAAATGACCAAGGGTAGGCATGGGCATGGCACCACTGCCATGGCACCCAATCTTATGTCTGCCATCTCGACACCATGGAGCTGTTAAATTCAGGCCTTCATGTGTGACCTTGGATAGCAAGAACTGTGGTTTTCAACATTTTCTGTGTAACATATTCCTTCCAATTAGAGGCATGCTCCATTGACTTCCTGTTCTGTTATCTGGAGATAGCTACATAGAAAAAAGATATAATATAGTAACAGTTTCAGGCAAGAGAAGATATTCAGTCTATTTGGGCCACCCATCCACAATATTCATTTGACACATTTGTAATAATCACATTTGTTGATAAGAGCCCATTAAAGTGTTCTTTTCCAGATCAATGAACCAATACTAATAGGATTTATTAGTAGGGGTGCAGAATACAAAAATAATGGTATTTTAGACTTTTATAAAACATTGGTTCAGCCTCAACTGGAATATTCTATCTGGCTCCAGGTGACACACTTTTGGAAAGATGTGAAGATATTAGGGAGGGTGCTGAAAGATTCTCAAAAACGTTGCCAGAGATGAGGCACTTCAGTTATGCTAAAAGATTGGAGAGGTTGGGACTATTTTCTTTGCAGAAGGGAAGGTTGAGAAGTGGTTTGATAATTGTGAAAGGTCTGGACAGAGTAGACAGGAAAAAACTGTTCCCATTGCTAGAAGGATCAAGATGACACAAATTTAAGGTTAATGGCAAAAGAAGCAATGAAGACATGAGGAAAAGCTATCTCACACAACAAGTGATTGGGGCCTGGAATACATAACCTGACAGTGTGGTTGAGGCAAGTTCAATTGAGGCATTTAAGACAGTGAGACCATAAGATATAGGAGTAGAATTAGGCAATTTGGTCCATCGAATCTGCTGTGCCATTCAATCATGACTGATTTGATTCTCATCCCCGTTCTCCAGCCTTCTCCTCGTAACTCTTGATCGCCTTATTGATCAAGAACCTATCTATCTCTGTCTTAAACACATTCAATGACTTGGCCTCCATAACTCTCTGTGGCAATGAGTTCCACAGATTCAGCATCCTCTAGTTGAAGAAATTCCTCCTCATCTCAGTTTTAAAGGAGCGTCCTTCATTCTGAGGTTGTGCCCTCAAATTCTAGTCTCTCCCACTAATGGAAACATCCTCTCCACATCTGCTCTATCTAGGCCTCTCAGTATTCTGTAAGTTTCAATTAGATCCCCCCTCATTCTTCTAAACTCCATCGAGTATAGACCCAGACTCCTCAAACACTCCTCATATGACAAGCCATTTAAAAGAGAACTGGATTGTTATCTGAAAAGAAAGAACATGCAGGGTTACAGGGAGAAGGCCGGAGAATGGCACTAGGTAAACTGCCCTTTTGGAGAACCATTTCAGACAGTACAGGCCAAATAGCCTATTTACACACAGTCACAATTCTATGATCATGTGAATATGCTCTGTATGATCTTATCTATTTATTGTTACTATTTAATTTGTAAGCAGTAATTAATGTCCATATATGGTGGCTAAATCATTGCAACAAAATAATGTACATCAATATCAGGTTTCCTGGCAACTCACCTAATGTCTTTATGACTTGGCAACCCAGCTTTCCCCATTGTATAGTGAAAAACAGAATCCAACTTTAGCTGATAAGGCACCTTGGTTATCCATTGTCGTCATGATTAATAACACTCCTGTGAACAGGCTCATGTGTCGACCAGAAGGACTCTGGAGAACACAATGGCTGCATTGAAGCTGAGATTTTGTTGCCTGCTTCATTCAGGGAGGGTCTTGCAGTACAATTTGACAAAATTCTCCAGGCTCATTGAACTTTAAAGACTAAGAGGTGATCTTATCAAAACATATAAGATCCAGAGGGGTATTGACAGGGTGCATGTTGAAAGGGAAATTTTCCTTGCATGTGGAGAGACTAGAACTAGGAGGCACAGTTTAAAAAGGAGTCTCCTATTTAACACAGAGATGAGGAGAATTGTTTTCTTTCAGATGGTCATGAGTCTGTGGAATTCTCTCCCCCAGAGAGCAGTGGAGGTGAGGTCATTGAGTATTTCTAAGGCTGAGTTAGAAAGATTCTTGACTGACAAGAGAATCAAAGGATATAAGGGGTAGGAAAGAAAGTGGAATTGAGATGGAGCAGGCCTAAGGGACTGAATGGCCTACTCCTGCTCCGAACTTGCATCTTCATTCTAGCCAACTGTGGTCTTTGTATTGTGGGCTGTACATACCTAGAGCAACAAAAGGTGTAGCAGTCAAAGATCGAGCAGATTTACAAAATAAAAGAAACAAAGAGCCAGAGAGAACAGATGGCAACTGTGCAGCCAACAAAACAATCTGATTGGTGCATCCTCCTAATTCTCTCACCCAGACTAATCTGATCTTGATAAGCAATAAAACCATTCCCAAAAAACCAACAGAAAATCCATCACAAGCTCAATTCCACTTAGCACAAAACTCGTGGCAACGTTTTATAATGTGAAAACATTTTATTCTTTAATGGCTTACGGACATTGTTGGAAAAGCCAACATTAATTGCATATGTTTAATTGCCCTTGAGAAGGTGGTGGTGAACTGCTGTCTTGAACCTGTGCATTCCATGCGGTGTTCACACCCACAGTGCTGGTAAACAAGGGAGTTCCAGGATTTTGACGCAGCAACAGTGAACAAGCAGCAAGTAAGATTTAAATTAGGATGATGTGTGACTTGCAGTAGAACTTATAGGTGCTGGAGACTATTGCTTCCAAACGATATTTATTGTGTAGAGATTCAGTTTTACATCATCAAACCAATTCTTTTCATTCACAATGCTTGCCTTTTCTGACAATGGATGTCTTTTGTGCAAAGTTAACTTGTCTGGCGCTTTGTCGGAATGATTCCCATGTGCCAGAATCTAAGAAGGAAGATAACAGCTGGCTGTCAATGTTAGGCTCCAGGACAGATTGTATTTCTCCATTTCCAGGGGCTTCCACAGCTGAACAGGAGGAGATAATAATATATCTGGACCAGTAATCCAGAAGCCCAGCCTACTGCTCTGAGGACATGGATTCAAGTCCCACCATGGAAAGTAGTGGAATTACAATTCGAGGAGTAAAAGAGATCTGGAATTTAAATTTAATCTCAGTAATGCTAACCATGAGCGCACCATGTTGTAAAACGTCATCTGGATTACTCCTTTGAGAGGATGGAAAGGAGAGGGATTAAATCTGCCAGCCTTACTGGTCTGAGTTTCATGTGACTTGAGACCCACAGCAATGTGGTTGACTTTTTATTTGCCTCTTAAATGGCCAGGCAAACCATTCATATCAAAGGCAATTAGTTATGGGAAACAAATGTTAGCCTTGCCAGTGATGCCTACACAGTGCCAGCTGAACGCTGTTTACATTGTTCCTGGCTTCCAATGACAGTGGATCAGACAACCAGAACCATAGAGACTGTTTGCACTATGATTACCCTGGCTCCCCACAGCGGAAAAGCTATGGCATCTTCTCCTGAGTCTTCAACATATCATTGATGAAGATGAACATCTTGCCAGGGCCATCCCCACACTCCCACTTCTTGCCTTCAAACAACTGCACAATCTCAAACAGCTCATTGTTCGCAGCAAACTACCCAGCCTTCAGGAGAACAGTGACCACAACACCAGACAACCCTGCCACAACAACCTCTACAAGACATGCCGGATCATCGCCATGGATGACATCATCACACGTGAGAATACCATCCACCAGGTACACCATAAATACTTTTGCAACTCGGCCAACATTGTCTACCTAATACGCTGCAGGAAAGGATGTCCCGAAGCATGGTACATTGGGGACACCATGCAGACGCTACAACAAATGATGAATGAACATCGCTCAACAATCACCAGGAAATAATGTTCCCTTCCTGTTGGCGAACACTTTAACGGTCACAGGCATTTGGCCTCTGATCTGCGGGTAAACGTTCTCCAAGGCGGCTTTCACGACACATGACAGCTCAGAGTCGCTGAGCAGATACTGATAGCCAAGTTCCGCACACATGAGGACAGCCTCAACCGGGATCTTGGGTTCATGTCGCACTATCTGTAACCCCCATGACTTGCCTGGACTTGCAAAATCTCACTAACTGTCCTGTCTGGAGACAATACACATCTCTTTAACCTATGCCTAATGCTATCTCCACTCACATTGTCTGCATCTTTAAGACTTGAATAGCAGGTTAGCTGTAAAGACTTGCATTCTAATAAGCATTCTGTAAACTGTGTGTGTGTGCCTTTATGTGTTCTGTTTGAGACTAGAACTCTCCACTCACCTGACGAAGGGGCAAACCCTGAAAGCTTGTGGATTTACTATCAAATAAACTGTTTGGAATTTAACCTGGTGTTGTGAGATTTCTTACTCTTGAACCTTCCCAGTTTTTGTTTCCCCACTATTGCTGACTGTCCTGTTGCTGCCTGGATCCTAAGCTCAGGCATCAGACCTCTTGACTCTCTATCTCTTTATTTCTTTAAGGTGCTCCTTGAAACCTCACCTTTGTGACCAAGCTTTTGGCCATTTGCTGTGGACTCAGTATCTAAGTTTGTTTTGTAACACTTCTGACCAGTATCTTGGGACAGGCTATTACATTACAGGTGCTGTATAAGTATAAATTGTTCCTGTTTTCATATTCAATCTCAGCCCCAAGGTGAAATTGCACCACAAGTAAATTGCATCTCTATTGTTCAAAGTCAATGTTCTAAGAGAGAGTATGCTAAAGAATCAATACTTATTGCAAATATTGGCAAGCGATCAGGATGTTTTGAGTGCCCATTGAGCTTTGAAACAGCATCCACACAACCCAGCCACGCTATTGGGGTGAATCTTGGTCAATGCCATTTTGGTGAGTGTTAATGCATAGTCAATGACATCCACTGGTAACAGAGGCAGATCACAGCATTAGTCAGTGTGCAATGGTGATATTAATGTCCTGTTTTAAATTTGCACAGCAGATCATACACAGAGCATGAGGGAGAACAATCCAGAAATACTATTTAAAATTTGTTTTGTAACACTTCTGACAAGTACCTTGGGATAGGCTATTACATTACAGGTGCTGTGTAAGTATAAATTGTTCCTGTTTTCAGTGAAATTGCATCTCAAATAAATTGCATCTCAATTGTTCAGTGTCAATGTTCTTAGAAGGAGTATGCTAAATGATCTTCAATGCACTGAGCACGAAAAAAATCAGCAGAAGTGCTGATTCAATTTGTCTGACTGTTGCTTTGATTCCACAAGTGTTTGGTGCTTTCTACAGTAGTTTCAAGTTCCAAAGGTCTATAAGCAGTGCTGTGGTAGGTGCTAAAGGAGTTCTTGCTGACCTCAAGGTTTCTGTACAACAGTTCCCAGGCATGGTTGCACAATAATCATTTCCCTTGGAATGCACATGATTTGGAGAATTAACAGAAGTTACGCAAGAGAGGATAAGCTGCTGGTAAAGGGAGGAGGAGGAGTGACCCCAACAGGGGGTTACATCCACCCCAGGGGCACAGGAAGCAATTTCCCCAGCTGAACCTGTGTGGACAGTGTCTGTTCCTCTCTGAAATCTTCCACCTGCAGATTCAGAGAAAAGATGGCATTTCCAGTGGCTGTGAAGATGACTGAGGCAATTAACTTTTATCTGCCTGGCTTCTTCCAGACTTGAAGATATTCACAAGATCTCCCAACTTGTCATGCACCATTTCATTAGGAATGTCACTCACACCCTCGATATAATGAGAGTTAAACTGCATTTCATTCTGTCTTATCAGAGACAAGCAGGTGAAGTGGTTTTGTTGGATTGCAGATGTTCCTATGGTACAGGGTGTTATTGAATGCTTTGTGGGCAGTGTATGTCAAACCTGTCATGTGCTGAAAGTCAAGGTGTTATGTTTTGTCAACCAATACAATGCTGTTTGATTTGTCATGTGACATGTAGTGACATCATCAGAGCCATTTGCGGGTTTTTCCTTCTCTTCCATTATGGACTATAGGCAAGTAACACCTATCCAATAAAGCTCGACCAACGGGCTAAGTAACCCGCCATGTGACAACCTTTTCATCCTTTTGTCTCACTATACAAGTGAGCCAACCACATTAATATATAAAAGGGGATTCTATTCCTTCAATGTTCAGCTGGTGTAAGACCACACACAGGGATCCAGGAAGGCCAATGTTTGATACCTGCCAACAATCATGATACCTTCACTCAGAGGCAATCCAATGTTAGCAGCATTTCAGCTACCACAACCAACCAAAGAATGGCTTCTTGGCAAGATGGACTATCTGCTGAATTGACTTGATTAGATTTGATTTGATTTATTATTGTCACATGTTGGGATACACTGAAAGTTATTGTTTCTTGCGTGCTATACAGAGAAAAACATACCATTCATAGAGTACAGAGGGGAGAAGGAAATGATAGGGTGGAGAATAGAGTGTAGTACTTACTGATAGGGTGAAGAGAAAGATCAGCCTAATATATAATAGGTCAACTCAAAAGTCTGATGGCAGCAGGGAAGAAGCTGCTCTTGAGTCGGTTGGAATGTATTCTCCCACTTTTGTATCTTTTTCCTGAGAGACAGAGGGAATGTGTGGGGTGTGTGAGGTCCTTGATTATGCTGGCTGCTTTTCTGAAGCAGCGGGAAGCATAGACAGAGTCAATGGGTAGGATGCTGGTTTGCATGATGGGCTACGCTCACAATCCTTTGTGGTTTCTTGCAGTCTTGGGCAGAGCAGGAGCCATACCTAGTGTGATGCATCCAGAAAGGATGCTTTCTATGGTGCATCTGTAAAAATTGGTGACAGAAACGGACATGTCAAATTTCCTCAGCTTCCTGAAAAAATAAAAGTGTTGGTGGGCTTTCTTAACTATAACATCAGTGTGGAAGGACCAGGATGGGTTGTTAGTGATTTGAATACCTAAAAACTTGGAGCTGTTGACCATTTCCACTTCATCACCGTTGTTGCAGACAGAGCATCTCCTCCACTATACTTCCTGAAGTGATGCGAGTTGCTGGCATGGGGCTGGGATAAGCACAGTAAGTGGTCTCACAACACCAGGTTTAAGTCTAACTGATTTATTTGGTAGCACGAGCTCTCGGAGCGTTGCCCCTTCATATGGTGAATCACTTGCTGACCTACCTGATGAAGGGGCAACACTCTGAAAGCTCGTGCTACCAGATAAACCTGTTGAACTTTAAGCTGGTGTTGTGAAATTATTTACTGTGCCTTCCTGAAGTTGATGTCTATCTCCTGCTGATCGTACGACTGACAGCTGCAATGCGCTGAAATGCACAGGTGAGCTGCATAATTCAGTAAAAGCTTTGTGCTGCCACATGAAATGTGAGAGTGGTCCAGCAATGTGCTGAATCATTGACTGGGATGTTACTGGCTGCAGGGAGGGTGGGTGACAAGAGGGTGGCCAGGGAACCAGATTTGACTGGCTGTCCCACGGCTGGAGCATTTTACCAATGCAAATGTGAAGGGGCTGCTCGTCCTCTAAGGGTGGACTACCAATTTATATATTTAAAAGCCCAATTAGCAGCCAATTTACATTTCCATTGATATCTTGGCAATGACAGGGTGACTTGGGTGGGAAACTGCCAGCTAAATGGCAGCAGCCTCCCAATGCCACTCCAGCAGGGAAGCTCTCACAGGTCAAAACGGAGGATACTGACAGGAAAGGCCCCACCGATCTCCTTGAAGGGAATTCACCTCTCATCCATGAATTAGATTTTTTTTTACCTGCTGTAGACTGAGGTCTCCTGCATTCGCCCGCAGTGAGAGGCCCTCATTCAGAGGCCCTGGTGAAGCTTCGGAGCTGCCGAGCTAGTGATTGGACAGCAATACAGAAAGCCTGCCCACCATCCTTAAATAGATAGCGGGCTCAGAGCTACCCACCTCTGGTAAAAGTGCTGAGTGCATCCCACCACAGGCAAGTTCTGGCTCAGGATTCAGTTTTTAACCCAGTATTGGGGTCCCAACCACCCTATAAAGTTCAATCCATTATTTTCACTGCACCTCGCTAAATATTTTTAAGACGCGGGTTGATGGGTTTTTGATAAGCGAGGGGATTAAGGGTTATGAGGAGAGGGCAGGAAAGTGGAACTGAGCAGCGACAGATCAGCCATGATCTTATTGAATGGCGGGGCAGGCTTGAAGGGCTAGATGGCCTACTCCTGCTCCTATTTCTTATGTTCTTATGTTCTTATGGAGCAGTCTGCGGGAGACCTACACCATTCAGCAAAGCAGATGTCAAGATCCGCAGTGATCTGCAGCATGTAGCACAGCCTCATCCTCACAAGGGAGAAAGCCTTGTCACCAGCTGTAAGGTGACCAGCTGAGGAGAAGGAAAAGGAAGGAAAGAGACAACCTCGCCAGCCCTTTTCTGGACTGGCTATCCACAAAGAACTCATTTATATGTGATACCAGTAACAATAACATTAAATGGACCAAAAGTCAACATTTAACCATCTCTCATCATAGTGGGAGTGGGCTCGATTAGAAGGCAGGTCCATCGCCCAAGGAACAAGCATGAAAGCTTGAATGTGGGATGAATGCTACTCGGGATTTAAGAAGGAGGATTACATATGAGGATGCCAATATCTTCAATGAATTTACCCTCTCCACTGGTCATAACCTCAGAAATGGCTGGTCCAATAATAGCTAATACCATCTTCTTCATGGAGATTAGCATATTTGATCAGGCCTGTCCTCCTCCATTTAGCTCCTACTCTCACTGCTTGCTGATCATTTTTTCCTGTAAAAGAGATGGAAGTGTGCCAGTGAGTGTGGTGCGATATCACAGTATCATAAAATCCCGAAAGTGCAGAAGGCTATTCGGCCCATCAAACCTGCACTGACCACAATCCCACCCAGGCCCTATTCCCATAACCTCACATATTTACCCTGCCAATCCCTTGACAATAACAGGCAGCTTATCATGGCCAATTGACCTAATCCACACATCTTTGGAATGTAGGAGGAAAACAGGGCACTCGGAAGAAACCTATGCAGACACAGAGAGAACGTGTAAACTCCACACAGATAGTGGCCCAAGGTTGAAATCGAACCCAGGTCCCTGGCACTGCGAGGCAGCAACGCCAACCGCTAAGCCACCGTGCCATGATATATTGCTGACGTCACTGTCAAGGCTAAATAGCTGGCAGTGTTTGCAAGCTGTGAGATGTGAAGTAAAAGTTACAGCAGCGCAAAGTATGTGAGGATCTAGTGAAGCATATCAATATATCTCATGAAGTCTGATTGGTAGGAGAGTGATGGGGGAGAGGGAAATGAACCATGGCTGAGGTGCGTGGTGCAGTTGGTAGAATATGGCATTTGAAGGTGTGTTCACTGGCTTCAACAGTTCATGTGAGGCCATTGAACTTTTTGTGACAATATATTCAGATCTTGAGGGCTTAAGCTCCTGGCAATGATCTTCATGGCTAACTGCTCCCATTGCCTGGAAGTCCTCCTGAATTCTTATGGATACAGGATATCTCACTCTTCATCTCCAGTGCAGCCTCCAAAAATCTTTGAGCTCATGTTCTTCCACATTGTGGCATTCCTCACTGTTTTCCAGGTCAGAGCTGTTTTGTGCTTCACTTCCAGCACCTGCTCCAAACACAATGAGCAGAATTTCCTCATTTTTTTTAACTAAGTGTCTATTCAGGTGGAAAAAGCAGCGTACTGCCCGCCAATTCCACCGTTGGCTTTTCCTGCCATATTTATGGAAGCTTCATTTTAAAAAGTGCTGGAGGCGGGTCCCGTGACATCATGCTGGCAGGTGGGCTCTCATTATGTCCACCCCACCATCAAGATCAGGAGATCAAAAACACTCCGACCTAAAAATATATTTATAAATTCCCCCCATGGACATGGGACACCACCAGGAAAATCCCATCCCAATGGAAAGGGAGACCCCCAACACCGACAAGCACAGGGAACAACCCCCATGGGCCTACCTAATGTATGCCCCACAGCACCACCCCCAGCAGTGCCCTTCTCACCCTGGAAGGTTGCATTGACCTGTGGTGTCACAACAGAGTGTGGGAGGGGTAATTCCCTACATGGTGGGGGCCGAAGCTACACCGCAGGAACGCCTGCTAAATACCATGTTAATGTCTGGGTATATGGTTCTCGACCATTCATGACAGGAATCCCATACCTCATTGGCAGGAAGTGGATGGGCTGGGGCGGGGGGAGCGAAATGCAGAGGTGAGCACTGACAGTCGAGCAATGCAGTCCCACAAGTGTGACAGCAGTTTTGGGAACCCCTCTCACATCTTCACGCACCCCCCACCACCACCCCCCCCCCCCCCCCCCCCCCCTCACCATTCCAGCTGCCGAAGATATGGGGGTGGAAAATTACACCCCCGCCCTCAACGCTCTTCCTCATTTAAACAGCACAGACTAACCTGTCATACTATTGGCCACTGCTGAAGAACTCAGTCAATCAACAGCACAGTAAGCAGCACAATCCTCATAATATTTTGGGATGAATCATCCCTCTCTATGTTTTACCAACATGTAGCATAGAATGGAATCATTGATTGGTTACAGCAGAGAAGAAGGCTATTTGACTCATTGTGTTTGTGTCAAGTCTCTTCAAATAGCTTGTCCCACTTTCCCATCCTTTCATTATAGGCCAGCAATTTTATTCTCTTTGGAGATATTGTGAAGAAAATTACTTACCCAAGCCTTTGGCATGGCAGCTACTTTCCCAGTCAGCAATCTGCCTACCATAGTGGCCATTCATCATATCCCCTTGACAGTAAACAACACTTCGATTAAATTTATTTCTCAGCTGAAAACCTACGTTGAACAGTTTATAACTGAATATGGCCTACCAGCTTGATAGGGGGAAAGGAAATCAATGAGTTTAAAATCGTGCCTGAGAACCAAACTCAACAGGGATTTAGGTCTGAATTCATACTGAGAAAAGCTGTGTAGTACAGATACATTTTCCACAGCAGCTGTTAATGTTTTTACACGGAGAGTCTGGAGGACAGGATATTTATTTTACCTATCAGCTTCTAAAACTAGCAGCTATGACACAAATGCATACGCTTGTGAATATAGACCTTGGTGTCTGCTGATTACTTACTGTTATCCAGCAGTCAGGAATGCAAAGCTCTGAATTTGTAATGGTTGAAAAATGTGCTCTGCCTCATTGCGGCTCCTAATCTCTACAAGTGTATCCTTGTCCTAAAAATCACGTCAGTATATAAGGGGTCACCTAGTGAATACTTACAGCATGAAAGTCAATTACATTTCATCCTGTAGATAACAGTAATTGGCTCTAAGATAGCAGAATGAGTGCAGACAAAATAAACGCAGCAACTGCATTCCCAGACAAACAATTACTGGAGACAGCACAGGGCTGGTTGAAAATTCTGGTGTTGGTAAATGCAATGTGCCAAGAAATTAAATTCATATAAATGTAGAATAAAAGACTCTTTGTAAATATGATAATATTTTTCTTTTAACAACAAACATTCAAATTATTCCAAGAAAGCAACATTTTGTGGAAGCACGATGTGTGGATTTATGAATCATGCATGTTGACAATTTTGTTCATGAAGTCAAACCAAAATTTAGTTAAAAAAGGAAGCAAGAATGAGAAAAAGTCTTTCATCAAACAAAACTTGAGTTTGTGCCTGAGCATTCCATGATATTAAACATCTGCTGAGTGATCTCAATATTCTTGTCTCCAAAGCTCAGCCAAGTAGATTATTCTCAGAAGTACAGATTGTGTGTGAAATTGGGATCAGTAGCATCCATTGTTTGGTTGCTAAGACACCATTTGAAGTCCAAAGTAGCATTGAATGTATCCATTTATAATTCTGCCTGATGCCATCTTGGTAATGTCTAAAATTTATTTATTAGCATCGCAAGTAAGCTTACATTAACACTGTAATGAAGTTACTGTGAAAGTCTCCGAGTTGCCACACTCCAGTGCCTGTTCGGGTACACTGAGGGAGAATTTAGCCAATGGCCAATGCACCTAACCAGCATACCTTTCAGACTGTGGGAGGAAACTGGAGAAATCAATGCAGACATGGGGGTATCGTGTAGTCAAACCCGGGTCCCTGGCAATGTGAGGCAGCAGTGCTAACCACTGTGCCACCGTGCCGCCCCTGGAGAAACAACAGACATCTTTTACCCATGGTTAAAACAGGCATTAGTCAATTTGCATAGGAAAATAGAGGGCTCAGCACCTGCTTCTGGTCCTTTCTGCAACTTTGGGAAAACAATACCAAACACCTGTCCTGAGATCTCTGACCTCAGTCCCGACTCTAACTCCAGGTTGTTCCTTGATATCCTTTCAGTCCGTGCGCAACTTCCAAACAACTTTCCCCCAATGCACTCATACACACATACAGATAAGAAATAGGAGTAGGGAATTTGACTCCTTGAGCCTGCTCCACTATTTAATAAGATCACAGTTAACCTCTATACTCTCAAATATGTATTCCACCTACCTCCAATACCCTTTCACTCCTTGCTCATCAAGAATCAATCCACCTCTGCCTTAATAATATTCAAACATTCTGCTTCCACCGCCTTTTCAGGAAAAATGTTTCAAACCTTCTGAGAGAAATAATTTCACCTTACCTCGATTTTAAATGGCCAACCCCTTATTTTTAAACAGAGAGCCTAGTTCTAGATTCTCTGACAAGAGGAAACATCCTCTCCACATCCATCTTGTCAAGGCCCTTCAGTATTTTATATGTTTTAATCACCTCTTACTAAACTCCAGCAGATGTAAGCCGACTTTTCACCCATTAGTCTGGTAAACCTTCTCTGTCTGAACAGGGTCCAATGCATTTGTTTCTTTCGTTAAATAAAGAGAACAATGCTGTACACAGTGCTCCAGATGTGGTCTCTTTAGTGCTCTGTATAACTGAAGCATAGCCTCCATACTTCAGTATGCAATTCCCTTCACAGTAATGTTAACATTCTATTAGCTTTCCTAATTACTTGCTGCACCTGCATACTAGGTTTTGTGATTGATGAACTAGGACTAGCCAGAGCTCTGCAATCTCTCACTATGTAGATAATATGCTTTGTTTTTATTCTTCCAGCCAAAATGGACAATTAAACATTTTCCCACATTACACTCCATTTGCTAGATCTTTACCTATTCATTAAATCTATCCATATTTTCTGTAGGCTCTCCACCCTCCAATATGTCTGCCTATCCCTACATAAAGGGTGGCATGATGGCACAATGGTTAGCACTGTTGCCTCACAATGCCAGCGACTCAGGTTCGATTCCTGGCTTGGGTTGCTGTTGGGTGCGGAGTCTGCACGTTCTCCCTGTGTTTGCTTGGGTTTCCTCCCAACGCTCCGGTTTCCTCACACAGTCCGAAAGGCGTGCCGGTTAGTTGCATTGGCCATGCTAAATTCTCACTTGGATGCCAGAATGTGGCAACTAGTGGATTCTCACAGTACTTCATTCAGTGTTAATGTAAGCCTACTTGCGACACTGATAAATAAAAAAAAATAAGGCCCCAGTATTCCTGATGTTGGAACTATTCCTCCCCAGTGGCCTGACAGCATTCTCAGCCCTTTCACAGTACTCCTGAAGCCTGTCATTTTCTCAGCCCATCTCTGCCAACCCTCCCAAGTCTCGAACTATGTTGTCAGTATCCTGATGCCTGCATTCATCCTATTCAATCTCCCATGCTTTTTTTTCACTTTAAATTTTTATTCCATTTTTAAAAATACAAAGCCAATGCACAGATTGGACAGGGCAAGCCTGAAGCTAACTCCTTGCTTGCTCCAAAAGCCAAATTCAAATTGAATCCAATTCATAGTCTCCATAAGAGAGATATCAAGATCCAAGCTGACAAGAAATGGTATTGCATCCCATCCTGGGCTTGATCTGATGCTTGATTCTAGCCAAAAGCCTTGTTAATCAATTATAGGCTTCTAAGCCCACCACTCTTTCTGCAGAATTTTCTTTATTCATTTGTGGGACATGGGCATCAGTGGCTGGCCAGCATTGATTGCCCATTCCTAGTTGCCCCTGATTGATACAACAGCATGATTTGCTAGCCCATTTCAGAGGGCAACTGAGAGTCAACCACATTGCCGTGGCTCAGGAGTCACATGTAGGCCAGACCAAATTCCCTTCCCTAAAGAAGATTAGTGAACCAAATGGATCAGAATTACTTATTGAATGTGGACTGTTAACATTTTGTGGATGAGGCACACAAATAGACGTGGCCAAATTTAGAGACCATTCTCACCAATATCTGTTTACTTTATTGGGCTTATTTAATACCTCTGACCATTTTTTGTCTTGTATTATTTTAAATAATTTTGAGATTTGCCTTACCTATACTGTTTAATATTTATACACTCAATGGGGTTCTCCTTTTCACTTCCTTCTCTTCTCATACTTTGGATCTTCCTTTTTTGCATCCTTTCCAATATATGTACATCAATTGTGACACAACATAACTAGCTGAGGTGTTCATTATAAAACATTGGTCTAACCTCTACAGATTTGTACTATAATAGCTACACATCCCGGCTTTTACAGATAAAGGGAAAGAGCTTGGGCGCAGATTAGAATAGATAACTCTCACATAAAGCTGGTATTAGCTTTTTAGTTCTGTTGTCACAATTTCAGACATTACAAGTGGCAATTCTACTAATGCTGATAAATTCCTTTCTGCCTCTACATCTGTTTCACTGGCTGGAATTCCATTTATACCATTTTTCTTAGCCAATGTGTACCACTTCATAAAATTAATTTTTCATGTCTGTACTATACATGGCAAGTATTGACACCATGAGCAAATAGTTAAAATTCAGGTGTGGATTGCCAATCATTTATGGATGCTAAAAATTCAATGTTATTCTCCGTCAGACAAATTCATTTTGAGACAGTCAGCATTCCCACCATCACAGCCTCCAAGGAGAACTTGCTGCTTGAAAACAGAGGTTAGCCCTCTGTATACATGGCTGATAATACACAAGGACAATGGCCATGTAATGAAAGCACCATGGAGAATGTACCGTCTGTGTGCTCAGGCGATGCATTTGATGCTAGGATGACTTGGTGCATGGCAAAGTTCCCTTCAACTCTATGGGTGCACAGCCATGCAATAGGGGAGATGATAGCCTAGTGGTATTATCACTCGACTATTAATCCAGAAACCCAGGTAATGTTCCGGGGGCCTGGGTTCAAATCCCACCATGGCAGATGGTGGTATTTGGATTCAACAAAAAACCATCTAGAATTAAGAGTCTACTGCTGACCACGAAACCATTGTTGATTGTCAGGAAAACCCATCTGGTTCACTAATGTTCTTTAGGGAAGGAAATCTGCCATCCTTACTTTGTCTGGCCTACTTGTAACTCCAGAGCCACAGGAATGACCCTCTGAAATGGCCTAGCAAGCCACTCAGTCGCAACAATTGCTACAAAGTCTCAACAAAGAAATGAAACCGGACAAACCATCTGGCATCGACCCAGACACTGGAAAAGATAACGGCAAAACAAATAGCCCTGTCGACTCTGCAAAGTATTAACACCTGGGGGCTAGTGCCAAAATTGGGAGAGATGCCTCATAGACTAGTCAAGCAACAGTCTGGCATAATCATTTTCATGGAATCATATCTGATAGATAACACCCCAGACACAACCATTACCATCTCTGGATATGTCTTGTCCCACCGGCAGAACAGACCCAGCAGAGCTGGCAACACACTCAGGAGGGAGTTGCCCTAGCGTCCTTAGCATTGACTCTGGTCCCATGAAGTCTCATGGCTTCAAGGTCAACATAGGCAAGGAAACATCTTACTGGTTACCATGTACCATCCTCCATGTTGAATAGCGCTTGGAGGAAGCACTGAGGGTGGCAAGGGTGTAAAATGTACTCTGGGTGGGGATTTCAATGTCCACCACCAAGAGTGGCTTGGCAGCAGTGTTATTGATCGAGCTGGTTGGGTCCTAAAGGACATAACTGCTAGACTGGGTCTGCAGCGGGTGGTGAAGGAAACAACAAGAGGAAATAACATACCTGACCTCATCCTTATTAGTATGTCAGCTGCAGATGCATCTGTCCATGACAGTATCAGGAGGAGTGATCATCACACAGCCCCTGTGGAGACGAAATCCTACCTTCACATTGATAATAACCTCCATCGTGTTGTGTGGCACCATCACAGTGCTAAATGAGACAGGATTCAAACCTATCTAGCAGCTCAAGACTGGGCATCCATGAGGCGCTGTGGGCCATCAACAGCAGTGGAATTGTACTCCAGCACAATCTGCAACCTCATGGCCCGGCATATCCCCCACTCAACCATTACCATCCTGCAAAGCCAGGAGATCAACCCTGGTTCAATGGAGAGTGCAGGAGAAGCACCAGGCGTACCTAAAAAATGAGGTGTCAGCCTGGGGAAGCTATCAAATAGGATAACTTGCATGTCAAACAGCAAAAACTGCAAGTGATAGACAGAGCTAAGCGATCCCACAATCAACAGATCAGATCTAAGCTCTGCAGTCCTTCCACATCCAGTCGAGAATGGTGGTGGGCAATTAAACAACTTATTTGGAGAAGGAGGTTCCACAAATATTCCCATCCTCAATGATGGAGGAGCCCAGTACATCAGTACAAAAGATAAGGCTGATGTATTCACAGCAATCTTCAGCCAGAAGTGTCGAGTGGATGATCACCTCAGCCTCCTCGAGTGGTCCCCAGCATCTCAGATGCCGGTCTCCAGCCGATTCAGTTCATTCCACATGATATCGAGAAACAGTTGGAGGCACTGAATACTACAAAGACAATGGGCCCTGATAACATTCTGGCAATAGTACAGAAGACTTGTGCTTCAGAACTTGTCGCTCCCCAAGCCAAACTCTTTCAGTACAGTTACAATTGCCCAGGTATGTCCTGTACACAAAAAGCAGGACAATCCAACGCAACAAATTACCACCCAGTCTACTCTCAATCATCAGTAAAGTGATGGAAGGTTCATTAACAGTGCTGTCAAGCAGCATCTGCTCACCAATAACCTGCTTAGTGACATCCAGTTTGGGTTTTGCTCAGGTCACTCAGCTCCTGACTTCATTACAGCCTTGGTTAAATCATGGATGAAAGAGCTGAATTCCAGAGATGAGGTGAGAGTGATGATCCTTGACATCAAGGCCACATTCGATAGAATGTGGCATCAAGAAGCCCTAGCGAAACTGAATCAATGGGTATCAGGGGACAAACTCTCCACTGGTTGGAGTCATACCTGGTACATAGGAAGATGGTTGTGGTTGTGGAGGGCCAGTCATCTCAGCTCCAGGATATCTCTGCAGGAGTCCCTCACAATAGGCCCAACAATCTTCAGCTGCTTCATCAATGATCTTCCCTCTGTCATAAGATCAGACGTGGGGATGTTTGCTGATGATTGCACAATGTTCAGCACCATTTGTGACTCCTCAGATACCGAAGCAGTCCATGTTCAAATGCTACGAGGTCTGGACAATATCCAGACTTGGGCTGACAAATGGCAAGTAACATTCACGCCACACAAATGCCAGACAATGACCATCACCAATAAGAGACACTCTAACCACCACCCCTTGAATGGTGTTACCATCACTGAATCCCCCACTGTCAACATCCTTGAGGTTACCATTGATCAGAAACTCAACTGGACTCACCACATTAACACAGTGGTTACAAGAGCAGGTCAGGGGCTTGGAATTCTGCGGCGAGTAACTCATCTCCTGACTCCCCAGAGCCTATCCACCATCGACAAGGCATAAGTCAGGAGTGTGATAGAATACTCACCACTTGCCTGGATGGGTGCAGCTCCAACAAGACTCCAGAAGCTTAACATCATCCAGGATAAAGCAGCCGGCTTGACTGGTACCATATCTACTAACATTCAATCCCTCTACCATCGGTGCTCAGTAGCAGCAGTGTGTACTATCTACAAAATGCACTGCAGCAATTCACCAAAGGTCCTTAGACAACACTTTCCAAACCCACGACCACTTCCGTCTAGAGGGTCAAGGCTAGCACATGAATGGGAACACCACCAGCTGCAAGTTCCCTTCCAAGCCACTCACCGTCCTGACTTGGAAACATTCCTTCGCAGTCGCTGGGTCAAAATCCTGGAATTCCCTCCCTAATGGCATTGTGGGTCAACCCACAGCACATGGACTGCAGCAATTCAAGAAGGCAGCTCACCTCCACCTTCTGAAGAGCAACTGGGCCATGTCCCACAAATGAATAAACAAAAAACTAGGATGTGTCATGGAGGAAACAAATAGGCCCTGCACAAACACAACACCTTGATTTTAGAGACTACACAGCACAACAAATGGGCCACCTAGAGTGAAAGGAATTTCGAGAGAAATTTGGTACATGCTGAGTGGAATTTAAGGTAGACAACAGAGATCTCACTGCTGGATGGGGCCAGCATCAACCTTCAGGAAGGCCAACAATATTAAGTGCAAATTTGTACTCAACTGGGCAGCAAAGGACCTTCCCTGTGTTCAAGGACCCCGGGGATGGAACTGCTGAAAGCTGCTGACCGTTCAGAGGTGGAGGCTGCTGCTGACACTGCACTCATCTGAGATCACCTCAATGGCAGGGTGGGGGGTGGGGGGGGGAGTGCAGGACAGGTCATGGAGTGAGATATATGTGGGATGGTGGAGGGGAGGGTTGGCAGCAAAGCCAGGGTTTGGATCTCTCCCTTACTGATGCCAGGTCTCTTATCAGCCAACAGTGAGGCCCCATCCATCATCCCCCACAGCCCAACTTGCACGCAACACTGACAACGTTTGTTTTTTGGACTTCCACATAGTGAGCCCCCTCCCCGGAACCCCCTCCTGCCCCTCCACCCCCACCCTCTGTGCCTGGTGAATACCAGCTGTAGTACAATGAGGCCCTTCAGTGAATACCCCCATCCCCCAAGGAACACCATCAGAAATATCCCCCACTTTAAACCTCCCCAATGGAAGCCCCCATGGTAGTGCCTCTGACACTCGTCCCTGGCACTGTTTGGGCATTACCCAATGGCACTGACCTTCTTCCCTGGGAGGCTATAGTTACCTGTATCCTCCTGGCTGGTTCCGTTCACCTCCTAAATTCTGGAGTCCTGCACAGTTCCCTCCCTCCCAGACACATCCAAACTTTCAATCTCCAGTTTTACTCCCTCCATGTTTCAAAGCCTTCTCTTATATTCAAGGCCTTTTTCTATGCTATCTTGCCCTGTCGTTCAAAGCATCACCCAACAAAATTAGGCCCAAAATCTACCGTTCTTCCACACCATTTGCAACATGAAAACTCTCCCACCCTCCTTGATTGACATTAATTTGCAGAGCTGGCTGTTGAAAAAGATAAATTTAATCGGAAACCTCTATCACATAAGCTGCTGGGAGAAAATCAAATCATGTTACGACAAACAGATTGTAGGTGACAAATGCTGGGAATTTTATTGTCAATGCTTGGAATAGATACAAAATTATCTGGAATAAAATTAAGGTTAACTCATGTACAAATAAAGCAAGTAAAATACTTGAATGAGTCTTGAATGCAGGAAGTGTTAAGTATATCCCACATTAGCGTAATGTTATTTTCCAAATAATAATGCACATCTGCCACTTTTGCAAATAGATTTATTTCGTTTTGCAACCTACTCTGTAATTAATTCTACAAACTACAGAACCCGAGATCAAAATATATTTAATTATAATCAGGACCGAATAACTAGCTTCCCAATGTCACATTGTAAATCTGTCAGAAGTAATCTAACATAATTCCTACTCTGATCTGGAAAACAAACAAACACACAGTGGGAAGTCTGTGTGGCTTTCTACACTGAGCAGTTCCAAATAACTAGGTAACACAGTGGGAGATGATACAGCTTGGAACAACGGCCTTGTTACGTTTCGGCTGATTGGATTTATTTGATATCTAGCAGTACATTCATTTTTTTCTGAGGTGGAACACGAGCTTTTTTGTGACAAATTTAGAATACACACATTCCTCCAGGAAGAGAAGCCAAACAAGTAAATCTCTGTCTTGCATGAATGAATATGTAAGAATTGCAGTAATTCATTTCACTGTCAATTGCATCGATTGCATTCAAAGGATGTTTATTTCTGGTGCTTTTTTATTACACCAGTTTTAAAACTTTCTGAAAACACACCTTATTTGGCATTACACTGTATATGTTTCAGTGGGAACTTTTTTCCCACATTAGTTTATCTTAGTTTGCTGGTATGCAATTTTGCTGCCAAGTTCCCGATTGATAGCTTGATGAACAGAAATAACCACGGTTTTTTTGCAAATCACGAAAAAACACACTGGAATATTTTCTATGTGTTATTGGACTGGGTGGGGACAGCTAGCTTTGACTGTATGGCTAGCATGTGGCTCAGAATTAAATGCCAAAAGTTCAGATTCAACTGATGAAAAGTGTACATTCCTCCTCATATTGCCACCAAGAGTGCGGGACATAAGACAAAAAAATCTGCTTAAACAACAGCTCATAGTGGCAAATCAGGAGACAAGGACTTGTTTTGTGTTTATGTTGTAGGATGACCAATCCTCTTATGGCAGGTCTGTCATCTGAGGAGAAACTTAGTCAGTTAGGGTTATATTCACTGGAGTTTAGAAGAGTGAGAGGGATCTCATAGAGACTTATAAAATTCTAACGGGGTTAGGTAGGGTAGATTGCGAAAGAATTTTCCCAATAGTGGGGGAGTCCAGAACTAAGAGTCACAGTTTGAGGATAAGGGGTAAACCTTTTAGAACTGAGGTGAGGAGAAATTTCTTCACCCAGAGAGTGGTGAATGTGTGGAATTCACTACCATAGAAAGTAGTTGAGGTCAAAATGTCTGATTTCAAGAAGAAATTAGATATAGCTGTTGGGATTAAAGAGATCAAGCAATATGGGGGAAGGGGTATCAGAATATTGAATTTAATAGTCAGCTATGATCAAAATGAATGGTGGAGCAGGCCTGAAGGGCCAAATGGCCCACTCCTGCTTCTAGTTTCTATGTTATTGTAAACTAATTACATTGAACTTGGACACAATCACAGGCCTGCAGCCTGCTTATAGCTTACATTTACGTGAGCTGTCTCACCTGTAATTCCAGGTCAGGTGACCCAATGAAATACAGCTTGTATCGTATTATATCTAATACTGCAGTATACTACCACAATCAATGTAATATCATGATAGGGCCTGCCTTCTGGCAGTGCACTAACGAATGATTTTATTCAGAATTGATATTGGACTAATATTTAAAGAATCAGCCTGAGTTTGTTTCATTTACCAAAGACTTTGTTGACTTCGGATATTAGCACATGAATCCTTTACAAGTTAGTCTGAAATTCCTTTTTCCTACTAGCAGAGCATTAACCAATTGATAAAGAGATTGGCAATTCCACTGACGTAGTTTAAAGAGGAATTTGAAATGAATAATTTGTGTGTTCTAACACACTAGCATAACGTAATATAATTTCTCAATCCTTATACCAAATCTCCTACAAAATGTTTCAATTGAAGCTTCTCATGTAGCTGGTACACAAATATTCTTTGTCATTCTGTGGTGAATTGTGGTGATTGTCGCTTTAAGGGCAACACAACAGAGTAAGGGTCACCTGGCTTGAGGAACCAATCGAGACTAAGTAATCAAGTCAGGGTGTGGAGTCCTCTCTGAGATAGAAGACATGTGGGTGGCCATGCTGGCTGCTGTCCTACTTTACAGTTTTTCCTATTAAAAAATACCTTTTGTGTTTCCAGTAAAGTCTGTGAAAGTGCAATATTACATCTGGTGATAAGGATAAGATGATCATGACACTGCGTCTGGCCCAGCACCTGTGAGTATCCTGTTTTACTCAAATTCTGAAGAATAAAGTACACACCCAAATGCCTCTCTTTGGGCAATTGGACTTACTTGAGATGTTGAGATATTGCCATACCCCAAGGGATAGATGCAGAACAAACCTGAATTGACTGGGACGGTTAATATAGAAACATATTGGAAGTAAATCAAGAAAAAATAACCAGGAGAAACAAGAGCTGTGGCTTTAGGTTTTTTTTTAAAGAAAGGAACTTAATGTTCTAAAAGCACAGAGTTGCTGCGAAGTTATCTTTAGGAAGAAGAGTGCACAGAAAGCAGTGCTTTGAGTAAAAGAAAAATGCCTCAAAGAGCCAGAGTGAGGAGTCCAGGACATTGCTCGAGGAACGTTGCTTAACAGTCACCAGGCAAATGTGAGGTATTGCATTTTTGAAGGACAAACCAAAGTAGGACGTACAGGGTAAATGGTAGGACTCTGAAGAGTGCAGTTGAACAGAGGGATCTGGGAACACAGGTTCAGATTCCCTAGAAACGACATCACAGCTGGATAGGGTTGCAAAGAGTGCTTTTGGCATATTGGCCTCTATAAATTGGAGTATTGAGTATAAAAGTTGGAGTGTTATGGTAAGGTTGTATTAGGCATTGGTGAGGCCAAATTTAGAGTATTGTGTACAGTTTTAGTCACTTAGTTACAAGAAGGATGTAAATAAGGTTGAAAGAGTGCAGAGAAGGTTCACAAGGATGTTGCCGGGACTTGAGAAGCTGAGTTACAGAGAGAGATTGAATAGGTTAGGACTTTATTCCCTGGAGCGTAGAAGAATGAGGGGAGATTTGATAGAGGTGTATAAGATTTTGACGGGTATAATTAGAGTGAATGCAAGCAGGCTTTTTCCACTGAGGCTAGGGGAGAAAAAAACCAGAGGACATGAGTTAAGGGTGAAAGGAGAAAAGTTTAAGGGGATTATTAGGAGGCGGGTGCTCTTTCACGCAGAGTGATGGGAGTGTGGAATGAGCTGCTGGATAAAGTGGTAAATGCGGGGTCACTTTTAACATTTAAGAAAAGCTTGGATGGGTACATGGATGAGAGGGGTGTGGAGGTATATGGTCCAAGTGCAGGTCAGTAGGACTAGGCAAAAAATGGTTTGGCACAGGCAAGAAGGCCCAAAAGGCCTGTCTCTGAGCTGTAATTTTCTATGGTTTCTTCCTGTTGGCGAACACTTCCACGGTCACGGGCATTCGGCCTCTGATCTGTGGGTAAGCGTTCTCCGAGGCAGCCTTCATGACACACGACAGCGCAGAGTCGCTGAGCAGAGGTTGATAGCCAAGTTCTGCACACATGAGGATGGCCTCAACTGGAATCTTGGATTCGTGTCACATATTTGTAACCCCCACAGCTTGCCTGGGCTTGCAACATCTCACTTAATGTCCTGTCTGGAGACAATACACATCTCTTTAACCTATGATTAATGCTATCTCCTTTCACATTGTCTGCACCTTTATTACTTGATTAGCTGTAAAGAATCACACTCCAAACGTTATTCTGTAAATTGAATTTGTGTCTCCTTATGCCCTGTTTGTGATTAGAACTTTCACTCACCTGACGAAGGAGCAGTGCTCTGAAAGCTAGTGGCCTTTGCTACCAAATAAACCTGTTGGACTTTAACCTGGTGTTGTGAGACTTCTTATTGCGTTTACCCTAGTCCAACGCCAGCATCTCCACATCAAAACTTCAAGCAGAGAAGTTCTCAAACTCAAACTAAAAAAAAGTTACATAGTATAGAGCAGCACAGCACAGTACAGGCCCTACGGCCCTCAATGTTGTGCCGAGCTTTGTCTGAAACCAAGATCAAGCTATCCCGCTCTCTATCGTTCTGGCGTGCTCCATCTGCCTTTCCAATAATTGCTTGAAAGTTCCTAAAGTGTCCGGCTCCACTATCGCAGCAGGCAGTGTGTTCCACACTGAGTAAAAAAACCTACCTCAGACATCCCTCCTATATCTCCCACCATGAACCTTATAGTTATGCCCCCTAGTAACAGCTACGGCCAACTGAGGAAATAGAATGGACGTTCAGAGACTATTTATCCCCCCCCCCCCGGCCATCTTATAAACCTCTATTAAGTCGCCTCTCATCCTCCTCCGCTCCAAAGAGAAAAGCCCCAGCTCCCTCAACCTTTCCTCGTAAGATCTATCCTCCAAAACAGGCAGCATCCTGTTAAATCTTCTCTGTACTCTCTCCGACGTTTCCACATCCTTCTTATAGTGAGGTGACCAGAACTGCGCACAATATTCCAAATGTGGTCTCACCAAGGTCCTGTACAGTTGCGGCATAATCCCACGGCTCTTAAACTCAAATCCCCAATAATAAATGCTAACACACTATAGGCTTTCTTCACGATTCTAGCCACATGAGTGGCAACCTTCAAAGATCTGTGGATATGAACCCCAAAATCTCTCTGTTCTTCCACATTCCTCAGAACCCTGCTGTTGACCCTGTAATCTGTAAATTATCAAGCTTTATTAAAAAAATGGCCCCTTGGACCCTGAATTTGAAATCAACAGAAAAACTGGCACATCAAAAAGAAGAAAAAAATGGACTATCCAAACAGCCAGAAGTGAATAAAAAAAACTCCAGAGATTGCTCAAAGGGTTTTCTTTCACTAAAAGTGAAGATTTAAAAGTTCAAGAAAGAGCAGCTAGGCTTGCACCAAAACTTCAAAAGCACAGGAAATACAGAGAGAAAACTGACAAATGCTGACAGCTGACTGAAAAAAAATGACTAATGCATTTAAAGTGGCAATGCACTGAACACGGCAAACACAGGAAGGAGCAAACTGCTATGAATAGGAAAATTGGAGAAGATTCCAGGTAGAGGGCAACTTGCAAAGACCTCAAGGGAAAGGTAATGCAAAGGGAAGGCAATGGCCTAATGGTATTATCACTAGATTATTATTCCAGAAACTCAATTAATGTTCTGGGGTTTGGGTTTGAATCCCACCATGGCAGATGGTGGAATTTGAATTCAATTGAAAAAATCTGGAATTCAGAATCTACTGATGACAATGAAACTATTGTCGATTGTTGAAAAAACCCATCTTGTTTACTGATGTCCTTTAGGGAAGAAAATCTGCTGTTCTCACCTGGCCTGGTCTGCATGAGCCACAGCAATGTGGTTGACTCACAGCTGCCCTCTGAACAAGGGCATCTAGGAATGTGCAATGGATGCTGGCCAGCCAGCAACAACCATGTCCCACAAATGAATATTAAGGAAACAGGAGACAATAAAGACTTCAAGGAAGAACATAAGAAATAGGAGCAGGAGTAGGCCATCTAGCCCTTCAAGCCTGCCCCGCCAGTCAATAAGATCATGGCTGATCTGAAGTGGATCAGTTCCACTTTCCCTCTTTCTCCCCATAACCCTTAATTCCCTTGTCTGTCAAAAACCTATCTACCCGTGACTTAAATATATTTAGCGAGGTAACCTCCACCACTTCAGCGGGCAGAGAATTCTAGAGATTCACCACCCTTTGAGTGAAGAAGTTTCTCCTCAACTCTGTTCTAAAATGCCCCCCCCCCCTTATCTTGAGGCTGTGCCCTCTAGTCCTGCTATCCTTTCTGAGCAGGAAGAATCTCGCTACCTCTACCTTATCCATCCCTTTCATTATCTTATACGTCTCTATAAGATCCCCCCTCATCCTTCTAAACTCCAACGAGTACAGATCCAGTCTATTTAGTCTCTGCAAGAGGCAACACAAGACCTCAGAGGAGGTATTGAGACCTCAAAGATCCAGAATTGGCTAATTGACTGAGTGGCTGGAAGCAGAGGGAGATGATCCACGGATTTTTTGACTGGAAAGCTGTGTCCGTACAGTCCCGTAGGGATCATTGTTGTTCGGCCTTGTTTTTTGTGGTTTAGATAAATAGCTCTTACAGATTGGAGGATAGCTAATGTAAGTCCATTATTCAAAAAGGGAGGTAGAGAGAAAACAGGGAACTATAGACCAGTGAGCCTAACCTAGATACTGGGTAAGTTGCTAGTGTCCATTATCAACAATTTCATAAGTCAGCATTTGGAAGGCAGTGGTATAATCAGACAAAGTCAGCATGGATTTACAGAAGAAGAAAAAAAACTTTGAAAAGCCTAACAGGGTTAGACAGGGCTGATTCTGAAAGAATGTTCCCAATGTTGGGGGTGTTCAGAACTGGGGCTCATAATTTGAGGACAAGGAGGAAACCTTTCAGAATTGAGGTGAGGAGAAATTTCTTCACCCAGTGGTTGGTGAATGCATGGAATTCTACCACAGAATGTAGTTGGGGCCAAAACATTGCCCCAAGAAGAAATTAAATATAGCTCAAGGGACTAAAGGCATCAAGGGATATGGAGAGAAGGGAGGATCAGGATACTGAATTTGATGATCAGCCCTGATCAAATGAATGGCAGAGCAGGCTTGAAGAGCTGAATGGCCTACTCCTGCTTCCAGTTTCTATGCTTCTAAGACTTTAAAACAACAAAATGAAATGACTAACTGCAAATTTTGAGGAAAAATAGTTGCAAGAGTTTACAAAAGGAAATTACAAAGAAGGAAAATTTAATGAGACAATGTAGAATAAGCTGAACTCCATGAAAAAGCACCTAGAAAATAAGAGCAAACCCAGAGAAGGGTTGAATCTGGAGAATAAGAGCTTAAAGAAGGAAGCTTTGTGATGAGAAATTAGCTGAAGAAGTAAAAATGGTGAAATTGACAACAGAGTCAACAATTCAGACAGAAAAAGAACGTGAGGTTACATTCCAGAACAAAATTGCTGAAATGATCACGTGCATGGGAAAAACACAAGACTCAAAGTGATAAAATGGTTGATGCTGAATCAAAATGCACATGACTTAAGTACCAGAACACAGTGCTATGACCATTCTTTTACATGTGACAGACCAAGATTGTGAAAAAGCTGTCAACATTATATTTGGAACTGTTCATAGTTAAAGCCAATGTGTATGTATGTTTAAAGAAGCCTCAAGATCTCATCAATGAGCTATCATGGCTGCAGCAATAGAAAAACCCATATTAAATATTTAGTATGACATGGTGTCACAGGATGCGAGTCCAGTGGTGGATCAGGTTAGATTCCTGGGATTACTGTCTTTGAGATTGGACCCCTGTGGAACATTCATAAACACAGAAACATAGAAAATATGAGCAGGAGTAGGCTATTTGGTTCTTCAAACCTGTTCCACCATTCATTGTGACCATGGTTGATCATCCAACTCAAGAGCCTGATACAATCTTAGCCCCCCCCCCCCCCCCCCCCCCATATCCTTTGATCCTCTTGCCCCAAGAGCTAGGTCTAACTCTTTTTTGAATACAAACAATGCTTTGGCCTCAACTGCTTTCTGTAGTTGCGAACTCCAGATTCACCATTCTCCAGTGAAGAAATTTCTCATCTCAATCCTAAAATGTTTACCTGTATTCTTCGACTGTGACCCTTGGTTCTGGCCACCCCCATCATCAGGAACATTTTTCCTCCTTCTACCCTGTCTAGACCTGTTAGGAGTTTATGGATTTTCACAAGAACCTCCCTCATTCTTCTGAACTCCAGTGAATATAGTCCTAGCTGATTTAATCTCTCCTCTAACGTCAGTCTTGCCATCCCAGGAATCAGTTTGATAAACGTTCTCTGCACTCGCTCTATAGCGAGAACATCCTTCCTCAGATAAGGAGACCATAACTGCACACAATATTCTAGGTATGGTCTCACCAAAGCCTTGAACAATTGCAGCACTACATCCCCACTCCTGTACTTGAAACATGTGGGCCACTTGAGGAGTGAAGAAACAATCGAGCACTCAGTCTGCCATCAGACTGACCTGTTAGACATAACCGATGTCTCCATGGAAGCAAGCGGTAATGTGCTAAAAGAGGTACCTCTTTTTGCAGTTCCTGTTGGTGTTGATCCTGTAGAAGCATCCCAGACTACAGAATTACACCACTCTACAAGAAGCAGAAAAACTACTCAAAGACTCGATTTATAATTGTCCATTTCCTGTACATAATGTTTAGTTAGAACTTATGTCTGAGTAACTTAGTTCTGGAAGACTGTACAAAGAGGTTAAAGGGAGAATGATGTGGTGATTGCCCTTTTAAGGGAAACAGCCAAATAAGGGTCACCTGGTTTGGGGGGCCAATTGGGAGTGATAGTGGTCAATCAATCCAGGGGGTGGAGTCCTCCCTTCAGCAGAAGACACGAAAGAGACCATGGGCAGCTATGCTGGCTGCTGTACAGTTTTTCTTATTAATAAAAACCTTTTTGTGCTTCTAGTGAAGTGAGAATGAAAGTACATCATTATAAATACCATAAATTTGCTGGGAAATTCTGTGAGATTTCCTATTCTCGAAGTCAATAGCACAGGAGCCAAAGAGGGATTGAGCTAAAAGCTATGAGACCACTTTTGAATAGAGCCCCATTTTCAAGTCGGCATTTCATACAGGCTCAAAGTTAATCAGTGAAATTAAGCCATCAACTCATTTTAATCATACGTCGTTTAGGCCAAAAATGAACAGGGTTCTCACTTCATTGGCACATTGTTATAAACACAGGAAGACCTAGGAATGCAGGTTTGAATGGCAGCAGCATGTAGTTAGCAAAAATGGGTGATCTGTAAAGCATGTAAGTAGAATTTTCAATTTGGTATGAAGTGAGAGATATTGGGTTAGCTAATCATTATACATCCCCCTCAAATTTCTTCTCCATTGAACTATAATGGGTGGGCGCCCCTGCCAAAATTGAAGACTCCAGTGTGCATTTTTAAGCTGTGATGTCTTTCTAGTTTGCTGCCAACTAAATTTAACATAGTGCCCCTTCCAATTTGCATTGTGCTCTGTGTACCAATTTCAAAGACAAAGTAAAGAGACCAAAGAGCGAGCACTCCAATGCTCCAATCTATACCTCGTGGGACCTTTGCACATAATACATTTATGTATTACACTGCTCCATTTCTCCTGAAGCAGGCTTTGCTATGCAAAATATAATTGAACAATGTTAATGAGCACAGATTCCTCTCTTTCCAACTGGATATGGATCATATGCAGGCTGCTCCTATATGAACTGGCTCTCAGTTTCTTTACACTTTTTCAGTCAAAATGACAGATTTAAAGAATGAGACAACAGATCGAATAGGGAGAGAAGAATTGAAGTTTGTTCACTGAGGTGTGAAAACGTTGAAGGTCACTACTACAGTATTGCACTGTAGGTTAAAACTGGCATGCTCAATGCTATAACCATGTCCATTAGTACATGGAGCAGCTTCACTTGACATTCCTTGATACATATATTAATTGAAAAGGAATAAGTATATTTGCACAATGGGGAAGTCATGATCATCGTAGGTACAGGGCATCTCTCCACCATTCTATTGCCATCCTAACATATCATACGCACAGTTATTTTCTCAGCTGAATGCAGGAGTAATTCTTTCATCGACTGAAAATCACCAGGATGCAGGAACTTCTTCGTATAACATGCTAACAACCCAAAGCGCAACTTCTGGCAGCTGCTGCACTGCTACTGCGAGTCAAGATAATACTGCCTTGAACTCTCTTGCCTTGGGCTCTTTCCAGGCTGTCAGTGAATGAAAGAAAAAAGTTGTATTGAAATTTTGCATTTCCTGACCTCAGGACATGGCAAAGCGCTTCACAAAGTACTTTTGAAGTACAGGCACAGCTGCAATAGAAAGAAGAACAGCAGCCAATGCAAGCCCCACAAACAGCAATGGGATAAGTGATCAGACAATCTGCTTGAGGTGTTATTTGGAGAAATAATGTTGTCCAGGGCATCTATTCTTTAAATCAAACCATGGAATTGCTTCCAGCCACCTTGAGGTGGCATCTTCTCTGAAAGACACACTCTGTCCTGTTGCACTGGAATATCACCCTGAATTGTATGTTCAAACTTTTGGAGTGGGGCCTAAACATAGCAGCTTCTGAGGCAAGAATGCTGTGGCTCTGCTAAGGTGCACTCCGGACATTCTGTCTTCCACCTTTTTCCATCGCAAAAAGATACAAAAGTCTGAGGTCATATACCAACCGACTCAAGAGCAGCTTCTTCCCTGCTGCTACCAGACTTCTGAATGAACTAACCTTGCATCAAGTTGATCTTTCGCTACACCCTAGCTATGACTGTAACACTATATTCTGCACCCTCTCCTTTCACTATGAACAGTATGTATAGCACGCAAGAAACAATACTTTTCTCTGTATACTAATACATCTGACAATAATAAATCAAATTAAAGGTTAGAGTGGGGACATAAACAACTTCTATCAGTGCTTTGGAATGCCCCAAAAGGTCACCATCTCCCTAACATCTTACTCTCCTTCATAGCTTTGACCTTGGATTTAAGACAATTCCTCCAAAACATGAAGTATTTTTTCTGTTTTTTTTACTCTGAACTCGATAGATCTTCCAAGTTTCAGCTAAAACTAAAGAACTGGAGTGTGTGGGCCACTTCATCCACTGTATAGTTATTGACCACCACTAGCTGTCATTTAGGGGGAGCAGTGATATCGTGGTAATGTCACTAGATTTCTATACTAATCCAGAGGCTTATGCCCTGGAGGCGTGTGGACTCAAATCCCACATAGCAGCTGTGGGATTCATATTTAATGAATAAAAAAATCTGGATATGAAGACCAGTCCCGATAATCACCCAACAGTCATCGACTGTTGTAAAAACCTGCCCTTTAGGGGAGGAAATCTGCTGTCCTTACCTGGTCTGGTCTACATGTGACTGCAGACTCAGCAATCAGGTTGTCTCTTAACTACCCTTTGGCCTTGCAAGCCACTTAGTTTAAGGGGAGTCAGCGATGGTAACAAATGCCAGCTTTGCCAGTGAGGAGAGGGTGCAGGATGGGGTGGGGTGAAGAAAATGCTGAGGGGGAACTTAGCAGTGAGGGAGGAGGAACGGCAATTTTGCCATGGAAGGGGGAAGCCCCTGATAGTTGTGCTGATGTGGGGGGAGAACCATATTATCTTCATGGTGGGGGTAATGGGAGGAGTTTAATGTTAGTTCTGATCAGAGCACCCTTTAAAGATGGCGTTCCGATCTCTGGAGTGGACATTGCTGGCTTTATCAGTCTCCTCACCACACATAAGGGAGAAATACTCCAACCTCAATTGGGCCCCCTGGAGACACCACCCTGGCATTGCTCTGGCACTGCCAGGTTGGCGATACCAATCTGTGTTGGGGGCAGTGCTGAGGATAGTGTCAGGGAACAGTGCCAGGGAAATGCCTGGGCATGCCCCTCTTCCCACACCCCCCCTCCACCAGAGTGATGGTGTAAACCATGCCCACTCCCAATTTATTTCTGCCAGTGTGGTTCAGGATCTGATCTGAAAACTTGGCAGTGCATCTGGAGAGATACATGTCAGTTTTCAATCAGACCCTGACGTCCTGACAAATTATGGGAAAACTTGGCCCTTTGAATATTTTTATGGCAGTAATAGATAGATTCTGGATAAGTAGAGGGGTGAAAGGTTATGGAGGGTCGGCATGAATGTGGAGTTGAGCTGACAATCAGATCAGCCATGGTCTTATTGGTTGTGGGAGCAGGCTCAAAGAGCCGAGTAGCCCACTCTTGTTCTGAATTCATACAGTCGTGAAACTGATCTGAACCTAAATGGTGTCAGAAAAAGTGCAGTTAAATACCAATTTATCTCGCTTTGATGGTTTCCTAGTAGGTTCTGTTAGGCCCCGACTCAGAAATCTTTGACCTCATTGGCTAGAGACTTCCCCAGTAGTCATTACCTCCGGGTTGGCCTTAACCACTGTTGCTGGAGACTGGTCCTTCACACCCCCAATGATGGCTTCCACCTTTGGGAAACCACACTTCACCCACCAGTCACCTCAGGAGGCCACATTACCACATTATAACAGCATGAGTCACTAAGATAGGTCGGATCTCACTTTGTGCAGGTGCACTGCCTGTTTAGGCGTCCATGCACCAATCCCATTACAAGTTAAGATGATCCGCGTACTTCCTAGCACCTTCTATAATTCTGGGATGTACTCCGTCAAGTTAAGTTAGTGCAAATTTAATTACATTATATTTGACCTGGTAGTGTTTGATGCTGATATTGAGTGCCTGAGATGGCAAGTGTTCCATTCCCCAGTCTGTACCTTGATAACTGATTAAAAATACATTTCTCTAGATAAGAAAAATCCTTCTCATTACTGATAAGCTGAATAATGTTCCTCCAGAGCATAAATTTATAATAGAGCAGGAGCAAAGCTTACTTTGACAATGTAATAACTGCAAAAAGCAAAATAAATTATACACATTCTTCTATTTTAGTGCATTTTTCCAGGATGTGTAACATGTGACAGCTGTTTCAAAGGATCCAGTTGTAAAATGTAGTTTAAATGCCTGCCTGTATCCATTTTAATATGTGCATAAAACTGATGACCATTTCTCAACAGAATTGTATTAGAATCTACAGCTAACACTGATTGACAGGACCAATATTTTGTACATGTTAACACAACTCTTTCCCACATGCACTCTTTTCATACCAGACCCCTAATGATGTACATATTTATAGATAGTTATTTTCCAAAAACATCTGCCATATGGGAAAGACAAAAAGGATTTATAGCAAACAAGCTCTCAATAAGGCTATGGCCTTGCAATTTTCTCCTAACTATCTGCTGTCCATTGTAACGATAAACAAGAATCCATTATCCATAAACAGACACTCATCTTGTTAGTGGGTTCCAAAGCCTATACCATCATATTTGCTCCAGAATCTGGCAGTGTAGAAGAAAGGACTGATCAAACTGGGTGAAGTATGGTGAGTCTCCTTATTAGGCCTCCATACACTGATCCCATCATAAGTTAAGATGGTCCCCATACTTCCTAGCACTTTCTATAATCCTGGGATGTACCCTGTCATGTAGTTAATGTAAATTTAATTGCAACATTGCAATTATACACATTTTGACCTGGTAGTGATTGATGCTGATATTGAGTGCCTGAGATGACCACTTCAGTTACCACAAAAGCTTGTTTGAAACCCTAGAAATACACTGCAGATGGGGCTCTGGCAAAAAAGCCTTCAACGGCGGAACAGGCAGTGGGAGATGTGCACATTCTCAATGGCAGAGGAACAAGACTTCCAATCACTTTCATTCCCTTGCCATTGGATCAAGATTTTCTTCTGTCAAGACTCGTGAGGAAATTGGTGTGCAATGGTTTCCCTATGCTAACAGGCATCTTTCTTTCTGAGCACATCACCCAGGTCTTTTGACAGCCAGCAAACATGACAGGAGCAGGATTGTGTTGTCTGGAAGCTCCTAGTCATGGCTTGACATGGGGGAGCAGTTATAAGATATTTGTCTCGCACTCAGAAGAGACAGAGGTGGCTTTCGAAGCTGTAACTGTGACCCTCTTTACGAATCATTCTGCTCACCCCTTACTATGGGAGGGAGTTAGAAAATGTGCTCTAAACATAGTCTGCCTCAACTCATACAACTGGATAGCCATGTGTCGAGCAATAACCTTGTGCAGTAGAAACACACACAAGACAGAAATCCGTAAAGTTTGGGAAGGAATTGGAAATAGCAACTGAAGTTTCTCTCCTCACTTCAGATGCTGGACAAAGCTTTGACAAAAGGTCATCTGGACTTGAAACGTCAGCTCTTTTCTCTCCTTACAGATGCTGCCAAACCTGCTGAGATTTTCCAGCATTTTCTCTTTTGATTTCTTCTCCTCATTAAATGCACAGAACATGAGCTTACCATTAATATCCTGTTCCAGCAGAAGAACAAGTACAAAATATCATGTAAATGACCATGATCCAAGCATTAACATCTGATTGATTCTGTTATCATGCATGTCTAGGATCGCTAAGATGTCCACAGCACTAGAGCAACAACACGGCCTGGTGATTGTTGGACTGATCATTGATTTATTCAATTACATCCATTTTGTTTCCAAAAGCTGGTGCAACAAAAAAAGATGTCCACAGAAGATCCATATGGAGGATGTGAAGAATCCAATCAAAAGAGACAAATTCCAACAGTGCCTGATGGGGGAAAATACTTCAATTAAGCACAGAAGAAAAATGTTCACCTTGCTGGGGATGTGCTTAAATACAAGGTCATTGATGACTCAAAGAGGCACTTGGATTTTCTGTCAGGAAACATCAGAATTGGTTTGATGAAAATGAATGGGATATCAATAAATGGATTGATGTGAAGTGCCAGACTGTTTGCAACTGGTGGAATAACCTGCCTTCAAAGCTAAAGAAACTGGCTAACCAACAAATAAAAACTGAGGTACAAAGGTGCACCCTCATTTGGTGAGCAGACAATGCAAAGGAAATTCAACGTGTCACTGACATGAATGATATCCATAGCTTCTTCACTGGCTTAAAGACTGTTTATGGCCTGATTACTCCAGGACCAATTCCTGAGGCCTCAGGATGGGAGGGATCTGATCAGGAAAAGGGAAGCTGCCAATGCCCATTGGACAGAGCATTTTAAAGACCTTTTCAATCAAAAATCAACAGTTGGCCAGAGTGTTTTCAACTCAATCCCACAGCACCCAGTTAGAGACCAGCTTGGAACTCCAGCAATGCCTGTGGAGGTGATGAAAGGGTTGATGGGTTTTTGATAGGAGAGGGGATTAAGGGTTATGGGGAGAGGGCGGGAAAGTGGAACTGAGCAGCGACAGATCAGCCATGATCTTATTGAATGGCGGGGCAGGCTCGAAGGGCTGGATGGCCTACTCCTGCTCCTATTTCTTATGTTCTTATGAAAGCTATCACACAAATGAAGAACAACAAAGCAGGATGTGATGGAATCCCCACTGAAATCGTTAAACAAGGAGGGGATGATCTAACCTTACAGCTCCAAGTACTCATCCTACACATGGAGAATGAAGAGGAAATCCCAAATGAGTCATTATTGAGACAATCTTCAAAAAGGGGACAGATGCAACTGTGGGAAATTACAGATGCAAGTCTTTGCTTTCTATTACAAGAAAGATCATTACAAGGACCCTTCGGATTCGACATATACGAAAGGGCGCGGCCAACATGATTTTTATACTTCACTAACTACATGAAAAATGTCATGAACATCAACCATTCTACACGTGTTCTTTGACTTGACAAAGGCCTTTGAAGAATGAATGTCCTTCGGTATTCATTACCATTCTTCAGCTACTTGATGATGATGATGAGTGGTGATCCTTCACAACAGATTCATTACTGACTCTTCAGTGTATAAAAGAGTTAAACAAGGTTGTGTCGTCATTCCACTTCTTTATTCGATCTTCCTTGTTGCCATGCTCTATCTCACTGGAGACAAGTGCCCTGCTGGATTGCAGCTTATTTATCAGATGGACAATAAATTGACTCTCAGATAACTGCGATCAGAAATTAAGACCTCAGTGATTGAACTCCAATATATGGATGATACTGCAGTTAGTGCTGTGTCAGAAACTAATCACCAGAGAATCATTAATGTATTTACTGAGGCATATGAGAAGATGGGACTTAGACATAAGATTCAAGAAACTAACATCCTCCATTAGCATGCTTCAAGTGCACACACTCCAGTCCCATTTTATTAGGATCCATGATGAGTGCTTGGAAAATGTGGAACAATTTCAGTACCTTGGAACATATCTATCACAGGAAGCTGACATTGACCACAAAATCCAACATTACCTGAAACCTGGGAATGCAGCTTTCGACCAGCTGAGGGAACAAGTGTTTCAACATAGCAGCATCAATGCTGAAACCAAGGCCTGAATTACGCACTTGTTACACACGTGTGATCAGCCATTGTATTGTCAGATTCCAGCGCAAGTGAGAGAATAACGAAAGGGCAGCATGCTGGCAAAGTGGTTGGCACTGCCTTACCGCACTAGAGGCTCGGATTCCATTCCAGCCTTGGGTGACTGTGTAGTGTTTGCATGTTCTGTCTGCATGACTTTCCTCCCGGTGCTCCGATCTCCTCCCACAGGCCAGAGGTGTGCATGTTAGGTGGATTGGCCATACTAAATTGCCCCTGAGTATCCAAAGATGTGTAGGTTAGATAGATTAGCCATACTAAATACACAGGGCTAAGGGGATAAGATGGCATGGAGGGCCTGAATGGGCTTTTTGGAGAGTTGGTGCAGAATTGATGGGCTGAATGGCCTCTTTCTGCATTGTAGGGATGCTATAATTCTATGATGCTGGGCAAAACTATGGCTGGGCATTGGTGCAGAACAGCCAGCAGAGGTGTGGGACCATGGTAGGCACCAGATCGAATGGTGTAAAAACAAGTGCAGCCATCTCCCTGAAGGCTGATAGAAGTGGGGGAGGTCCCTAGCTGAGCTATTGACAACTGAGTGGAAAGTTTGGCACAAATGTTGGCCACAGTATCTGATGGGCAAAACAGGCGGGTTGCCAAATTTTGGTGGGCACTCAGACACAGCAGTCTTCATAGTCTAATGGAGGCAGCGAGCACCCAGCATGAAGTACTCATTCTGTAGGGTGGAAAGAAGAGGCCCCGCTACCAGCCAAAGAGGCCTGGACAGAGGTGGCTGCACAGGTGCGTGGGCTGATGTGGTGTGCCACACATGGACCTAGTGTCAGAATTTTTTAAAAATTACTTTAATGGGATGTGGGCGTAACCCTTCTCGGCCAGCATTTATTGTCCAATCCTAGTTACCCTTCAGAAGGTGGTAGTGAGCTGCCTTCTTGGACCATTGCATTCTATGTTGTTTGAGAAGGAGTTCAGGATTTTGATCCAGCGACAGTGAGCAATCGGCAATATTTTTCCAAGTCAGGGTGGTGAGAATCTTGAAGGAGGACCTCCAGGTGGTGGTGGTGTTCCCAGGTGTCTACTGCTCTTGTTCCTCCAGATGATAATGGCTGTGGGTTTGAAAGATGCTGACTAAGAAATCTTGATGTGTTCCTGCAGTGCATCTTGTCAAAGGTACACACAGTTGCCACTGTTCAGTGGTGTAGAGACTGATTGTGGGAGGGTGCCAATCATGTGAGCTGATTCCTCCTAGATGGTATGAAGTTTCTTGAGTGTTGTTGGAGCAGTATCCATCCAGGCAAGTGGTGAGTCTTCCATTACATGCCTGATTGTGCCTTGTAGATTGTGGATAGGCTTTGGAGAGTCTTGAGGTAAGTTACATGCCACAAGATTCCTAGCCTTTGACCTACTCTGGTGGACCTGCTCATTTCCTCATCAATGGTAACATCTAGGGTGTTGATAGTGGGGGATTAAGTAATTGTAATGCCACTGAATGGCAAGGGTTGATGGTTAGACCTTAGATCTTCTCTTGTTGTAGATGGTCACTGCCTGGCACTTGTGTGGCATGAATGCTATTTGCCATTTGTCAGCCCAAATTTGGATATTGTCCAGGCCTTACAGCATTTGGACATAGACTGCTTCAGTATCTGAGTAGTCATGAATGGTGCTGAATATGGAATCCAGAACTAGGGATCATCGTTAAAGGGTAAAGCTTTTAGGGCCGAGGTGAGAAGAAATTTCTTCACCCAGAGAAATGAATCTGTGGAATTCACTGCTGCAAAAGTAGTTAAGGCAAAAACATTGTCTGATTTTAAGAAGGAATTAGATGTAGCTCTTGGGGCTAAAGGGATCAAAGGATATGGGGGGAAAGGGGGGATCAGGATATTGAATTTGATGATCGTGACGAATGGCTGAGCAAGCCTGAAGGGCCGAATGGCCGCCTCCAACTTGTATTTCCTATGTGTGTTTCTGTGTAAATGTTTTCCAGACACACTGCCTGTGGAAACAAAACTGAATCCAAAAACATACCCCTCATACATGAAATATATTAACAGCACTTTATCATCACACACTGCCTGTGCACTGAAGGCTGCAATGGGCAGAAATGCCCCAAGAGAATTAGCAAAACAAAAGAGTCCTCAGAGCAAGGTTAACAATACAAATACCTCACAAGAAACCGAAGGAAAAGGTCTGACATCTCAACAGTAATGCCACAAAACTCTAATCTGAACTCCTCACAACTCTCACAAGCAGAGGGCCTGCCCCTTTTATTCTGCCCTTGGACAGGAAAAAATGAAAAAGTGGGATGGCTGTGCATGGGCAATGTGCTCCAGTATATTGGATTTTAATCTCTCTGACAGACTGCTTAATTGTCAATGGGCTGGCAGCTGACTCCTGCTCACTGACTCAAATCTCTCATGAATGTGCAATGACATCCGGACACACAGCACACCTAGCAGCTTCATAGAACCCCAACAGTGTAGAAGAGGCCATTCAGCCTATCAAGTCTGTACAAACTCTCTGGCAGAATATTTTACCCAGCACCCCCCAACCCTATCCCTAAAACCCCTCACATTTCCCATGGCTAATCATCTAATCTACAGACCTTGGGACCATAAGGGTCAATTTAGCATGGCCAATTCATCTAGCCTGCACATTTTTGGATTGTGGGAGGAAACAATTGCGGGGAGGAATTTGTACAGTGTGTAATGGAAGGATCCCTGGAGCAGTATGTGGATAGCCCGACCAGAGAGGGGGCTATACTGGACTTGGTTCTGGGGAATGAGCCTGGGCAGGTGGTTGACGTTGAAGTAGGAGAGCAGGTGGCTAACAGTGACCACAACTCTGTCTGGTTTAAGATATTAATGGATAAAGATGAAGCCTGTCCTAAGGGGAGGGTGTTAAACTGGGGGAGGGCTAGATACAACCGGATTAGGCAGGATCTTAAAGATACGGACTGGGGTAAGCTGTTTGATGGCAGGTCGACGCTGGGTATGTGGGAGTCTCTCAAGGGAAAACTAAAATCTTTGCAGGAAAGGCACGTGCCGGTCAAGAGGAAGGATGGGAAGGGTAGGATTAGAGAGCCGTGGGTAACTAGGGATATTGAGGACCTGGTCAGGAGGAAGAGGGAGGCGTACATTAGATCTAGGCATTTGAGGACAGAGATAGCGTTAGAAGAATACAGAGAATGTAGGAGAGAACTTAAAAGGGGCATCAGAAAGGCAAAAAGGGGCCACGAAATGGCTTTGGCGGGTAGGATTAAAGAAAATCCTAAGGCATTTTACTCCTATGTTAGAAATAAAAGGATGGTTAGAGGGAATATTGGTCCTCTCAGGGACAGAGGAGGGGAACTATGCTTGGAGCCTGGGGGAATGGGGGAGATCCTGAATGAATACTTTGCGTCGGTATTCACGCAGGAGAGGGGCCTGATGTCTGGTGCTGTGCTTGAGGAGTTTGAGGATCCGTTGAGGGATATAGTCATCACGAGGGAAGAGATGTTGGGACTTTTAGACAGTATAAAGACAGATAAATCTCCGGGGCCTGATGGCATCTATCCCAGGCTGTTAAGGGAGGTGAGGGATGAAATTGCTGGGCCTCTGACGCAAATCTTTGTCTCTTCTTTGGACACAGGTGAGGTCCCAGAGGATTGGCGCATTGCAAATGTAGTACCGTTGTTTAAGAAGGGTCAGAGGGATAACCCAGGGAATTATAGGCCGGTGAGCTTGACTTCAGTTATAGGCAAGCTAATGGAGAGGATCCTCAAGGATAGGATGTATGAACATCTGGAGCGCTGCAATCTGATCAGGGATACGCAGCATGGCTTCGTTACAGGGAGGTCGTGCCTTACGAATCTAGTGGAATTTTTTGAAGAGGTGACAAAAACGGTTGACGAAGGACAAGCCGTTGATGTTGTCTATATGGATTTCAGTAAGGCGTTTGACAAGGTCCCTCATGGTAGGCTGATAGAAAAGGTGAAGGCTCATGGGATACAAGGCCAGGTATGTAGATGGGTGGAGAACTGGCTTGGGAGGAGGAGACAGCGAGTAGTAGTGGAAGGCTCCTTTTCCAATTGGAGGCCTGTCACCAGTGGTGTGCCGCAGGGCTCGGTACTTGGACCTCTTCTATTTGTGGTATATATTAATGACTTGGAAGAGGGGGTAGGTGGTGTGATCAGCAAATTTGCTGATGACACTAAGATGGTGGGATTGGCGGGTACTGAGGAGCAGTGCCTGGCAATGCAACAGGACATAGACAGGCTGGTAGATTGGGCAGATAGATGGCAAATGGAATTTAATCCGGAGAAATGCGAGGTGATGCACTTTGGCCGGAATAATGTGGAGGGGAGTTATATGATAAAAGGTAGAACTATCCGGAGTATAGATACGCAGAGAGACCTGGGGGTGCAAGTGCACAAGTCCCTGAAGGTGTCGGTGCAGGTGCAGAATGTGATGAGGAAAGCGTATGGTATGTTAGCCTTCATAGGAAGAGGTATAGAATATAAGAGTAGGAGTCTGATGTTGCAGTTGTATAGAACGTTCGTTAGGCCTCACTTGGAGTACTGCGTCCAGTTCTGGTCGCCGTACTACCGGAAGGATGTAGAGATCCTGGAGAGAGTGCAGAGGAGATTTACCAGGATGTTGCCTGGTATGGAAGGGCTGTCTTACGAGGAAAGATTGAATGAACTTGGGCTGTTTTCCCTTGAGAGACGTTGGCTGAGGGGGGATCTAATAGAGGTTTATAAGATTATGAAGGGGATAGATAGAGTAAATGGTGGTAAGCTTTTTCCGCTATTAGAAATGGATAGAACGAGGGGTCACGGGCTTAGGGTGAGGGGGGCTAGGTATAAGACAAATATTAGAGGGCAGTTTTTCACGCAAAGGGTAGTGGGGGTGTGGAATGCACTGCCGAGTAAGGTGGTGGAAGCAGGCATGCTAGGGTTGTTTAAGAGTCACTTAGACAGCCATATGAGCGGGCTACATATAGGGGGATATAGTAGGCCTTACTAAACATTGTAGGCTTGGGAATATGTTTTGCCTCAGGGATGTTAGTCTTTGCCTGTTTAATAATGAATTTTTTTGTCTCCACAGGCATTTAAGTCCAGCAAGGGGCATGCATGCGGCAGGTTGTAGTGGGCTGCTCTTGGACGTTGCTTCGGGAGTTGCCTATTGCTTCATGTCGTTAGTGTGCTTAAACTGGACCATCTCGAGGGCAACATGACAGCTCAGAGACTATCTCTGTTGCTGTGAGTACACATGGATTTGGGCCTGTGTCTGTGGGAGTTTGCACGTTCTCCCCGTGGTTGCGTGGGTTTCCTCCGGGTGCTCCGGTTTCCTCCCACATCCCCCAAAGATGTGCTTTTAGGCTGATTGATTGGGTACTAAATTGTCCCTAAATTGGACCTCCCTGATCCTCGCACGTTAGGCGTAGACTAAAATCATGAATAGGTCACTGAGACAGTAGGACGGCGGCGCGGGCTCGTTGGGCCGAAGGGCCTGTTTCCCGTGCTGTGTTGTTCTTTGTTCTTTGTTCTTTGAAACCAGAGAAAACCCATGCAGGCATGGAGAGAACGTACAAACTCCACACAGACAGTGACACAAGGCAGGAATTGAACCCCGGTCCCTGGAGCTATGAGGCAGTTGTAAGCCTTCGTCTCTCAGCTTAATCAGGGAAGATGCATCAGAGGAGGACTCTGAAGAAGCAATTCCAGGATGTGTTGAAAGCAAATATGAAGAAATTATATACTGACATCAACTCCTGGGAGACTATGGCCTTGGACTGAAGCAGATGGCGACAGAGTCCATGGAAAAATCCGAGCATTTTGAAATAGCTTACCTGCCATATTGTCAACTTGGCATGGACAATAAATGCTGGCCCAGCCAGTGATGCCCACATCCCGTAAAAGAAGTCTGCAGATCCTGAATCAGCTTCATCAGCCACCTTGAGACTTATAGAAGACAATCATCCTTGCTATCGGTTTCGTACAGTTGGCTGGACAGCTAGTCTGTGATGCAGAGTGATGCCAACAGTGCGGGCTCAATTCCTGTATTAGCTGAGGCTATTTATGAAGGATCCACCTTCTCAATCTTGTTCTTCGCCTGAGGTATGGTGAATCTCAGGTTAAATCATCACCAATCAGTTCTGCTCCTCAAAGGGGAAAGCAGCCAATGGTCATCTGGTACCTTTATCTTTAGCCAATAGTATCAATAATATTATTTAGTGGTTTAAATAATTCAGTCCAATACATTTCTGCTATCTTCAAATTTGCATCATTCCCATTGTTGTCACCTACACAATTTTAAAGAGGTTTGGGAGCAATTGATGCAGTATGTAGCAAAATCAGTGACTACCAAATGAAACGTGTACAAGACAGTACAGCTTTATCACTCTGATAGGATCTGTTACATATTTATGCAGGTTCATTTTGAATTATTATACAAATGAATGATTATAAATTCTAGCATTTTTTTTGATAGTCCTACATTGTGACACTTCATTTCAGAGTGTCATTTCTGTTGGGTTTGAGCAGAAATTCCATGTTTTGCCTGGAAGTTTGCACAGCTTGATTGTGGGACAAGCTGTAACACACCTTGAATAATGATAACTGGAACCATCAACTAATCCGCTGGAAATACATTTTAAACTTTGCAGTGCCACTGCTACCCTTAATAATCGTGGACTGGAAGAATGGAGACACTGATAAAATATCACTAAACCTTTGGCAGATTGTATACTGACACAAGCATAGTTAAAAATAAATTCAAATAGCATAGAATCACTTGATTACATCTAAGAAAGCAATGTTTCTATGTGTTAACAATGTTTCTTTCGGTAGCAATGATAAAAAAATTAAATATTCGCCTCAAAGAAAGCTAATAAAAAGAAGAGCAGAATATTTTTGGCATAACTGAATGGACATTATTTGGAAAACAACAGAACAACATTTTGAAAGTAACTGGTTCAGTGAAGACAGATATTGTCAAAAAGAAGCATCACACAGATAATATTCCATGAAAATCATGACAGGTCCAAATGGATGATTTGAATGGACAGCATGGATAGGGGGCAGCTGTCAGTTACTAGGGCACACAAGTTAAAAGTGAGGGATGGGAGGTTTAGGGGGGATTTGAGGAAAAACATTTTTACCCAGAGGGTGGTGACTGTCTAGAATGCACTGCCTGGGAGGGTGGTGGAGGTGGGATGCCTCATGTCCTTTAAGGAGTGCCTGGATGAGTACTTGGCGTGCCATAACATTCAAGGCTATGGACCAAGCATTGGCAAGTGGGATTAGCGGGCAGGTCAGGGCCTTTTATACATCGGTGCAGCCTTGATGGGCTGAAGGGTCTCTTCTGCACTGTAGGATTCTATGATTCTGTGATATCTGGTATAAGTGTGGAACATTCTCAAGCTGATATCATACAGTTCAGCTAAAATAAAGAGCAGACAATGACTGTTGTATATTACAGCTAAGCATCAATAGAAACGATTCTGTATCAGTTAGGTTGCAACTTGTTCTCACACATCTGCTGGAGTGTGACAAAAGTTTCTGGTCCAAATAATAACTTCAACTCCTGAGTGGAGTGGCCAAGTACAACTGCTTCATTAAATTTCACTATTCATTTCTGTGTTTGGTAATCAATGACCAGAAATCAGAGTGGAGAACGTAGCCCCAGGTAAGATACAAGAAGTCAAACACACAAGGGGATTTAGAAATGTAGTTGAATGGATGAGTGTCCGGGAGGAATAGGCTCAATTATTCAAATGACTTGCAGGGCTTTCGAAATTGATGCAATTGCCACCAGTCATGTGTCATAACATTGCCAGAGGCCTTTTCATTGTGAAAAACTTTTCAAATCATTATGTGGAGGGTTCAACAAGGAAGGGAGCTGTGCTGAACCTGATTCTGAGGAATGAAGCCAGACAGGTGGTGGTGGGGGAGCATTTTAGCGATAGCGATCACAGCATGGTACAATTTAAGCTTGTTACAGACAAGGAAATGAACAAGCTGCAAAAAAAACGTTTTGGATTGGGGGAGAGTGGATTTTAGTAAAATAAGATGGGATCTGGCCAAGGTAGGCTGGGAACAGCTACTAATGGGAAAATCTACAGAAGAGCAGTGGGGGGTGGGGGGGGCATTCAAAAAGGAAATGGGAAGAGTGCAAGCCTAGCATGTTCTCTCTCGGTAGGAATAGCAAGCCTAGAGAACCATGGATGACCAGAGATATTCAGGATACAATGAGAAGGAAAAGAAAAACTTTTAAAAAGTACAAGGGGAGAAAATCAGTGGAGGCATTACTGAAGTATGGAAAGTGCAGGGTGGACATTAAGAAAGCAATTAGGAATGCAAAGAGATGAAATGAGAAAGCTCTATCTGGTAAAAGTAGGGAAAATTCTAAGATATACTATAAGTAGATCAATGGGAAGAGGATAACCAGGGGAAGAGTTGGGCTCATTAGGGACGAAACGAGTAATCTGTGGGTGGAGCCAGAGGACACTGATAGAGTATTGCATAAATACTTCACATCCTTCTTCATCCAAGAGAATGAGGACAGTGGTTTGGAGTTCAGGGAGAGAGACTGTGAAGTTCTTGAGTAAATTTACATAAGGAGGGATGAATAAATCTCCAGGACCAAATGAATTGTGCCCTGGGCTGCTGTGGGAGACAAGGGACAACATTGCAGGGGCTCCAACCCAAATTTTCAATTCCTCCCTGGCCACTGGGGAGGTGCCAGACAAATGGAGAACAGCTAATGTGGTCCCACTATTTCAGAAGGGTTGTAAAGATAAACCAGGAGCTACAGACCAGTGAGACTCATGTCAGTGGTAGGGGAACTATTGGAGAAACTTCTGAAGGAGAGTATTTATCTCCACTTGGAGAGGCAAAGCTTGATCAGGGATAGACAGCATGGCTTCATTAAAGGGAGATCATGCCTAACAAATTTGATTGATTTTTTTTGAGGGGGTGATCAGGTGTGTAGACAAGAGTAGTGCATTGGTGTAATTCCTATGGGTTTCAGCAAAGACAAGGTCCCACTTGGGAGACATGTAATGAAAGCAAATTTACATGGGATACAGGGTAATTTGATGAAGTTGATTCAAAATTGACTCAGACCAAGAAAAAGGTGACGGATGTTCTATTCAGCAGATTTAAAACCCATACTTCCTGGTTTGTCTTACCAATCAGCAGCATTGTACTCTTGTGCATTCCATTTCACTGCTGTGTTATTTCATTATGTTTTTAATGAGTTAATTCCTCTGCTGAAAGAGCAAATGAAGGAACGTTAGACAGAAGATGTCACTCACTAATATTGTCAGCAGTCATTTCTAGGCTTTGGATTAGTGGTAAAATCCTGTTTAGAATACTGGCAACATTTCACTTTTCAAATCATTATGGAACATTTCTGGAAATTCAGAAATCAATTCAGGGACTTTGGGTTAAAAAAGGATATATCACAAAAATAATTCAATTCCAAATTACATCGTTTCAATTCACTTGGTAGAAAATAATAAATTCCTCATCTATATTCTGCTTGCTTATTGGTGCATCCAAATGATTGTTTGAATCAGAGAATTGGAACACTTTGAGCAACTAAATAAAAAAGAAACAAATAAATAATTTTAATGAATCTGGAGACATCTGAGAATTAGTTGGCATTTGATGTAACCGTGAGGTTAATTTAATGTTCAAAACTACTTTTAGCAGAAATGTCTAGCATCTCAGGGAAGATACAATCACCAGTTGTGACCTTATCAAATAGAAGGCACAACCTTTTTTCAGTTTTATGCTAATACAGGAGTTGAAGTTTGGAACACACATGAAACCACAGCTTATCAGGAAACGAGAGAATCTGTTGGGTCGAATTAAAACAGATGGGGTACATAGCCAGCATATTGCACTTACATTTGGATCATAGAATCCCTAAAATACTGGGGTAGGCTATTTGGTCCATCAAGTCTTCACCAGCCACATTCCCACCTGGACCTTATCAAGGCCAATCCCCACTTAATCTGCACATCTTTGGAGTGTGGGAGGCAACTGGACCACCCGGAAGAAACCCACATAGACACAGGTGAACATGCAAACTCCATACAGACAGTGACCCAAGTCTGAAATTGAACCTGGGTCCCTGGTGCTGTGGGGCAGCAGTGTTAACCACTATGTCACTGTGCCACCCCATAGAGGAATGCAAGAAAAACAAATAGCTAAAACTCACAGAAAAGTACTGAAGTTAATTGAGGCAACATTTGAATGCACTGAAAAATAAAAATTGTTTCAATTCAGAGATTTTCAGATTTGGATCTTCTTCCTTCTCTCAAAATAAGAAGTGGCATGTAAGGAGAAATTTAACTCCCCTGGCTTACTGGGACCAGAGTTTCTGGCAGAATGTGGGGAATCCAGAGGACCAGGTTTTTCTGTGGAGTTTGATCACCACCAGTTTTCCCGCCTGGATATTAGCTTCTAATCTGGCCACAGGTGACTGCAGGGCAAAGTAGTATTGTGCCTAGTGGTGGTGAGGAGGAGGGGATCGATCCCAGGGAGTGCATAAAGACTGATAATGTAATCCAATGGTGAGACTCAGGATGAGGCGTGAGTATGGTTAAGGGACAAGAGGGCAGGTCAGAGGCCTGGAGGGACATTGGAATAGAGGAATGCGGGTGTGGGGGGGGGGGGGTGGTTAAATCTGAAATCTAGAGGGGGAATAAGAGGAGGATTCTGCGACCTGGAGGGACAGTGGAGGTCTGTTGTTGGGAGGTACACTTTTGTGGTGCCTGTGTGAGTGGGGCACCATGGTGCAAAATGGAGACTTCAGGACAGTCAGATGCCTCCAAGGTAGTTAGAAATTTTTTATGAGAGGGATAGAAACAATGGTTTTGAGTGTAAAGTAAAGGATTAACACTAATAAAGCTATTGAGCATGTGCATAAGGAATCACGTCACAGTAAGGTCACTCACTTGGTGGAGGAGTGTGAGGTATCTCATATGTTATGTGTTGATCTGATTTATCCTGTGGAAATATATTTGTGTTCAACAGATGACTAATGGATTATAATTGGTCTCAACGTTAAATTATGGCCCAATATATAATCAGAAGATTTCTCACATGCCCAACATATTGAAAGGACTTTATTTGAAAAGCAATGTTTTTGAATGAGAGACCATTGCCTCCAGCAAGATCTTTCTGAAAGTAAGATGCTAACAAATCCTGAGATAAACCCACAATAACAGGTAGTGGCAGCAGTGAGTATACCCACAACAGAACAGTAGTCAGATGTGGGAAAAACCTCAAGAGAAACCCAGCAGTAAAGAAGAGCGAGTGAAGGATTTTGAGGCCGACGGTGGAACCACACCGGAGACAAAAATATGCCGAGGGCAGCCCAGCAACAGGCAAGGCAAGTAGCATGGGAAAAGAGAACTCTGAACTGGAGTGGGAAATGGCTATTATTTTGCCTGTACTAGAATCCTTTCAAAGTATAGTGGTCCTCTGGCAAGGTGATCATTGGCAAAATCGGCAAAGACATTTTACCCAATACTGCAAAGCTTCAGGTCTTATGCAATATATTATTATGTTAGCACTTTGTTATACACTTTTGCGACTATGGCAGCATCATATTGGCCATACAAGCAGTGAACAAAGGGATAGTCTCCTTTGTAGATGTCATGGGAACCTCTGACTCATGTTTCAGTCTTCACAAAAATATTGTTCCTGACAGGTTGAAATTTAATTTGCACAATCAGAAACACCCTTGAAACTGGAGGTGCCCTCCCCTTAAGGCCCAGTGAGCTCTGGATCTCTCTCCACAACCCCATCCCAGCCAACTGTAGAGACTCTGAACACCCTCCTCATGACTCCAGGCCTTCATTACCCTCACTGTGGGACCACTGCACTGATCTTGGTCTCGGTCTCAGGCAATTCCGTGTTAGACAATACCATATGTCTTGCAAGAAGAGTTGGACATGGAATTGAAGAGATTGGAACTGGGTTTTATCCAGTCAGTTTAATTTGTGGATTAATGCAGAGGCCTGCTGGAGGCAAGGAATCAGCTGGACCCAGGCTACATGCTGGGATTCTGGGATCACTTCTTCCTCGATTGCTGGAGATGCAGCAGCAGAACCAGGGAATGCAGGAGGGGCTGACTGACATGCTGGACCAACTGTGAGACTGTTAGGAAGAGCCCCAAGGCTTTCGGGCAGACCAAGGCTAAGGTGGCATCTGCAGTGGAAAGCCTGGGGCATGGGACCATCACCATGAGTGGCAGGTTCCAAGCGATGGCTGAGTCACAGCAGGCCACAGCAGAGTTCCAGAGGTGCAATTCAGAATTGTTGCTTTTTTATCTCAGACAGAGTGCATATGCACCTGAGAACAGGTCTGAAAGTCCTATCTGAAACACTCTCAGATTCAGCACTTAGAATCAAAATGGTAAAATCAAGTCCACGGTGTCTGACTCATGGAACAGTCTTCACGAGTGCTGAATCATGGAACTTTACCACCCTCAATGCGTCCAAACACATTAGGATGCCTTATCATCGAGTAATCAATGCACTAGCTGAACAAGCCTTCCAAACCTTTAAGTCAGACCTAAAGTAGCAGTCAGGAGGGACTTTGGAGACTAGAATCTCATGGTTCTTTCTCGGCTACAGCAACAGTGAGGCCTGCCGTGAACCATCATCTCAGGATGAGACTGAATCTCACATTTCCAAATTTGCCAGGGAGGTTAGAGGCCAGCTAAAGCAGTCAGAAGACTAACATTCATGTGAGTCAACTCAGTCATTTTCAGTGAATGATGTAAGGTGGAAGTGAGTTGCTGTATCCAAAACTGGAACCCTTCTCATCAAGTGAACTTAAAAGGAAGGATTGAGCGGTAACACATAGGCCACTTGAGAGAGCGAGAGTTGCCCTAGCAACCAAGATGGCCATAAGGAACTATATTGCCATCTGAGAATGTTGTCAACTATCCAAGCACTGAAGTACCTGGTAGTCCTGTGGCAGGTACGGTCAATGTCTCAATGGAAACAGATAGAACTGCCTGTGCCTGAAGAGGGAACTGTCATTGTGGTCCCAACTGACAGTTATCCTCAGGCAGGAGCGTCACGCCACTCCACATGGATTCAGAAACTCCTGAAAGATTTGATTTATAATTGACTAAATTCATGTACTAAATGTTTAATTATCTTAGACTGTGTAAATTGAGTATTGACGTTTGTATAAAATGGCTTAGAGGGGAAGAGATGATTGCCCTTTTAAGGCTCGATCTGCCGAATAAGGTTAGCATGACCTAGGGTACCAATTGAGGAGTAGAGCGGGAGACCATCCTGATGAGCTTGGGTTTCTGTTCCAGACCCTTCTCAAGAGCTGACTAGCAGCCATGAGGCTCCAAACCTGTGTATGATTGTTATATGTAAATAAATGTTGCAGTTATTTACCTAACTGGTAAACTGGAATTATGACTCAAATGTCCTTCGATACCCATGGAATCATAGAATCCTTACAGTGCAGAAAGAGACCATTGGCCCATTGAGTCTGCACCAACAATAATCACACCCAGGTCCTATCCCTGTAACCCCACATATTTGCCCCACTCATCCCTCTTAACTATGCATCCCAGGACACTAAGGGGCAATTTATCATAGCCAATGCCCCTAACCCACACATCTTTTGACTGTGGAGGAAACCAGAGCGTCTGGAGGAAACTTATGCAGACACGGGAAGAACGTGCAAACAATGACCCAAGTTGGCCATCAAACACGGGTCCCAGGCACTTGAAGCAGCAATGCTAACTATGGTGCCACTGTGCTACCCCATACCCGAAGCATCTGTATTTTCTTTCACACTATGTTGATGTTTTAGCATGTCTCACGTACAGTGGGTGTAATTTTTCCTTGCAGATAGCAGCAGATTAAATACTGATTTTACTGGTGAAAATCTTACAGCCAAGCGATTGTGTTTTCTTATTACTGGAGGCAGCTGTATATTAACACACAGTAATGGCTGCTAAGCAGTAATTACTGATTAAGTGATAAAAATGCCGTGTCTCTCCTTTCAGCTGGAAGGAAGGGATCCCATTGTGAAAAAGAGCTGAGGAGTTCTCGCGGGAGTTCTAGCCAATATTTATCCCTCAGACAGCATCACAAAATCAGATTATCGAGCCATTATCACGTTTCTGTTTGAGAGACTTTAGTGTGCACAGATTACTGCTGCATTTTCTACATTACAACAGTAACTCCATTTTAAAAGTACTTTTGCTGGCTGTAAAAAGCATTGAAATGCCTGATGGTTGTGAAAGTCTTGTAAAGGTACAGGTCAGTATACTTTTATTACAGTTCATATCAGTGCCAGGCATTCTTTCTCACAATGCCAGCCAATGAGCAAGAGGCAGCAGTAATCTCCTCGTAAAATGCACTAACAAAATAGATCACCTGATCTTCCAAAGTACCTTACAGCCCATGAAGTACTCTTTGAAGTGTAATTGTTGTCATAATATAGGAAACACAGCAGCCATGTTGCATCCAGCAATCTCCCAGAAACACCCATGTGATAATTACCAAATAATCTGTTGTTATAGTATTGACTGAGGAATAACCACAAACCAGCACACCACAGATAAATCTGCTTTGAAATGGTGCCATGGAATCTTTCACATCCACTTAGAGGGTAGGCAGAATACCCCCTTCCCTATTCCCCTTGTGAGTAGCAAGTGTTTGTGAGAAAATTTGAATTCAGCTCTTTAATTCTCTTTGTCTCTCCACAGATGGAGGACAGAGTGAAAGCGCCAACTTGTAAGGGGCTCACACTCGGGATGGCCCCATGGTTTTGATGATGACTCCTTGCAAGCTCTCCTCCAGACTGATTCTGATGTGCGGGAGGTCCCCATTAGCAGAAGACAGGCAGAGGAGACCGTCTAGCCAGACAGACCAAAGCAGTCTGGATGGAGGCCACAGGGAAGGTCAGCATTGATAAGGGATTTTCCAGAGAATCTGGTTGCAGTGCCAGGAAAGACTCTCACACTTCTTCAGATCTGCTAAGGTGAGTGTGTAGCTATTTAAGAGATGGGCATAGGTGGAAGGGTGTAAGGTGACTCGAATGTTGGTCCTCTATTCTCCAAATATAGAGGGCAGCATGACATCAAAATACCACTCTGCATGGCAATGGGGGTTTGGTGAGAGGTGAGGGGCTTCTAAACTGCAACAGGGGGCTGTCAAAGAGCATTAAGGAATATTGACCCCTGATAAAGTACATGTTGGATGCACATTTGAAGGTGTACTTGCAGCATTACATTGTTCTTTCTTATTTCCAGGATGCACAATGAAAGGGAAAGGGCCAGGACAGAGGTGATCAGCCCAATCTGGCCATCCATCCTCATCCTGACAGAAAAGGAGGTCCTGGAGTGGGAGGCTCATCACTGGAGCCCATTCATTGGCCAAGGTGGAGTTGACGGAAGATCCTGTGACAGTAAGATTCCATGACCACATTGCTTTCTCCTGCAAAATATGCTTAAGCAGGATGGGGCAACATGGAAACTGGGGAGGCCAGCGGGAAGGAGTGGTATTGGTGACTTTGACAATTTGACTGCAGAGATTTGCATAATTCAGTGGGAGGATGGTCTGAATGTGGAAGGGATTGATGTTCAAACACTGCTTATCATCTCCTAATGGTGCCAGTGTGTGTTCTGAGGAAGCAGGTCTTACCTCAAACAACAATAACACACCTCATTCTCCTTGTTTTTATTTACCCAACAAGACAAACATTGGCTTCAGGAGCCACAAGCCATGAGGAACCCTCACCAACCTCTGAAGAGGAGAGTAGACCCTCAGTGAGTGCAACATCACATCCTTGCTCCAAACGCAGCAGCCATCCCAACGTGTAAACACGGTTTGGCTCTGAGGGATCCAAATACTAGTGACAGCACATCGTAGTATGCAACATGATGTTACTATGCCGTATTTTACACAAACTAGGAACAACATAAGTCCTGGAGGGGGTTTTGTGCCAGTGTTCATTGTGAGCATGAATGGCACCGTAGCACAAAATCTCACAAGAATCAGGAAATGAGATCCGCGCTGGCAAGATTGTCTTTCCCAAATTTCCCCTCCCCCTTGCCACTGACAAAATGACGTCATGTCGACGAGATTTACAATAGCTTCAGAACAATGGAATTCCGTCAAGGGGATCCCACTGGGGGCCCCAAGGTAAGTATAACCACTGTGGAGGGAAAGGGACGTGCCGGGGCACTGTACCCATGACACACTGTGGGAGCCAGGTGTCCCATTTTGTCTGGCGGGGGAGTGGATGAGGGAAAAGGGCCAGTGGCTTTGAGGGGGGAAACTTGCCAGTGAAATGCGGAATTACCGATGAGGCAGAGAGAGCTGGCAGTACTGTCTCGGTGGTAGAGGAGGGTAGGAAGAAGACAGCCCTCGACAGTTGGTGGTGGGGGGTGTGAAGGGGAGAGACCTGATACCTTCATCATGGGCCATGGCATGGGGAAAGCCCCCAATACATTTGTCGTGTGTAATGGTGGTCGCCTCGATGTCTGTGGGGCGGGGTGGTACATAAATTTTGCATTGAGCATGGTGCCCTAATTTCTGTGAAGCTGGCCTTGCCAGCTTAATCAGGCCCTGCCCCACCAGAGTGACAGGTGTAAGCCACACTGTCCCCCCCCAAGATATTTTTGGTCAGATTGGTTGACAATCTGGTCTGAAAACACGTCAGTCCTTCTGGAGAGATAAACGACAATTATCAATCAGAAGCATGACTCTCTGACAAATTATGGGAAAATTCCGGCCCTGATCTCAGAAGGTACAATTCAGCCTCTCTACTAAATCAAGTCGCAAGACCAAGCTGAAAGGAGTTCCCAAGTGCAGTGAACTTTGTGCCTGCACAAACTGATGGCAGCAATTGCTTTCTGTTTCTGGGTAAATGAGAACTGAACTCTAATGCCCCATTCGCACGATCAGCATTAATATTTCAAAGGTATAATGTGTGAAGTCAGCCATTTGTTTGACCTCTCAATTCACAGCAATGATCCATGATTTTTTTGATGCAGAACAATTCTAACATACTATCCATGTGTTGTAATGCACTACTCAGAGAAAACAGGTATGTGTTTTTAAAGTTTATTTATTATTGTCACGAGTAGGCTTACATTAATACTGCAGTGAAATTACTGTGAAAATCGTCTAGTTGCCAATTCACGGTGCTCGTTAGGGTACATTGAGGGAGAATTTAGCATGGCCAATGCACCTAACCGCCAATGGTCTTTTGGACCGTGGGAGGAAACCGGAACACCCGGACGAAACCTACACAGACAGGGAGAGAATGTGAAGACTCCGCACAGACGGTGACCCAAGTTGGGAATCAAACCTGGCATCCAGGAATTGTAAAAATTGATGAACCTAGGAGACTGTTGCTTTGTTACACGACTGCTGTTCACACTGATGGTGAAATTCATCAGTGTGAAGGTAACGTAGTTCCTTACAATGAGAATCAGGCGAAGGTGTATAATGGGTGCTCATTTGAAATACCATCCCACACAATGCATTGGGGCAACACCAAGGCTGCTGTGTTCCAGGTTGACTTTATTCAGATGCTGAATTGTAGGGAGAGGAAGGAGCCATATAATTTGGAAAAACATGATGCAATGGTTTTAAACTTTTAGTCAGAAAAATATATTAAAGGACTGATTTAAGTGTCAGGTGCAAAAGTCTGCTGCTGGATTGGAGGCTTAACTTAAAGTATGTGTCATTAAATGCATCAGCATCTCACACAAATGTCAGTGATGTTGGGGAAGCTTTGACAGGCAAGTGGCAGGTTGGTGTTAATATAGAAAGACGTGACAGAATACCGGAGGATGAGAACCCTGCAGATGTATACATTATTAAATGTGTTGACTTAAAAGCGTAAATTGCATTTTTTTTTATTTTTCTTTGATGGAAAGGGAATGCTTTTGAACTGTCACTGTAGCTGTCTGTCAGAGAAATTAAACAGCATCTCAAGAAAGACCTATATTCTAGCATTCATCAAGCTTACAGTTTTCATACTGTTACATGCAACAAGATAAGCTCTGGGGTATAATGTTCATTCTGTTAACCCCTTGGATACTTTATTGGCATCATTTCCATCAAAATTCAATATTTCATGGTCCAATGTATTTTCAAAAAAGGCCTAGTACCATTAATATGACCAAAGCATTATTCGAAGAAGCCAAACATGAAAATGTGGCAGAAATACTTATTTGAAGTATCCAAATTTTTTTTCTCCATTCATGGGAAATGTGCATTGCTGTTGGCCAGCATTTATTGCCCATCCCTAGTTGCCATTGTTCAGAGAGCAGTTGAAAGGCAACCACACTGTTGTAGCTCTGGAGTCACACGCAGGCCAGATCAAGTAAGGATGGCAAAATTCCTTCCCTAAAGGACATTAGTGAACCAGATAGGTTTTTCTGACAATCGGCAATGGTTTCATGGTCATCAGTAGATTGTTAATTTTAGATTTTTTTTACTGAGTTCAGAATTTCACTATCTGCCGTGGCAGGATTCGACCCTGCGTCTCCAGAACAGTAGCTGAGTTTCTGGATTATTAGTCCAGCAAAAATACCACTAGGCCATCATCTCCCATTAGCAGCCTTGTTAGTGTTTTACAGATTTGCTATCATGCTTGTATGCCCAGGAAAGTGCAATAGATGATGTATTATCTAGATAGAGCCCATCAAGGGCGAATTCCTTCGAGAGAGGAATGTGTTGGAAAATACTGTAAAAATGTAATTGGTGAGTTTTTGTTTTGCTTTAAAATCAATCCTCGCATCCAATGTGGGATCCACAACCACAACTGTGATTCTGGGACAGAGGGCTCCAAGCATTGAGAACTGCCATGTTCTCAGGACGCTGCACCTTTTAAAAATAAACTTCTTCATTTCTTCTTTGTAATATCTGTCAGAAATAACAGAAAAGGATTTTAAAAGCTGTAAAGAATACTCAGGATTTGAATGGCTAATAACATTTTGTCAGCCTGACCTCTAGGCCCAAATGTGTTGAGATTTTTATGGGAGTTTTATTACTTTTTTAAAAATGCTTGGTAACATTTTCATCCTTATTAATGCACAACAGAATTGATATGATTTTTCCAAAATATACCATTGTCTCATTTCCACATAATACCATTATAATTTACATAAGAAAGCCTCTTTTCCTCACTCCAGTATAAAAGTAAGTCAAATGCTTTGTGACTCATAAATAATTATAATGTTTGCCACACATAGTTATACTCGCTTGTCACAGGGCTGCAATGCAAAATTTCATTGCCATTAGAAAACACTGATTTCACTTCTCGAGGGAAATGATTCTTGTGCAGGAACACAAAATGGGTGGTGGTAGTGAATCGACAGCAAACTTCCTGATATTAGTGTGAATTGAAATAAACTAGGCCTAATTCATGTATCAATGTCCAGCACCTTCAGGGCACCTACAAAACATCCAACCCAGCGCAGCTGGTTAAAAATGGATATTAGGTCCCTTTCAAATGCAAATAATAGATGCAATAAGAATGTGCATTCAAAAAGTGACATTAATCTAGTAAAGTGGATTCGTGCAGAAGGTCAGGGGGCATGGAGTTGGGGGTAGGGTGTTAGTGTGGACAGAGGATTGGCTGTCAAATAGGAGGCAGAGAGTGGGGGTCAATGGGTGCTATTCGGATTAGCGGTTGGTGACTAGTGGAGTGCCCCAGGGGTCGGTGCTGGGGCCTCAGCTATTTACCATTTATATAGATGATCTGGAGGAGGGAACCGAGTGTATGGTGTCGAAATTTGCTGATGACACCAAGATTGGTGGAACGGTAAATTGCACGGAGGGTGTGGAGAGTCTGCAGAAGAATCTAGATAGGCCGGGCGAATGGGCCAGGAACTGGCAAATGGAATTTAATGTTGTCAAGTGTGAGGTGGTCCACTTTGGTAGGAAGAATGGTAGGAAGGACTATTACTTATGTGGCAAAAAACTGCAGCAGGCGACGGTGCAGAGGGACCTCGGGGTCCTTGTGCATGAGTCGCAAAAACCCAGCTTGCAGGTGCAGCAGGTGGTCAGGAAGGCGAATGGGATGCTGGCCTTCATAGCGAGGGGGATTGAATATAAAAGTAGGGAGGTCTTGCTGCGGCTGTATAGGGCATTGGTGAGGCCGCAGCTGGAGTACTGTGTGCAGTTTTGGTCGCCATACTTACGCAAGGATATTTTGGCCTTGGAGGGAGTGCAGAGGAGGTTTACTAGGCTGATGCCGGAGTTGAGGGGGTTGAGCTATGAGGAGAGGCTGAATAAACTAGGCTTGTACTCGTTAGAGTTTAGAAGAATGAGGGGAGATCTCATTGAGACATATAAGATGATGAATGGGATGGATAGGATAGAGGTGGGGAGACTCTTCCCGCTTAGAAAGGACAGTAGGACTAGGGGGCACAGCCTCAAGATAAAGGGGGGGGCGGTTTAGAACGGAGTTGAGGAGGAACTTCTTCACTCAAAGGGTGGTGAATCTCTGGAATTCTCTGCCCGTTGAAGTGGTGGAGGCTGCCTCGCTAAATATTTTTAAGACGCGGGTTGATGGGTTTTTGATAAGAGAGGGGATTAAGGGTTATGGGGAGAGGACGGGAATGTGGAACTGAACCACGACAGATCAGCCATGATCTTATTGAATGGTGGGGCAGGCTCGAAGGGCTAGATGGCCTACTCCTGCTCCTATTTCTTATGTTCTTATGTTCTTACAAGAACATAATCAGGCTAAACTTAATGAAAGAGACTCTGTGTTAATGTATGATTAAGACAGGTGACCAAAAGCTTCTTGAATCCTAGCTTCTGGAATTCCATCCCTAAGTACATTGCTGCCTCTTCCACACTCTCTCATTCTTTAAGACGCTCATATAAATCTATTTCTTTGACCAAATTTTTGGAGATAATGTTCTTGTAACTTTGAGCTCAGGAGTTTCAGAACTGGGGGATACTCTAAAGAAGGGCTGGGGAACAGCCTATCCCTTCCCTCCCTCTGCCATGGAGGTCCCCAGGTAAGGAGTGCACAGCAATTGCCCAGAAGGTGCAAACCTCCTTTGGGTAATTGCCTTGCAATTGCATCCATCCAAAGGTAAGATATAGATCGTACACTTCAGGTGATTCTGACTCTCTGACCAGAATGGTTACCCAGAAAAACCAGTTCTAACGTTTTGTTAAGTTTAGTACTGACTCCAACCCCATTCCCCCTAACCACAGGACACCCCACGTTTCTCTCAGATCCCCCACAGGACACCCCAGTCAACTGACCCCCACTTACTAACCCCCAAATGGCCACTTTCCTGACACTGAACTCCCACCCCCAATTAATCATCTAAGCCTCTCCCTCTGATTGGCATCCAACCCATGACCTCCCCAAAAACCCAACCCCCAACCCCACCCCTGATCATCTGACCCCATTCCCCCCATTAACCACGTAAACCCACTGAACATCTGATGCCCAAAACTACCCAAAGCCCACTTCCCAACTAACCACCTCCCCACTGACAACCTTCCACTGACCATACCCTTCACTGACCATCTGACCTCCCCATTCTGCCATTGACAAACTGACCATCCCCGGACCAACAGCCCATGACTGACTGACCCACCGCCCAACAGACCAACCTCAATACCCCCCCATACTACCTGCCACCACCTGCCATTCTCTACCAACACCTTCTGCCCCACCACAACCCCTTCCCGCCACTCCCCTCCCACCTCACCATCCCAAATCCTACTTCCCCCTGGCTTCTGAAAGTGGCTGGACATTAATACTTATGTCCTCTATGGCAGCAAGTGCTACATGGAGTTATGGTTTTCTTATCTCTGACTCAGCTGCCCTCAACACAAGGCCTCAGGGATCTCACCCAAATTGAGACGAAAGGTCAGGTGAGGTTGGATTTCCAGACTCTGATTACCATTCCATGGAAGTTCAGGCCTAGGCTCCTTGCATGGCCCATCTTCAATTCAATTTGACAATGCTCCTGTGAATGTAAGTATTGAGTTTGTTGTTGCTGCTGCTGTCTGTCAGATTGCCTGGAAATCTATTTTATGAGATGGCTGAGCAGTAGGCACCTGTTGTGTTTCCTTAGGCAGCTCATCAAGCTGGTGGAAAAGAGGCCTAATTTCAGGCTAGCCTCAGACCTGCGTGCTAGTATGCACTTACTGAGTGCAGAAAGTGCTGCGTGCGCAGCATTAATCCGGCACTCAGTAACCAACCCTAATGAATTTTTTCCTTCTATGTTTAATTGAGTCTAATTGATTCAAACTGAGACATTCCGAAGCCTATCAGAGGTTTTTTTTATATATTCACTCATAGCACATGGGCACCGCCAGCTGGCCAGCATTTATTGCCCATCCCTAATTGTCTGTGAGTAGATAGTGGTGAGCTGCTTTCTTGAAATGCTGCAGTTCCTGTGGTGTGGGTTGACCGACAATGCCATTTGGGAGGGAATTCCAGAATTTTGACCCAGCTACTGCAAAGGAATGGCGATATGTTTCCAAGTCTTGGAGGGGAACTTTCAGATGGTGACGTTCCTATGTGTCTGTTGCCTTTATCTTCCACATGGAAGTTTGAAAGGTGATATCTAAGGATCTTTGGTGATCTGCTGCAGTGCATCTTATAGATAGTACACACTGCTGCTACTGAGAATTGGTGGTAGAGAGAGTGGATGTTTGTAGATGTGGTGCCAAATCAAGCTTAATTGCCATAAATCAAAGAAGTTGAGGATGATTGATAGGTGTCTATCAAAAGTAGTCAGCTTTAAACCTATTCCTTTTGTCTTGCTCTTTGTCCATTTGAGAAAATAAATTCAGATTTAAAAACTTTTGACACGTCGAGGTGTGGTTGGTTTGTGTTGGATAAAATGATTCTGTAGCAGCATTCTGTAGGAGATTACAAATCTGAAGCATCTTGGGAATGCTTTTCTGTATTCAAGGCATTTAATCATTACAGCTTGTTATTGTTAAACATTCTTTATTTATGTCTAACATACACTAAAATTAAATCGATGATAAAATGTACAAATAATTGGTTATTAGAATTTGTGTATAGAAATAACCAGTTTGGGGTAAAAAGATGACTACTGTTCCTTAAATTCCTGCTGTTTACATATAATTTGGAGCCTGAGATCTGTACTGCAGGAATCTCACAGGGACCATCTGAGATCATACTTGGAATGTGGCGAATTCTATTTACTGCTTATAATAAACATTTACATTGCGAGTTAAGGTCTGTGCTGTGGCTCATGCTTTAATCAGTGTGAAAGAGATTCAAGCATTCATTATAGCTCCATAAAATGGTAATTATAATATATTACTTTCTAATTACGTTACTGTTTGTGGGATTAAAATCAAGCACCTTTCCCTATCTTTGCAGCTACATTTTATGAAAAAGCGTGGGACTCTACATGCCATTTAGGCTTCAATTTAGTGGCAGCAAAGTCAATTAAGAAGACATAAATGTCCGTGCTTGTGCTTCACATTAACTTGAGTTTATACTCCACAAATTAGCCCTGTAAGTGAAACAGTTTCATGTACATTAACAGACAAACCCGGCACAGCCATTGAAGGAAACGTTGCTCATATCCATCCGAGTTCCTGGAATTCCATGATGTGGGTAAGTGACTCTGCAAGATAAAAGGTTACTTCCATCCCTTCATTCTCATGAATTCAATCCATAGGGAGCGACGATGACAGAGAGGGAAAAGCATGTCAGATCGACAACTCAAGTTTCATTTTATCACCAAGGCTGACACCGATTTTCTGAGGAATGAATGATGGAAAGGTAACCTTAACTTGGCGACGCTGGAGATGTCAGATGGATCAGATCCTCTGAAGCTGGCTTGTCGCCTGTTGCGTCTTGTCAGCATTACTTAGTCTCTTTTTCTTCAGAATCTCCTGATTCTGGGCATAATCTCAGCTAAGATGTTATACTTCTCATCTCTGCAATTAGGACAACAAACATACTACAAATTTTTTTTTACTGAATTGGGTGGAATCTTGCAGTCCTGCCAGCATTGGGAAGCTTGGCAGGAGGAGGGCCTTAATGTGGTACAAGGCTAAAAATCGGTTCCCCAGTGGTGGGATGAACTTTGTCAGGAAGTCCTTTTGCATGCTTTAACATATCATACATGCTCATTATAAGGTCAGCTCGCAAGAATTAAGTTCCCACTCCAAGTTAAGTGTCCTGGCAGCAAGAACTTACATTGTTCACATTCATGACTCTACATGAGTGGCATGTTCCTGGTCAGCTTGAGTTTGTCTATAACTTTGAAGTGAGTCGATACTGGTTTGCCTTACTTGGGAACCACTCACAAATCTCAGCCCCCTGACTTAGATTGGCTGCCTGTAGGTCAAGCTGCACAAAATCTTTGCATGGGAGACAGGCTAAGGGTGGAAGGGAGGAGTGAAGGAGGATGGACAAGCGTAGCAGGCTAAGAGAGGAGAGGGAGGTGTGCAACCCAGGAAAGGAAGACAGACTATCCAGGACAGGAAGGGAGGCAGTAAGGGAATGCAAAGTGCAGCTATGCAACACTGTCATTCTGAAACTGCCATCCATCAAAGCGGGAGGAAGAGTTTTCTCGGGTGGGTGGTGTTCACATTGTGCACAATTGGCCGAATAAAGGGGAGCCTTAAAAATCATGAGGCAATTGGATGAGAACAATGCTCCATTCTGTTCTCCTTTCGATGGTGAAGACCACATATCAGCAGATTTGTTCCCTGGCTCATGGGTTTCATAACATTGAGATTGCAGGACTCTTCCCTTCGCTGGTCAGTCTGCACGTGGCCTCTGGCAAACTTGTCTGATATTCCCCTGTCTGTCTCTACATCTCCAACAAGCCTCTTGAGGCCAAGTTCAGAGGCTTGTCATCTGCACGGAGATGGGCAGGAGTCTGGTCTCTATCCGTGCTCAGAATGTCAGAGGGCTTGGATGTTAATTCTTATATCGGCTATGGACCCGGCAGAGTGCAGTATAACTGCTCCTGTACCCTCCCCAGAAAGTAATTAAAAAGCAGAATGCCCTGATAGAACAGTGAGAGCATGAAGTGGTTGTCACACATTCAATGCATGTGTCCCATCTGAGTCCTGCAACCCAAACTCCTGTTTAACATCCCTGTGTACTTGCACACTACCTGATGCCCTGTGAGTGTCTCTTTGCAGTTAGTTGACAGTGCCATTCACCCTGATGGAGCACTGGAAGATTATTCATCCTCTGCTTGCACAGCTGGGCAGTTCCCCTGTGAACCCCATGGGCATCAAACTCCATTGTAACCTCTGCTCCATCCACTGTTGTCATCCCTGGCAGCCAGCACCTTCCTGGATGGCCTGGAAGAGAAGCTACAAGGAGTCTTTGCTGTACTATGGGACAACATATCATCTGGTTGCAACATCCTTGTCTTGGCAGAATCAGGAACTCCTGCCTTGCAGACAGTGAATGGTTGCCCGGGTGCCCTTTCAATCTGATGCCCAGATATTTGATCCCCTAAGGTATAGAGGGAACAGCAACTTCCTGGCCGCCCGTGCGTGAGATTTAGCGAGATTCTCATGAATGTGTATTAAATAAGGCGAACAAGATAAGATCGTTCTTCTCCACAGCAGGAATCACTCCCACCAGCCAACAAATTTAAACCACAGAATGGGTAATTCCAGCCATTATTTTGTTCAAAATAGCTGGGTGATATTGATTTGAAGGCATAATTTGCCATCGTCTTGTTGAAATTGTTGGACGCAGCTATACCAAAGTAATCATTTGTCAGTTTTTCCCCATGATCTTGTGAAAACAAAAAGCATCCACATACAGCGGACACCAAGTTCTTTATACTTTCTGACACTGCCCAGAATCCCCCATAACTCCTATTTCAAAGTTTATTTATTATTTATTAAGTAGGCTTGCAATGAAGTTACTGTGAAAATCCTCTAGTTGCCACAGTCTGGCACTTGTTCAGGTGCACTGAGGGAGAATTTAGCATGCCAATGCATCTAACCAGCACATCTTTCGAACTGTGGGAGGAAACCAGAGCACCCAGAGGAAACACACAGATGCGGACAGAACATGCGATCTCCGCCCAGTGACACAAGCCGGGAATTGAACCTGAGTTCCTGGCACTGTGAGACAGCAGTGTTACAGTGCTAATGACTATGCCACCGTGCCATCCTAAGTTCAAGCATCTGAGGGAGCTGACAGAGATCTCCAAACGGCAAATCTATTGGTGAAGGAGGAGCAAGAAGAACAAGAGAGCACAGTCTATGAGATCCATAGTCAACAGCCTTGGATTTTTTAAGCACAGTATTACTCAAGACATTGAGAGTTCTGCAGACTACTATGATCCCAGCAAGAGCTACTGTGTGAAACGACTTAGCCTTTGCAACAATATTTAAGGTAGTTTATCTAACATTTCCCTGCCTCATCACTGGGAGTCTGAAGTACCACTTAAAACTTCCAGTAAGTAAAACATAAGTACAACCAATCAGGGGTGAAATATTATCAATAAACTTTTCACTAAAACAGTTATTAATATATGAGCTTAATTTACACTTCTTCCTTGCACGCTTGCCAAGTGTGCACGTCAGAATTTTGTGTTTGCATTACCATGATTCACTGACCGTTGAAGACAAGAAACATGATTTCCCCCCCCGGATAAAATGAATTAGTGACCTGGACATGGTGAAAATCCTCACTAAAGATGTCCTACCCTCATTGCCATCATAATGTTGTGGCTCTTATCTCCAGATCTTATTTTAGTCTCCATCTTTCCCCTTTCACTTTATCGGAGCACCTCACCTTTTCACAAATCCTCGAGGATTCTCGTTGGCATTCCTGCATCAATTTGTACTACTGGCTGGATTTTCCACTTCAAGCTGGGAATTGTGAATCAGGCCAATTCACTCCTGAAGATCATCATATCTTTACCCAACAGAGTATGGGGTGGGCTGGAGTTGGGGCCACTGCTTCCTGAAGCAGGCCCGAGGTGGGACTGGATGCAGGTAGATATCAAGATGGTTAGAACAAAGAACATTACAGCACAGGAGCAGGCTCTTCAGCCCTCCAAGCCTGCACTGACCATGCTGCCCGACTTAATTAAAACCCACTACTCTTCCGGGGACCCTATCACTCTATTCCCATCTCATTCATGTATTTGTCAATATGCCCCTTAAAACTCACCACCATATCCACTTCCACTACCTTCTTTGGCAACGAGTTCCAGACATCCACTACTCTCTGTGTAAACAATCCACCTCATACATCTCCTTTAAACTTTGCCCCTCGCACCTTAAATCTATGCCCCCTAGTAATTGACTTTTCCACTCTGGGAAAAAGCTTCTGACTATCCACTCGTTCCATGCTTCCAATAATCTTGTAGACTTCTATCAGATCTCCTCTCAACCTCCGTTGCTCCTGTGGGAACAAACCAAGTTTCTCCAACTTCTCCTCATAGCTAATACCAGGCAGCAACCTGGTAAATCTTTTCTGTACCCTCTCCAAAGCCTCCACATCCTTCTGGTAGTGTAGTGATCAGAATTGAACACTATGTTCCAAGTGCAGCCAAACTAAGGTTCTATAAAGCTGCAAGATGACTTGCCAATTTTTAAACTCAACACCTCGGCCGATGAAGGCAAGTATGCCGTATGCCTTCTTGACTACCTTGTCTATCTGCATTGCCACTTTCAGTGACCTGTGTACCTGTACACCCAGATGCCTCTGCCTATCAATACTCCTAAGGGTTCTGCCATTCACTGTATATTTCCTATCTGTGTTAGACCTTCCAAAATGCATTATCTCACATCTGTCCGGACTAAACTCCATCTGCCATCTCTCCGCCCAAGTCTCCAACTGATCTATATCCTGCTGTATCCTCTGATGGTCCTCATCACTATCTGCAAATCCACCAACCTTTGTGCCGTCCATAAACTTACTAATCAATCAGTTACTTTTTCTCCAAATCATTTATATATATCAAATAGCAAAGGTCCCAGCACTGATCCCTGAGGAATACCACTTGTCACAGCCCTCCATTCAGAAACGCACCCTTCTACTGCTACCTTCTGTCTTCTTTGTCCAAACCAGTTCTGTATCCACCTTGCCAGCTCACCTTTGATCCCACGCAACTTCACCTTCTGCACCAGTCTGCCATGAGGGACCTTGTCAAAGGCCTTACTGAAATCCATGTAGACAGCATCCACTGCCCTATCCTCATCAATCATCTTCATCATTTCCTCGAAAAACTCCATCAAGTTAGTGAGACACGACCTCCCCTTCACGGAACCATGTTGCCTCTCACTAATACGTCCACTTATTCCCAAGTGGGAGTAAATCCTATCTCAAAGAATCTTCTTCAAAAATTTCCCTGCCACTGATGTAAGGCTCACCAGCCTGTAATTATCTGGATTATTTTTGCTACCTTTCTTAAACAAAGGAACAACATTGGCTATTCTCCAATCCTCTGGGACCTCCCCTGTAGCCAGTGAGAATACAAAGATTTCTCTCAAGGCCCCAGCAATTTCCTCCCTTCCCTCTCTCAGTATTCTGGGGTATATCCCATCAGGCCCTGGGGACTTGTCTACTTAATATTTCTCAAGAACCCCAATACCTTCTCCTTTTTGATCTCAGCATGACTCAAACTATCTACACATCCTTTCCCAGAGTCAGCATCCACTAGTCCTTCTCTTTGGTGAATACTGATGCAAAGTACTCATTTAATACCTAGCCCATTTCATCTGTCTCCACAAATAGATTCCCTTCCTTGTCCTTGAATGGGCTAATCCTCTCCCTGGCTATCCTCTTGCTCTTTATATATGCATAAAAAACCTTGGGGTTTTCCTTAATCCTGCTAGTCAATCCTTTTCCATAACCCCTTCTAGCCCTTCTTACACCTTGCTTAAGCTTCTTTCTTGTTTCCTTGTATTCCACACTTGCTTGGTGTGTTTCCAGCCTCCCAGCTTTGACAAATGCTTCCTTTTCCTCTTTGACTAGGCTCATAATATTGTTCTCTTATTATTCAAGGTTCCCAAAATTTGCCATACTTATCCTTCATCCTTACAGGAATGTGCCAGTCCTGAATCCCTCTACTTATACTTGAAAGCCTCCCACATGCAGATGTTGACTTGCCCTCAAATATCTGCCCCCAATCTACATTCTTCAGTTCCTGCTGAATATTATTGTAATTAGCTTTCTCCCAAGTTTGCACCTTAACTTGTAGACAACACTTACCTTTATCCATCGGTACCTTAAGGCTTACTGAATTGTGGTCACTGTTCCCGAACTGCTCCCCTACTGAAACATCGACCACCTGGCCGGGCTCATTCCCCAATACCAGGTCCAGTATGGCCCCTTCCCTAGTTGGATTATTTACATACTGTTTCAGGAAGCCCTCCTGGATTCTCCTTACAAACTGTGCCCTATCCATGCCCCTAGCACTAAGTGAGTTCCAGTCAATGTAGGGAAAATTAAAATCTCTCACTGCAACAACCCTGTTATTTTTACACCTTGCCAAAATCTGCCTACATATCTGTTCCTCAATCTCCCCCTGGCTGTTGGGTGGCCTTTAGTAAACCCCCAAACATTATGACTGCTCCTGTCCTATTCCTGAGATCTACCTACATTGCCTCGTTGTATGAGCCCTCTGAGGTGTCCTCCCGGACTACAGCTGTGATATTCTTTTTAATCAGTTGTGCAACTCCCCGTTTTACATTCCCCTCTATCCCACCTGAAACGTCTGTATCCTGGAATGTTAAGCTGTCAATCCTGTTCTTCTCTTAACCAAGTCTCTATAATGGCAACAACGTCGTAGTTCCTAGTACTGATCCATCTAAGTTCATCTGCCTTACCTGTTACATTTTTTGCATTGAAACAAGTGCACCTCAGTCCACCAGACCCTCTCTGATTAGCAATCCCACCCTGCCTGCTGTTTTTCTGAGTCTTACTGGCCCTATTCTCTGGTTCCCCTTCAGCTAAGTCATCTTTGCTTTGGTTCCTACCCCCCTGCCAAACTAGTTTAAATTCTCCCATGTGACACTAGCAACCCTCCCGGCCAGAATAATTGTGCCCTTCCAGTTTAGATGCAACCCGTCCTTCTTGTATAGATGCCATCTGCCCCTGAAGAGACCCCAATGGTCCAGATATCTGAAACCCTCCCTCCTGCACCAGTTGTTTAGCCACATGTTGAGCTGCACTATCTTCCTATTCCTAGCCTCACCAGTACGTGGCACAGGGAGTAATCCTGAGATTACAATCCTGGAAGTCCTGCTTTTTAACTTTCTATCTAACTCCCTAAAGTGCTACTGCAAGACCTCATCGCTCTTCCTGCCTATGTCATTAGTACCAATATGTACCATGATCTCTGGCTGTTCACCCTCTCCCTTCAGAATGCTCTCTGTCCGTTCAGAGACATCCTGGACCCTGGCACCAGGAAGACAACATACCAGCCTGGAGTCTCTTTCACCTCCACAGAAAGGCCTATCTGCAGCCCTAACTGTAGAGTCCCCTATAACTATTGCTCTAGTCCTCTTTTCCCTCCCTGCTTAACAACAGAGCCAGCCATAGTACCACTGCTTTCGCTGCTGCTGCTGTTGCTGGTATTCCCTAATAGCCCCATCTCCCCCAACAGTATCCAAAATGGTATTCTTGTTAGAGAGGGGAATGACCACAGGAGATGCCTGCACTGACTGCCTGCCACTTCTGGCAGTCACCCATCTATCTGCCTGCACCTTCAGTGTGACCACATCTCTAAAGCTCATATCTATGATACTTTCCGCCTCCTTCAAACTCCTAAGTGCATCCGACTGCTGCTCCAACCTATCCATGAATTCTGTAAGGAGCTGCAATTGGCTGCATTTCCTGTAGACATCGCTACCGGAGATGCTGAGTGTGTCACGGATCTCCCACATCTCAGAAGTGCAACACTTAACCCCATTGACCAACATTTCAAGTACCAATTAAATCATTTGAAAAAATTTATAAAACTCTTACCTTCACTTTTACCTTCTCACAGTGGCCTTTTTTATTTTTTTTTAAACTTTATTCCAATCCAATCAAGTCAAATTAAACCCAATTCAGAGTCCCAACAAGTTGGGACATTCCCGATCCAAGCTGACAAGACAGGGCTCTCACCTCCTGTCTTGGGCTTGATCTACATGATCCAAGCTGACTGGAGTAGGTGTAGCTCCTCCTCCAGGGCTTGATCTTATTTGCATCTTAGCCAAATGGCCGAGATGCCGCTTTAAAAAATTGCTTCAAATGAAGCTGAAATGTAACCTAATGACTTCAACCAAGTGCAGCATGTCGATACTACACTTGATCTTAGCCACAGTGGCCTTTTTTATTTTTTATTTTTTTTTCAAAAATATACTTTATTCATAAAAATCTCAAGTAATCTATTACAATGTACAGGGCTTCGAGTAGCAAAACAATGCGGAATCAAAACATTTTTGCAGATCTGTCCAAACTACAGTGACTACATTTCAGTACTTAAAAAACTATGTCCATGTCTCAATATTACAGTGGCCTTTTTTATTGTTTGAGGAGAAGGGAGGCAGGGAAACATTAATGTAGTGTTTCGGGCTTACCACTCCTTGGCACAGGATCTTCTGTTTCCCACTTCTTGGTGGATGTTGCTGGTGCAACTTCTCCCAGAATGCACCAGTGAAGTCCCTCTACCGCCTCTATTGGATGCTCTAGCTCCTGTTTATCTCTGCAGGTGATCTTTTGCTTCCCACTTCTTGATAGATCTTGCTGGTCTGACTTCTCCCAGAATGCATCAGTGAAGTCCCTCAACTGCCTCTATCGGATGGTTAGAAGGTCTGCCTCTATTTACATTGACTCAGTTTTACACATGCATATTAACCTCCCAAACTATCATCCCTACCCACACTGCTACTCCTGTACATATTCCCATGCACCTTCCATACACCCATGGCCCTTCCATGTCCCATGTTTCTTTCATGCCCATTTAGCCAGTATCCACAAAACATGTGAGCCTATTAACATTGGGAAGTGGTCAAGTTCTTCATGAATCTGTCAAATTAAATAAAAAAACATTCAAAAACCTCCTCAAAATTATTTAGTCCTTTTAATTGCTCATAAAACTGTCAAATCTAAACAAACTCACTGTCCCTTTAGCAGACATGTTAACAGCCACTGCTGAGATACATTCATTTGCATATTGGAACTCAGCCAATAATTCATGATGGGATTTCATTACATAACTGTATAAAGAGTTCCTGCTGAGCTGAGTTCATTAATAGGGCTTTAAGCTGAGTCAAAAAAAATGAAGGGGTTCCAAATTACAGTAGAGTCAACAAACCAAAAGCTGGACAAATGGATGACATGTGAATCAATGCAAAAATTCAACCACAAGGTCAAAATGATACTTTTCAATATCGTTGAATGGCATCTTGAAGGGAATTGCTGGCATCTTGAAGGGAATTGCTTGATAGAGCAGACGCAGCACGGTTTCATTAAAGGGAAGTCGTGTCTGACAAATTTACTGGAGTTCTATGAGGATGTGTCTAGGGCGGTGGATAGAGAAGAGCCGGTGGATGTGGTCTTTCTAGATTTTCAGAAGGCGTTTGACAAAGTACCTCACAAGAGGTTATTGCAGAAGGTCGAGGGACATGGAGTTGGGGGTAGGGTGTTAGCGTGGATAGAGGATTGGTTGTCAAATAGGAGGCAGAGAGTGGGGGTCAACGGGTGCTATTCGGATTGGCGGATGCTGACTAGTGGAGTGCCCCAGGGGTCGGTGCTGTGGCCTCAGCTTTTTACCATTTATATAGATGATCTGGAGGAGGGAACCGAGTGTAGGGTGTTGAAATTTGCTGATGACACCAAGATTGGGGGAACGGCAAATTGTGCGGAGGGTGTGGAGAGTCTGCAGAAGGATCTAGATAGGCTGGGCGAATGGGCCAGGAAATGGCAAATGGAATTTAATGTTGGCAAGTGTGAGGTGGTCCACTTTGGTAGGAATAATGGTAGGAAGGACTATTACTTACGTGGCGAAAAACTGCAGCAGGCGACGGTGCAGAGGGACCTCGGGGTCCTTATGCATGAGTCGCAAAAACCCAGCTTGCAGGTGCAGCAGGTGGTCAGGAAGGCGAATGGGATGCTGGCCTTCATAGCGAGGGGGATTGAATATAAAAGTAGGGAGGTCTTGCTGCAGCTGTATAGGGCATTGGTGAGGCCGCAGCTGGAGTACTGTGTGCAGTTTTGGGCGCCGCACCTGCGCAAAGATATTTTGGCCTTGGAGGGAGTGCAGAGCAGGTTTACTAGGCTGATTCCGGAGTTGAGGGGGTTGAGCTATGAGGAGAGGTTGAATAAACTAGGCTTGTACTCGTTAGAGTTTAGAAGAATGAGGGGAGATCTCATTGAGATGTATAAGATGATGAATGGGATGGATAGGATAGAGGTGGAGAGACTCTTCCCGCTCAAAAAAGACAGTAGGACTAGGGGGCACAGCCTCAAGATAAAGGGGGGGCGGTTTAGAATGGAGTTGAGGAGGAACTTCTTCACTCAAAGGGTGGTGAATCTCTGGAAATCTCTGCCCGTTGAAGTGGTGGAGGCTGCCTCGCTAAATATTTTTAAGACGCGGGTTGATGGGTTTTTGATAAGAGTGGGGATTAAGGGTTATGGGGAGAGGGCGGGAAAGTGGAACTGAGCCACGACAGATCAGCCATGATCTTATTGAATGGCGGGGCAGGCTCGAAGGGCTAGATGGCCTACTCCTGCTCCTATTTCTTATGTTTAGAAGAACACTTTATCCACTGGATAACATACTCTAATACATCTGAACGATTTCACAAAGCTGATCAATTTAATAATCACTTTTCAAGAAAAAAGGCTTACCATCAATTACTGCATTAAAACAAATTTAAATTAGTATACAGTATCTAATTATTACATGTGAAGTTCATTTACCTGTCGAAAGGTTCCTGACTCTGGAACCCTCTGATTCACAAACCCTTTGATTTGACATGGTTCACCCAGGCTTCAAAAGTCCATCTGCCTTGCTGAAAATTTCAAATTCTAGGAAATACTAAATATAGATAAGAAGTAACATGAATGTCCTGATACCTTCTTACTGTGCTTACCCCAGTCCAGCGCCGGCATCTCCACATCATCCATTTTCTTGCACAGTGGGTGGCAACATATCACATGTCTGAACTGGTCAAAATGACAGCCTACACGAATCAGGTGGCAATTTTAGAATTCAGGTCTCACTGTCTCTTTCTCAGCCACCCTACGTGAGTTTGCCCTGAGTTGAGAGAACAAGATTCAGTCTGTACTCTATTAACCTGAGATACTTCCCCTCAGCAACTTATCAGCTTCAGAAACTTCAGCGTAGATACCCTTTGGGAGCGGCATGATGACATAGTGGTTAGCATTGCTGCTTCACAGCACCAGGGACCTGGGTTTGATTCCCAGCTCGGCTCACTGTCTGTGTGGAGTTTGCAGGTTCTCCCAGTGTCTGTGTGAGCTTCCTCTAGGTGCTCCGGTTTCCTCCCACAGTCCAAAGATGTGCAGGTCAAGTTGATTGGCCATGCTAATTGCCACTTAGTGTCAGGGGACTAGAGAGGTAAATACATGGGACTATGGGGATAGCGTTGGGATTGTGGCTGGTACAGGCTTGATGGGCTGAATGGCATCCTTCTGCATTGTGTGATTCCATTTACAAAACCATTTGCTCCATATGTTATTTGTTTCCAGGGCATGCCAGTTCAGCTGGTTTAAAGGTTGGAGTAATTTTGACTTGAATTTGATGCAAATGAAAATCAGGAGAGATTACAAAGAGCTTGCAGCTCAATATCGCCAGTTTTACACTATCTCACAAAGTCAAATTAAGCACCAATTATTCACTAGCTTTTCAGCAGGTTTGTTCAAACTGGCCATGTTGTTCAGTGTTGGCACGCACATATTAGACCTTGATTTAAATTAAGCTCTGTGCAAATGAGAAATAAAACATAAACTAATAAAAGAGGATTTAAAATTAATTAACTCTTATCAAATGCAATCTTAGTATGTTCCAAATTAATGAGATTGCTTTAGCGATTTGGTAACAGGTCACTTCCCAAAATGTTTCTGTAATTTTTCTGCAAACATCCACATCCATAAATTTGATGGAAGCATTTTGAAAGCCACTACTTCAAAATCAGTGGAAAAAAACTGTGGAAATTGGTCTATTACCTGCATCAAATTTAAGTGCTGATCAGGGCAGTACTTGACAATTTTCTAGATCATTTTTACTTTTCTAGTCTGCCATCTAAATATCAAGCCCTTGCCAGGCAAGCTATGAAGGTGTAGGTGTAAACACCAAATAACAGGCGATTGATTTTTCAGACTCAATGTAAATAAAAAGCAGAAGGGATTAAACCAGCCACACTTTACTGAGAATGACCCAAGAGACATTGTGACTCACTTCGAACACTCCATTACTTCATCTTCCTCTTACCTGCTTTATTTTGATCCAAAGTTGTGAGCAAGATTGCAGGATCAGGAGTTTCTGCTCGTAGCGCCCAGCAGATTTCAATCCCAAGAGTAAATCCACAGGATCAGGTAAGAGTTGATGGCAACACTGAATAGCATGCCAGAAAAGAATTGCCAGCATGAACTGAAGGAGAAGAATTGTCAACATGAGTTAGAAAGGGATGGGAGGATGGGCAACACAGTGGCACAGTGGTTAGCACTGATGCCTCATAGCACCTGGGACCAGGGTTCAATTCCCAGCTTGGATCACTGTCTATGTGGAGTTTGCACATTCTCCCCGTGCCTTTCCTCCAGGTGGGTTTCCTCCAGGTTCTCCGGTTTCCTCCCATATAAAAAGATGTGTGGGCTAGGTACTTTGGCCTCCTAAATTGCCACTTAGTCTCCCGGGATATATACTTTAAAGGGATTAGCAGGGTAAGTACATGGAATGATAGGGATAGGGCCTAGGTGGGATTGTTGTCAGTGCAGATGCAATGGGCTGAATGGCCTCCTTCTGCACTGTATGGATTCTATACTATCAGCTTGATATTAGATTGGAAGAGAGGTTTGAGTAGAATGCCTATTTTCATTGTGTGACTTGAAAAGTTTGTTCATAAATGTTTGGCCAGAAGACATTTTCTTTGACTTACGCAGTATTTTAAGAGAGACACAGAATTATCGGAGAGGATATACAAAGCTGATTCTAAACAGAGCTATGAGGAAATATTGTGAGCGGTGATTTGAAGCTTTTTGGGTTTCAGGATTCTGAAGAATACTATATTAGTAATTATAAGGGACAAGACTTCAGCTGATGTTAGTAAAGTTGGTGTCAGGTGGATGCTACAAGATCAGGAGAAATAAAACTTTCTCTGCTGCATTGTTCAAAGGTGATTATTGAAGCTGCCTTCACCATCTTGTCAAGCAATACATTCAGATCATAATAACTCACTGTGTAAACATTTTCCTTATGTCGCCTCTGGTTCTTTCTCCAGTTACCTAAACCTGTATTTCTGGATATCAAATCTCTATCACTGAAAATAGTTTCTTCTTCTGATTTACTCTGATCAAAACTGTTTTATCATTTTGAACGTTGGTTTCAAATTTGCCCGTAACCTACATTGTGGAGAACAACACCAACTTCTCCCATTATTCTACATGACTGGAGTCCCTCACCCCCTGCTATCATTCCAATCAATTTTTTCTGTATCCTCTCTAAGGTTTTCATATCCTTGCTGCCAGAATGAACACAATACGCCAGCTGAGGCCTAACCAATATTTTATAAAATATCCAACATAACAGGAATAAGGAATTCTCCAAACTGTGGGCAGGTATGAAGGAAAGCAAAGTGGAAGTAGTTGGTTGAAGGTGAGCTTAGTTTTTTTTAAGTTTATTTATTATTGGCACAAGTAGGCTTACATTTATATTGCAATGACATTACCATGAAAATCCCCTAGTCGCCACACTCCAGCAGCTGTTCAGCTATACTGACAGAAAATTTAGCATAGCAAATGCACCTAACCAGCACGTCTTTCAGAATGTGGGAGGAAACAGGAACAACCAAAGGAAACCCACACAAGTACAGGGAGAATATGTAGATTCAGTCACCCAAGCCGGGAATTGAACCTAGGTCCGTGGCACTGTGAGGCAGCAGTGCTAATTACTGTGCCACCCACGCAGTTGTCAACAATACTATTGAAGGTGGGACAAAGTTCATTCAAATTCCTCTCCGACAAAGGTCTGTCGGGAGAGCAAAACAGTGAGATTAGTCTTGGCTTCCTCGAGCAAAGTGCTGGCACAGATATGATGGGCTGAATGGTTTCATTTGCACAGTCAACTTCTATAGTTTGATGGTAGATGAAAAGAAAACCAGAAACAGGATGTGGAAATTAAAGAAATCTAGAATGAGAGTAAGTAGACATAATTATGGACTGGCTTTAATCCAACTAGTTTTTAATTAAGAATAAGCAAGTAACCAGAAATTAAATTACTCTGACCACATCAGTTAACAGGCAGTAATTGTATAGTATCTTGAGGGATTCCTTCTCAGCAGTGAACCACAAATTTCCTGCAGTCCATTAAAGAGATTCTGCTCCAATTAATTCCCAGCATCTGCCACAAGTGAAAGGACATGAAGAGTTAACAAGACAAGCTATAGGGCCACCTTTAACTTTACATAGAAAATAATTAACATCGGGATGATTTCACATTAACTAAATTTTGTCTTGGTCAAACCCTGTAACTCCTGTGATATAAAAGAACATGTAATAGAGATGCATAAAGCAATTCTTTCAGTTTACTGTGCAGAGTAACGCGATATTGCATAACTGATAAAGTTACTAATGGGTTATATGCATTTCCTTGACAGTGAAATGTGAATATTTATTTCACATTTAGTCATTAGCTGAATTATTCATCTCAAGGGCATGCAAAAATATTCACATGTATTTTTACTGAACTTTATTTTACACCATGTGAATTTTTACTGATGAAATGGTTTTGTGCAACTATTTCTAATGTTTTAATTCAGTGGATAAACTAGCGTTTGTTATTGAATACAATCACTATCCCTGTCCTTCACAATCTGTAAATAATATAGTTGAAATTTATTCACATGCTTTCAATGCATATTTTACACTGCAAGTACTATGAACTTCTCAGAAAGACTTTCGTTTTTACTATGATTTTCATGACCACCGGATGCTTCAAAATGTTTTACTGCCATTGAAGTGCTTTTTAAAGTGCAGTCATTGTTGCAATGTAAGAAATGCATTACGGGGGGCAGGGTGGCATAGAAGTTAGTACTAATGCCTCACAGCGTCAGGGAACTGGGTTCAATTCCCAGCTTGGGTTACTGTCTGTGTGGAGTCTGCATGTGTTCCCCTGTCTGCGTGGGTTTCCTCCAGGCGCTCTGGTTTCCTCCCACAGTCCGAAAGATATGCTGATTAGGTGCACTGACCATGCAAAATCCTCTCTCAGTGTACCTGAACAGGCACTGGAATGTGGCAACTAGGAGATTTTCAGAGTAGCTTCATTGCAGTGTTAATGTAAGCCTACTTGTGATTAATAAATAAACTTAAATTTGCATTTAACCAACTCCCACAAACAGTCACGTGATCATGTGAAGAGAATCTGCTTTTGTAATGTTGATCTGTTGCCTAGATGGCTAGAGTGTGATGCACAATGATACCAATGGCGTGGGTTCAGTTCCTTCACCCATTGTAATAGTTCATGAAGGGCCTTGCCCCATGCTTGCCCTTGTAGATATGCCATAGAGTCTTACTTTCAATGCGTGGAATATTTGTCTCATCAGGTTTAGGTTGATATTTGCGTTTTGTTTCAACAAAGGAAGGAGCTTAAGAAGGAAATTAGGGGAGCTAGAGGGGGTCATGAGAAGGCCTTGGCAGGCAAGATTAAGGAAAACCCCAAGGCATTCTACAAGTATGTGAAGAGCAAAAGGATGAGATGTGAAGGAATAGAACCTATCAAATGTGACGGTGGGAAAGTTTGTATAGAACCAGTAGAAATAGCAGAGGTGCTCAAGGAGTACTTTGCTTCAGTATTCACAGTGGAAAAGGATCTTGGTGGTTGTAGTGCAGGCTTGCAGCGAACTGAAAAGCTTGAGTATGTGGACATTAAGAAAGAGGATGTGTTGGAACTTTTGAAAAGCATCAAATTAGATAAGTTGCCGGAGCCAGATGGGATGTATCCCAGATTACTGTGGGAGGCGAGGGAAGAGATTGCAGAGCATCTGGCAATGATCTTTGCATCATCAATGGAGACGGGAGAGGTTCCAGAGGATTGGAGGATTGCGGATGTGGTTCCTTTATTCAAGAAAGGGTGAAGAGAAACCCCAGGAAATTATCGACCAGTGAGTCTGACCTCAGTGGTTGGTAAGTTGATAGAGAAGATCATGAGGGGCAGGATTTATGAACATTTGGGAAGGTATAGTATGATCAAAAATAGTCAGCATGGCTTTGTCAAGGGCAGTTCGTGTCTTACGAGCCTGGTTGAATTTTTTGAAGATGTGACTAAACACACTGACAAAGGAAGAGCAGTAGATGTAGTTTATATGGACTTCAGCAACGTGTTTGATAAGGCCCCCCATGCAAGGCTTATTGAGAAAGTGAGGGGGCATGGGATCCAAGGGGACATTGCTTTGTGGATCCAGAACTGGCTTGCCCACAGAAGGCAAAGAGTTGTTGTAGATGGGTCTTTTTCTGCATGGAGGTCGGTCACCAGTGGAGTGCCCCAGGGATCTGTTCTGGGACCCTTGTGATTTTTATAAATGACCTGGATGAGGGAGTGGAGGGATGGGTTGGTAAGTTTGCCGATGACACAAAGGTTGGAGGTGTTGTGGATCGTGTGGAGGGATGTTAAAAGTTGCAACGAGACATGGATAGCATGCAAGACTGGGCGGAGAAGTAGCAGATGGACTTCAACCCAGATAAGTGATTCATTTTGGCAGGTCAAATGGTATATAATATTAAGGGTAAGACTCTTGGCAGTGTGGAAGATCAGAAGGATCTTGGGGTCCAGAGGAAGTGGTTAAGAAGGAGTATGATGTACTGGACTTCATCAATCGAGGAATTCAGTTTAGGAGTCGGGAGATAATGCTGCTGCTGAATAAGACCCTGCTCAGACCCCACTTGGAGTACTGTGCTCAGTTCTGGTCGCCTCATTACAGGAAGGATGTGGAAACTAGAGAAAGAGTGCAGAGGAGATTTACAAGGATGTCACCTGGATTAGGTGGCATGCGTTATGAGGATAGGCTGAAGTAGCTCGGTCTTTTCTCCTTGGAGAGACGAAGGATGAGAGGTGACCTGATATGGGTGTATAAGATGTTGAGAGGTATTGATCGAGTGGATTCTCAGAGGCTTTTTCCCAGGGCTGAAATGGCTGCCATAAGAGGACACAGGTTTAGGGTGCTGGGACTAGGTACAGAGATGTCAGGGATATGTTTTTCACTCAGAGGGTGGTGGGTGCGTGGAATCGGTTGCCGGCGGTGGTGCTGGAGGCGGATTCGATAGGGTTTTTTAAGAGACTTTTGGATAAGTACATGGGACTTAGTAAGATAGAGTGTTATATGTAAGCCTAATTGGTAGGGACATGTTTGGTGCAACTTGTGGGCTGAAGGGCCTGTTTGTGCTACAGTTTTTCTATGTCCTATGTTCTAACATTGAAACATAGGCCGAGTTTCTTGTGCACAGAATTAAAGAGGTCAAGAGTAACTTTCGCATCTGGTGCAGAGTGCCCAGTGTTATCCACAAACTGTATCTCCTGTCTATCTATGTTGATTCCATTCAATTTTGGCATGGAGGCGACTGAAAATAAGGAGTAGATGATATTAGATGCCGACACCAGAAAACAGTTCCTTTTCGATGGGTTGAAAAGATAGCATCAGTTAGATTGGAAATAATAAAGGGTTACATACAAACTTTCTTGACCAGCCCTGCCCCAGTTAGATATTGAAGGTATCTGTTTCAGATCTCCTATTCAAGAAATTATTACGTATTAGTATGCAGTTTTGGTCGCCGCACTTACGCAAGGATATTTTAGCCTTGGAGGGAGTGCAGAGGAGGTTTACTAGGCTGATACTGGAGTTGAGGGGGTTGAGCTATGAGGAGAGGCTGAATAAACTAGGCTTGTACTTGTTAGAGTTTAGAAGAATGAGGGGAGATCTCATTGAGACGTATAAGATGATGAATGGGATGGATAGGATAGAGGTGGAGAGACTCTTCCCACTCAGAAAGGACAGTAGGACTAGGGGGCATGGCCTCAAGATAAAGGGGGGGGGGCGGTTTAGAACGGAGTTGAGGAGGAACTTCTTCACTCAAAGGGTGGTGAATCTCTGGAATTCTCTGCCCGTTGAAGTGGTGGAGGCTACCTCGCTAAATATTTTTAAGACGCGGGTTGATGGGTTTTTGATAAGAGAGGGGGTTAAGGGTTATGGGGAGAGGGCGGGAATGTGGAACTGAGCCACGACAGATCAGCCATGATCTTATTGAATGGCGGGGCAGGCTCGAAGGGCTAGATGGCCTACTCCTGCTCCTATTTCTTATGTTCTTATGTTCTTATATCATCATGAAGCAATTGCAGTATTATGATTGAGCTTCTTGGACATCCAAATCTCTTGAATGCAATCCACACAGCCTCACCATTTACTGAGTCTAAAAGTTTGGTCAGGCCAATGAATGCAATGAAGAGTTCCTGGTGTTGTTCTTGACAATTTTCTTGGATTTTTCTGGCAACAAAGACCATGTCAGAGGTTCCACTGGAAGGTCTAAAAACCACACTGTGTCTAAGGGAGGATTTTCTTAGCCACAAAATATTGGCAATTTGTGAGAACGGGTGTCAGAATTTCCCATGCTATGAACAAGAAGAAAATAACTTGACAGATTCCACAGCATGATTTATTTACTTCCTGGAAGATATTTAGACATGTCACATACCTGAAGTTGGACTAAGGGTGGGAAGGGCAGGGGTGGTCAGTGAGGGGCATATGGGGAGGGGTTATGGGACATAGGGGGAGGCTTCTTTTTCCCAAATCCATAGGATCAGTGCTTGGAAGCTCGATACATGCTATTATATACACACTAATAAAGGTACACATACTAATACATAATAATAGCTGTTTTTGCATCAAACTTGTTACTTTTCAGCAGATTCTTGTCCAACATCACTTGAGAATCATGCTTTAAAGTCAAAGCATCTTTACTGGTGCAATGCTAATGAGCCAAATGGGGGTTTTGGCCAATTTAATTCAGTAGCAATGCAAATGTTCAAGGAAATTCACACATAATGAGATTCTTGCAAAAAAAACAGTGAAGGCTATTTATGTCCAAATCTCCTATGCAAAAAGAGGTGTAACATAGCTCCTACTCAGTTGTTGAACTGAAGATTAAGAGGGAATTCTGGCTTGTATTACCTCAAATGGATGCTGATGAATTAATTTCCATTGTAGAAAATAGCAATGATTCAATATATCTGAGAACTCAACTCAGGCTATGGACTCTATAGCGGTGAAATTGGTGCGTACAAGTAGCACAGAAATTGTTCACAGTGAATTGGAATTTCTTTACCTGGCACCCAATTTCCTGCTCGCTTTACTGGAAAAGAGATTGTGTGCAATGTAAAGCGGGCTGCCAACATGCTCTGATCCCTTTTCATGCAACTAATGGTAAAGTTTCTCAATTTGCAGCATAGATTGGTGCAATTAGAGAACGTCTATTTATGGTATGTACGCACGTTGGTCAGGAGCTCAGGTTGCAGTAACTGCACTGCCATGTTAATTGATCTGCAGTCAGCAAAGTGAGTGGCATGATGGCACAGTGGCTAACACTTTGGATGACTGTGTGGAGTTTGCGTATTCTACCATGTCTGCATCAGTTTCTTCCAGATGCTCTGGTTTCATCCCACAGTCCAAAGATGTGCACGTTAGGTGGATTGACCATGATAAATTGTCCAGTAGCATTAGGGGGATTAGCAGGGTAAATATATGGAGTTACAGGGATAGGGCCTGGTTGGGATTGTTGTTAGTGCAGGCTCAATAGACGAATAGCTTTGTTCTGCACTGTAGGGATTTGATGATTTTAGATTAGATGGATTAGCCATGGTAAATATGCGAGGTTACGGGGATAGGACGAGGGAGAGGGCCTGGGTAACATATTTTGTCAGAGAATCAGTGCAGACCCAGTAGGCCGAATTGCCCCCTTCTGCACTGTAGGGATTCTATGACTCTATGCAATGAGGGCCCCACCAGCAACAGAGCCCCATCGAGTTATACTCTATACAAAATAGATGTCACAGTAATGAGACTAATTTTATCATATTAGACAAGCTTTCTCCTGTTCAAGGCATTTTAGCCAAATTGTTACAGCAAAGACAAAGAACAATTACATAATTTGTCCGTCTGCATAATGGCAGCGTTTTTGAATACTTTAGTAGAGGCTACTGAATATTTAATGATGGATTCACAGGCCTAGGGTTGCAGCTGGTGTCTAAAATCAGCCAATTTAAAAGGTAAGAAACCTTAAGCGCAAGTTGTATTGATCATTGCTCTAGTTTTATGATGCTGGTTTAGAAAGTGGACATTAAGTGAAAGCTGGACCAGCACTTTGTAACAAGTCACACACCCTGGTCAAAATAAGCAATCTGCTCATTGCACCTGTTTGCCACAGTTTGAGAAAGCTCTTTTAGTGACTACGGTGGTCAGCTTGTTGTAAAAGTTTTCAAGTATGTTTAATTTTCCAATAATTTGACTAGCGTACATCGATGAAACTAGCAATTGCTTCTGAAGCAATTACTTCAGCCATTTTAATGATTTAAAAATCACAGAATACTACAGTGCAGAAAAGGCCTTCAGTGCATTGAGTCTGCATCAACGCAAGGAAGGCCCTGACTTGCCCACCTAATCCACTTGGCAACATTTGGCCCACAGCCTTGAATGTTATGGTGTGCCAAGTACTCATCCAGGTACTTTTTAAAGGATGTGAGGCATCCCGCCTCCAACACCCTCCCAGGCAGTGCATTCCAGACTGTCAATACCTTCTGGGTAAAAATGTATTTCCTCAAACCAGGGTACTCACAGGTGGAGAACAACACACACTTATTAAAATGCTTATTTTTCAGATAAACCTACTTTCAGCTGCATTAATAAACCAGCAAAAGGCTACAACTGTCAAATATATCAGCTGATTCTTTTGAATGCACAGAGGAAAGTTACACCATTGTATTACACTGTTGGATTATGTCGGTCCATCGAGGATTTTGGCCCAAATCGTCCTGTCAGCCTGGGAACTCTTGTAATAAAATCAAAATACTGCGGATGTTGTAATCAGAAACAACAACAGAAAATGCTGAAAACACGCAGCAGGTCTGATGGCATCTGTGGAGAGAGAAATTAGATTTGACGTTTTGAGTCCATATGACTCAGAGCTGAAGAAGAGTCATGTGGACTTGAAACGTTAACTCCGTTTCTCTCTTCACAGATGTTGCTAGACCTGCTGAGTTTTCCAGTAGCTTCTGTTTTTGTGTCTCTGACAGTGATCAGACAGAAAGCTATCCACTTACCTGCCCAAACTTCATATTGAAGATCTTGTTGAAGTCATTCAGGACAGCGATAGATGGTGACAGCAGAAATGGGAATCTGTGTAAACACCATGGCTTCTTCTCATGGTTCCAGCTACCATGTCTGGAATACAATATCTGGAAGTGTGCTGGAGGCAGGTTCAAAACGAAGCATTCAGAAGTTTAAGTTTTTAGAGTTTATTTATTAGTGTCACAAGTAGGCTTACATTAACAGTGCAATGAAATTACTGTGAAAATCCCCTAGTTGCCACATTCCGGCACCTGCTTGTGTACACTGAGGGAGAATCAATTTAGCATGGCCAATGCACCAAACCAGCATGTCTTTCAGACTGTGGAATAAAGCTGGGACACTTAGAGGAAACCCACGCAGACACGGGGAGAACGTATAGACTCCGCACAGATAGTGACTCAAGCTGGGAATCAAACCAAGGTCCCTGGCGCTGTAAGGCAGCAGTTCTGATGACTGTGCCACCATAGTCATTATGTGATTATTTGAGTAGAAACAATGTGCAGGGGTACAGAGAAAGGCAGGCAAATGGCACTAATTCATAATGACTAGCTCACTCGTTTGGAGAACCAGTGTAGACACAATGGGCCAAATAGCTTACTTCTGCACCACAACAATTCTGTGATTCTGTGATATTTTGGTCAGTGTTTAAAGGTCCCCACACTTCTAATTTTATTTGTGAATGAATGCATGAACGAAAGAGTGAGTGAATGGGTGAGTTGCTGGTTGAATGGGTCTATATCCTCTCGAGTTTCAAAGAATGATAGATGATCTTATTAAAACCTATAAGGTTTTGAAGGGGCCTAACAGCATGGACACCAAGAAATTGTTCCCACAGGTTGCAGAATCTAAAGCATGAGAGCACAGTCTCAGAATAAGGGGCCGATCATTTAGGAGAAATTATTTCATTCAAAGGGATGTGAATCTTGGAAATTCTCTATCCCAGAAATGCTCCATCATTGATTATATGTAAGGCTGGGACAGACAGATTTTTGGTCTTTTGGGGAATCATGGAATATTAGGAGCAGGTGGGAAAATGGAATTGAGACCCAAGATCAGCCATCATCATACCGAATGGTCGAGCAAGCTCGAGAAGCCATGTGGTCTATTCCTGCTCTCCTATTCCTACTGTTCTTGTGTTCTTCTTATGAGTACGTGGTAGGTAAATGTGTAGATGTATGAGGTAAGTGGGTAGGTTGGCAGCTGATTGATGTCAACTCGGTAGTTTGATATTTGGATCAATTGGCAGCTGGGTAGGTCTTCAGTGGGTGAGATGGATAGGAAAGGTAAGTGGGATGGGGGAGTCAAGGGATGGCAGTGTGAATGATTTGGCAGGGGCAGAGGGGAGTCAGTTATATAATTACCCAGGTGATAGTCTAGGATTTTTATGTATACCATTCCCTGGGTCACTATTCAGGTAAATAATTCAGAATTGTCCAAAGTCTAACTCATCTAACTCTAATCATTTGGAGATCCCAGGAAGCAAGGAACTTACTCAAACGTTCCAGGCAATTCCTATAGAATCACTGCATCAGAACTGTGGGCAGAATTCTCCAGCCCTGTCAGATGGCCTGTGGAAATCCTAACTCTCTGCTGAATGGAGTATCAGCCAAAAATCTGGCAATTGGGATTCATCTGACCCACCCCACTGGCCCTGATCAAGCTCCTGGGAAAATTGTGCAAACCCACTAATTGCAATACAATTAGTGGACTGTATGGCCCATGTAGCAGTCTCCCACGATGCACATGCTTGCTCCAATGGGAAACATACCAGGTGGGCTTAGACCTGGCATGTTGTATCCCAAAGGATCAGAATGTGTCTGAAGTACCCCCTTCATTGTTCCTAACCACAATGTTTACGAAGATTCTAAGCCTGATTGGCAGTTATGGTTTCTTCAAAGGGTATAAGTGATCTGCAAAAGAGGAAGTAAAACCTTAACCCCTTTGTGGTTGAAACAATGGAGGGGGTGCACAGGGAGGAAGGAATACTTCAGATGCATTTAACCATGAAGGAAAAGATGAATAAACACAGCTGACTGGAGGCTGAATAGAAACCCATTAAGCTCAATCAAAGCCTATTTCAAAGCACTGCACTATGAAATTGATAGAGATCAAAGATTTTAAATGGAATAAAAACAGTTTCAAAGCTTTTGAGTTTTCTAGGAAGGCACTGAGACTTCAACTAAAAGCTGTGTGAATAAATTGGGGCTGAGTGAACAGCTGTGGAGAACTGGACCACCTCTCCTGCCAGTGAAATTGATATCTGCTCTCTGTCAGAGGACTTCAAAGGGGTCTGCTCACACCTGCAGCTTCTGACAGGGAGAAAGAGAAAATTCTGCTGCAAAATGGAGAACCTCTGTGGTATGCAAGGTAACCAGGGGGCATGGAGATTAAAGTGATCTGGCCACTTCAAATGATCACAGCTGTCAGGCAGGAATGAAAATGTTGATCACAGAACTGCTTGAACTCACCATGCCGGGAGTGACCTTTGTCTGCCAGGGCTAGAAGGGGCAGTCCATCTACAGGACCTGTATCCCAGAGGACAGTGCTGGGATTAATCCCTTGCCCCTCAGCCTGAACCTACCCAATCCCAGGAACCGCCCTCTGCAGTTTGGCCTTGGCAGAGGGGCAAATGGCCACTGGACCAATCTCCTTGACTCCCCCTCCCCCAGGCCCAAAATGCCAGGCTAGGATGCACTATTGGCACTGCCAAGGCTTGTGTCCTGAAAGGGGGCCTGAGTGGGGCTCTGTAAAGGGAGGTGGCTGAGTATGAGTCTGGGGAGAGAGGGAGTTGAGAGGGGGGAGGCTGAGGACGCTGGGGATCGGCTCAACGTACCTCATGCCTGCACAGTGTGGGGAGTGATCCATTATTTGAATGTTGTGGGGGAATGCCCCTCTTTGCTGAAGAGTTGGTGGTACTTCCCTGCTCAGCGGGAGGGTCAGTATTTTGGTTTCTGTAGGAGTGATAAATGCAACCACTGGTGTGGTTCATGGAATGCATGATTTTGCATCCAGCAGGTGGGTGAATCCTACCTGACAGCAGGACTCACTCCCATTTTCACACTAGCAGGAGCACTTGAAGTGAAAATGGGAGAATTCCACCCTGTGCCTTTAAGTTCAGTGTGATGCAGATGAGTTTGAACAGAAACTTGGGGCAAGATTCTCCAGCCTCCCAGCTTCATGTTTTCGCCTGCGGGAGGTGACAGGTTGCTTGTGAGCAGTGGAATTCTCTGTCAGTGGGAATTCCCATTGATATCACCCAACGCTGGCGGGTTGCGCTAATGACAGGACTGGAGAATTCCACCGCATGAATGGCCAGAGAATTGTCGTTTTGAAATTTACTTCCGAAAACTAGCACAATTGTGTCCAGATTGCAAACTGTGTCCAAAGCAAAATCCCAAAATTCTTTAATCAGTTTTAGACTTTTAAATTGTTGAGTGTATGAGTGGTTAACCAACAGAACTCCTTCAGTTACTGGGTGTGTAACTCTATACTTTTGATAAACGGTGTGTTGACAAAGTTAATTATAATTCCCTGAAAGAATTGTAACTAGCTTTTAAATTGTCACCGTTATTGATATTAACCTTATTATAAGCTAAAGGGGTTCATTATCTAGAAAACAATCAAGTTGTTGTCTTTGTTGTTTTAAAACTGTAACACTAAGGAACCAGCTTTCAAACGTCTGCGAAGTATTACTAGTATAGTCAATTGAAGGATCTGAAGGAAAAATTATAAAGTGTGGTAGTTGCAACAAGAGGGATGATTCCAGGATTCTGTGATCCCAGCCTTGCTGCTTTCTCATTCAGAGGGCTATCCCGAAAATGTAAGCAAGTAGACCCACACAGTGTGAATCACCTTGAATATAGCAGTCTGATGGAAAACAGTAACCTAGTGAGGTTTTGTAATGAATTAGAAACCCAGAGGTCATGAACTTCTATTAAATTATAAAGAGCACACAAATAATCTGTTAACAGGCACCAGGAGAATTTACCATGAAACTTGCTGGTTTGTAAACTTCCTTTTAGAGGAGGGAACCTGGCACTCCCTCCTGCATCTGCGCAACATATGATTACGGTCCATACTGTATGCTTGGTTCTTAATATCCTTAGGAGAACTAAGGATGGGCAATAAATACTGTCATGCCAGTGTCACCCACATCCCAAAACATGCTCTTTAGTATACCGTGAAGATGGTCTTTTAGTTATTCTGGCTGGGCATATTAAATTGAATTAAATACAGAGTAAAATGCAGTTCAGTACAGAAGGGAAAATCAAGCAATGGGATTTGACAATCTGAAATACAGCTTGCCCCTTTTATTTAATCTTTCATGGGCTACAGGCATTGCTGGCAAGGCCAACATTTGTTATCTATCCTTGTTTCCCATGAGTGGCTGGCTAGGCCATTTCAGAGACCGATTAAAGATCAATCACATTGATGTGGGTCTGGACTCACATATAGGCCAGACCAGGTGAGGTAGCCTCCCTAAAGAACCTAATGGTTTTTTACAACAATCCATGATATTACTAAGGCAAGCTTTCAATTCCAGGTTTATTAATTGAATTGAAATTCCACCAACAGTGAGAGTTGATGCCATGTCCCCAGAATGTTAGCCAGGGTCTCTGGATTACTGGCCTAGTGATAATTCCACTACTCAAATCTCCCTGACAATTGAGATTTTCATTTAAGTGGACCCAGAGAAAAACCATATAGCTCTTCCAACCAATGTGCTCAGAAGAACGAACCAGACATGAAAAGAGAAAAAATAGCACTCTTAGCAATAATTAAGTTTGATTAAAATACTTAAGATGTGGAGATGCCGGTGTTGGGCTGGGATAAGCACAGTTAGTATCACAATGCCAGGTTAAAGTCCAACCGGTTTATTTGGTAGCACGAGCTTTTGGAGTGTTGCCCCTTCATCAGGTGAGTGAAGGAGTTGGGTTCACAAACAGGGCATGTATAGACACAAACTCAATTACAAGATAATGGTTGAAATGCATTGCCTTTACAGGTAATCAAGTCTTTACAGGTGCAGACAATGTGAGTAGAGAGGGGACTAAGTACAGGTTAAAGGAGGTATGAATTGCCTCCAGCAAGGACAGTTACTGAGAAAGTTAGTGCCACCAAATGAACCTGTTGGACTTTAACCTGATGTTGTCAGACTACTTAGTAAAGTAGTTAAAATAGCTGGTCAAAGTAAAGTGTTGAGAAATTAGGACTGTATTTTGTATCATAAGATAATTTTCACAATATTGCAGCTATTTCTGATTTCTGCATAGCTTGACTATTATAATAACTTTTATTTCAGTGTCACAATACTTAGTCAGAAAATGTGAATAGTGACTAGTTCAAGTACATGAAGTTCCTTAGACTACTGACACTCACAGGGGCGGCATTTTCTGGACATGCAAGGATGTTGCCTGGACTGGGAGGCATGCCTTATGAAGTTAGGTTGAGGGGACTGGGTCTCTTTTCCCTGGAGAGACGTAGGTTGAGAGGCGACCTGATAGAGGTTTATAAAATGTTGAGAGGAATAGATAGGGTGGATTCTCAGAGGCTATTTCCCCGGGTTGAAATGGTCGCTACGAGAGGACACAGGTTTAAGGTGCGGGGAGGAAAGTACAGAAGTGATGTTAGGGGTAAGTTTTTCACTCAGAGGGTGGTGAGTGAATGGAATCGGCTGCCGTCAGTGGTGGTGGAGGCGAACTCGCTGGGGTCTTTTAAAAGACTTCTGGATGAGTATATGGGGTTTTATGGGATTGGGGGTTATAGATAGGTGTTGATGTGATCGGCGCAACTCGTGGGCCGAAGGGCCTGTTTGTGCTGTAGTGTTCTATGTTCTATGTTCTATGCAGCAGTGAACAGAGATTTGGGTGAGCATCAGATTCTTTGTTCTTGATTGCAGCGGCAGCAGGGTGTTAAAAATCAATAAGATCATATGCATTATGATATACGTGGAATTACAAATGGGCCAAATAACCTTCTTCAGCGCTGTAACAATTCTGTGATTCTGGTGAGTGGTGCACCTGTGTTGTCTAGTAAATATGTAGCCCAGTCCATCACGCAAACCATTGACTCTGTCTATACTTCCCGCTGCCTCAGCAAAGCAGCCAACATAATTAAGGACCCCAGACACCCTGGACCTTCTCTCTTCCACCTTCTTCCATTGAGCAAAAGATACAAAAGTCTGAGGTCACGTACCAACCGACTCAAGAACAGCTTCTTCCCTACTGCCATCAGACTTTTGAATAGACATATCTTGCATTAAGTTGATATATCTCTACACCCTAGCTATGACTGTAACACTACATTCTGCACCCTCTTCTTTCCTTCTCTATGAATGGTATGTTTTATCTGTGTAGTGTGCAAGAAACAATACTTTTCACTGTATGTTAGTACATGTGATAATAATAAATCAAATCAAATATATGTATTCAGGTCTTTTTGATGACTTACTGGAATATTTTGTGTCCATTTCACAGATATAATAATTCCTTTGGATCTAATTTGCATACTTACTCTACAGCGCAGGTGCACCACTCACCTGAATCGTAGAATTGTTATGGCGCAGAAGAAGGCTATTTGGTCCATTGTGTGTGCACTGGTTTTCCAAATGATCATTTTGGTTTAATGCCATTCCCCTGCCATTTCCCCATACCCCTGCACATTGTTCCCATTCATGTAATCATTTAATGCCCTCTTGAATGCTTCGATTGAACCTGCCTCCACCACACTTCCAGACAGTTGATCTCTCAGCAGATGGTGGATCCATTGCATACACCAGTCAGGAATTTTGACCACAGTATATTTTCAGTAATTAGAGTAGCAGTCCAGAGGTTACCACCTAAAAATTATTTTTTAAAGTATTTTACTCAGCTTATTAAAAAGTCTGAATTAGGAGGAGTGCTTGGATTCCTAATAAAACCAAAGAATGCTGCAGCTCAGGCTGTGGGGCAGACTTTTGTATTAGCGAGATTTTCCAGTCCTGCCAAAGTCAATGGATTATTGAACAGTTCACAGCATTTTACAGCCCCATCCCATTGCGACAGGGCTGTAAAATCCTGCCTCTAATTATTGTGTGACAGGCACTTCCTGGCCTTTGTTCTAATCTCACCAAATTTAATTTTAAGTACCCTTGTTCTAATATCTTAGCATGTCTTGAAACGGTATTAGCCTGATTAATACCCTTTACTTAATACCTTGTATACTTAAGTAAAGCACCCCTTATGCCATTTCCCTTTAAGCTGTTGAATTCCAATTTCTCCAATCTTTCCTCTGAACTCAATCTTGTGACATTAAGAATAATTTTCATTGTGTTTTTCTGCAGTTTTCTCTATGGATGTAATGTTTTCACTTACATCTTGGTAATCAATGAACACAATGCCCAAGGCCTGACCTGAGCACTGAACAATGGTGGCATGGAACATTCTGACTTAACACTAGTATTCTCAGTGGTTTTGGAGAAATGTCAATGTCCATTCCATATGTTGCAGGGGCCACAACTCTGACCGAGTCCTTCGCCCTCGTCTATTTCTTTGGCCCATTCAATTATACGAACTGGCCATCCAAACCTAGCTCAGTCGTAGCTGCCTGCATCATACCAGCAACAGACCACAATTAAACTAAGTAAGTATAGGAACAAAAATTGACCTATTCTCCCAACATTGCCACCATGATAAGTTAAGCAAGTTGTACAACTTACATCTGCACAAGTCCAGTCCAATCTCACTGAACCACAAGCATTTGCCAGATGCTTAATTGTCAATCACATTCAGCTCAACAAATAGCTGTGCATGAATGGGCTAGGGATTTTATGACTCAAAAACATTCCTAGCTTTAAAATCCAAATTAAAATGAAGTTGCCCAGTCATCAGTGGCCCATCTGTAACCTCCTAACCCTCCACAAGTATTATTAGAAAGAAACTCCAATCTTTTAAAATACCACAAAAATTATTACTGAGGTCTTAACAATATCTGTGTAAATGCAATGCTCTCTCTCTTGTTCAAATTTGTTTATCTTTATATACTGAATGGTGACTAACTTGTTGCTGTGCTGTGGTGCTGCAGGGTGTTCGCAATGGACACAAACAACATGATGTGAAGAAATGAATTGTCAGTTTGCTACTGCTGGTCTGACTCTTGTCTAATGCAGACTCATGAGAAATTAGACAGCCCAGAAGGATGACACACCACAAACACCAGATCTTTAACATATACAGGATAAAAGACTTTGCACATATTGATTGACTGCATGGGTCAAATAGTGGTGTGTTTTGTGTTGGACTGGAAGACAGAATCCAATGGCAGGCAAAAGGACAGAAATGTCCTGGTGCAAAAATAGTTTGCGATTCTGCCAATGGCAAGTGAATGGTGGGTTGGTTATCCTGCTGCCAAGTGGCATAAACACTATTTGCATTCGTTATCATCTCACAAAGGCCTGTTAGATCATAAAATCCTACAGTGCAGAGGAGGCCATTAGACCCATTGAGTCTGCACCAATCACAAACCCATTCAGGCCCTATCCCCATAACCCCATGCATTTATCCCAGCTGGTCCCCCTAACCCTAAGGGGCAGTTTATCATGGCCAATCCACCTAACCTGTACATCTTTGGACTGTGGGAGGTAGTGGAAGCAGATATGATAGTGACTTTTAAGGAGCATCTTGACAAATACATGAATAGGATGGAAATAGAGGGATATGGTCCCTGGAAGGGTAGGGGGTTTAAGTTAAGTTGGGTAGTATTGTCAGTGCAGGCTTGGAGGGCTGAAGGGCCTGTTCCTACGCTAAAATTTTTTTTGATCTTTGAAACTGGAGCACCGGGAGGAAACCCACACAGACACGGGGAGAATGTGCAAACTCTACACAAACAGTGACCCAAGCCAGGAATTGAACTCTGGCACTGTAAGGCAGCAGTGCCAAACACTGTGCCATCGTGCCACTCACTGGAATCTCTTGACACCTTACAATCTTGCCTCATGCCAATGGGAATAACCTCAAACCTGTTCGTAAAGGAGTGGTGTGTACACGTCAGACCACAGTTCGTTCATGACTTCAAAGTGAGCGCATACATACACGAGCTGCCATAGTATGGCACTGGTCTTATTGCAATGAATACCATGCTCCTGGGGCTGCAGTGTTGTACGGCTCCTATTCTTTACTGACATTGTCCAGAAGGACAGCACTGTGCTGAGGACCTCAGGCAGAGCTCCACTTTCACAAATGAGCATTTCAACTGGGGGTGGAGTGCGAGGGGAGGATGGGGATGATGGACACAAGGGGGGTAGCAATGGGAAAGAAAGGCTGTGAAAGGGATGTGAAGGGGGAAAGGAAGCATGATGGAAGGCATAAGGCAGTCTGAAGGATTGAGGCTGGAGCAAGATAAGAGCGCATGAAATGCTTACAAGCAAGGGGCTTTAAGGGATAACATGTTTTAAGTGGAAAGGGATGCACACAGACCCTGGAGTAGGAAGGGATGTTAGTGAGCACAAGATGGATGAGCCACGCAGAGACTCAGAAAGTTGGAGGAGAGTGGAGAAAAGGTCTGGGAGGGGAAAGTCTTCAGTTATCAGAGCAATGGGAAATTCTGTGGTCCTTGGTCTGGGGCTTGCAATCAGCGGCCACAAAGTACAGACACTCCTGTGACGATGTGGAAAGGAGTCACAGATTACAACCCAGAGTCTATGTGGATCTCATAGTCAGAGGTTTGAGATAGAAAACAGCCCAGGAGTACAGCGGGCATGCTGGACTCATCATTAGAAGAACAGTGTACCCCAGAGAGGGGCAAGGGCTCTGGTGGAAAATACACCACTTTTGTCGTCTCACAGTCGCTGTCCATTGGCTTGGCTGTTTCCATTCTGGACTACAAGTGGAATGATGATGGTAACTGGAGACATTGCGGCCCACAGATAAGAAGCAAACTCATGTTCATTCTTGTAGGACCAGCTAGTTAAAGGGCACACCAGAAAGGCCCCTTTGCCCAGCAGTGTCCCAAACTGCCTCAGAGGCCCAGCCTGAGGGATATGGTCAAGGGAAGCCAGAGCATGAAGAAGAGGGACAAGAGGTGAGACCCAGACAACTTAATTGACTCACTGGACATAAGGTACATGATAGAAGAGTCTCCATCAGGTTTGTTTTGGATGATAGCCAGGCTCAACCATTCACCACCGTCTCAGGTTTCTTGAGTTGTTGATATGTGTCCCCTCTAGTGTTTGTGTGAGATCCCTGCAAAGGATAGCTGTTTGATTATATGATGTGATGATGAGAGTTTGACATTGGAAGTCGTTGAAGGATGGCTTAGCCTGCCGGAGCGGACGAGAATGTTTATCATCTTCCTGCATTGGATGACATTTCAGGCACGGTTTCCAGCCATGCTGACTGCCTGTGCATCAGCCTTCCAGGCCATAGAGGTAAGGCTGGTGTGCCCATGGACCTATCCCTGGGATTGAGGACATGCTTGTTCACCTACATTCTTTTGACCGAGGCCTCGAGGGCCTGATTAATGACGATGACTGGTGCCGCCTTCTTGTCAGTGGAAGACATCCATAGCGCTCTTCAAGTCAGCTGGGCTAACTATTAGACTGGTGTTTAAATATGGCACCCAGATCTTCAGCTCCACCCACTAATGCTGGAGGATGAGTCAACTCCCAAATCTTCAGGTAATTCAGCCCAATACCCATCTTAATGAGTTTCCAAAGGCAGAATTGAGCCTGGGTTCCTGCCATTCCGAGGACTGAAGTGGGGCCCACCAAAACTGCCTGGCACCCCACTTTGTCTTATCATGGAAACTTCCATTCTGTGTCTTTCATAAAGAAAGATTAAATGAATTTCATATTTAGTCATTTATTTGAAGCAACTGAGGCTTTGGGATCATTGTATGAAACCATAGAATTCCTAAAATTCAGAAGGAGGCCATTCGGTCCATCAAATCCACGCTGAGTCTCCGAAACAGCATCTTACCCAGGCCCACCCCTCCCCAACCCACGTTTACCATGGCCAATCCATCTAATCTACACATCCTTGGAGTGTGGGAGGAAACCGGAGCACCTAGAGGAAGCCCACGCAGACATGGGGAGAACATGCAGACTCCACACAGACAGTGACCCAAGGCTGGGATTGAACCTGGGTCCCTGATGTTGAGAGACAGCAGTGCTAACCACTGCCACCATGCCAGCCCATATAGAGTATTGTGCAGCAAAATGGAGGGAAAGAAACAAATTTATTCTAAACCGATATTCATCCCTTAAATCTTAATGTAATTAATGAACGCTGTACTTGAATAGCTGTGCTAGAAATTAATTATCCTCAAAAGAGTTAGATATGCACATCTGCATTAAAGCTAAAGATGAAAACACCTGTTAGTAAAAATAAATCTTTCTTATTAGATTGTCTGCTGTCATTGAGATTACTATAGAACAATGCCAACCAAACTCATAAGAAAATATTCTCCTCATGCATTACAATAAAGAGGACTTTGTGACTGAAAACTATTCCCTGCGTGTGCACGTGCAGCATTCACAGTCCACCGTACAGTAACTTACCCTGTCATGGGTCAGTCACCAAAGATCAGTTTGTTAAAGATTTAATTAATCTGTACACCTGCTTCTTTCAGAGGGGTCTTTTGAGAAGAGCTAAACATGCCAGAAGGCATTACAGCTAGCTTACAGAACTGTAATTAAAGTCTTCTTCAGAATCAAACTGTTTGTTGCAGTATGATTTACTAGGGCTACAAAAAGAAATCACCTGAGTTTAATTAGCTCTCAGCAACTGTTTTGTATCTTCTTACATTTTTAGTGGTAAAATATGACCAGCTCTTTTAGCGTTTCCTTAAATCACAGCAGTGTCGCTGACTAGAAATTCCTGAGAATTATAGGAGTGGGACTTGAAAACGTTTGAGTTCAAAAGCTGACTCCCTTTTCACCTACTCTGCATTTCATCCAGATTTCCCGATCTGGTCATCTGTCAGCAGTTTGCTTTTTTGCACGGCTTTATGTTCGATTCTAATCCAATCCATATCGAATATTCATCAGGGAGAATGTGAAAGTCCTTAACTCTGTTACTGCACATGAAGTGTGTGAACCTTAATAGAGTCATCTATCTAGCTCCTTTAATGTAGTCATGCCCGTACGAAGACGTCATGTTATGAATTTTCAGTCAATAACTTGTTTAAAACTGGTTTTTCCTCTCTCATCTTAAACTTATGCCCTCTAGGTTTGGACTCCTCTACCCTGGGGAAAAGACCTTGGCTATTCACCTTGTCTACGCTCCTCATGATTTTATAAATCGCTATAAGGTCACCCTTCATTCTCCTGCGCTCCAGGGGAAAAAGGTCCCAGCCTACCTAGACTCTCCTTATAATTTAAACCTCCCAGCCCCAGTAATATCCTTGTAAGTCTTTTCTGCACCCTCTCCAGATTAATAACATCCTTCCTATAGCAGGGTAACCAGAATTGTACACAGTACTCCAAATGTGACCTTACTAATGTCTTGTACAACGTCCCAACCCCCATTACGCAATGCTTTTACCGATGAAGGCAAGTGTGCCAAAGCCTTCTTCACCACCCTCTCTATCTGTGACGCCACTTTCAAGGACTATGTTCCAGCACCCCTCGGTGTCTTGGTTTGACAACATTCCCCTAGGCTTATTGTGTATGTCCTGCCTTGGTTTTTCTTACCAAAATGCAACACCTTACAATTATCTGAATTAAACTCCATCTGGCATTCCTCACCCTAGACTATGTGAATTTTAAAGATGTTAAACCACAACACAGGATGTTGGAATCTACATAAACATCACAGCTATTTGGAAAGGACTTTGAACTTGTGAAAGTCACATGTTGAGATAGTTCTGCCTACAGACAGAAAACAAGGCTATCAGTTCAGCTGCTCAGTAGATATCCTGTTCTTTAAGTTTATTTATTAGTGTCAGAAGTAGGCTAACATTAACACTGCAATGTAGTTACTGTGTAAAAAAGGGCAGCTGAATAAAGCTTTCAGTGGCAGAGAATAAAAGATCAAGAATAGGCAATTTAGCCTCTTGAGTCTGTCCTGCCTTTCAATAAGATCTTACGCAATATAACTCCATACACCCACCTTTGTCCCATAATCCTTAATACCTATGGTAACAAAAGGTTAGCAGCCACATATTTAAAATTTATGATTGACACTAAACTGATGCAACATCAAATGTCTTTCCTGGAAGAGAGTTCCAAACTCCCACAATCGTACATTTGCATAATTTCACTCCTGAAAGGTCTACCTCAATTTTTTGTTACAGTCCCAGTCCCAGACTTCTCATTCAGCAGATACCTCTCGACCGACCCGATCTGTTCCCCTTAATTGATATCTTCAAAATTTCAATAAATTCATCCTTAAACTTGCAGTATTCCAAAATGTAGCCTAATTAAAGCTTTGTATGGCTGAAGCATGACTTCTGCCCCCTTGTATTCTATTTCTCTTGATATAAAACCCAGCGCTCCATTTTCCTTTTTGATTTGATTTTGTATCAGTTCATGACATTTTGATGATCTATATAGTTGGACAAGAGCCCTCCTTTGACCTTGACTGTTTTGAGCTTTTTAACAGGTAAAAAACATTAGGACCAAAGTGGATATTTGTCTATTTACATAGTCTAGGAATGTTATGCTTCTGTAGTAGTTGGCCCCTTTAAAAGGCGTACCTCAAGGGTCATGTGACCTGATCTCCCAATGGGGAATGAGCGTGGGGATCTTGGTGCAGAGAACAGACTTTTGCAGTCTGAACAGATCCTTGAGTTAGAACTATTAATATCGTGAAAGTGCTCTGTATATGGTTACCTGTTTAGTTTGTTATACTAACTGGTGATCGCCAATCCTTGCAGTTACTACACCTTCCATCGACACTGTTTATGATGCCATCTATCTTTGTGTCATTGGCAAATTTCAACATGTGGCTTTTCATGCCATCACCTAAGGCATGACTAAATATCATGGATGGGATTTTATTATTATTATTTTTAAAAATTTTTATTATTTATTTAAAAGGCGAAAAGCTGCAGCATGCTACAGTGCAGAGGGACCTGGGGGTCCTTGTGCATGAATCGCAAAAACCCAGTCTGCAGGTGCAGCAGGTGATCAAGAAGGCGAGTGGGATGCTGGCCTTTATAGTGAGGGGGATAGAATATAAAAGCAGGGAGGTCTTGCTGCAACTGTACAGGGCACTGGTGAGGCCGCAGCTGGAGTACTGTGTGTAGTTTTGGTCACTGTACTTGTGGAAGGATATATTGGCCTTGGAGGGAGTGCAGAGAAGGTTCACTAGGCTGATAGTAGAGATGAGGGGGTTAGCCTATGAAGAGAGACTAAATAGACTGGGTCTGTACTCATTGGAGTTTAGTAGGCTGAGAGGGGATCTTATAGAGACATATAAGGTAATGAAGGGGCTAGATAGGGTAGAGGTAGAGAGATTCTTCCCGCTTAGAAAGGATAGCAGAACCAGAGGGCACAGTCTCAAAATAAAGGTGGGGAGGGTGCAGTTTAGATCGGAGTTGAGGAGGAACTTCTTCACTCAAAGGGTGGTGAATCTCTGGAATTCTCTGCCCGTTGAAGTGGTGGAGGCTACCTTGCTGAATATATTTAAGTCACGGGTAGATAGGTTTCTGGTGGACAAGTGAATTAAGGGTTATGGGAAGAAAGCGGGAAAGTGGAACTGGTCCACTTCAGATCAGCCATGATCTTATTGAATGGCGGGGCAGGCTCGAAGGGCTAGATGGCCTACTCCTGCTCCTATTTCTTATGTTCTTTTGTTCTTAAAGCTTTGCTCACCCCGGAACCAGAAAATTCCACCCGAAGTCAACAGGCCTTTCCATGCTCCACCTCTCACCCGCTCCAATTCCTGTGGTGGGCGGAACAGTAAAATTCACCCCCATGAGTTAGTTGAGTCCCCACTAGTCAATTAGACTCTCTGCTCATTATCCCTACTCTCTCTCTCTCTTCTAGTGCTCAGCTGATTTTCTAACCAAGTCAGAAATTTACCTTCAATTCCCTAAATTTCAACATTAGTTTTGTGGGAGTTTGTCAAATGGTAGGAGGAAGCTCATGTAAAGTACATGCATGGACATTTCCCTGTCCACTACTTTAGCCACCTCAACAAATGTTTCAATCAGATTTATCAGGCGTGACCTGTTATAAAATCATGCTGACATTTTCTGATCAGTGAAAATTCTCTCTGCGTTCAGTCACTCAAGCCTCTATTCTAGACTATACTAATTACGGACCAGTTAAATAACTGATCCATAATTATTCGTTTCCAATCTCTCAACCCTTTTAAATAGAGGAGTGACATGCAGAAATTTTCAGTGCAAAAGAACAATTCCCCAGTCAAGCGAACTTTGGAAGGTCATAGTTAGGGCAGTTGCAATGTTCTCACATACTTCCGGTAAAACTCTGGGATGGAAACTATATTGCTGGAAATTTGTCAGTCTTTAGTGTCATCATTTTCTTCATTGTTGTTATTTTACTAATGTTAATTTTGATGAGTCCTTTCCCTTGATTCAGTACAAGTTTCCTTGAGAAGTACAATATACTAGCCTCTTCCTTTATTCCAAATGCTAATGCAAAGTAGTTCTTCAATATGTCCATTATTTCCTCATTTTCACTGTTAATATCTTCACGAGTGGTTCTGAAGGCACCCTCATTTCTCCTCAGTGCTATTTTCACTCATTTTTGTGTAAAATGTTTTGTGTTTATTTGATATCCAATGTCCAATTATCACAGTCCAGTTTTGTAGCTCTCAATATCAATTTTGTCAGTCTTTGATGCGCTTGTGTCCCTCTCATTAATCAGGTGTGTATTACATTTTGCATTTTTCTATATTAGTCTTTTAGCTCAATGTTGCCCCTTAACCTTTTTAGCTGTCCATGGTTAGTACTGCTGCCTCACAATGCCAGGGATCTGGCTTCAATTCCAGCCTCGGGTGACTGTGTGGAGTTTGCAAGTTCTGCGTGGCTTTCCTTTGGGTGCTTCAGTTTCCTCCAAAGACGTGTAGGTTAGGTGAATTGGCGATGCTAAATTGCCCCTTAGTGTCAAGAGATTCATGGGGCAAATATGTGGGGTTACAGGATAGGGCTTGAGTGGAATTGTTGTCAATGCAGGCTCGATGGGCTGAATGGCCTCCAACTGTACTGTAGGCATTCTATGACTTTATAGCTGTTTTTGTTTTTGGCAAGTAGTTCTCTTGTAAAGTGGCTCTGTATCACTGGGGTATAACTTCCTGGTTCCCCCATGTCACACCTGCAGGGTACACCAATGATGCACTGAAGAATCCCTCCGGGAAGTATCCACTTAAGTGGTTACCTGCACTTGTCCAGAAAGGCTAGCTTCCCCTGGACAACTGAACTGTACTGGGAAGTCATCTGAATTGCTAATTTCAGATGGTTCTGCCAGTTTTGCACTCATAGGCCAGGTTTCACCAAGCTTGTTATGCTGTAGTGGGAAACTCAATGGCCCATTGAGTCGGGTATCAAGCCTGAAAGGGAATTCCTGGTGGGTAGCAAATCTGTTGGCATTCTCTCAGCCCACCACATCTGCCCCAATGAAGTTCCTTGAGGGTGGGAACTTGATAAATATTTAAACTGTTAATACACAATTAATTATTGGGCTGGAAGACTAATTCAGTGCCCACCCATGATGCACTCACTACCCCCAGTGGGAATTGCTGCAGGTCTTGACAAACCTGTACCTGCGTCTTGGACTCTGAGGGTGGGGCAGGGGGATAAGTGCTGTGCCATATTCCCCTCTTCCACTGTCAGGCTGCAGAGGGAGGGTTTCCCAAGGAACCTGGGGGTTGGACGGGTTTGGGTTGGAGGGTTGGGTTGAGACTCTGCTCCGGGATGGCGGCCTAATGGCTGCTATTGTCCTTGTTGCCTTCAGAAAGGTGATTTCAAACACCATCCTGCTAAAGATATTGTCTCTGTCCTTTAAAATCATTATAAAGTGCCCTTGTCACTTTGATATTCAGGGACTCTTGGAAACTTTCAAAATTACTACAGCACTCCATTCCAAAGTAGGGATTTTCCCCAGTTAATGCCATAAGTTCCGATATTAAACTAACTCTTTAAAGTGTTCTTATAGAAAGGATCTATCTATTTTACCAGAGAGGTCTGCTTGCTTTTTCTCGTAAGGTCCAGCTGCTCTGAAACTACTTTGAAATGCTTGGATGGACAACAGCGAGCGAGCTTCGCTGGGGAATTTCCCCTTCTAACATTGAAAAAGTAGCATTCAGTGTCTGGCTCCACTAAAGTGCTTTGAATGATAGGTTGGGTTCACTTACTCAGTAGCCAGGATCTTCATTCGTTTTCTCTTCCATTCATGGTTGAATGAATCTCAAGTGCTTTGTAAACATTGCAGACAGAAAAGTGGAAGTGAAACCACGGGGGAGAACTCGGTGATCGTTAATCCTGGTGTGATTTTTCCGGTCCGCTGGCAGTGCACCGCCTCCTGCAGGTTTCAAGGCGGTGTGGGGTGACCTCAATGGGAAACCCCATTGACAGCGGCATGGTGCTCTGTGGCTCAGAGAACAGAGCGCCATCTCCCACCATCGAGAAACAGGCATCTGGGAGGCTGGAGAATTCCTTCCACATGACAAGTGGATAATTGATAATTTAAAGAAAAAGGGCGGCGTGGACAAGTTGGACGGAAGGGCTTGTTTCCATGCTGTAAACCTTTATGACTCTATAACTTGTCAATCCATGTTTATAAACATTGCAGTTAGGAACAAAGGCAGCACATAAGATGTGTTCAACCAAGGAGCAGGCCTGAAGGGAGGACTTAGGGTCTGAGGGGATTCCATCTTAGAGTGTCTCTCTTGCGAGGGGTTGGGGGGGAGCTGTGGTGGTGGTGGTGGGAATACTCTTCTGGGCTTTGGGATTGGGGGTGCTCCCCTTGCCAGTGGGTGTTGCCACGTCCATACTGTGGCAGAGCGGGTCCCACTCTTGAGTGCTGAGGTCTGGCATGTTTTGCACAACGCAAAATCAATGGTTAAGCTTAGAGAATCCCAGCCTGACAGGCACTGCCAATAGGAAACACTTTGGTTTTCCTGCTGACAGGAGCACCGAGCGCAGACGGGTGAGTCACACCCTTAGTTACTCTGAAAGAGTTTAAAAAAAGCACTTTGAACATGACAGCAATTATTTTAAAGACCCAGACCAAGTCCTGCAATGACAACCACTCCCCTGCCCAGCAGCCGACCCCACCCCCCCACCCTGCCCGAGCAACCCAATCCCCTCCAAGGAACACCTCACACCTGCCAATCCACATGGGATTCCCAAATCCCTCAACCTGACCCGAGCCCCCCACCCCCCCCACAACCACGACCGTCCCGACTCAATCCCCCAACCTGATTACCTGATCCGTACCCCCGACTTGAGACTCTGACCCAAGTCTCCTCAACCCGAGCCACTCTCCGAGCCAATGCAACTCTGCCCATGATCTGTGATCTCCTTCCTGAGCCCCCAGTCTAAACACCCTGACCCAGACCCACACTCTCATTCCCACCCCTCCGTGACATCTGATTAGTCCCCCAAATGACTGAACCCCTAATATCCTCCCAATGCCTGAACCCCTCCATCCCACATCCCAATCACCTCTCTGAATGGATCACCCCCCGCCCATGTCCAGTGGCCCCTCCCCACATGTCCAGTACCTCCCCGCCCATGTCCAGTACCCTCTCCCTACGAGTCCAGTACCCCCTCCCCACATGTCCAGATCAGACACCCTGGCCGCGATTCTCCTATCCACATGTGCATCTCCTGGAGCCAGCGAGCAGTCACCTGTCAGACCTTTCAGGTCCCGATGGAATCATCCACTCAATCAGGATTACTTCATTTGGACAGGGTTCAGGCTAACTCCCCACGTTCGGGAACTAGCGGAGACCCTGCCAGAAAAAGGGAGAGAAATCAGGGCCCCCTAGGGGTAAGGCGGCAGGATGATAGTGCCCCCTGGGCATGGGCACCCTGGCAGTGCCAGCTTTGCCTCCTGGCACTGCCCAAGGGGCAAAGTGCCATATCCAGGATGCACCAAACCACTGCCCATTGGGCATTGGGCAATGCCAAGGGGGCAGGGCCTATTGTGGGTGGGGCGTAGTTGCGATTGTTGGGGTAGAGGTGGGCGCCTGCTGCCACTCTGCATTGGGATCGGTCTGGGATGGAGGGAGGACAGCAATTGGGGTGGGCTCAGTGGGGCAGGGGTCTGCTGGGGCGAGGGGATCACCACTGCTGGGAATTGAGGCCTGGGCATGAGGGCGGTCTGGGATGGTGGGGGAGTGGAGTTTAGGGCTGGCCTGGGAATTATTGTGGGGGGCCGTGATCAGGTTGTGGGGGGCTGGGGGGTAGTGCTGGGGAGGCAGAACTGCAGGGTCGTGGGCTGGCCAGCAAACAGGATGTGTGTACAAAGTTCCAGAGCTGTCAGACTCCAGTGCGAATACCCTGCCCTCCTGGGTTTTTAATAAGATTCACGATCGAGATCTCTGCAGTGCACAGAGTGTGGAGGTTCAGGTAAGAAGCTGAACTGTCACGATCTAGAACAGTTTTCCCACCAATTCAGTACTTTTGGGAGAACCATACCCCCCCCATGTCCAGATCTTCCCTACTGTGTCCAAACTCTCAAACAAAAGCACACACAGAAACTCAGAAGCTTCCCTTCGTCCTTTCAAAGGGATATTTAGGGCGGGATTTTGCAGCCTTGCTCAACCGAGACCAGAAACTCCCGGCTGAGATTAAGGGACCTTCCCGTTGTCCGCGCCTTGTCAATTCCAATTCCCACGGCGGCCGTAGCAGTAGAATTCCGGCGATGAACTGTTTTACGACAGCTACTGATCTAAAAAGGAGCATGTCTTCTTTGCTCTGCTTCTATTACACTTGACCACTGGAGCTGTGGAGACGCTTTACTTCTTCAGTCTCACCTGGCTTGATCAGTACGGTCAGGCGAGACAGGCACTTTTGAATTTAAATGTAGGTGTAATCTGCCATTTGGAGGAAGTTACTGGCCATTCAGTTTTCTTTAATGAACACCACCCACTGATTTTCTGAGAATATGAAAACAATTTTCCAGTTTACCTTGGGCAATCTCTGCCTCATTGCATTAACTTCCAAATCTGGAATTTTAGTCCCTGTTTGATGTTTCTCCTTTTCGAGCACTGAAAATTGAACTCATAATAATATTATGATCATGATTAGACTAATTTTTACAGACCATTAGGCTTTTAAATAAATGTGGCTCAAGACTCATTGCTAACTCTAATGTGGTCTGCTCTCTTGTTGGTCTTCAGACATATTGCTGCAGAAAATGATCCCAAGCATAGTCAAAAAGTTCTTTGTCTTTCTGATATGTTATTTGTGTATCCCAATCCATTTTGAAGGTATAATCTCCCAGTAAATTACTCTGCCTTTACTACATTATTGCATAATTTCTGCATTTACAAACTACCATTGCAAAGCTGCTACTGAGACATATACACCACTACCAGTACAGTCTCAAACCCTTTTCTATTTCTTAATTCTACACACATAGTACTGGATATTCACTCTCGAGTCAACTGCGCAGTCAGGAAAATTTCCAATTCTGCGAACCCGACTCTTGAATAAATGCCCCGGGAGTTCAGATTTTCATTCCAGGGACCTGGGTTTAATAGGTCCCTGCAGAGTTGGGAGGCAACCACAGGATCTGTTGAATGTGGAGGTGTGTTGGATGAATAACCTGCCTCAATGCTCAGGCATTTCCTCTCAGCTGTGAAAAAAATAACAGCCCTCCATCACTCAGCCTTGCACTGCTTCATCCCCCCTATATACTTCCATGCCCCATTCATGCCAACCCATATCATATAATTCCACCACCACACCCCCATGAGTCATCATACCTTCCCTGCCAACCTATGGTCCTTCATACACCTCCCTATGCCCCATTCCCTCCATGCCAACATATATAATGCCATATGCCAAACTATGCCTCTCTATCCACCCTATTATACCTCACACCTTCCATGCTGACCTATGTTGCTCCCCCATTCCTGCCCCTTTTCAGTCCCGATGCCAACTTAGTGCCAACTCTTGTTAACCCATGCCTTCCTCTCCAAAAGTGTCCTCTACATCTCTAATGCGCCCCAAATAAGGTTAGAACTTCTTATACCAGGTTTAATGTGTTCAAATCATATTTCCTGCTCCCTTCTCGATTAGGTCAGACCAAAGGTCCGAACCATGATGTCCAAAGTTCGACCTACTCCATCCCCTGCCCCTTGTGAAAATTGCAGCATTGTTCCAAGGTGGGAGTTCTGGTTTCAGTGTCATGATGCTATTTTCATAAAGATGGACAATCTTTCATCTGTGTGAAAATTCAGGCCATTGGGATTGCACTCCTTGCTTACCACTTGTTATACCCCTTCTTCTCAGCAAAATGTTTTCACTCTATATTACTAATGCTATTCCCCCGCTCTGTTATTTCCCTATCTTTCCTCACAACTTTATAATCTGGTATTCTTGTTTTCGAGTCCTGATTTTCCAGTGGCTGAGATATGGGTCAAAATCGCATTCAAGGCATTCAATGTTGCAAACATGGATACAATTAAAATTAAAGGCAAAAATTCAAAAAGCTATATAGTCTGAAGCTCAGCTCAGAGCCAATTACAACAATAAATGGACATGCATTATACACTGTGTTGCGTTAGAAGGATTTGTTCAAACGTTTTTCATGATTTAATTGTGATGATAGATTTAGATGATTGTAGCTATGCATAATCACTTAAAGGCCCGCAAAGTTGGTTAAGGACTTTAGATGGGAAGGCAATAAACACCTAGGAGATTATGAAAAAGCATGCTCTTACATACATATTTCAGGCAGCCACTCAGTTTAAGAAATTGTTGGATAGCATTGCCCAGCAGCTTTCCCCAGGTCTATCATCTGTCTCTGTATTTGGAGACATCTCCTCTGGCTGGTACTGACAGCATTCACCAATTCATCCACCCGCACCCCCGCTCACCCCTGCAAGACTTTCTGTTACTTTACTTTTCTCAGTACGGGGCTCCAGAACAACCCCCTTTTGCCTCACATCTTCCAGCATAACTTTCATTGCAACATCTGTGAACTTATGGAGATATGGGTGAGAGCACTCCATTTTTCAAGAGTTGTCAGCAGCCCTGAAACATCTGCCTCGCTCTTGGAAACAACAATGCATCCTTTTTATATGTCTGTTGGAATTTTTATCAGCTATGGTCCACATTTGAGGACTCCAACAGGCAGTCTGCATGGAATTGTTCATTTATTCAAATTTTGAATATTAGAAGTGAAATGCTGCTCGAATACAACCGACAGTAGCACATTTCCACCTGATTTACATGTAATGAGGAATTTAAACACTTAACAACTCTCCTTTGTCATCAACGTGTTTCCACAACATATTTCTTTGTGAAGAGAAAGAAATATTCTCTTTATTGTTTTTCTAATGACAGGCATTCAACAAAAGGGCTTTTTAACAATTCACTCAGTGAATGTGGGCTTCACTGGGCAGCATTCATTGCCCATCCTAATTGTCCTTAAGAACGAGGTGGTGTGCTGCCTTCTTGAACCACTGCAGTCCATGTGCTGTCGATGCACAGTCAGTGCTGTTGGGGAGAGAGTTCCAGGATTTTGACTCAATAACAGTGAAGGTACGGTGATATATTTTGAAGTCAGGATGGTGAATGACTTGGAGGGGGACTTTCAGATGGTGGTGTTTCCATGTATCTGCTGTCTTTGTTCTTCTAAATGTAGTGATCTTGAATTTGGAAGATTGTTTGCCCAGCAATAATAATTTCCATTCATGTCGAATGGCGTGATGGCGCAGTGGTTAGCATTGTTGTCTCACAGCAGCAGAGACCCAGGTTCAATTCCAGCCTCCGGTTACTGTCTGTGTGGAGTTTGTACATTCTCGGTGTATCTGCGTAGGTTTCCTCTGTGTGTGCTCCAGTTTCTTCCCACAGTCCAAAGATGTGTGGGTTAGGTTGATTGCCATGATAAATTGACTCTAGTGTCATGGGATTAGCAGGGTAAATATGTGGGGTTGCAGGAATGGGGCCTGTGTGGGATTGTGGTTGGTGCAAACTCGTTGGGCCAAATGGCCTCCTTCTGCACTGTAAGGAGTCTATGAAACAACAAACTTTAATGTAGGTTGATTTATAACAAGATGTCCTGCAATATTGTATGAAATGGAAAGCATGTAAGACAAATTGCTTCCACCATGAGGCCCCAATAAGTCACTCAGATTTGTTACTTTTCATAGGTGATAATCAAAGCAGATGGACTTCAGACCCTCCCAAGATGCTCAGAGGAAATATGTTCTATTCTTACACCATTCAGTTGCCTGCACATACTCATATTGTTTTGCTCTTTTTTCCATGCATGGTTGGACTCTTACATGTTATCAATGTACTAACCCATGCCATGCCATGGGTCCCATGATATGCAACCCCTTATCGTTTGAAAACATCAGCATTACTCACGTTTGTTTTCTGACCAAATGCTAAAGGAAAGCATGCTGGAATTCTTGGATCAATTGATCAATTTTCCAATATGCTAGCCAGTGAGGTTTTAATTCCCACTTATTATAGGCCTCAGGCAAAATTCCAATTCAAAGGTTAAAATGTAGGCACGTTGTATAGTCTTCTCATTGTTATGATGGGCTACCTCAAGCAAATCAATGAAATCTATCTGCTTCTGAGTGTGTCTCAATTGGATTGGGTTTTCCTACATTTACTTTCAAATTCTCATATTGATTTTCAAATTCCTATATAGCAGTTCCCTTTCGTTGTAACCTCCTCCAACCCACAGCCCTCTGAGATATCTACTCTCCTCCAATTCTGGCTTCTTGTACACTCCCAATTAGAATTGCTCGACCATTGGTTGACTAAGCCTCCATCACTGGAATATCACCCCCTACACCTCTGTCTTTCTACCTGTTTCCCTTCTTTAAGACAATCTTTTCCTTTTTGACAAATCCTTTTGGCCATCTGATTTAGAGCGGGTTCTCCAACCTCACTGTGCCATTAGTAAATTCTGTCGATGTTGGAGAATAGCGTGCAAAATTAAAAATCAATGGGGTTTCCCATTGACTGCTCACCGTGCCATTGGGAAACCTGCAGCCGGAATGCATTCTTCCCGGGACCAGAGATCCCAACAGCATGAACACTAGGAAATTCTGGCTTTTGTCAGTTTTTGGGAAAATTCTGCCCAATTTTTTAAAGAGTTTCTCCTGTGCGACCAAGAGCCTAAGACTAGAGATTCTCATCAATTCAATTAATTTCCCATTGATTGCAGTTTGGTGAGGCAGCCCCTCAAACGGACTGTAGAATCGCTGACAGCAATATTTGGATTTCCATGTTATTTGGTGCATGCACACACTTCAGAATTTGCTGTCAGTTTTAGTGGAATAAGAACATAAGAAATAGGAGCAGGAGTAGGCCATCCAGCCCCTCGAGCCTGCCCCGCCATTCAATAAGATCATGGCTGATCTGTCGTGGCTCAGTTCCACATTCCCGCCCTCTCCCCATAACCCTTAATCCCCTCGCCTATCAAAAACCTATCAACCCGCGTCTTAAATATATTTAACGAGGCAGCCTTCACCACTTCAACGGGCAGAGAATTCCAGAGATTCACCACCCTTTGAGTGAAGAAGTTCCTCCTCAACTCTGTTCTAAACTGCCCCCCCTTTATCTTGAGGCTGTACCCTCTAGTCCTACAGTCCTTTCTGAGCGGGAAGAGCCTCTCCACCTCTATCCTATCCATCCCATTCATCATCTTATATGTCTCAATGAGATCTCCCCTCATTCTTCTAAACTCTAACGAGTACAAGCCTAGTTTATTCAGCCTCTCCTCATAGTTCAACCCCCTCAACTCCGGTATCAGCCTGGTAAACCTTCTCTGCACTCCCTCCAAGGCCAAAATATCCTTGCGTAAGTGCGGCGACCAAAACTGCACACAGTACTCCAGCTGCGGCCTCACCAGTGCCCTATACAGCTGCAGCAAGGCCTCCCTACTTTTATATTCAATCCCCCTCGCTATGAAGGCCAGCATCCCATCTGCCTTCCTGACCACCTGCTGCACCTGCAGGCTGGGTTTTTGCGACTCATGCACAAGGACCCCGAGGTCCCTCCGCACCGTCGCCTGCTGCAGTTTTTTGCCACGTAAGTAATAGTCCTTCCTACCATTATTCCTACCAAAGTGGGCAACTTCACATTTGCCAACATTAAATTCCATTTGCCAGTTCCTGGCCCATTCACCCAGCCTATCTAGATCCTTCTGCAGACTCTCCACACCCTCCGCGCAATTTGCCGTTCCACCAATCTTGGTGTCATCAGCAAATTTCGACTCCATACACTCGGTTCCCTCCTCCAGATCATCTATATAAATGGGAAATAGCTGAGGCCCCAGCACCGACCCCTGGGACACTCCACTAGTCACCAACCGCCAATCCGAATAGCACCCATTGACCCCCACTCTCTGCCTCCTATTTGACAGCCAATCCCCTATCCACGCTAACACCCTAACCCCCAACTCCATGCCCCCTGACCTTCTGTAATAACCTCTTGTGAGGCACCTTATCAAACGCCTTCTGAAAATCAAGAAAGACCACATCCACCGGCTCTCCTCTATCCACCGCCCTAGACACATCCTCATAGAACTCCAATAAATTCGTCAAACACGACTTCCCCTTAACGAAACCGTGCTGCGTCTGCTCTATCAAACAATCCTCCTCAAGATGCCTCGCTATTTCCTCCTTGATGACGGATTCTAACATTTTACCTACAACAGACGTTAAACTAACCGGCCTATAATTCCCTGCCTTTTGCCTGTGAATACTCACAGTTTCACCATCATTACCATTGCAAAATAGTTAAAATACTTACTGGTTATGCATATTTCAGCATAACTGAAATACCTTCAGTCAAGGAAAAACTATATTTTTTGATAATTTCAGCCACCATTGTGACAACATTCTCACACTTGATGCTTAAAAAATATTCAACAGCTAAACATACAATATCCAAAGTGAAAGATCCCAAGGTTCCAGTACACTAGACTTTACTCAGAAACTCTCAGTGTTTGAAAGTATTCCTGCAGAGATATTCTGAAGTGTTATTCCATATAAGTACCAAGTCAATTCCATTGCTATGGTAACAGCAAACCAGAACCTGTCCATCAGCAAATTCACAGAATGCAAACGTGATTGTCAAGCAATATTGCAACAGGAATACTGTGAAATGTCCCATTCTTGTTAAATCAGTCTGAATAATAATCTATTAAAATAATTCTGATGGAGAGCCAGTTTTCTAGGAAAAAAGGCAACTCAAAATAAATTTGATCGCAAGGTCAACTCTCAATATCTTTAAGTGTTTTGATCTCAGTTCTTCAAATTCTAATCCACCCACGCTAACCATAAAAACACTTTTCCTTTGACAAGTACACAACGTGCTGGAATTTAGTTTCCCCTGATAAATTAATTACCTTTAGGGTTATAAAAGGGTATGATTGTTGCATGTTGGTGCCCCGCATGCTACTAGCTCATGTGTGCGAGAAAGTACAAGTTTATGCACAAACTTAGGCCCCAGATGGTGGAACAAAGGTGAGAGGAGAGGCCCAATAAAATACTGGGGAGTCAGTTCAACTGCTTTTGTACAGACAGGCAGCCAATATTTCATGATTAATAGCTGAATTAAGGATGATCTTCCTAGGTTGTTGGTATTTTGCCAGTGACACAGTGGTTTTCTCGCCTCCCATATGGAGGTGGACTCCCAGTAGTTTCTTGCGGGATGCCTTTGCAGATGGTCTGGCATAATGAGGGAGCCCCTACAGCTGTAGGACCCACAGCAGCAACATTACCGCTGGAGGAATTTTCCCCTCCATTTCCCAGGCACTGCCTGCTTGGCCCATGCAAAAATGTATTTATTGCTCACTGTTCTGTGGGCCAAAATGAAGGTACCCTTACATCCTCCTGCTACCTCAGCAGCAAATTGGTGATGATGTGGAGGCTCCAATTGGACTGCTATCCATAATTGGTCACCTACCCCACCTGGCAGCTCCTAATTTCCTCCTCTTGAATTGATTTAATTTGATTTATTATTATCACATGTATTGGGATATAGTGAAAAGTATGGTTTCTTGCATGCTATACAAACAAAACATTCTGTTCATAGAGCACATAGTGGAGAAGAAAAGAATAAGATGCAGAATATAGTTTTGCAGTTACTGAGAGGGAAAGGAAAAAGATCAGCTTAATATGTGACAGGATTATTCAAAATTCTGATGGCAGCAGGGAAGAAGCTGTTCTTGAGTTGGTTGGTACGCATTTTCAGACTTTTGTATCTTTCTCCCAACAGAAGAATGTGGAAGGGGGTATTTCGGGGCTGTGTGGCGTCCTTGATTATGCTGGCTGCTTTTCCGAGGCAGCAGGAAGTGCAGATGGAGTCAATGGATGAGAGCTTAGCTTGCATGGTGGACTGAGCTGCATTCACAACTTTTTGTAGCTTCTTGTGTTCTTGGTCAGGACAGGAACCATACCAAGCTGTGGTACAACCAGAAAGAATGCTTTCTATGGTGCATCTGTAAAATTGCTGACAGTCGGAGAGGACATGCCAAATTTCCTTCTTGGCAATATCACGAGGGAAGTTCTGCCTCTCAACCTAATGTGCCTGCCACCCAAAAACCACCCCAGCAACTCCACCTTAGATTTTATAGAGGGCACTCAATTTTCCTTGCAAAGCTTAAAGGTTAAAGCATGGCTAGGCAGGAAAACAGTATTTCATGTGGTCTCAAAACCTTAAGAACTATGTCTCAATTTTTATGAGAGCTGTCTTTACTGTTCGCTGTAACATCAGCAGAAATCCCTGAGAAATGGAATGTTAGAGTCATTGGTAATATTCTGTCAATATCCCTATGGAAGTTTTATTGTCCATTGATCTGTTGGACTATTATAAAATTGCTTTAGTTGACAAGAACATATGAAAGAATTTTCATGTGACCTTCCCAATTACCCATCGTAACATCAGCAGGAACCTTGAAGAAGCAACACACATAAACGCTGAGAACCTATGGAGAGGCACAGTGGCAAGACAAAACTAATTTTGTAGGATTTCCAAATAGTTTTACTAAGTTATGTCAAATGATCAGGAGTCCTCTGAATTTGTCTGGGTCATGACCTTGGCACATAAACTGAAATTATTCCTCATGTTGTCTTCCACTACTGATGGGCTGCAGTGGAGGAATGGCAGGGATCTAATCTGCTTGAGGATTGAGTGGCTAAGGATGCATCTTTATGTCTACATTGTCAAATATGTGGAGAATGCTATTTTCATTTTTTAATGTAATTTTAAGTCTGGGTTGAGGCAAATTATGGCACCAGGTGTCTTCTGTATCAGGGTTCAACTTTAAAACTTGTAGAAGACCCCTCCCTCATATCTTAAGGAGACTAAAGGCAAACCCAGTCTGGACAGAATCCACTTACATCCTCCTTCATGACCCCAGTATGCTCAACTCACTAGTAGTCACATCATACGTTTGTATGCCTCAAGTATGATTACATCATTTCTTTGGAACCCAGAAAAGTGGAATTCCTACTGTAGAGGCTCTTTGATCTTCATCCTTGGCCTTGCCTTCTTTGTGTAATGGGTCTCCTTTTGGTATTGGCAGAGGCATCACCTCCCAAAAAGGCCACTGGAAACTCAAATGTAAAGCCCGTTGTTTTTGGCTTGACAGTACGTGGGGCTTTCCATTGGATTCTTGCCAGTGGGTGGCAGGTGCTTGCCCAGGGGGCTGTGGACAGTTGTGGTAAAGCAACTGAACAGTTTCAAGCCCTCGGTGTTTATTATTGTTAATTAAACATTTCTTATGAAGCTGCAAGATCAGCTGCTCAGAGATGTTCTGAGATCATGAGACCAATTTACCCCAGGACATTTGTTTGAAACAACAAACTGCTAATCTAAAGACATTAAATCTGAAAAGACAATTTATTGACCTTTTGCCTTCCAGGGTGAATGGAATTTAGCCAACAGACTGAAACACAAAAATGTAAGAAATTATAGAAACAGTCTACCTAATTTCAAAAACTGATACTTGTCAATTGCCCACTCCCTCAATTATTGATCAGAATTTTTCCATACTTCTTACCTTCAGAGCTTCCCTATCTTGTGTGCAAAGTATTTTCATATAAACTTTCTGTGCTCCTACCTTCTTCAAAGTGTGATCATCTAATCAGGGTACAATTTGTGTAATCAATTAGTAATCCTTAATACAAAGTGTAGATCAATTAATACAAAGTGTGGATCAATTAGTAATCCTTAATACAAAGTGTGGATGAAGTTAATTGAGCATTTTACAACTAATGACTTATGGCTGATGACACTAATTTGGTTTTTTCAAATTGTGCCATTATACAGTAAATAATGCACTCTTACAATGTGTTACTTGCTGATGGCAAGGAAACAAAAAATCCAAAATAAATTAATGCACCCGTAAATTTAGGAATGTTTTTATTGTAAACTGTAGAATCACAGAATCCCTACAGTGCAGAAGGAGGCCATTTGGCCCATGGAGTCTGCACCAGCCCTGACAGAATATCTTACTCATGCCCTCTCCCTATCCCAGTAAGCCCATGCATTTATCATGGCTACTCCATCTAACCTACACATCTTGTGGCACTAAGGGGCAAGTTACCTTGGCCAACCCACATAACCTACACATCTTTGGTCGAGGGTAGGGAGGAAACCCAATCTGGCACGGGGAGAATGTACAGACCCCACACAGACAGTCACCAAGCTCAGAATTGAACCTGGGTCCCTGGAGCTGTGTAGCATCAGGGCTAAACACTCTGCCAGAGGAATAGCTTTGACAAAGTGATTTTAAATTTTTAATATTTGCTTTCAGTCTACGTCAGTACCTTTTCATTCGGTGGACAAAATGGCACGAAATAAAATGCAGAATGATTCAGTGATCCCAGATCTCTGTTTGTAGGATCACCTTTCGTGTCTCCAGAAGACTTGTCGTTCATTGTTTATTTTTCATCTTTTGAAGTGGTCAGCCAGCATAATTAAGGACCCCATGCACCCTGGACATTCTCTCTTCCACCTTCTTCCATCAGGAAAAAAGTGCAAAAGTCTGAGATCATGTACCAATGGACTCAAGAACAGCTTCTTCCCTGATGCTGTCAGACTTTTGAATGGACCTACCTTGCATTAAGTTGATCTTTCTCTACACCCCAGCTATGATTGTAACACTACATTCTGCACTCTCTCCTTTCCTTCTCTATGTACGGTATGCTTTATCTGTACAGCATGCAAGAAACAATATTTTTTACTGTATGTTAATACATGTGACAATAACAAATCAAATCACTGTTATTTGAATGTAACCAATGATAATATTGGATCTTCTGTAATGTAACCTATGATAACATGCTGTGAGGGGTCAGCTGACCAGATAGACAATGTAACCAATGACAAAATGATGGGGTGATCAGCTGACCCAGTATGAACAAGAAGCAGTTTGGGGATTGTATGGAGTTTGTATGGTCTAGAGTGTGATGGCAAACATTGGAGTAATGAAGTTTCTTTATTAAACCTTTTCTCTGATTTATTTACAGAAGTAAGTTCTTTTTTAGCTTGCAACTGAAGAATTCCTTCTGCTGGATGAATATTGGTAGCAGAGGAAAACCCATTGTAACTTGGTATTTGTTTTTGAAGAAGTGCTACAGATGCAGGATATAGCCATGCAGAAGGTAGAAGGAAACTAACGTTGTTTGATTGCCTTTTCAGATGCTGAACCATATTGGCAATGGCAGGCAGAAGTGGAAATGTGGACTCTTATCACCACAATACTGAGGAAAAAGCAAGGCATGACTCTGACTCTGTCACTTCTGATAAGGAGCAAAGTGTTTTTTGAGTGGACTATAGATGCCCTAAATAAAGAAGGGTTAAATCTCCTGCTCTGATATTTAGATACATTTTACCAAAAAGATGAGTTTTTCAACAATTATGAAAAATGGGTGGTGTTTAACAGGATTAGAAGACAAGAAAACCAATGCATGGGGGAATATATCATGGACTTTGATTGGAGCTGTCACAAGCTAATGAAATTTAATTTGGAGATTCCATATGCAGTATTGGCCTTTAAATTGTTGGACTGTGCATATCTGTTGCAGATGATAGTCTTCTAGTAATGACTGGAGTGCAATTAAGGGAAATGGAGTGCCTCTTTGATCAAATTACAGCATCATTAAAGTTTTTTAGGAAACAATTGTTCCCTGCCACTTTTTTCAATTCTGATCAGAATGCCATAGAACTCAGAATAGAGGATTTGATAGCTCAGCTGTGTGCCAGACCTAACGGTACATGAAGACCTTTAAACAGAAACAGTTACACTAATAATAGACCTGATGTTGAAACTGGATATAACTGATTTGATAATGGGGAAAGTAATAAAAGATGTTTAAATTGAAGAAATGCTAAAGGGATTGCAAATTGCTGATTCCAATGCAATTTCCCCATATCACAATATAGTAAACAGTCCGAAAAGAAGAAATTGTGTCTTTGAAACTACACATGACACAGAGTATGTAGAAACTGCTGTTGACGAAGATAAGGACCATGAAGGCATCGTTTTGGTCACAGAAAAGTTGAGCCCTATAATAAGTGTCCTCATGGTAGACTCTTTCACCTGTGCTGTTTTAGATAATGAATGTACATCCACTGTCTGTGGGGAAGATTGGCTAAATTGGTGTTTAAGGGCTCTTGATCATAAAGAATGAAAAAATATGATAGTTCCACCTGTTTTAGATTTGGAGATGATAATACTTTAACATCTTCCCAAAGGGTGGTACTTCCCTGTGGGATTGCAGGAACAGCTTGTTCAAGAGTACAGATGTGGTTTCTGGACATACCTTTGTTATTAAGCAGGTCTGCAATTGAAAAAAGCCCAGATGACTATTGATTTGAAACATGATAAAGTGGTGATATTTGAGAAAAAGTATATACCTACATTTTACAAGATCGGGCCATTATTGTTTCAAGCAGACCAAAGGATTCATGATGCAATAGCGTTGTGTACAGACAACAGCATAATGGATAAAAAGAAGATTGTTTTGAAACTTCATAAGCAGTTTGTTCACAGACCAAGACACTGCTGCAGGATACAGGTGTGCTAGACAAAGCATATAATACTCTCATAGAATAAATATCAGCCCTGTGTGAAATCTGCATAAAACATAGACTCACATCCAGTTGTGAGTCTACCATTAGCACAAGATTTCAATGATGTAGTGGCAATGGATCTGAAGATGAGGGATAAGGCAAAGGTGTCTATTCATTACACTTTGTGGACATGGCCATCCAGTTTAGCATACCTACAGTGATTTATGGCAAAGATAAAAAGATTGTGGATAAAATTATGACCCATTCGATTGGAACAGGATTGGGGGCACCATCTAAATTCTTGACGGACAATGGGGATACATTTGCAAATGATGAATTTCAAGACGTGTGTGAAAATTTAAATATTGTAGTAATGCACACGGCAGCAGAAAGCCCATTCAGTAATGGCCCTGTGAAAGGAATCACGCATTATAGATGATATGCTGCATAAATAGATCAGGCATTACATATATGCTGCATTTTACATGACATGCTACATTTTGGTGGATCAACCAGGCTGCAAATTTCAGATTGAATTAACATAAGCAGTGCACACAAAAACTTTGCTGCAAATGGTGGGGGGCTATAGTCTGTATCAGTTGATACACGGGAGGAACCCAAAACTACCGTCAATGTTGATAGATGCTCCTCCCGCATTAGAAAGGACAAGCATGAGATCAGTTTTGTTTCTGCACGTCTAAATGCATGCAAGAAGAAAGGCCTTCATTATGGTTGAGGTTTCAGAATGGATAAGACAAGCCGTAAGGCATCGCATAAGACCGTCGGGGGTACATTTCGCAAAAGGTGGTATGGTCTACTATAAAAGAGTAGGAAGGACCCATGAAAGTGAAGGGATAGATGGCAAGACATCCCTTCTCAAGACGATAACCAAACAGTGTGAGCCCACTCTTCAAGAGTTATGGGAATTGATTATGAATTTGGAACATCTGAACAAGATGTAGAAATACAAGGAGCACCTTTGTACCTCACATATACACACCTTGAGCAACTGTGATGATCAGACAGCTATAGATGAGAAGAAATTTGATGATCAGCTAAGTAACAATGAGACAGCGGATGAAGCCATTACTTCAAAGATTCAGTTACCCAAAGTGGGCACAACGGTATCATTAATACCTGAAGGGGCAAGTGAGTGGAAGGATGCCACTATAATCGGAAGAGCAGGAAAAGCCTCAGGAAAGTATAAACACTGGTTCAATATCCAAGGGCAAAAAACGAAAGCTGTAGATTGGAAAGATGGAAGCCAAAAAAGCGAGACCCATGTTCTGGGGATGAGACAGTGAGTAATTGTGAACCCTGGAAAATGTCACGAATTTGTGACCAAAGTTGTGTTAACAGAGAACAGCAGTCTGAGTGTAGCAACCCTGACAGGAACTGACATAGATAGAATCTTACAGTGCAGAAAGAGACCCTTCGGCCCATCGAGTCTGCACCGACCACAATCCCACCCAGGCCCTATCCCCACATCCCTATATATTATACCCACTAATCCCTCTAACTTACACATCCCTAGACACTAAGGGGCAATTTCTTAGCATGGCCAATCAACCTAACCCGCACATCTTTGGACTGTGGGAGGAAACCAGAGTACCAGGAGGAAATCCATGCAGACACGAGGAGAAAGTGCAAACTCCACACAGACAGTGACCCGAGCTGGGGAGTGAACCCAAATCCCTGGAGCTGTGAAGCAGCAGTGCTAACCACTGTGCTACCGTGCCGCCCCCTGTGTTACTGTGCCACCCGCTGTGCTAACAGTGCTGCCCCCGTACATGGCAGTAGAGGCTGGAGTTTAACAAGGGAGGCCAGGAATCAAACCAATAGTAGAAATACCCATGATAGGGAAGTGTTGGATGGCTGCCAATAAAATGAAGCTCATGGAAATAAGAGGTCAAACAAAGAGAATTGGACAGTTGGAAAGAATTTGGGGTGTACACTGAGGTAACAGACAAAGGCAGCCTGCTCTGTCCGATCAGTGGGTTTGCACAGAGAAAGTTTTGCAAGATGAGACTTGTAAAGCAAAAGCCAGATTAGTAGCCCGTGGGTATGAGAACACTTGGAGAGAGCGACATTAGGGTTATTCATCCGCAGCAGGGGAAGTGACTGAATTTGTTTTTGCTGTCCTAGCATCAAATAATTGGGAAGGTAAGTCAATAGATATCAAAACAGCATTTCTGCAGAACAAAAACCACCCAAAGAAGCAGGTAATAAACAGGGACAGTTGTGGAAACTGAACAATTGCATATACGGATCAAGTAATGCATCAAGGGTTTGTTATTTTTCTGTACAATCTGTATGACTGAAAAGTGGCTGTGTCCAGTTAAAAGCAAATCCAGCAATGTTCTATTGGAAGTCCGAAGGAAAATTGGTTGGAATTTTCATGATGCATGTTAATGGTTTCCTGTGGGGTGGCACAGAACAGTTAAAAAAGTGGGTAATGAATTAGTTAAAGACAGAATTTAAGTAGGGAGTCAAGTAGCTGGTGTTTTTTTGATATCTCGACAAAGCAAATCTAGGATAATGATGAATTAACAGAGTTATCTAAATAGCATTGATCCTATTCTTATAACCAGAAAAAGATTGATGAAAAAAGAGAAACAAGCCAATGAAAAAGAAACTGAATTGTTGAGCAATATGATAGAACAGTAAAACTGGCTATACACACACAAGATCAGAGCTATAATGTCCTAGAGTTCAGTAATATGTTGAGACGCACTTCAGTCAGATCTTACAGGCAAATAAAACTTAAAAAATTAAAATTAGAGGAATGTCAAATTAAATTCCCAGCATTAGGAGAACCAGAAGACATGAAATTAACTATGTTTAGTGATGCTTCAAATGCCAATCTACCAGGTGGACATTTGAGCAGTGCCAGAGTCATAATATTCTTGGTAGGTAAGGGAGGAAAATGTTGTCCCTTGGCCTGGGAAGCAAAGAAAATAAAAAGGGTAGCCAAAAGTATATTGGCAGCTGAAACCCTAGTGTTAGTGGAGGCAGTAGATATAAGGCTACATTTGCTTGACACATTAACAGAGTTATTTTTCATAGCAATGTTGGGAAAGATAACACTCAATTGGTATTACCTGGACAATGTACGCTCAACCAGAAAGTGTAACAGAAAAGCGACTGAGAATTGATTTGGCCAGCATTAAACAAATGTTGGAAAACAAGGAAGTTTCAAAGCTCAACTGGGTTGGTGCAATTTATAGTTGCTGAAAAATTGTTAAGAATACTGGAGGATGGTTATCGTAAATTAATTTGGGAAAAATAGGGGAATCTGTTAGAATGTAACCAATGATAACATGCTGTGAGGGTCAGCTGACATGGTAGACAATGTATTAGATGACAAAATGATGTGATGGTCAGCTGACCAAAATACAATAAGAAGCAATTTGGGAATTGTGGGGAGTTTGTATGGCCTAGGATGTGGCTGTAAGTGTTGGAGTAATGAAATTTCTTCATTAAACTTTTTCTTTGATTTACTTACTGACGTAAGCTCTTTTTACTGCTTGCAACTGAAGAATTCTTTCTGCTGGATGAACAATTGTCTCTTAATCAGGTGTACTCTACACTGAAGGCAATAAAGGAAAAGGAACAAAACTCATATTCTGGCCCTGCATGTTTTAGATAGTCATTCCCTTGCTGTAAGGCTCATAATGGGCAAAGCAACAGCAATAGTACTTAGCTCACTGAGTTGCAAAAGTTCCTACCAGATCATATTCTGCTATAGCAGAGTGATGCTGTTCCATGCCAATATTCTGACAGGATCATCAGGACAACTCACCAGTCATATGCTAATCAGATCCAGCCTTCAAACCTGACCAGCACAAGCAAAATTGAAAACCAATGTTCCACTGGACAGCTGCCTGAAAGCTGCTTCAAAAATTTATTAGCTTTAGAACATCCTGAGGACACAGAAGGGGCTATATAAGAACATTTTTTTTCTTATTACATTTGTAATGAGGAAATATTGATTTTTGGATTACTGGCAACATTGGAAAGCTGCTATCTGAACGGTATCTGTTAAAGAAAATTCTGGTGTCGGGGTGAACACTCTGAAGTATTGCATTCATTTTCTCATAAGTCATTTTAATGACTAGTTCAGAGGTCCAAAAAGCCACCAGTAATTCATTTCAGGAAAAGCGATATGATATAGGCAGGCTGTAATGTTGTTCAGTGGGAGATCCCCATTGAGCAATTACTAACTTCCATTAAGTTTGTATATTGCTTGTATCGAGAAGCGAACTGAAAGCTGTAATATTATCTTTAATTTTGTCCTTGGTGAGTTTTAAAAGATGTCAGGAATGGATGGCATAGAAGGAGGCTATTTGGCCCATCTCGTCCACATTGGCAGTAAAATTGCTTGACAGCAATATTCATTCTCTGAACAATTAAATTTGGCATGGATAAATTAAAGAGAAAAAGATCATGCTTGATGTATTTAAAAGAGATTGGACAATATCATCTTCTGGTTGTTCATCGGATCTTCCAGTCCTGCCAATGGCATAACCTCACTGTGGGTTTCTCAATCGCATGGGATGGATTCAATGGGAAATCCCGTTGACAGCAGCAGGACCATGAAGTTACCACTGACAACAAATGGCAGGCCAACTACTGCCACTGAGAAACACACCGTGGAGATACACAGAGAACTTAACCCACAATGAGCAGGATTTGCCAGCCATTTTCACTGGCGGAATCTTCAGGTCCTGCCGACGGTAAACCCCACTATAGGTTCCCCAATGGAGGAGGGTGCGAACAATAGAAAATCCCATTAACAGCAGTGCGACAGGAAGATCCCACTGCCAGCAAATGGCAGGCCACCTCACTGCATCCGTGCTGCTGCAAGAGGGGAAAACACATCGGGTGGGGGGAGTGAAGGTGCAACATAAAATTGCACTGCCAGGGTGCCAGGCTGGCATAGTCCAAGGGGCACCCTTGGGAGGAGGTGGTCCTCAGTAGCCTCTGTCCCCACCAGTGGGGTGATCATGCCTGGTCCCAATTTATGGGTATGATTCTCACTGGTGGGAACCTCTCCCAGAGGGGCGGGAAGCACCAGCAAGCCTGCATGATATCACCCTGGACTTGCTAATGATATGGAAATGTCCACATCACAAGTGAGTCCAGATGGTATCGTGCTGGCTCACTGATGCTTTGCACCCCTCCGGGATATGGAAACTGACGTTCCCATATTGTAAGCATGATGACTCACTTGATGAAGGATCAGCGCTCCAAAACCTTGTGATACCATATAAACTTGTTGGACTTTAACTTGGTGTCGTGAGGCCTCATAAAGCAATCAGCCTCATGATTTCCAGCACGAAGCTGATTTTGTTTAAATGAAACCCCTGGCAGAGTCCCGATTGGCCAGACCCGCATCCACCTCCCCCCCCTCGCCGCTGATATTTCCCGACCTGCTGCGGTACTCGAGCAGCGGGCCAGGAGAATGGCACTCTACATTCATGACAAAGCTTATAACAAATAAAAACCCTCCCCAAATGTGCCTTCTAACATATTGAAAACATTTCATGAATGGTTGATTTAACATATGAAGGTTGTTTCGATGGACAAGATCCTGATTATATCAGGTCAGTTTCACTTTAAATAACATTTCTCTGGTTCGTGAATATCCATTACTATGTTGTCATGGCAATAAATCATAGTCCCAAATTACATACAGACATATTGAACTTATAATAAGATGTGTATTTTTTTTAACGGACATATAAGCAAACAATGGTTGAAACTGAAAGGTAACTACTTGATGTAACTCTTCTGTGAATTATATTGTGATCTGAGAGAGACAGTAGAATGTTGCACCTTTTCTCAGAGTGCGACATTTCAAAGAATATAAAAAATTTAATGACCACAGAACTGACCCTGAAAACAATCAATAATTCAGGCATGGAATGTTGCTAAATGATTCATTCATAAATATTTTAGAAATAATTCTTAACTTAAATATTTTAGCTCCTACCTCCACCCCATGTATTGGTCAATATTTAATTTTCTGAATGTAAACATTTTAGAAGAGACATTAATGAACTGCTTTTTGGTTTTCTCTGCAACAATTCTTGAGTGATTGGCTGCTTGGAAAGCCTGATACCATTGCTCCAGTTCCATACTGAGAATGCAATGTTCTATACTGGACAATCTGCTAAATACAAATATACAAAATAGGAGCAGGAGGAGGCTATTCAGCCCTTCAAGCCTGCTCTGCCGTTCGTTATGAGCATGGGCTGATCATCAAACTAAATAGCTTAATCCCACCTCCATCTACATACCACCCCCCCTGCCCCGCAACCCCCCCATATGCTTTGATCCCCTTCACCCTAAGTACTATATCTAACTGCTTTTTAAAAGCACTCAATATTTTAGCCTCAATTACTTTCTGTGGTATCAAATTCCACAGGCTCGCCATTCTGTGTGAAGATATTTCTCTTCATTTTTGTCCTACACATCTATCCTGTATCTTTAGACAATGACCCCTGGTTGTGGACACCCCCACTATCAGGAATGTTGGCAGCACAGTGGTTAGCACTGCTGCCTGTCAGCGCCAGGGACCTGGGTTTGGTTCCTGGCTTGGGTTAGTCTGTATGGAATCTGCATATTCTCCCATATCTGGTTGGGTTTCCTCCCACAGTCCAAAAGATATGCTGGTTAGGTGCGTTGGCCTGGCTCAATTCTCCATCAATGTACCTGAACAGGTGCCAGAGTGTGGGGATGAGGGGAATTTCACAGTAACTTTATTGCCATGTTCGTGTAAACCTACTTGTGATATTAATAAATTAAAACTTAAAGAACATCCTTCTTACATCTACCCTGTCTAGAATTTTGTAGGTTTCTATAAGATTCCCATCTCATTCTTCTCAACTCCAGCAAATATAAACCTAATCAATGCAATCTCTCCTTATACATGAGTCCTGTCATCCCAGGAATCAACCTTCTCTGAACTCCCTCTAGAGCAAGAATATTCTTCCTTGGATAGAGCCATGAAGAAGGCTTATAGCGTGTTAGCGTTTATTAACAGGGGGTTTGAGTTTAAGAGCCGTGGGGCTATGCTGCAATTATACCGGACCTTGGTGAGACCACATTTGGAATATTGTGTTCAGATCTGGTTACCTCACTATAAGAAGGATGTTGAAGCATTGGAGAGAGTGCAGAGGAGATTTACCAGGATGCTGCCTGGTTTGGAGGGTAGGTCTTATGAGGAAAGGTTGAAGGAGCTGGGGCTTTTCTCTTTGGAGTGGGGAGGATCAGAGGTGACTTAATAGAGGTTTATAAGATGGTGAGGGGGATAAATAGTCCCTGAAGGTCCATTCTATTTCCTCGGTTGGACGTAGCTGTTACTAGGGAGCATAACTATAAGGTTCATGGTGGGAGATATAGGAGGGATGTCCGAGGTAGATTCTTCACTCAGAGTGTGTTTGGGGTGTGGAATACACTGCCTGCTGTGATAGTGGAGTCGGACACTTTAGGAACTTTCAAGTGACTATTGTTTAGGTACATGGAGCATACCGGAATGATAGGGAGTGGGATAGCTTGATCTTGGGATTGGACATAGCTCGGCACAACATTGAGGGCCGAAGGGCCTGTGCTGTGCTGTACTATTCTATGTTCTATGTTCTAAAGAGAACAAAACTGCACACAATATTCCAGGTGTAGCTCACCAAGACCCTGTATAATTGTAGCAAGACACCCCTGCTCCTGTATCATAGAACCCTACAGTGCAGAAAGAGACCCTTCGAGTCTGCACCGACCATAATCCTACCCAGGCCCTACCCCCATATCCCTACACATTTACCCTCTAATCCCTCTAACCTAAGCATCCCAGAACACTAAGGGGCATTTTTTTAAAGCATGGCCAATCAACCTAACCCATGCATCTTCGAACTGTGGGAGGAAACCGGAGCACCCGGAGGAACCCACACAGACACGAGGAGAATGTGCAAACTCCTTACTGACAGTGACCCGAGCCGGGAATCGAACCCAGGTCCCCTGGAGCTGTGAAGCAGCAGTGCTAACCACTGTGCTACCGTGCCACTCACTCTGTACTTGAATCTTCTCATTACGAAGGCCAACATACCACTTGCCTTTTTTGCTGCCTGCTGCACCTTCACACTTAGCTTCAGCTACAGGTGTACAAGGACACCCAAGTCTCATTGCACACTCCCCTTTCCTAATTTATGATGATAGTTTGCCTTCTTGTTTATCAGCACATTAAGTTTTAAAAGTTTATTTATTAGTGTGGCAAGTAGGCTTACATTAACACTGCAATGAAGTTACTCTGAAAATTGTCTCATCCCCACATTCTGGCGCCTGTTCAGGTACACTGAGGAGAATTTAGCATGGCCATAACAAGCAAATCTCTCAGATTGTGGGGAGAAACCGGAGCACCCAGAGGAAACCCACACAGACACGGGGCAAATATGCACAGACAGTGACCGCAGCTGGAAATCAAACCTGGGTCCCTGGAGCTAAAGTAGCATTGCTAACTACTGTGCCACAGAGCCGCCCATGGCTATAGAGGTGAAAATCTCACCAGGGAGATCACTAGGGACTGAATTTACGATCTGAGGTCAGGATCCTGATGCCCAGAGTGTCCTAAAGCTGCCAGTTAGCCATGTGTTATGACTGGGATACTAAAGGTCGTATTTGGGCTGCAAATGAGTGCAGCAGCCAATGAGTGACCTTGACACTGCCTGGAGGTGGGAGTTCATTCTGGTGGACTATTTTCAAAAGCAGGTGACAACCATGACTCTTTGCCATTGTCTTGTGGAAAGAAACAAGCAGGAGAGTGGAGGGTTAGAATTTCTCATTGTGTTCCAGGTTTAAATACTTCAGTGTTGCTGTATTTAACCTTGCTATGGAATGTGTTTCCAATTGGTCCAATAAAACCCATCCACTGCTGACAAATCATCAATAATGTGTTAAGAATTTGAAACATTTCCTTCGATATCATCTTTCCAGTCATACATTGATGCACTTAATCAATTTCTGTCTAACTTGTCCAGCTCATGGCATTAGGAGTAACCTTCAAGGGATTGCACTCTAATGAACAATCTGATGAGAATTCCCTCTGCAAGCTTCTTGTCCTCCATTTTTATCATTTTTTCCCCTTCCACACACAACCTTCGCACCCCCCTCCCCCCCAGCCTGTAACATGTTTTGCTTTCTGAGAGTTATTAACCCTTCTGCTGTCTGATTATCTGATTTTTAGATTCCTATTAGCACTTTCTTTGGGGCGGAATGTTCCCCGTTATGTGACAGTAGTGCAACGGGTGGTAAAAGTGGCACCAATGGCATTGGTACCTGTGGTGGCTTTCTGTGCCCTATGGTTCAGCTGATAGGTGGGTTCCACAATGTAACAATGGAGAGGCAGGCTCTGATTGAGCCAACCTTGCTGAGAGCCTAGGTTTTAAAAGCTTTTTTCAAAGGATTCACCATTACATAAAAAATAAAAGTAGCACCAGCCCCCTGAAAATCACCCTCACGCACCCCACCGAACATCCTGACAGAATACCCCTCCCCACGCATCTCTCCTCCACCCTCTGCATGGAATAACCTTCCCCTTCACAGAACACCCCCTCATCACTGCCCAGATACTTCCTTGGCAGTGGCAGGGGCTGTGCTAGGGCATGACCTCTCCTCCTGAGCGATGCACTAACCTGAACTCCTCAGAGTTCTACTCAGCAGGTGTACTCACTCTGACATGAGTGGGTTCTGTAAACAGAGTATCAGGTAAAGAGATCTGATAATGAGATGTAAATTTATTGTAATGGTCTTCCTGACATTGAACATCAGAATTCCTGTTATATCACTGACAGGGACAATCACAATGGGAAGTTCTGCTGTCATTATTATTGCAGCTGCAAGCCCCCTCCCTCCTTTTGGTCATTTCATTAACCAGTACCTGTGAAACAGCATGAGAAAAACAGGATAGATGGATCAGGGAGCAGAGGAGGGGCTGGGGCCGATTTCTCTGCCTGCCTTTTAAACGAACTAAGTTGAGAGCAGCCAAAGTGCACATTCCTTTTCAGAACTGCAGGCAGCCTTCAAATACCAACACTAATGCCCAATTTCACATGTCCTCAACTGGCAAGCTACTAAGAAACAAGGCAGTGCTGTCCTCTCATCAATTTTAAATAAGGCAAGTGCATCTATTTCATTTGCACATCTCCCATTCATACCTAGAGAGATCATTACACATACTGCATTGTGGGTCATTACTAGATTATATGATTGAAAGTTTGAAACCCCTTTTAATTGCAGTATTCCATCAAATCTTGATCTAACTGTGACTTAAACCTGCACATGGGCACTTCATAGAACAATTCAGAATTACCTTGACACAATAAATACTGAAGGATCAGATTCAATTAACATAGAAGTTTACAGCATAGAAACAGGTCCTTCAGCCCAACTTGTGCATGCTGTCCTTTTTTAACCATTAAGCTGGTCCCAATTGCCTGCATTTGGCCATGCCCAGCTTACTTGTGTAACTGTCTAAATGCTTTTTAAAAGACAATTGTACCCACCTCTACTACCTCTGACAGCTCGTTCCAGACACTCATGACCCTCTGTGTGAAAAGATTGCCTCTTTGGACCCTTTAGTATCTCTCGCCTCTCACCTTAAAGCTGTGCCCTCTAGTTTTAGACTCTCCTAACCTTTGGGGAAAAGATGTTGACTATCTAGCTGATCTATGCCCTTCATTATTTTATAGATCTCTATAAGATCACCCCTCAGCCTTCTACACTGCAGGGAATAAGTCCCAGTCTATCCAGCCTCTCCTTAGAACTCAAACTATCAAGCCTCAGTAGCATCCTAGTAAATCTTTTCTGCATTCTTTCTAGTCTAACAATATCCTTTCTATAATAGGGTGACCAGGACTGGACACGGTATTCCAAGTGTGGCCTTACCAATGTCTTATACAACTTCAACAAGACATCCCAACTCCTGTATTCAATGTTATGACTGATGAAACTAAGTATGCCAAATGCCTTCTTCACCATCCTGTCCATATGTGACGCCACATTCAAGGAGCTATGAACCTTTACCCCGGATCTTTGTTCTATAACTCTCCCTCAAATGCCCTACCGTTAACTGAGCATGTCCTGCCCTGGTTCAATCTACCAAAACGCAACACCTCGCAATTATCTAAATTAAAATCCGTTTGCTATTCCTCAGCCCACTGGCCCAATTGATCAAGATCCTGTTGCAATCCTAGATGACTTTCTTCACTGTCCACTATGCCACCAACTTTGATGCCATCTGCAAACTTACTACTATGTGTCCTATATTCTCATCTAAATCATTAATATAAATGATAAATAATAGTGGACCCAGCACTGATCCCTGAGGCACACCGCTGGTCTTTAGTTTGAATAACCACCCTCTGTCTTCTGTCATGAAGCCAATTTTGTATCCAATTAGCTACCTCAGCCTGGATCCTGTGAGATTTAATGTTATGCAACAACTTACCATGCCGTACCTTGTCAAAGGCCTTGCTGAAGTCCATGTACACTGCAACAACTGCATTGTCCTCTTCTACCTTCTTGGTTACCCCTTCAAAAACGCAATCAAATTTGTGAGACATGACTTTCCACTCAGAAAGCCATGCTGATTGTCCATAATCAGTTCTTGCCTCTCTAAATGCCAGTAGGTCTGGTCTCTCAGAATGCTTCTAACAAGTTATCCATTACAGGTGTCTTTTGGGTGGGAGATTTTTCTTCATTCCACTGATCTGAGGTTTACTGTTTCATTAAAACAATGCCAAAATTTGCAATCAGGCTTAACTAGCACTGGAAGACATTTTAGCAACTATGCTGCCATTTTCTGTGTCAGTGCGGTACTGATATTACTGACATTTAGAAAATCAACCCTCTGGGCCTTTAATGATTCAACCCTTGTATGAAGATATGGATTCGGAGCAGGAAAGGGCCAGTCAGTCTGTCAAGCTTTCTCTTTCATTTGATAAGGTTATGTCTGGTTTTGAGTAATTATTGAAGTGTCATGATGATGTAACATGTGCATGTGTAATCTTCATTTTTAATTTCATCAGTTAGTCATATGTATATATTTAGCCTATTTAAAGAATTTTAAAAAGTATGCTGACTTCAGATGGCTGCCACAGGCCACATGACACATTTGCTATTACAAGTGATCAGTTTCTGGAAGATTCCATTGCAGATTAGAATTACAACACAAGACAAACATTTTATGGGATTGGCTGTCAAGAATTACTTCAAAGATTAACTGAAACTATAACTGGGTCTCATTATTTGCATTGCTATAAAATTTCCTTTCAGGAAGAAACAAAGTCTAGCAGGGCAAAGGCCGCATAGAAAATGTTCTTGATAGCTCATTCCAGTGGAGGTTGGTCCATTCAGAGGTGATGACTGGGACTTTAAAGATGTTTATCATCTAGGCCAGGACACGATAGCCAAGATCTGTCCTGATGAGCTAATTAATTACATACTTAAATCATTAGGGGAAATATGTCATGTGATCAGAATAACCATTTTGAAATGACTTTTATTACAACATCCTGGCTGCTTATAGAAAGAGTAGGAGAAACCTGAAGCAGTAACATTTGCCTGAATTTTACCGGTATGCCTGCCCTGGAATTGGGGTGTGTGAGGCTCGTAGAACGATATTCTCTTTTGGCCTCAGGCAGGATTGTATGAGCCTCAGATAGGCAAGAAGGTAAAATTCCAGCAATTATCTCTGTCCCCATTATCAAGTCCCGAGCCCTATCTCTGTTAGAGTTTGGAATCCATTAGAGATGGATAAATCCAGTCAAAAGGAACCTCAGGGGCAAGATCATTGACTTATGAAAAAGACAATGACATTTTGAGAGAGATAATCCCCAGAAATTAACAGTTTACATCAGGTTCAATTCCACTGTAATTTCAAGAACACTGGGGAGAGAAAAACTGCCTCAGTTATGGACACCAGCAAAGGACTAATAAATGATGAACTCTCTTTTTTCCTTTTCTCATTGAATCCTAATTTGGTCAAGAACTACTATAACTGAAGGTTTTGCAGTCTTGTGAATGGTACAAAGGTGGGGGTGTGTGTTTCCCTTTTTATGGTATTTGTTTAACTTTACATGTGTGGGTTTTAGCGCAGTAAAAACAAACCCTTCTGTGTTTAAATTCAAAAAGCCTACTGGACTGATTTCTTTGAAATCAACACATAAGTGGTAAGTGCAGAAACTGGGTCAAACCTCCATCCTTACGTATTACAAAGAAAAACGGAAAGCGAGGAGAAAGGCCGAGTCCTGACGTGTGTTCTCACCGGTCATAACAGTAAGTTGCTGTTTATGCTCTCTTCAACTATATAATGCCCATGCATGGAAAGGAAATGAAATCTGATGTAAAGCAATAGTAAGATTTTTTTGCAGATCCATTCTTGATAAAGCCCTCACGCTGTGTCAATTTCTTTCCATCTAAGTAGTTTATTTATCATTCAGTTGACAGAAATTTCACAGTGGATTTTTTCTGTAAGCAGCTTGTAAATTGAGCTGAAGATTCAAATTCTATAGGCATATAAATAATAAAAGGGTGGTCAAAGTTGGAGTAAGGCTTTTATGGGTATTCATGCATAGAGACAGAGGACATGGCTAAATTATTACATGAATAGTTTGCATTAGTCGTTACCAAGGAAGAAAATGATAGACTGGAGAAGTTGGGACTGTTTTGCTTGGAAAAAAGTCTAAGAGGAGATTTCTTAGAGGTATTCAAACTCATGTGGAGTCAGAACAAAATAGTTTGGAAGAAATTATTCCTACTCAGTACCTTAAAAAGGAAACACACATCCCAACTTTTGTGCCATTTATACATTCACAAAGATTGAGATTCAGCAGGCACAGATTTAAAGTAATTGGCAAAAGAAGCAGAAGTGAGACGAAAAAGACTTTTTCACACAATGAGTGGTTAAGGTCTGGAGCACACTGCCTGAGAGCGTGGTGGTGGCAGCTTAATTAAAGCATTTAAAATAGAATTAGACTTATCTGGAAAGGAAAATGTGTAAGGTTAAGGGGAGAAGGCAGAGGAATGGCACTAAGTGAATTACTTATTCAGAGAAGGGATGCACCCATGATGGACCAAATGGCCATTTTTGGTGCTGTAACAATAATGCATTGTTTTCCAGAAATAATAAATGGAAATTGCAGATTGAAACATAAAAAATTGTATTAAAAGCATTCCAGATTACATAACAAATAGAAGCAGAAGACCACATGGTCCATCTAGCTTTCAATACCACACAACACGATTATGGCTGATATTGGGCTTCAGTGTGACTTTCCAGCCTGCTCGCTATTTATCTTGATTCCCTGAGAGACCAAAAATCTGTCTACCTCAGCCTTAAACATATTAAATGATCACACATCCACAATCATTTGGATTAATTCCCAAGATTCATAACCCTTTGAATAAAAAAATCTTTCTTCATCTAAGTCTTAAATAATCATCCCCTTAGTCGGAAACTGCGTCCCCTTCTTCTAGACAGTCAGCCAGGGAAAACAAACTCTCACATCGAGATTCTATAGCCTCCCTGCACTGCTTTCTCAGCAGCGGGAAGCCATATGCCATTGGCCAGCAGCAGGATCTTCTGGTTCTGCTCGCTATCAATGGGATTCCCCGTTGTCACAACCCCATTTTCATTGGGAAATACACAGCAAAGGTGCACTGTTAGTGGGACCAGAAGATCCCACCGGCATGAAGGTCCGGAAGATGGTGAGCTCAGTTGTCTACCCTGTCAAATCCCCTTCGAATCTTGAAAATTTTAGTGAGGTCACCAATCATTCTTCTAATTACATGGGGAAGGCAGACCCAGTTTACCCAGCCTCTGATCTGAAAGACCAATTGCTGTATTGCCTCTAATACAAGTATATCCTTATTTAAATATGATCACTAAAATTGCAAACGGTACTGCATGTCTCATCGCAACAAATCCCTTCACCTGTTATCGTAAAAATTATTTATTCTTGTGTTCCAATCCCATTGCAATAAAAGGCCAGCATGCCATTTGTTTTCTTTATTGCATGCTATTTCCTGCTTGCTAATTACTTCTATCACTTTTATGAGTGCACAGAAGTTTTCCTGAACAGCACCATTTACAAACTTTAGGCTTTTTAACCAGTTTTTTCTACCTGGTCCAATGACCAAAGTGAATAAGCTCACACTTCCCACATTAGTGAACCGATCTACATTTCTCTGCAGCCTCTTTGTCCTCCTCAAAGCTTATGAACAAAATTCTCCACCACCTCACAGCCGCGTGTTTCCTACCTGCTGGAGGTGGCACGCTGTTTGCTAGCAGCAGGATTCCCTGGTTCCGCCACTGTCAATGGGAATTCACATTGATGTCACTCCATGCCAGCGGGAAACCCACAGGCAGGGGTACACTGCCAATGGGACTGGAGAATCCCGCCAGCATGAATGGCTGGAGAATCCCAGCCACACTCCTATTTAGCTTTGTACTGTCAGCAAACGTAGATACATTACTTTGTCTCTGTGTCTAATTCATTAATAAGGATTGTAAATAGCTGAGGTTCCAGCATTGATCCTTGCAGCAGTCCATTGAAAAACCACGTTGCTGCACATTTAATCTGAAGTGTCTTTTCCTCTGATGTGCCTCCCTCCTGTGGAGGATCACTTGATCTTTACCCTGTGACTGTTGCCAGCGGGTTTAGTGACAGTTGGAACTAATCAGGAAGTTATAAATCTATATTGCCCAAGCCTGGAGAAGAACGCATGTGACAGAATAATTAATTAATGATTTTTCTTCAACAAGTCAGTTCCTACAGCTTCCAGCTCACATGACAAAGCAATCAGCTGTTGTCGTATCTAATTGGGAAAATGGAGGGTATAAAAATAGGTCAGGTTGTACAAGCATAAAGTAAAAAGTTATACTAATATGATTCAGGAAAGGTATATCATATTATTTACCGGTAAGAGAACAGAGAAGGTTTGTGTTATAAAATTAGATTATTTTCAAAACTAAGTCTGTTCTTTTGCATTTTATAAATGCAGGACGCAACTGCGCTTGAATATTTGGATCATTGTACAAGATAATGATCTCACCCTCACAGGAAGCTAGCGTGTGAGGGACGATTGGTATCTGAAGATCTGCCAATTTTCAGTGAACCACATAAAGGCTCTTTGGATAGCGAGGAAATAGAAATGTCAAAGAAACAAAAAAGGAGGGCCCATCATGCATGTCAGGTGAATTCACCACCTGAGAAACAGGTCAGATATTATAGTTTAACAGGAGAAATGAAGCAGAATTTAAGACTGGCAAATAGATCTCAGAATAGAATGACACTTAAGAGGGAACCCAAAAATCTTATGCCAGCATTATAATATTAATAAGTAGTTAGAGATGGACCAGGTCTTATTATAGATAGAGTGAGGGCAAGATTAGAGAACTTAATGGGTTCTTGGTTGGCAAATTGACTTTAAGTCTACTAAGGAAGAGTAATATGACAAAATGATGGTAGAAGCAGAAATAGTGGATGCAATGGATGGTGTGAAAATTGAAAAAAGGAGGAACTGGAAAGACTGCCTATGTTCAGGGTAGATGCATACCCTGGTCCAGATGGCTTGCATCCCAGAGGAATGGTTGCTCAAGGAAATGGGTGGTGGGGGTGGGGGTGGAGAGAACATAAGAATCTTAATCTTAGCCTTAATCTTTCAACCTTTCCTAGGTGGGGGAGTGGGGGGAGTGCCACAGATTTGGAGAGTGGCAAATGTGACACCCTTATTCAGGATAAGGTGTAAGGACAGTTCCAGCAAGTACAGGCAATTAGTTTAACATCAGTGATGGGTAAGGTTTTGGAATCCATAATCGGGTAAATAAATCCACAGGCACTTGGAGATATTTGAGCTAATTAAATGGAACCAGCACACATTTGTAAAGGCATATTTTGCTTGACTAATCTAATTGAATTTTTTGAAGTAGCAGGGAAGATTGATGAAAGGAAGTTTGTAGATGTTATCAAAATGGATTGTGAGAAAGCATTTGGTATAAAAATAACTGATTAACATAATGGAGTCATATGGAATGAGAAGGATCAAAAATTGGCTTGAGGACATAAAACAGTGAGTTGCAGTAAACGGTTTTTGTAGACAGTGGTGGTTCTTTAGGGTTAATGTTAGGATTGTTGATTTGGTGATTCAAAACTTGGAGTGCAACAGTGAGGATGATTCAAATTGTTAGCAAAGGACATAGATGTAAGTAAAACATATTCCTGAAATCACACTGATATGGGATTTAACGTGAGGGTGTGATTCCAGCATGTAGCCACAATAATGAGATGCAAATTTATTAAAATTAACTTCCTGATTTTCAATAGCAGCAAATGCCACTGATAGGGGAGGGGGCAATCACACCCTGGATTTGGTTTGCTGGGAAATGTGCCCAAGGCCTTCAATTTTCCATTCTCACCACTGAGTTCGCCTGCCCTAATTGGACATGGCACATCTCAGCCTTGGAGTGGTCTTGTTTTGCGTTGTGTGATTGAAAGTTGGATTTTTTGAAGATCTGTTTGTCAGAGAAAGAAGATAGGGCTGTTTAACATGCCTTTACTAGAAATATGTATTATGCCTTATCTTGTATTATTTGCTGTCAGCATTTCTTGAGGATTTCATTCTCATTACAGGACCACTGAGAATTTGTTTCACATTGGTGGGTTTCTTTCCTATCTCAGTCAGGTGAATAACTGGCTTTTATTTTATCAGATCCGGATAATAATTTGAAATGGCAATTGTCAGGCTAACAGTTGGTTGATGATTGGTGGCTGCACTAGTGAAACATGCGGAGTGCTTCAAAATATTCCAAAAATAGTAAATTAGCTCCGAGCCAGAAAGCATCTGCAGGTTCTTCCTAGTTACCCCAGTAGGCATTTGTACTTTGGTTGTCAACTTTCTGTAATTAATGATGCATCGGAAAGCCTTTGGGTACTTTTACTTGATTTTTAAAAATTCAATGTTTTGTTTTGATAAAAAGAGGTGATTTTCATTCTGCTACAAAGCATAGTGCAGGAATCAGCACCATTTCAATAGGTGAAAAAGTTAAGTACATGAAATTGGGTTAACATGACAGGCCATGCAGTAACAAGTCAAAATCCTCACAGCAAGTGATACCATGAGACCATGAAGAATTTATTTTGTTTATGTTTTATTCTGATAAAATTGCCTCTTCAAGGTAAGAAATCTCATGACAGGGGGTTGGAATGCTTTTGCTTCTTAAATCTAAGGTTAGTGTTGAGCACTTCTGTGGGTCAACCATTGCAAGTTAATTTGTATTCCAGAAATCACTGAACTGCCAGGATGCTCTTTGTTACAGCCTCAGAAGAGCAACTTCCACCTCAGTGTGATTCCATTCTCTCTTTGTGAATGGCCCAATAAATACAAATCAGACTGAAGATTTCACAATTGCATTATTATTTAGAAGCATGCCTCTTTTTTCACAGGGATGCAAGTTTGGAGGGAGTGATTCTCCAGCTATCTTCATTGTTGTGACGCTTTGCTAATAATGGCATTCCCTTGACATTCACTGAATCCCCCTATGTCAACATCCTTGGGGTTACCATTGACCAGAAACACAACTGGACTCACCACATTAACACAATGACTACAAGAGCAGGTCAGAGGCTAGGAATACTGCAGCAATTAACTCACCTCCTGACCCTCTAAAGCCTATCCACCATCTGCAAGGCACAAGTCAGAAGTGTGATGGAATACTCCCCACTTGCCTGGATGGGTGCAGCTCCAATGACCCTCAAGAAGCTTAACACATTCAGGACAAAGTAGCCCACTTGATCAGCATGACATTCACAAATATCCATTCCGTCCACCACTGATGCTTAGTAGCAGCAATGTGTACTATCTAAAAGATTCACTGTAGGAATTCACCAAAGATCCTTAGACATACTTTCCAGACCCATGACCACTTCCATCTTAAAGGACAAGGGCAGCAGATACATGGGAACACCACCACCTGCAAGTTCCCCTCCAAGCCACTCCCTGACTTGGAAATATATCACTGTTCTTTCACAGTCAGTGGGTTAAAATCCTGGAATTTTCTCTCTAACAACCTTGTGGGTCAACCCACAGCACATGAGCTGCAGCAATTCAAGAAAACAGCTCACCACCACCTTCTCAAGGGTAATTAGGGATGGGTAATAAATGCTAGCCAGCCTGCAATGCCCATGTCCCACGAATGAATTTTTAAAAATCCTATTTAAAGCAATCAGGGGAAATCTTGCCAATATAGTTACTATTATATGCATTAATGATGGCAAGGGTGCCAATCATTTATAAGAAATTATTCAAATGTCTTGTGGGTTCATTTATTAATTCTCTAGGCACATTGAATAGATACAAATGGGTATAAAGCTTGCAGATATCAGCAGCAGGGATGTGGGCGTCATGTTCTGCTCCATGGCAAAATGAAATTGAGGTTGGATCATGTGACACACTTCCCTTAAAGTGATGGCATGCTGCTATCCCTTTAAAGGCAAATTACATTTACACCGCTGCTAGCACATAGTGACAAGAGAAAATCTGATCTGCTGTGCAGTTGTGCAGGTTAGTTGCCGCAGGGAATTTTTGGCTCTAAATAGCTTTGACAGTACAAAGACAAAATCTCATTTACACTGTGACAATTACAAAAATGTATTTGCTGCAGCAGTTCAGTGCAGAACAGTTTCCAAACACAAATCTCTTTTTATTTTGGTAAGAAATTCACTTCTCAATTGTGATCACACTCCCCATAGAATTAATGGAAATGAGATTTCATGTTCTAGCAGAATTTTCTTTGCAAAAAAAAATGTCAGGCTGAAAAATTTAAATGCAACAGTTACAGTGCATAAAAGAATAAATCCTGCATTTGCTTACCAGAGGTTGTGAAGGGTAAATTCTCACAAGTATTGAATTGTGGCCCTTGGCAAGGACAGAGCCATAATTGCATTTCAAATAAAGGATTCCAGACTTTGAGAAGATCTGTTCTGATATCTCTTTATTATCATAGCCATTTTTCATTTGCCATTTTCTTATTAGAATCTAGAGTATAGCACACTTTTTTAAAGGGCAGTTACTCATAGATTTAGTAACGGTTCATTCTCCTTTCAAGAATCTATGTTCAGAGCTGCTTTTGAAAACATTTCTATTATCGATATGCTGCATGTGGAATAAAACGTGCCCCCTTAAGTGTATATTGAGATGATGCATAATTCTGGAATGTATAATTTACCAGGAACATTTTTTTTCATACAGTCTCAACATTCTCCGTCAACGTTCATGATTTACTGACACAGTTTTTCCACAACACTTTCTCACTTTACTTTGGGTTCAGCCATGGGTGAAATGCGAAATCACCATCTGCAACTTATGCCATTTAGTTTATGCACAATAGTTAATCCTTGTCTCATAAAGATTAGCATATTGTGGTATCAGGTCAGAATCTATTTTTCAGAACTGCACAGAGGTATAAAAAGAAAATGAGCAGCATATGCATTCAAAGAATAGTGTTGAAATGGCAAGGAATAAAGCTAAGGGAGAGCTTAATAGACTTGGTGCTCAATATGTCCAACTAATCTAGAATAGCAATTAACAAAGTCAATTGAATATTGAGCTACATAACTAAAACATTTGAATGCATCAGGAGAGGTTGTGATCAGACTATACCTTGCTCTAATTAGATTACACCATTACAAGTGCATTCAGTTCAAATTGCTACCAAGGGGAACCACAGCACTGCAGAATTGCAAAAAGGAATCTCAAGGCTATTCTCATTGAAATATGTCTGAGTGATAGGAAAGACCAGAGGAACTTGAGTCATCAGCTATGAAAGGCTGAGTTACATCTATCGTGAAGTACAAGATAGATAAGTATGTGGAAAAGGTAAATTGTGAGCAAAAGAAGCAACTTCACTCCCCCGATTAAAAATGACAAAAAGAAGGGAAGTTTGATTTGATTTATTATTGTTACATATTGTTATTATCACATATCTTAGTAGGCAGTGAAAAATATTGTTTCTTGCACGCTATACAGACAAAGCATACCATTCATAAAGGAAAGGAGACAGTAATAGCTAGGGTGTAGAAAATGATCAACTTAATGCAAGGTTGGTCCATTCAAAAGTCTAAAGACAGCAGGGAAGAAGCTGTTCTTCAGTCAGTTGCTACGTGTCCTCAGACTTTTGTATCTTTTTCCCAACGGAAGAAGGTGGAAGAGGGAATGTCATCCTCAATACCAGTGCGATCATCCTGAACACTGGTGCCCCACAAGGCTGTGTTCTCAGCCCCCTCCTATACTCTTTATCTACCTGTGACTGTGCAGCCAAATTCCCCTCCAATTCGATTTTCAAGTTTGGAGATGACACCACCATAGTGGGTCAGATCTCAAACAATGATAAGACACAGTACAGGAATGAGATAGAGAATCTGGTGAACTGGTGCGGCAACAATAATCTCTCCCTCATTGTCAACAAAATGAAGGAGATTGTCATCAACTTCAGGAAACGTAAAGGAGAACATGCCCCTGTCTACATCAACAGGGACAAAGTAGAAAAGGTCAAGCACTTCAAGTCTTTAGGTGTCCAGGTCACCAACAACCTTTCCTGGTCCCCCCATGCCTACACTATAGTTAAGAAAGCCCACCAATGCTTCTACTTTCCCAGAAGATTAAGGAAATCTGACATGTCAGCTACAACTCTCACCAACTTTTACAAATGCACCATTGAAAGCATTCTTTCTAGTTGTATCATAGCTTGTTATGGCTCCTGCTCTGCCCAAGACCACAAGAAACCACAAAAAGTCATGAATGTGGCCCGATCACCATGCAAACCAGCCTCCCATCCATTGACTCTGTCTACACTTCCTGCCGCCTTGGCCGAACAGCCAGCATAATTAAGGGCCCCTCACAGCCCAGACATTCGCTCTTCCACCTTCTTCCTTCAAGGAAAAGATACAGTCTGTGGTCACATACCAACTGACACAAGAATAGTTTCTTCCCTGCTGCCATCAGACTTTTGAATGGTCTCATCTTGCATTAAGTTGATCTTTCTCTACACCCTAGCTATAACTGTAACACTGCATTCTGCACTCTCTCATTTTCTTCTCTATGAACGGTATGTTTTGTCTGTATAGTGCGCAAGAAACAATACTTTTCACTGTATGTTAATACCTACAATAATAATAAATCAAATCAAAATGTCCAGGATGCATGGGGTCCTTAATTATGCTGGCTGGTTTTCCAAGGAAGTGGGAAGTGTAGACAATGTCAATAGGTTGGAGGCTTGTTTGAGTGATGTTCTGGGCTTCACTCACAACCATTTATAGTTTCTTCAGGTCTTGGACAGAGCAGGAGCCATGCCAAGCTGTTACACATCCAGAAAGAATGCTTTCTATAGTGCATCTGTAAAAGTTGGTGAGAGTCATAGCAGACATGCCAAATTTCCTTAGATTTCTGAGAAAGTGTTAGTGGGCTTTCTTAATTATAGTGTTGGCATGGGGGGACCAGGATAGGTTGTTGGTGTTCTGGACACCTAAAATCTTGAAGCTCTCGGCCATTTCTACTTTGTCCTTATTGATTAAACAGGGGCATGTTTTCCACTATGCTTCCTAAGATCGGTGACTATATCCTTCATTTTGTTGACATCGAGGGAGAGAATATTATCATTTCACCAGTTCACCAGATTCTCTATCTCTTTCCTGTACTCTGTTTCATTTTTGTTTGAGATCCAACTTTAAGTACTTAGTTTGAAAAAAAAACTTTTTAAGCCTAAAATAATAAATGCATACATTTAAGAAATACTTCTATAACTTTGTTTACATGTGTTTGTACCTTTTGCACAAAACAATTTTTTTTGGTCTAACTCTTCAAAATAATAACAACGTCATTCCAGGGTTCCATCAAACTCTTGGGAGGTCAAAATGGCTATATGGCCGGAAGTGTTTGGGAAACCCTAGCTTGGATAGTTTTGTGCTCTCCGAGTGGAACTTGAACTTGCGATTCAGAGATGAGAGCACCTCAGTTAAAAATGCAATATCTTTGTCCTCCTCTTTAAATCCATCCAAACCCCCATGATCGTCTCCAGGAATAAATCAAAGAATGTTCACAGTGGTGGGGAAGTCCAGAATTAGGGGTTATAGTTTGATGATAAGGGATAAACCTGAGGTGAGGAGAAATTTCTTACCCAGAGGGTGGTGAATGTGTGGAATTCACTACCATAGAATATAGCTGAGGTCAAAACATTGTGTTTTCAAGAAGAAATTAAGTCCCGTTCTTGGGATTAATGGGATCAAGGGATATGTGGGGGGGGGGGCGGGTGGGAATCAGGATATTGAATTTGATGATCGTAATAAATGATGGAGCAGTCTCAAAGGCCTACTCCTGTTTCTAGTTTCTATAATACGAGCACCAGATCCTGGCCGTGCCCTCTATTCCTAGAATTTTGGTTCCATTGTGTATGCCTAATTCCTTTTGCTTTGCCATCAAAAGCCAATCTTTCAGTGACTAAAGCCCTGCCCTTTGGAACACTCTCTAAAACTAATTCACCTTCAAGTTTCACCCAGTCTTTAAAAGCCACATAACATTCCATCTCTTCAATCAGTGAGGTAAAATTGGTGGCTACAAAACAGCCAACTGATCCCATTCCATCAGTTTCCTGACAGTTTTACATGGGGATCAATGTTTGGATGTCACGTGGGTTTATTTATTAATGTCATGAATAGGTTTACATTAGCACTGTAATGAAGTTACGTGAAAATCCCCTAGTTGCCACACTCTGGCGCTTGTTCAGGTACACCGAGGGAGAATTTAGCATGGTTAACGCACTGAACCAGTACACCTTTCTGACTGTGGGAGGAAATCGGAGCACCCAGAGGAAACCCACACAGACAAGGGGAGAATGTGCAAACTCCACACAGACAGTTACTGAAGCTGGGAATGGGGCACAGGTCATTGGCAGTATGAGGTAGCAGTGCTAACCACTGTGCCACCATGTAAGTTTTGCTGTATTTGGTATCATTCGCCTGACCGCAAAGGTATGCAGAAGACTACTGTTAAGGGAACTGGCAGCCAAAACGAATAATCTATCCACTAATCCTCTTTCACTGTCCGGGGGAGGAAGATGCCTAACTATCACTCAGTGGGATGAATTTTCAATTTCACCAGATGAGCAATAGTCTGGTGGAGTGGATGAATGAAGTAGAAACCATTGAATTCTCATCCACTGATTTTGGTGAAATGAAAATCAGATTGACATGATGAGCGAGTCACTTCAGTCGATTGCTGTCCATTCAGCAAAGGTGGAAATTTGTTCCATTTGTTTAATTATATATGAACACCTAGCATCCAACCATGGACTGGAACAGTGCTGGACACATTACACTAAACACATCTGATGTTCAACCACATTTTCATATTTGTTTCTTATTTTTCGCTTGTAAATCAAATGCTGCAAGTTTCAACAACTTGACAGCTCAATTTTGAAGAGAATTTGCTTGTGGCCTGACACCAGAATGCCGTATCTCATCAGTAGATTCCCCGGCTTCACAGTGACAGCTGGACTGGGAACGATGGGAGCAGCATGCATGGCAAAGCTGGCAAATTGGGTGGAAAACATATGATTCAGTGCGAGGGCGGCAACTGAGGCAAGAAAGCCTTGTGGTTGACCCAGCGGTCTATTAATGATTACCACTGCTCTGACAGAAGAACTTCCGTGTGAAATTTTAATCCCTTTATTTTGCCTTCGATCCATTTCCCTTGGTATGCGAAGGCTGCATGCTCAAAGCTAAAATATCACAGCTAAGCTGTCACTGCAAAGCAAAAGAATTCAAAACACTCAGACAGTTTTAAAATAACATAATTGAATAAGGATACTGAATGCTAGACAATGGAAAAAATAAAAACGAATCATAGAATCAGTGATTCCATGCTTGCTTCTTATGTAGCCTCTAAAAAACAAATAACCAAAGTGCAGTAACATATAATGGTATTAAAATGCATTCATTAGTGACCAGAAACCACTTGTTTTACACTTTCATGAGTGTGCACCACATTGACTAGACCACCATTTATTGCTCATTCCAAATTCTCCTTGAGAAGGAGGTGGTGAGCTGCCTTTTTGATTTTTGCAGGCAGATACATCCACAGTGTGAAGAGAGTCCCAGAGCTTTGGCCCAGTGACAGTAAAAGAACAGCAATATAGTTTGAAGTCAGGATGATGCGTGGCTTGGAAGGCAACTTGAAGGTGGTGGTGTTCACATGCATCCGTTGCCCTTGCCTTCTACATGGCAGTGGTTGGTGTTTTGGAAGGAGCTGTCAAATAAGCCCAGATGGGATTCTACAATGCATCTTGTAGTCGGTATACACAGCTGCCACCGTGCGATGCTGGAGAGAATAAATATTGAAGGTGGTTGATGTGTGCCGCAATTAAGCAGGCTGCTTTGGCCTGCATAGTGGTGAGAATCTTCAGTGTTGTTGGAGTCACATTCATCTGGAGTCACATTCATCCAAGGAAATGAAGACGATTCTATCAAACACCTGAGTTATACCTAGTAGGTTGTGAACAGGCTTTTAGTGGGTGAGGAGATGAGTTACTGTCTGTGTGGAGTTTGCACGTTCTCCCCATGTCTGCATGGGTTTCCTCCGGATGCTCCAGTTTCCTCCCACAGTCTGAAAGACATGCTGGTTAGACTGTGGCGGCTTGGGGAATTTCATGGTGACTTCATTACAGTGTCAACGTAAGCCTTACTTGTGACTAATAAATAAACTTTACTTTTGATGATCACCATTACTGAGACAAGTTTTTAATTTCAGATTTACAATTTAAGTTCCACAAGCAACTGTGATGGGAATTGGAGCCATGTCCCCAGAGCATTAACCTACTCCTCTGGATTATTAGTCCAGTGACACTATGTCGCCACTTTCATGAGGCAATTCTCCCAGCCCATTCTGCTGCTCCAATAGTGCAGTGGGCCAGGAGACATAAGCATCGGCCATTTGGCGGGCTCTCTACTGAGTGCCACTGTCTCTGTGTGTCTCCAGCCTCCAAAATTCCAGTGTCGTCAGCTCTGCACTGGTATTTGGCGTGGAGCTGATTAAGATATTTAGATCACAATTTCAATATCATTAGCAGGCTCAGAACTGAAGTCTCCCAGCCCTCTAGCTGCTTTCTCCTTCCCCGCCCCCACCCCCACACCCGCCATGTGTGTCTCACTCCAGTGGGGTTTACAACAGCTCCCCACTAATGGTGAGCTGGCAGCTGATCCCACTGGAGTGATGGGAGGCCATGGAGGCCCCCTAGGAGGTTGATGCAAGGGGTGCCACCTGGGCATTGCCAGCTTGGCACTGGCCCCCTGGCACTGCCCAAGGGGGCAAAGTGGCAATGCCTGGGGGCACTTTGGCACTGCCCACCAGGCATTGGTGGGGTGGGCCTATTGGGGGTGTGGCCTGCGGGAAGGGCTGGGGGATCCTGCTGCAGCTCTGAAGTTGGGATCAGTGACAGAGGGAGGGAAGGGCTGAATAGGGTTGGCCATCAGGGTGGGAGGGTGGGAGGCTAGGTTGGTGGGAGGTCGGGGCTGCCATTTTTGGGGGGGAAGTGGAAGATCAGGCCTGCCTGGGGCGGGGGGGGAGGGGGGGGGCGTTGCAGGTGCAGGAGGAGTGGAGAGTGAGCTGGGCCAGTTGTTTGGGGGAGGGGCGGGGGGACCCTGGCCAGGAGATATCTGGAAAGTTGGCCCAGAGACGTCTGGAAAGTCAACAATCAGATTGTAGGGAGATTGGAGTGGCAGCGATGCTGGGTCGTGGGGCTGGCCAGTGAGCAGGAGGCAGGCAGTGCGGGGGCACTGCACATGCATCAATCTCCACTATGACAATTTGGTGCATATGCAGCAGTCCTCTCAGCACCAAGCTGCCAGCCTCTTCAGCGAGAATAGGCCCTACCCAATGATTTTTTTTAAGTTGAGATTCATGCTAGGACACTTTGTGTTGCACAGAGTGTGGGAAATTCATTCTGAAAATCCCACTAAAAAAACAGTGGAATTACTCCAGTTTATACGCAAATTTGACACTTAGAATTTTTTGGGAGAATCCCAGCCCACATTCTTGCAGTCCTCAGATTTTACCTACACACACTATAATTGAACCATCTGATAATGAGCAAGTACCCATCTGACATAATTCACTACTGTATCAATATGTAGTTTCTTTGAGGAGAGAGGCATAAATATATTTAGAATGACTTTAGCTAGGACTCAATGTGGATATTTTTGCTAGGTTTTAATATTGGATTCAGGAGAATTTGCCTGTCATGTAGTAAGAACAGCATGATTTAGACTGCATTACACTGCAGAGGTGGGGGACCATTGGCTGGCAGTGGATCAGCTTATTATGGTGGGGCCTGAAAGAGCATGCTTTCTCCTTCAAGTCCCATGAAGCAATTCCAAAGTTAGCATTTGCCAGAGCCCCTCTGTTTCACCATCAGCAGAGAAGAACGGAATTGTACACCATCAATTACTTGATGAAAGAATTCCGTTTAGTCAACTTAGAATGCTGGGAAATCAGCCCAGTGACAAGTCTTGTGAAGGATTGTGGGTGTGCTTACGATTATTTTGGCTGGCTGCTTTGCTGGGTCAGGTAGTGAGGCGTGCCAATAAATTTGGTCTTGGCAAACTACAAAATTTGAGGAACTGATAATGAAAAACAATGCTAACAGTTGCAGAGAGAGATAAGGTAGCAAGATCTGTAGATCTGATAACATTCTTTATTAAAAACAACACACATGGTTAACATCACTGATTGAAGAGAACAACATTCTACAAAAAATTGCTAAAAGTGAAATTTAAGAAATTTGAGACTTCTGCTCATAGCACACGTCCTTAGAAATGAAGAAGAAAGATAGAATGAGAATGGTGAGGTGACAACTATAAAGGAATTCTGTGAGAAAGGAGTGGTGGAAATAGTTTTTAAATTATTTAGGGGATGTGGGTATTGCTGGTTAGGCCAGCATTTATTACTCATCCCCAGTTGCCCTTGAGAAGGTAGTTATGGGTTGCCTTCTTGAACGGCTGTTGTTCCTGAGATGTAGGAGCAGTCACAGTGCTGTTAGAAAGGAGTTCCAGGATTTTGACCCAGAGATAGTGAAAACAGTGATATACTTCCTAGTCAGGATGGTGAATGACTTGGAGGAGAACATCCAGGTGATAGTTTTCCCAGATATCAGCTGATCTTGTCCTTCTAGATGGTAGTTATCATGCGTTTGGGAGATGCTGTCTCAGGAAGTTTGGTGAGTTCCTGCAATGCATCTTGTAGATGGAAGACACTGGCGCTAATGTGCATCAGTGGTGGAGGTAGTGAATGTGCATGGATGGGGTACTAATCAGATGGGCTGCATTGTCCTGGACAGTGTCAAGCTTCTTGAGTGTAGTTGCAGTTGCACTCATCACAGCAAGGGGAGAGCATTCCAGCACATTTCTAACTTGAGCCTTGTAGATAGTGAAATGGCTTTGGGAGTCAGGAGGTGAGTTACTCACTCCTGGATTGCTAACCTCTGACATGCTCTTGTAACCACAGTATTTATATGGCTAGCCCAATTCATTTTCTGGAACACCTAGATAACAAAGACACTTATGTCAGACTCCTATTTATTGACTGTAGCTCAGCCTTCAACACAATTATTCTCACAAAACTCATCTTCAAATTCCATGGCCTGCGTCTCTGCGACTGGATCCTGAACTTCCTAGCCCACAGACCACCATCAATGAGGGTAGGCAACAACACCTCCTCCACAATCATCCTCACCACCAGTGCCCCCAAGGCTGTGTTCTTAGCCCTCTATACTCCTTATACACGAATCACTGTGTAGCCAAATTCCCTTCCAACTTAATTTTCGAGTTTGCTAACAACACCACCGTGGTGGGTCAGATCTCAGACAATGACGAGACAGAGTACAGGAATGAGGTAGGGAATCTGGTGAACTGGTGCGGCGACTATGAACTCTCCCTCAATGTCAACAAAATGAAGGAGGGTGTCATTGATTTTAGGAAGCATAGAGAACATGCCCCTGTATATATCAACAGGGAAGAAGTAAAAAGAGTCGAGAGCTTCAAGGTTTTAGATGTCCAGGTCACCAACAACCTGTCCTGGTCCTACCGTGCCGACATTATAGTTAAGAAAGCCCACCATCGCCTTTACTTTCTCAATAGACTAAGGAAATCTGGCATGTCAGCTACAACTCTCTCCAACTTTTACAGATGCACCATAGAAAGCATTCTTTCTGGTTGTATCACAGGTTGGTATGGCTCCTGCTCTGCCCAAGACCGCAAGAAACTACAAAAGGTTGTGAATGTAGCCCAATCCATCATGCAAACCAGCCTCCCGTCCATTGACTCTGTCTACACTTCCTACTGCCTCAGCAAAGCAGCCAACATAATTAAGGACCCCATGCACCTTGAACATTTTCTCTTCCACCTTCTTCCTTTGAGAATAAGATACAAACATCTGAGGTCATGTACCAGCCAACACAAGAACAGCTTCCTCCCTGCTGCCGTCAGACTTTTGAATGGACTTACCCTGCATTAAATTGATATTTCTCTACATCTTCGCTATAACTGTAAAACTACATTTTGCACTCTCTCATTTCCTTCTCTATGAACAGTATGCTTTGTCTGTATAGTGCATAAGAAACAATACTTTTCACTCTATATTAATATATGTGACAATAATAAATCAAATAGAATTATGATTTTACATCCTCAATGAAATTTATATCTACCTGTTGAGCTTTCTCAATAGGAATGAATGACAATGCATCTTTTGTTTGTTGCCTTGGACATATTTGTCATTTGGTTTCTTGCTTGTTACAAGCTGCTCTTCCATGCACAGGGCTTATGATCTCTTCACCTGTTGTCATGGGAAATTGTCTGCTTGGTTTTCTCTCAGTTTTCACACAGTTCTACTCGGTTTCAATGCTCCCACTTCAGAATACCCATTTAGTTTTCTAAGACCTGTGATAATTTTTGAAAAGTCTGTCCTGAAGTTACTTGGCTTCCAAATTCATCAACTTTGTACACAAGTTGTAGATATGTGCACAATTTCTGACTTAACTGTGAACACTCATTGTTGAGGATCATGTATTGTGTCATGTCTGACCATTATGTCATTTGCACTATGCCTATGGCATAGAGTAGGGTACTAACCTATTCCTTACTAATTTCCTTTGGTCCAGACGTTGTTCTGTACCTGGTAAACCCCTGTGGTGCCAATTCTGCCACATTTTGGTTTGATCTGGACCTTGCATGAGAAATAAAGACTCTGGAAAGGGTGGAATTTTCTCATTGTCTTTGCTTCAGTATAGTTTTATCTTGAGATCCATTCTTGTGCTGTCCTAGTTCTGCAGTTGTTTTCCTTGATGCTTCTTGCAGTGGTTGGGCTCTTCATTGATTGCTTTCTTCATTGTGTTTTCTGCTGTCACTATCTTTTATCATCATTTTGGGTCTGAGATAAAACTTTGTCATTTGTATTTACAAATATTACTGAAAACAAGACTGTTGGTGTACTCAATCTTTTACCTAACATAACATTAAGCATGTATAACACAGACTCAGCCCCACTGGGAGAGGTGAACAGTCAGAGAGTCATGCACCCTCAATATAAATGCTCCCAGGAGGGATACAACAGCTTCAAGTATGATGAAGTCAATCGGTTTCTCAGATCAGAAAGGAAACCTTCCCAGTGTTTTTGTTTGACCAGCAATTGTGACCTTTTATGCCTATAACCTCATCTTTGGGGTATGGAGCCTTTCCTCCGGTTGATCACAAGGCGCACGAGCAGAAGATTGCCTCCATGGAGACGCTAGCCTTGGCACTCTAGGGGGTCACTCCAATGCCAAGAAAATCTCAGCTGAGTCCATCTCTTCCCCTCATTAGCTTCCTAACTTCTAATTATTGGCAATTTGCCCTGTTGGATGGGTAGCAGCTTCCATTGATCACCGACCTCTGATAAGATCAGCACACAATGACAGGAACACATTCGCCTATTGAAACGCATCGGCCAAATCAACAGGCTTGCTCCTTGTTCTGTCTTTTATGGGATAGAGAAGGTTCCATACTCTATTTTAACCTGGATCACTTGCCTTTCATGTGCTTTGCTCCCATTGAAAAATAAGACTGACACATCTGGATTACCCTGATCTGATGGTATCATTCTATTTAACTAGTCAAATTATTCCTGTAGCTAGCATTGATTTATACAAGGACCACAGACTTTTTTATTAAGCCTATCATTTTTACCAGTATTGGAATGTTAGAGAGAGCCACCAGAGCTTCCAGCTGATGAATAATATCTGAGGGAACTTTTTCAGGTTACTAATTATGCAAATGTTTACAATTGCAGAATACAATAAAGTTGAAATTATTAACTTCATTATATTTATAGAATCATATATATCATAGAATCTTACAGTGCAGAAGGATGCCATTCAGCCCATCAGGTCTGTACCGACAACAATCCCAACTAGGCCCTATTTCCGTAATCCCATACATTTACCCTGCTAATTCCCCTGACACTTGGATCAATTTAACGTGGCCAATCAACCTAACCCACACATTTTTGGACTGTGGGAACAAACCGGAGCACCCCCAGGAAACCCACATAGACATGAGGAGAAAGTGTAAACTCCACACAGACAATGACCCAAGGCCAGAATTGAACCCAGGTTCCTGGCACTGTGAGGCAGCAATGCTAACCACTGTGCCACAGTGTCGCCATGCCATCCACTGTACCTTCTCATGCCTTCACATCTTTCCTGTGGAGCATCAGCTCTCCAGCTGGCAACCAAGACCCCACGACCACACAAGCCAGTAAGTCCATATCCATTTTGAGACTAGATTATGTGAAATAAAATAAAAGATATAATTGATGTCTGTCTTTACTGCTGTTCCAACCACAATGGGAAAACTTAACCAATAGAAGAGATATTCATGGCTTAATATGAATATTGGTTACACTTCAATCCCGAGGGAGCACGAGCTTCAATATTTTTGCTCTTTCGGATTGCAGAGGAACCTGACCCAGTACAGCCCACATCAGGCTCAGCTCAGGAATTCAGCACGTTAACCCAGACCTTAGTTTTACAACCTGAACCATTAGTTATTTCCAGGAGATAACTAATTAGCCATCAGAGAAAGCAATGCAATGCTACCAAGTGCTATAAAGCACAAGTTTCACCATTAATCACATTCTATTTGTGTGAGATGTGATAACTACGAAGTAAAATTTACTGCATTTAATTCTTCATCAAACTCAATATGCACAGCAGGTGGTTTCTGGAACATGAGTACACTTTGTTCTACAGATTGCAATTGTCCTTTCTTTTACTCAAGTGTGAATTTTATCAGGGGCAACATAACCTTCTTTGCTCTTATTTACGTGATATCACATGAACAATGAGATACTGCAACTCCTTCTTTGCTCATTCACTGCATTGGAAATATACAAGATATGGTCCCTTTGTCCAAATCAAACCTGCAAATTCATTTTATCAAGGTCAAAAAAATCCCTGCTGGTTCCTTTCATCTTTGCGTGTATGTATAAAGCAAACTTCGATTACAGCTCAAATTGAAAGCTGGGGAAATGCAGCTTCCTGGTTTATGGATTTAGATCAATCAGGAATAGCCTTTACTAATCCTCCAGATCATAAAAATGTGTTATTTCTTTATCCACTATGACCTCTCCACAGTATTCAATATGTCAGCCAAATTGTTGTCTCTCTGCTGTGTTGTCCATTTCAATAGTCCCATCTGTTACCAATCTATATGCAGCAAGGGCATTCCAATAACAGATTCTCTTCATCCTCCTACACCACCATTCATTGGCCCCTACTTCTTATCATTCGCTGATCAATGGTGACATTATCTGCACACATCAGTTTTGCATTCATATTTTGGGCAGCCAGTTCCATCTCCCCAGCATGTCCTTGTCCAACAAATACTTCTGTGCTAAATGACCACCTAACTTATCAGTAAGTTATGGATGAGTCAATGTTTTCACCAATTGAATAAAAAGACCAAAGCCATCATTTTCAACCTCAAGGCAGAGTTTGATTCATTTTCTATTGCTGGTTGCCTCTTTAAGTAAATATCCACTTGCATTTATATAATGCCTTTTATATAAGACTAACATAACAAGCCTCACAAGAGCATTATCAGACAAAATTCAACATCGAGCCACATAAATGCAAGGACGAAAAAAATATCCACTATTCAATAAGTTTGTAGCTTATATTGATTGGAAATCCCTCAGGGTTAGGAGTCCGGATGGTGAGGCATTTGTTAAGTGTGTCCAGGAAGTTTTTTTTGAACAATGCATAGATAGTCCAACTAGAGAGGGGGCTATACTGGACCTAGTACTGGGGATTGAATCCAGCCAGGTCATCAAAGTTACAGTGGGGGAACATGTGGCGGTGAACAGTAACAATTTTGTATGTTTTTGGATTCTCATGGAACAGGCGTTGTCCTCGGGTTAAAGTGCTAAATTTGGGGAAGGCTAAATACAATCAGGTTAGGCAGGACTTGGAGACTTAATTGGGAGAAGCTGTATGAGGATAAATCCACATCGGGCATGTGGAAGTCTTTTAAGGAGCAGTTGATCTGAGTGCAAGGCAGGCATGTGCCTGTGAAAAGGAAGAACAGGAAAGGCAGGATTCAGGAATGGTGGATGACTAGGGAAATTTCAAGTCTAGTCAAAAAGGAAAAGGATGCATATGTTAGGTCTAGGCAACTAAGAACAAGTGAAGCATTTGAACAATACAGGGAAAGTAGAAAAGAACTCAAATAGGGTGTTAGGAAGGCAAAAAGAAGTCCCAAGACATTTTATACATTGTAGAAAGGAATGAATGAATTAAGTCTCCTGAGACCGTATAGAACTTAATAAAAGATGGCCTTATTCAACATGCATGAGGTATAGCAGAACTCATGGCTATAATTCCAACTTGCTTCCTAGCTACTCTACTGATCGTTGGTTCTTACATCTTCTTATACCTCTTCTTTACATTACAAGGCATTACATTTACACTAGGTCATCATATTGTCACTTTGAATTGGTTGCAGTTGTGTTTTTGATCACATTAGAGCATTTCATTATCTTGTGTGCTTTAGTTTTAATCATTTTCTGGACATTTCCTGTCCACCTGTTTACAATATCACAGCATTTGTCAAACTGATTTCAATGATGTGTTAATTGTCTTGTCTCCTGGATACTTGATTAATTTTTCAGAGGCACAGTGACTCCTTTAGCCATTTTGGAGCCTTGATAAGTGATATCAATTCTTTTATGGTTGCTGTAACTGTGGAATGATCTCACCTGGAGTGTGACTGTTTTAGTGCTAAATGAAATGTAATTATTTGTAATTTGTCATGTCTGCCTGTAGTGAGTGTGGATACTACAGTGTTGCCTGTTTAACCCTTCTCATACATTCCTTTCCTGCTGCAGCCCACATTCCCTTGGTTTGCCCTACTACTCCCCCAGTGACCCTTGGTCACACCCAAGGTAGCCACTAAAAGGTATCAGTTTGTGTGTATGTAATCATTTATACTAATTTGGACTCTACCTTGTGGATATCATTGCTGGTCCCCATGGGTGCTCTCCTTCCTTCTGGCTATTATTGAGAGCATGGTACCAGATCCTTGAGGTAGCCAGCCCTCCAGATACCCTCACTATCCTGCTGTGAATATGCCTTCTCCCTATTCTGTGCATTGAGGGATGCCATTGGGATATCCTGAGGGACGGACAAAGTTGTTCCCACCTTTTCTTGCTGACATAATCATCGCCCATGCCAGTATTATACCTATGTCAATGATCATCCCTATTCTAATCACCTCCCACCTAACTGTTAATTAATTGCCTGCTGACTCCGGAACAAATATTTCCCACTAATAGTGTGTCTGGGAAAGTCCCACCCGGGCGGCAGTCTGGATTGCTAGGTTCACCCAGATCTTCCCCTTACTTGTCTATACCTTAGAGAGCCTGGTATACTCCTAAGCAGATCATAGCCTGTCGGATTATATTGCCTGGTTTGTCATCAGTATGTGGAGATGCTGACATTGGACTGGGGTAAACACAGTATGAAGTCTCACAACACCAGGTTAAAATCCAACAGGTTTATTTGTACCAAACGCCACTAAGTTTCAGAACAGGTTGTTCCTTCATCAGGTGGGTGGGAGTTCTGATCACAAACAGGCCATACAAAATCACAAACTCAATTTACATGAATAATGATTGGAATGTGACTCTTTATAGCTAATCAAGTCTTAAAGGTACAGACAATGTGAGTGGAGAGAGCATTAAGCACAGGATAAAGAGATGTGTATTGTCTCCAGCCAGGACAGTTAGTGAGATTTTGCAAGTCCAGGCAAGTTGTGGGGGTTAAAGATAGTGTGACATGAACCCAAGATCCCGGTTGAGGCTGTCCTCATGTATGCGGAACTTGGCTATCAGTCTCTGCTCAGCGACTCTGACTTCAACCAATTGAGGGCACCAAGTGGCTTTTGATATCTACAAGTACTAAGATTACAATACCTAACATCATTATATCTGAGTCTATCTTCTCCATGCGTAATGTATTTCTGATAGTACTGAATTCCAAGACCAGGTTCTCAACAAAAGGAGGAAGATTGGCCCATCCTGCCTTAAATTTAAGTATGGACTGAATATCCACACCCCCTCTTTTGGTTCTGTTATGTTACACGTATAAACCCACACCCAACCCTGTGTGTGCATCATATATCCCCTCGATAACCAAGTGTCCTGCTGAGTCCTTTTCTGTTTTTAGTCCCAAATCCTAAGGTGTTGTGAAACAGTGTCCCTTTCGTAATTCTTGTAGGAAGTACCATTAGTTAAGAAGGGTAGCAAGAATAGCCTGGGTAATTATAGACCAGTGAGCTTGTCATCAGTGATTTTGAAATTGTTGGAGAAGATTCTGAGAGATAGGATCTATACACATTTGGAACTGAATGGTTTTGTACGAGGGAGGTCATGTCTCACTAATTTGGTTGAGTTTCTTGAGGAGATGACAAAAATGTGATGAGGGGAGGGCCATAGATGTTGCCTACATGGACTTTAGTAAAGCATTTGACAAGATCTCTCCTGGCAGACTGGTGCAATAAGTTAAATCAAGGGTGAGCTAGCTAGATGGATTCAGAACCGGCTTGGCCACAGGAGACAGAGGGTAGCGGTGGAAGGGTGTCTTTTTGAATGGAGGTCTATAATTAGTGTGTTCTGCAGGAGTCAGTGCTGGGGCCTCTGTTGTTTGTAATATGTATAAATGACTTGGAAGAAAACATAGCTGGTCTGATTAGCAAATTTGTAAATGATACTAAAATTGCTGGTGTTGTGGATAGTGATGAAGATTGTCAGAGAATAAGGATATGGGTAGACTGGAAAGTTGGGTGGAGAAATGGCAAATGGAATTTAATCTGGACACATGTGAAGTGATGCATTTTGGTAGATCCAATTCAGGTAGGAGCTGTAGCCATCAGGAGCATGGACACACAGAGATCTGGGAGTACAGGTCCACAGATTTTAGTAAGTGGCAGCATAGGTGGTGAAGAAAGCATATGGCATGCTTGCCTTCATCAGATGGGGCATCAAGTATAAAAGTTGGCAAATTATGTTACAGTTATATAGAATGCTGGTTAGGTGGCCACACTTGGAATACTGTGTTCAATTCTGGTTGCTACGTTACCTGAAGGACATGGAGGCTTTGGAGAGAGTACCAGGGGTGTTGCCTGGTATGGAGGTTATTATCTATGAGGAGAGATTGTTCTCCCTGGAAAGACAGAGGCTGAAGGGCGATCTGATAAAAGTTTATAAAATTATGATGGGTATAGATAAGGTGAACAGTTGGAAGCTTTTTCCCAGGGCAGAAATGATAATTACAAGGAGGTACAAGTAAGGGGGGAAAGGTTCAGTAGAGACATGCGGGAGAAGTTTTTTAAACAGGCGATGGTGGGGACCTGGAATGTACTGTCAAGTGAGATGGTTGAGGCAGACATGTTAGCAAATTTAAGACTTATCTGGATGGACAGGCAGGGAATAGAGGGATACAGGTGATTGGTTTAGATAGGACAACATGATTGGCGCAGCCTTGGTGGGCCGAAGGGTCTGTTCCTGTTCTGTACTGTTCTACGTTCTGGCATCAATTCCACTTTCCAACCCTACTTCTAAAGTCCTCAATTCCCTTGGTGTCCAAAAGTCTATCAATCTCAGTCTTGAATATATTCAATGATGGAAAATGCACAACTCCCTGAGGTAGCGAATTCCAAAAATTCACAATGCTTTGACTGAAAATAATTCTCCTTATCTCGGCCCTAAATGGTCAAATCTCTGTCTTGAGAATATGACTGCTCATTCTAGATTATTAACCAAGAGAAATAGAAATATCAGGACTGCTTTATCAGATAGTTTTTGTTTTAAGGAGAGATTTATTGGTGGAATGAGAGCTGGAGAAGTTTTGGGAGGCAATTCCAGAGGGCTTGGGAACTAATCACCTGACGGTAGAATTGCCACTGGTAGAGTAATTAAAATCAGGCTTGTGTGGGAGACCTAATTAAAGGAGAGAGATCTTGGAGAAATGCAGGACTGGAGGGGGTGAGAGATAGGGTTGGACAAGGCTGTGGAACAATTTGAACTGTGCAGAAACTATATAAAGCAATAGATCAGCCTCAACTTGAGTTCTGTAGTCAGTTTTGGTCACGTCTTTACTGAAGGGATATAATTTCACTGAAGGGGGTACAGAGATGTTTTACAAGGATATTGCGAGGACTGGAAAAATACAGCTATGAGGAAAGATTGGATCAGCCTGGTTGTCCTCCTTGGAACAGAGGAAGCTGAGGGGAAACTTGATTGAGATGTACAGTATCATGAAGGCCAGGATAAGGTGGATGAGAAGGGTTCGTCTACCTTAGCAGATAGGTCATTTAATAGCGGGCTTAAATTTAAAATTATTTATAGAAAAATTAGAAGGTGGATGATGAAAACGTTTTCATTTTGAAATGGAGTAGGAGGTCTGGAACTCACTGTCCGAAAGGTGGAAATCCTCTCTAAATTTAGACGGCATCTGAATATGCAGCATAAGTGCCATAAACTGCAGGGCTACAGACCAAATGCTGGAAAGTGGGATGAAGCTGGGTGGCTTGTTTTTCAGCTGGCACATACATGAAGGGCCAAGTGGCCTCTTTCTGTGTTGTAAACTTTCGATGATCCCTAGGAGTTTTATAATCAAAGTGTTGCCTGGCCAGGAGCCAATACAGGTCAGCTACCACAATGGTGATGGATGAACAAGACTTTGTATGAGTTAGGATATGGGTAGCAGAGTTTTGGTTGAGCTCAAGTTTATAATGGGTGGAAGTTTAAAGACCAACCTGGGGAGCATTAGAATAAAAACAGAATATAGTGGAAATACTCAGCAGGTCAAGTAGCAGATTTGAAGAGAAAAAGAGAGCTAACATTTCAGGTTGATGACCTTTCATCAGAACTGGGAAAAGTTAGAAATGCAATAGGTTTAAGCAAATGATCGGGGAGGAGGCTGGAACAAAACAGAAGGGCAGAAGGTGGGAGAGACTAAATGGTAAAAAGTTGGGCATACAGTGCCAAAAGGGAATGGTAATGGTACATAGATTCATTAGTACAGGTCAGTCATCATTAGTATTTGTCATATACCATGACCAATTACAAATATTCTCTGACAGCATGGGAACAATAAAGTTCTAGTCGTTTCTGCCTGACTTTTTCATTCCTACTGCAGTTCTACACTCTCTTTTCAAGTTGAAGATTCTGCCTATTCATTGATCTGTCTGGAACAACGAGCTTATTCTTGTTCAATGAATCTAGTTCTCTAGTATCCATGCTGATAAGAGCTATGCTTCTATGGCTGTATTGTTATAATAAATGTGGTTCACCTTACTGGCCTATTTTCCATGATACCTTAGAACCCTGTGTCATTGTATGCTTGTTCAAAAATACATTTTTAAAAATAAGAACATAAGAAATAGGAGCAGGAGTAGGCCATCTAGCCCTTCAAGCCTGCCCCACCATTCAATAAGATCATGGCTGTTCTGAAGTGGATCAGTTCCACTTTCCTGCTTTCTCCCCATAACCCTTAATTCATTCCGTTGTCTATCAAAAACCTATCTACCCGTGACTTAAATATATTTAGCAAGGTAGCCTCCACCACTTCAACAGGCAGAGAATTCCAGAGATTCACCACCCTTTGAGTGAAGAAGTTCCTCCTCAACTCTGATCTAAACTGCGCCCCCCCCCCCACTTATCTTGAGGCTGTGTCCTCTAGTCCTGCTATCCTTTCTAAGCGGGAAGAATCTCTCTACCTCCACCCTATCCATCCCCTTCATTATCTTATATGTCTCTATAAGATCCACCCTCATCCTTCTAAACTCCAACGAGTACAGGCCCAGTCTATTTAGTCTCTCTTCATAGCCCAACCACCTCATCTCCGGTATCAGCCTAGTGAACCTCCTCTGCACTCCCTCCAAGGCCAATATATCCTTCCGCAAGTGCGGTGACCAAAACTGCACACAGTACTCCAACTGTGGCCTCACCAGTACTCTGTACAGTTGCAGCAAGACCTCCCTACTTTCATATTCTATCCCCCTCACTATAAAGGCCAACGTTCCATTCGTCTTCTGGGTCACCTGCTACATTTGCAGACTGGGTTTTTGCAACTCGTGCACAAGGACCTCCAGGTCCCTCTGCACCGTAGCATGCTGCAGCCTTTCGCCTTTTAAATAATAATCCCTCCTACTATTATTTCTGCCAAAGTGGATAACCTCACACTTGCTAACATGCTGAAAATGCATGTTTAAATCCTCTAACTGTGGCTATATGTGCTTCTATGCAGACAGTACCTCTGTAATATCTAAATAAAGCAGTCTATGAATCTTATCTTAAGCTAATCCATTCTGGTCTAATAGTTCATAAAATATAGGAGCAGAATTAGGCCATCTGCTCCGCCATTCAATCACGACTGGTTTGCTCCTCATTCCCATTTTCCAGCCTTCTCCCCATAACCCTTCAACCCATTATCAATTAAAAATCTGTAACTCCTCCTTAAGTTTGCTCACTGTGCCAGCATCCACCACACTTTGGGGTAGTGAATTCCATAGATTCACAACCTTTTGCGAGAAGTAGTTTCTCCTCAGCTCTGTTTTAAATTTGCTACCCTTATCCTAAGACTATGACCTCTCATCCTACAATGCCCTACCAATGGAAGCATCTGCTCTACATCTACTTTATCCATACCTTTTATCATCTTATATACCTCAATTTTATATTCTGTCATTCTTCTAAATTCCAGAGAGTATAGGCCTAAACTGTTCAGTCTCTCTTTATGCAAAAAACAACTCATCGCTGGAATCAATCTAGTGAATCTCCTCTGAACTGCCTCCAATGCCACTATGTCTTTCCTCAAAGAAGGGAACTAAAACTATGCACAATACTCCACGTGCAGTCTCACCAATGCCTGGCATAGTTGCAACAGTGCTTCCTTACCTTTATGTTCTATTCCTTTAGCTATAAATGTCAACATTCCATTTGCTTTCTTTATTATCTGCTGTACCTGCATGCTAGTTTTCTGTGATTCATAAATGAAAACGCCCAGATCCCTCTACACCAGAGCACCCTGAAGTTTCTCAGATAATAAGTCACCTTCCCATTTTTCTGATCACAGGCCTTTGCATGACCTCACAATGATTCATGTTAAACTCCACCTGTCACATTTTGGCCCACTCCCTTAACCTATCAATATTCATTTGTAAGGTTCTTATTTCCTTATTGCAACTTACTGTCCTGCCTATTTTTGTATCATCTGCAAATCTGGCTATAGAGCCTTCTACCCCTGTATACAAGTCATTAATAAAGATTGTAAATAGCTGGAGACCAAGGACCATACCCTGTGGCATCCCACTCATTACTTCTTGTCATCCAGAAAAAAACATGCATCCCAACTCTGTCTTCTGTCCATCAATCACCTAGCTAAGCTAATAAATTAACACTAATGCCACATGATCCAGCCTTTTGTGCAGCACCTTATCAAATGCCTTCCACAAGTCCAGATATACTACATCTACAGGATCTCCATTATCCACTTTGCTTGTTACATCCTCAAAGAACTTTAGCAAATTAGTCAAACCTGATTTGCCTTTCGTAAAACCATGTTGACTCTGATGGATTGTGTTTTGTCTTTCCAAATGTCCTGATGTTGTTTCCTTGATAATTAATTCTAGCACTTTCCCAACAACAGATGTTAAACTAACCGGTCTGTAATTTCCCACATTTTGCCTCCCTCCCTTTTTGAATAAGGGCGTTACATTAGCATTTTTCCAATCCATTGGAATCTTCCCCGTGCCAAGGGAATTTTGGAATATTATAACCAATGGATCCACTCTCTGCCTCCACTTCTTTTAATATCCTAGGATGTAGGCCATCAGGCCCGGGAACTGATCTGCCCTCAATCCCACCACTTTGCTGGGTACTTTTTCCCAATTGATGTTGACTGTTCTAAGTTCTACTCCTCCTATTACATTTGGCTTTCCTGTTCCTGTACAAATGGAACCAATATCCTCCACCCTGAAAACTGAGGCAAAGTATTGATTTAGCATCTGTCATTTCAGTGTTCCCCCACTGTTAACTCTCAGGTTTCAACTTCCAAAGGACAAACATTCACCCTAGCAACTCTCTTCCCTTTTATATACCTATAGAAGCTTTTGCTATCCTTCTTGATATTTTGTGCTAGTTTTTTTTCCGTAATTTGCCTTAGCTCTTATCATTACTTTTTTAGTTTCCCATTGTTGATGTTTGAAAGTTTTCGAATCTTCCAGCATGCCAAAGGCCTTTGCAATATGGCATGCCTTAGTTTTTGTCTTTATATTGTTCTTGACCTCCTTGTTTAGCAATTGATGTTTTTTACCCTCCCCTTACCATCTTTCTTCCTCACTGGGATATATTTTAGTTGTGAGGACTTGAGTATCTCCTGAAACAATTGCCACTGCTCATTCACAGTCCTACTTTTCAGCCTTCCTGCCCACTCTACTCAGGTCAAACCTGTCCTCATGTCTATGTAATTTCCTTTATTTAATTCCAGAACACTGGTGTGGGGCTCCACTTTCTCACCACCCCCCCAAACTGAATTTTGAATTCAATCATACTACTCCCTAAAGGATCCTTACCTATGACATCATCAATTAATCCCTCCTCTTTACACAATACCAAATCCAGAGTAGCATGATCCCTTCGTTGGTTCCACAACATATTGTTCCAAGAAACAATCTCTAGTACATTCAATGAATTCTGACTCCAGGCTACCCTTCCCAATTTGATTCTTCCAATCTACGTGCATATTAAAATCACCCATGATTATTGTTGTGCCTTTCTTGAAAGCTCCCAGTATTTCCTGGAGATAATGCTGCAGCTGTATAAGACCCTGGTCAGACCCCACTTGGAGTACTGTGCACAGTTCTGGTCGCCTCATTACAGGAAGGATGCGAAAGCCGTTGAAAAGGTGCAAAGGAGATTTACAAGGATGTTACCTGGATTGAGTGGTATGCCTTATGAGGATAGGTTGAGAGAGCTTGATCTTTTCTGCTTTGAGAGATGAAGGATGAGAGGGGACCTGATAGAGGTGTATAAGATGTTGAGAGGTATTGATTGGGTGGATTCTCAGAGGCTTTTTCCCAGGGCTGAAATGGCTGCCACAAGAGGACACAGGTTTAAGGTGCTGGGGAGTAGGTACAGAGATGTCAGGGCTAAGTTTTTGACTCAGAGGGTGGTGGGTGAGTGGAATTGGCTGCCATTGGTGATGGTGGAAGCAAATTTGACAGGGTCTTTTAAGAGACTTCTGGATGAATACATGGGACTTAATAGGATTGAGGGTTATAGGTAAGCCTGGTAGGTAGAGATATGATCGGTGCAACTTGTGGGCTGAAGGGCCTGTTTGTGCTGTAGTTTTTCTATTCTATTCTATTCCTGGTTTATACTGTGCTCCACTGCAGAACTACTGTCTTTGTTAGTGTTTTAAATCCCAGGGTATTTCAAATTCCTCTAACATTCATCATAATAATAAAAGCAAAATATTCTGGATGCTGAAAGCCTGAAATAAAAACAGAAAATGCTGGATAGTTTCAGCAGGCCTGACAACACTTGTGGAGAGAAACAGAGGGCAGGATTTTCCATGCAACCTGCCTTGTCTTTCAATTCAGCCGAGGATGTCCGTCATTTGCTGGCAGCAGGATCTTTTGGCCCCACCATTGTCAATGGGATTTCCCATTGGATGTACTCTTTACAGCCAGGAATGCTATAGAGGGGGCCAGCCTTCGGCAGGACTGGAAGGTCCTGCTGGCATAAATGGCCAGAAAATTCCAGCCAATGTTAACGTTTTGGATCTAAATGAGCCTTGTACAGAGCTCACCAAATCTGTTAGTCCAGCCAAAATAATGTGGGTAATTTTAACCCTGCAATATTGTTGTATTGGGGTTGAGTGAGGAGTAATTTTTTTTAAATCTCAAAATTCAACAGTAGTTCACATCCAATATATCCACTCCTGTGTTTAACAGAGGTGGGACAGGGGTTGGGACGTCAACTTAGTCCTGGCTTGGCCATGTTAATCTAATATGGGAACCCAGCGTTTCACTAGTTTTCTACTTTTATCTTTGACCGTCCACATTTCCCAGGCGTCGGGAATCCAGCAGCTCAAGGGAAGTGAGGACCTCTTTACTGTAAAGATGTTCATCTTTTATAGCACTGCTTGTGATCCAGGAAGAACACCAGGGTTTCCTGACAGCCCATCAAGCCTGGCTTGTCCCCTGCCATCAGACCACCTCACTTCCACCCAACCCTCCGTAACACTCCCACTAATGCAGCAGAGGGTGTCTTGCCTGTTCCTGCTCTTGCATTCTATGCCCATGGAGATGAGCCTGTCGATCCATCAATCAGGCTGGCTTATGGATGGAAAACCTGGTGGAGAAAAAAATGTTGGATGCTGTAACTTTAACATTCACAGCCTATGGGACAGCCAAAGCTTTCACTCCCATCTCCCAACCCCATTCACACAACTTCCCCTGCCAACATTGCAGCCAATATGTTTCTCTTTTGGATACTGACCAACCAATTTCAGCACTTTCTTTTCTTTTTCCAGGTTTCCAGCACTGGCATCTATGCTTTTGATGCGTTCACTTAAACATAATTTCATTGCTATTGACAGCAGTGGTTACGTTACATTCCCTGCCAGACACATTATTCCAAACATAAGCATAATAGCAGAATATTTATACAAATCATAGGATATTAGCAATAATGGGCTCATTATTGAGGCATTCAGCCTGCACTGAATAGGCTTTTGTGTTTGCCCTAAATGATAAGAGCAACATTATATTATTTCAAGTTGCTCTCAATTATATTAACTCAGTGGAATGTATGTTACGTACCTTCGCAATAATGGCTAAAGATGAATAAACTATCAGCCAGGAAATGTATTCTTTCATTACTTTTCTGCACCACAAGAATTTGTTCATTTTTGTTCTTGGTAATCATCTATACCGAGCTTCTCAATAAACATTTCTTCATATATTTGGTTTTACATACAATGCATTGAATACAACAGCGAGAACGTGATAACGGATTTGTACTCAACACGAAACAGAAGGCACTCAGAGTTCAGTGTACTGATCTGAGTATCTTATTATTAAAAAAAATGCATTCAATTCCACCTCAGACACTTTCTCTGGCACTACATGCCATGTTTCAGCAACACGATGCACAAATAAATGTCTTCTAATTTTTCTCACTTTTTTTGGCAATAATTTTAAATCGATGATCCATCGTCATCTGGAAAATGAAACAGCCTTTCACTAACATGTTATTTTGACTAAAAGTGAAAACAGATTCTAAATGTGTTCAATGATAATAAAGCATGACTGGGATGGAAATTGGCTCCCCAAATTATAAGATGCAGGGATTGGGAGTTGTGACCTGCCCATATTAGTTGTGTTGAGAGTGGGCTGCACATAAATTTGGTGCTCTTCCTCATTACCATGATCATAGCATCAAGAAATCTACCTCACTATTGGCTGCTTTTACCCACTTCCAGCTGCCTGCAGCATTCATTCAGGGTCACTAATGCAGTGTTGGAGGCAGCTGGCCAGGAAGGCCATTTCCCACATTAGAACCCGAACACCTGGCTGCAGTACTTCAAGAAGTCCAATAACCTCACACAGATGATTTAAGGTCACTGAATGCAACCACCCACCATAACATGATCCTGTTACATTGCTCAATGCACCATACTCCCTCACATCATTCATGCAGCGTCCCTGCCACTCAGGACTAAAGACCTATTGTCCAGATGCTCCACCCCACTCTCACTCACTCACCAATGCCCATATCTCTCTAACCACATATGCCTCCAACGATTCAGCAATGCTTTGCACAATACCCAAACACAGTGCTACACTATCATTGGCATTCTTTCCTCTGTCTTGCAGGGCAAAGTTAGTATGTACTAGAAGGGAGCAGAGCAAGAGAGGACAAGGCCTCCTGCATTTCCTAAGCCCTAGAGAGGAGCTGACTCGGCATCATGGCCTGTGACATCAGGCGTCATTGAGAATTATTGAATGTTCCTGTCTAATGCCCCAGTTTACCCCATATATATAAGTGAATGTTCTAGCTTACCCTTGTTTAGATAAGTGAGCCGCAGGTGGCATACCATGGGCTTCTTGGTCCACACCTAACCCTTTGCAGATTTGTTGTTTGGACCTTTGAGGTTGAAATTAAGCATTACATCAGCTGTGGCATTAGAATAGAGCTCCCACTGAAGCTTCTGGTGAACACTGGGGATACCCATTCTGCTGTGCCTTGGTCAAGACAGCTTACCATGCAGGCTGAGCAGTAGCAGTTGGTGGTGCAGCATGCCCCAGCGTGCCTCCATCGCAGCCTGATGGAGATGAATTCTCAACTGCCTGTTTGGCAGTCTAGATTGAGCACACAGTTGTTGGTACTAAGGGTTTAGCAACATTAAAATTGCTTGGAAATGCTAAAATAGAGACCTGACTACTTTTGAACTCAAGTACTAATTCGGTGTAATTTTCTTGAAGCAGTTTCTGTGGGTTCATGAACTTACTTTCACTGAAGGTATAGAGTGTTCTGACTGGTACAGTGAAATATTTCAGGGTGACCCAGACAGGGTCCGAGGAGGAATAGCCATGGTAAATGCGCAGGAATAGTGTGGGGGCCTGGGTAAGATGCTCTTTTGGAGAGTCAATGCAGTCTCAATTGACCAAATAGCCTCCTTCTGCACTGTAGGGATTCTATAATTCTATGGTTACATCTTGGATGAATGATGGTGGTTCTGTTGGAGGGGTTCCGGAAAAGCTATATTCAGTATGAATGACGCCACCCCCCTCCCACATTTCTGTCTCTCTCTCTCTCCTAGAGCAACTGATGCTCCTCTGCATGGCCTCATGTTGCCCAGATGAGTAGGGCTCTGAGCAAGATGCTGATGTATAATACTCCCTTTGTCCTGGTGACTCCTACCAGGTGCAGTAGCATGGCATTTACTCCTTCTAGTGAAATGCTCAGATTTTCAAGAACAAACATTTCTCCAGTGTTGGTGAAGTACAGTCAAAGTGTCCCAGAAAGACACCCTATGTATTTCAGGCAGAGCCTCTTCACAGCTCCAGCCACAGTGACCATAAAATGGTGAGCATCCCCTTTAAGTAGTGTTTAAAATTGACATTAACACTGTTTATTTTCAAACAGCTGGTCACCATTTGAAGCAGACATTAGTTGAGGATTAGTCACCAAAAGGCACGCAGCCTTTTAAGTGAAAGCTGGCAAGCATTTTCTGTAGGACTCACCAGTTTAATAAAGCTGTGGGCATCATCTAGCACAAGGCAAGATCGAACCTTGCTTTACTATTGGTTAAACAGGTTTCAGCTCACAATTCCATCCCACCTCTTCACTTGTTTATTGCCTAAATATTTCCAATTCAAATCAACCTCCTCCTCCCTCCCAATAGTTTTGTTTTAAACTCTACATGTCATCTTAGTTTTCTATGTTCCAATAATAAGAAGCATAAACCCCTCATTTAAATTAGCCTTTGTATCCACTTGTTATATATCTTGGCCAGAGTTTCCCAGTCTCATTTGCCCCACCGTAGCTGCTAGCGAGAATGGAGAATTTGGCACTCAGCCAAAACTGGTGAAGTCCCAGTCAGAATCACACATAGAATGGATGCAGCCTGATTAGCATATTTTAATATAAATTTATATCTATATCTCAGTCAACGAGGTGTCATACTGGTTAGCATTGTTGCTTTACAGTGCCAGGGATCTGGGTTCAAATCCGATCTTGGGTCACTGCCTGTGTAGAGTTTGCACGTTCTCCCCGTGTTTGTGTGGATTTCCTTTGGGTGCTCTGGTTTCCTCCCATAGCTTAAAAATGTGCCGGTTAGCTTCTTTGGCCATGCTAAATTGACCCTTGTGTCAGGGGCATACCAGGGTAAATATGTGAGGTTGTGGGGATAGGGCCTGAGTGGGATTGTGGTCAGTGCAGACTCAATGGGCTGAATGGCCTCTTTCTGCACTGTAGGGATTCTATTCCATTCTATACTAATTATATGGTTTGATGCTGCAATGTCCATCCTCTCCGTATCATCCCACCCAGTCAGTGTAACATAATGCTGGTGACAATTGTAAGAACAAAAGCCAGTTGCAATGATCATGCCGGGGCACATAGGTAAGTATAGCACCCAGGTGGTGAGGGACATGGCTGGGCAGTCCCTGACAGTGCCCCTGGCACTTCCAACCTATAAGTGCCAGTGGACTGTGCTGGGGACAGTGCCAGGAACAGTCCTCTGGGGACACCATTAGGGGATTCCCCTTGCGTGTGGTGGGGGTGAGTGCGCTGTTTGTCATGGCGGAAAGTGGGGGCAGTTCACCCTGATGCTTGTGGGAGCCTTTTATTTAAATCGTAGACTAGGCACCCTTTGAAAATGGCACCACAATCCCAGGGAGCCTGGCCTAGCTGTCTTTTCTGAGCTCTGCCTTTCTGGCTGACTATCTGATTCTTGCTATCTCTGTGAAATTGCACACAGTGTCACTAAGTCCACAGCAAAACGCCAGCTATGCATCTTACATTGGTTTTTTCCCCTGAGCCAGTACTCTGTGCATTTTTTTGAAAGATTCTGCCCCCTGTCTTTGTGGTGTTAATTATGGGATAAATATTGTCCAGGATATTAGGCATAACTCCCTGCTCTTCAGCGAAATAGTGCTGTGGGATCTTTGGAGAATGTGGGAGTGAGTTCCATGATGTGCATTTTAAATTTCTACAATATTCTCTTGACTTGGCTAAACACAAATCTTAGAGAAAGAACTATCTGCATCTTGAAAATTGCTTGCATTTCTAATTAAAACACTGGAAAGTTTATCTGGAAGTATTTTATACAGACCTAACATTCTTTATTAGTATAAATTGCACTAATTCTTCTAGAAATGCTGAAGATCAAAAAAGCTAATTGCCCAGGGCATTTTACTAAAATGTCTTTTCTCCTTAGGTTCAAGTGGAAGTAAAATGCCCTGAGCTATAAATAGTAACTGATATTTGTGATTTTTAATAGATGTTGTTTAGCATTTGGGAATTGCACTGATTTCTATGTTATTTCATTCTGATGATTCACTCACCATATAAGGAGACACAGAAGCTCATAGTGCATTCTTTTGAAATTGTTGGCCTAGTGCCAAGTGGAATGTTGCACTGAAATGACAAAGCTGCTTTCTAGTCAATCTTGGTAACAACTGGTGTCAAAACCAAAAGCCTCATCTAAGACTCCAGTAATCACTTCAGAAGAAGAACATTTCTTCTGGATATCTATCAGAGAACCATTTTCCAGCAAAGTACAAGACCCTACTGGTAGCACAGTGAGAAACTCCTGAAGTTTCTGTATAGAGGAAAGTCATAAAATATAGGGCTGAATTTTCCATGGACATCAGGACCCCTCCTGATTTGCCACCTCTATCTCCCATTGACGGGACGAGAAGGTAAGGTCACCACCCCCCCCCCCCACCCCGACCCACAAAGCGTTTAAGTTTGTTCTTTTATCAAATTTCCCTACTCTTGTGCAATTGTTGCTACAAAATGATGTTCACACATTCTGTCCCTTCCTTCTATTTTCTGGTAACAATTGGCCTCATCACTAACCTGCATTCCTACCATCTGTGATTTAGATTTTCTAATTTTCCATGCAACTTGACTCCCAGCCCTTTGCTTAGTTTAAACCCCAACCTAAAGTCCTAGTTATGCAAGTTGTCAAGACCCTGGTCCCAGCATGACTCCCATGAAGACCGTCCCATCGGAACAGCTCCCTCTGCCCCCAGTCCTATGACCTCTTTAATCTTATTGACCCTGTGCCAATTAGCTCATGGCTCAGATAGTAATTCAGGGATTCCTACCTTTTTGGTTTTGCTTTTTAATTTAACCCTAGTTGCTCATATTCGCTCAGCAGAACCTCGATTCTTGTCCAACTTATGTCATTGGTATCTACATGCAGGGATCAAAAATTTTGATCCCACTGGAGAAGGACAAGGGCTGAAGCTCCTGCAACCCCACCTCCTGGATCCCTCTACCTATCTCATTCACAGTCACAGCTTCTTGTCCCTCACCACTTGCCGAATTCAAGGTAGTGAATGTAAGGGTTGTGAAACACAGCATCCAGCAATTCTCCTCCTCACTGATGTGTTTCAGTGTCCAAAGCTCAGACCCCAGCTTATTAACTCTGAGCCAGAGTTCATTGAGCAACCATCACTTACTACAGATGTGTTCACCGGGAACCGCAATGGGATCCACCAGTTCCCACATCATGTCAGCCTAACACCTTGCTTTTTTTCTTTATTTTTCTCATATATTTTTTATAATTCGTTTTTAATGTGGATTTTGAAAATTTTCAACAGTAAAATATTTCTCTTCATTACCTTTAATCTAAAACAATGTAGAATAGGTAACTTAAATTAGCAACTACTTACCGACAAACAAAATGATCGCTTTCGTATGACATCACTCCTGATTGTTTTTCAGTACAGTGTGTCCCACTCAGGCCCGGCTGTCTCTGCTGCCCGCTGTCTCAGTACAATGTTCCCCCTCGCAGACCCAGTTGTCTTTGCTCCCCATTGCCTCGGTACAATGTCCCCCCTCGCAGACCCGGCCATCTCCACTCCCACTGCCTCAGTCCAGTGTGCCCCTCTCAGGCCCGGCAGTCTCCACTCCCACTGCCTCAGAACAGTGTGCCCCTCGCAGGCTCGGCTGTCTCAACTCTCTGTTGCTTCAGTGCAGTGTGTCCCTCACAGGCCCAGCTGCCTCCGCTCCCGCTGCCTCAATACAGTGTGTCCCTCGTAGGCCCGGCTGTCTCTCCTCCCCACTGCTTCAGAACAGTATGTCCCTCGCAGGCTTGGCTGTCTTCACTCCCCACTGCTTCAGAACAGTGTGTCCCTCTCAGGCCCAGCTGTCTCCGCTCCCCACTACCTCAGTACAATGTTTCCCTTGCAGACTCAGCTGTCTCCCCTCACAGGCCTGGCTGTCTCCGCTCCCCATTGCCTCAGTACAGTGTGCCCCTCACAGACCCAGCTGTCTCTGCTCCCGCTGCATCAGTTCAGTGTTTTCCTTGCAGACTCAGCTGTGTCCCCTCACAGGGCCGGCTGTCTCTGCTCCCTGTTGCCTCAGTACACTGTATCCCTCACAGGCCTGGCTGTCTCCACTCCCCAGTGCCTCAGAACAGTAGGCCCTGCTGTCTCTGCCCCTGCTGCCTCAGAACAGTGTGTCCCTCGCAGGCCCGGCTATGTCTGCTCCCAGAAAGTGATTGGAGGCCTTGAACCTCACGCTGTGTTAATCCTCTGTCTCAGTGTAGGAGGGTGAGTGAAGGTGCCAAGCTTTGTGCTGTATTTATAATCCACCTCAGTAGGGGTGTCCCTCACAGATCCAGCTGTCTCCACTCCCAGAAGATTTTCTGTGTTTGACATATTTTATTCAACTGTGTGGTTGGTAGTAAACATTTCATCATGAGTGGTCTATACTCAACAAAATTTATTCCTCTTTTTCAGGCTTCCCAACAGGAATCTGTTGCAATGCATCTGCTGTTGCTTTGCTGCTTGCCTTGTACATATTTGTCTTGTTCCTTCATTTGTTGTTCCAAGAATGTCTTCTGTCTGATTCCCTTTAGGTTTTTCCATTCATCACCTTTAAAAAGAAATTATAAATCCGGATGATCCAATTCATCACCCTTAAAGAGAAGTTGTAAATCTGTGCAAGCTTTCCAGTTTAACATTGAGCATTCTTGATTGTGAATCACATACAATATTTCTGTGATTTCTCTTCCTTTATGCTGGATTGAGCAGTCAACCATCCCTTGTCTTTCCACTTAATGCCTCCTGAACCATAGAGTCTTATGATCAATGCTGGAGTGTCTCTGCTCCTAACCACTTTTCTCTATCTGACAGAATTGAAACTCCTACTCCAGTATCTAACTTGAAATTGGTTTTATGTCCCCTGACCATAATATCTGCAGTCCAATAGTTTTCATTTGATCCTGTGACCGACATCTCCAACAAATGGTACTTCCGTCATCTTTTTCTTCAATTTATAAGATAACTTCAATCTCTGGATGGTATGAGATCTTAGTCATTTTCCCTTTAATTATTTAGTTAAAAGCTGTTTGCTGTGGCCAACTGATTTAAAATGACCTCTCCCCTTACACAAATGGCACTCTGTATTTTTAGTGCGGCAATTTTTGCAGCAAAGCAGCCTTTTCCCAGCACGATGATTATACTGATTAATACCCTCTTTTCTTTTTCCTTGTTTTGGGTTAGGTTCACTGCAAATGTTTTGTTCCATAAACTGGACTGCATCAACCCACTTTCTCCATTAGATTTCTTTCCAGCCTCAAATAAAACTTTTCTTTTGCTTTCCCCTTTCGATCTGCCTTGCTGTCTGTACTGCTTGCCATAGTAAAAAGTCTGACAACACCAGGTTTTAGTCCAACCGATTTATTTGATAATAGACTCACAAGCTTTCGAGGTTTCCCTCTTCGTCAGGTGAATGGAGAGTTCTGGCCTCAGACAGAGCATATAAAGCATAGACAGTTTAGAGATTACTGATTAGAATGCGAATCCTTACACCTAACCTGCTGTTCAAGACCTGAAGTGGCTGATAATGTGAGTGGAAGGAGCACTGATCACAGGTTACAGAGATGTGTATTGTCTCCAGACAGTACAGTAAGTGAGGTTTTGCAAACCCAGGCAAGTCACGGGGGTTACAGATAGTGCGACATGAACCCAAGATCCCTGTTGAGACCGTCCTCATGTGTGCGGAACTTGGCTATCAGTCTCTGTTCAGCGACTCTGCGCTGTCGTGTGTCGTGAAGGCCGCCTTGGAGAATGCTTACCCGAAGGTCAGAGGCTGAATGTCCGTGACCACTGAAGTGTTGGCCAACAGGAAGGGAACAGTCTTGCCTGGTGATTGTCGAGAGATGTTCATTCATCCGTTGTCGTAGCGTCTGCATGGTCTCCCCAATGTACCATGCTTCGGGACATCCTTTCTTGCAACGCATCAGGTAGACAATGTTGGCCGAGTTGCAAGAGTATTTACCATGCCCAGTCTTCAGGAGAACAGTGACCACAATTCCACACAACCCTGCCACAGCAACCTCTGCAAAACATGCCGGATCATCGACATGGATACCATCATCACACGTGAGAATACCATCTACCAGGTACATGGTAAATACTCTTGCAACTCGGCCAACATTGTCTACCTGATACGTTGCAAGAAAGGATGTCCCGAAGCATGGTACATTGGGGAGACCATGCAGACGCTACGACAACGGATGAATGAACATCGCTCGACAATCACCAGGCAAGACTGTTCCCTTCCTGTTGGCCAACACTTCAGTGGTCACGGGCATTCAGCCTCTGACCTTCGGGTAAGCATTCTCCAAGGCGGCCTTCACGACACACGACAGCGCAGAGTCGCTGAACAGAGACTGATAGCCAAGTTCCGCACACATGAGGACGGTCTCAACAGGGATCTTGGGTTCATGTCGCACTATCTGTAACTCCTGTGACTTGCCTGGGTTTGCAAAACCTCACTTACTGTACTGTCTGGAGACAATACACATCTCTGTAATCTGTGATCAGTGCTCCTTCCACTCACATTATCAGCCACTTCAGGTCTTGAACAGCAGGTTAGGTGTAAGGATTCGCATTCTAATCAGTAATCTCTAAACTGTCTGTGCATTATATGCTCTGTCTGAGGCCAGAACTCTCCATTCACCTGACGAAGAGAGAAACCTCGAAAGCTTGTGAGTCTATTATCAAATAAATCGGTTGGACTAAAACCTGGTGTTGTCAGACTTTTTACTGTGTTTACGCCAGTCCAACGCCAGCATACCCACATCATGCTTGCCATAGAGTCAGACCTTCTTGCAACTGCAAACAAAATTGGACAATGTCACTCCTCAGACTCCTGTGGGAATATGATACTATAGGGCTCCATGTTCACCATTTTTTTGTTAATGGATATAGTTATTCAAAAAAACTATGCTCTTTCCAGGCTTTTGGGTGCCACTATGAAATTTTGCTTGCTGTATGATGGTATTGTTCTGAAGATTAAAATAAGCATCAAAGGCTTTAATAACTTCTTCATTTGATGCTATGTTTTTGTTTAGCCCTATCAGATCATTATGTTATCTGCACTGCCGCCTCAAGTATATAGAGTGAGACTGATCCATTCCTTGCTATTCTTTTCTGCTAATCCTGCTGTAGTTCTGTATCTGGTGGAACTATGGCACCAGTTCTGCCAGGTTTGATTCAGGTTTGTCATGTTTGGTTGATGCATCCTGATATAGGTAGGATCTTTACCATCTCTTTCTATTGCTTCTTCTGGAGGATGATTGGAGATTTTCGGTGCTATTCTTCTCCTGCAGTCGGTTCCCTTGCTGCTCCTTGTAGTTGCTATGCTCTTCACTGGTCACTCCCTTCATCATTTTGAATCACTGCCAATGTCTGTTATTGTTGGATTTAAACTGGATGTGGTAGTCAGAGTCCTGGACTTATTGATAAAGCTAGAAGCAATACTGAGAACAAACTCTATCTTTTATGGAACATGTTGCTAACTATTTACAATTAGTCTCTACAAAAAGATGTACAAAGAACTATCTCTCTCCAAGGGCAGCACGGTGGCACAGTGGCTAGAACTGCTGTCTCACATCGCCAGGGACGTGGCTTATTTCTGGCCTTGAATGACCGTGTGGAGTTTGCACGTTCTCCCCATGTCTGCATGGGTTTACTCTGGGTTGTCCAGTTTCTTCCCACATTCCAGAGAAGTGCAGGTAAGGTGAAGTGGCCATGTGAAATTGCCCCTTAGTGCCCCAAGATGTATAAAATTAATCATCAAAGATGCAAAGAGACAGTACCAGATCAAGCTAGCTATGTAGACTCCCACCAAGGCCTGCATGACATAACAGGCTACAAGATGAATGCACATAGAACCACCAGCACTATTACAGCCTCTATGATTATGTCATCTGCACTGCTGCCTCTAGTATATAGAATGGTACTGACCCATTCCTTGCTATTCTATTCTGCTAATCCTGCTGCAGTTCTGTATCTGGTGACTTTATGGCACCAATACATTCTATGCCCGTTTTGAGCAAGTGGTCAGCGAGAGCTCATTCTCTACCCTGGAAGCCTTGGCTGAGCCCATATTCGAGGTCACCATCTCAGCCTTCTCAAAAGTCAACCCATGAAAAGCAGCTGGCCGAGTTGGAGTATCCAGATGAGCACTTACATCTTGCGTGGACCAGCTGGTGGGGGTATTCATAGATATTTTTAACCTCTCCTTCCACCTACCTGAGGTCCCTATCTGCTTCAAGAAGATGATCATCATCTCTCTACCAAAGAAAAGCCAGGCAACGTGCCTTAATGGCTATCGCCTGGTGGCTCTGACATCCATCAATATGAAGTGCTTCGAAAGGTTACACATGGGATGGATTAATTCCTGCCTCACAGATTGTCTGGATACACTACAGTTTGCCTATCATCGCAACAGATCCACAGCAGATGCCATCTCTCTGGCCCTACACTGAACCCTGGAACACCTGGATAGCAAAGACACTTATGTCAGGTTACTATTTAGTGACTATAGCTCAGCCTTCAAAACCATTATTCTTACAAAACTCATCTCCAAACTCTGTGGCCTGGGCCTTGGCTCCTCCCTCTGCGACTGGATCCTGAACTTCCTAACTCACAGATCAGAATCAGTAAAGATCGGCAACAACACCTCCTCCATGATCATCCTCAACACCAGTGTCCCACAAGGCTGTGTTGTCAGCCCCCTTCTATATTCCTTACACACCTATGACTGTGTGACCAAACTCCCCTCCAACTCAATTCTCAAGTTTGCTGATGACACCCCCATACAGGGTCGGACCTCAAGCAATGATAAGATAGAGTACAGGAATGAGATAGAGAATCTGGTGAATTGATGCAGTGACAACAATCATTCCTTCAATGTCAGTAAAACAAAGGAGATAGTCATCGATTTCAGGAAGCATAGTGGAGGACATGCCCCTGTCTACATCAACAGGGATGAAGTGGAAATAGTCAAGAGCTTCAAGTTTCTAGATGTCCAGATAGCCAACAACTTACCTTACCTCTACATTGATGCTACAGTTAAGAAAGCTTACCAATGCCTTTACTTTTTCAGGAGGCTAAAGAGATTTGGCATTTCTACTACAACTCGCAGTAACTTTTACAGATGCACCATCGAAAGCATTCTTTCTGATTGTATCACAGCTTGGAATGGTTCCAGCTCTGTCCAAAACTGCAAGAAACAACAAAGAATCGTGAATGATGCCCACTCCATCACTCAAACCAGCCTCCCATCCATTGATTCTGTCTACATATTCCACTGTCTCCAAAAAGCAGCCAGCATAATCAAGGACCCTGGACATACTCGCCAGAACTCTACCGGCCCATCCATCATGGGAACCGGAGCGGACGAGGGATGGACAATGGGAAGGTCCATTGGCCTCAGATGGGATTTTTGGTCTTGGCTTGAGTGCCTCTTTCACCTTGTTCCATCAGGAAAAAGATTAAAAATTTTAAGCTCGCGTACCAACCAACTCAGGAACAACTTCTTCCCTGCTGCCATCAGACTTTTATGTAGAAATACTTATATTAGGTTGAGCTTTCTCTACACACTAGCTAATGGTTTAACACCACATTCTGCACCCTCTCCTTTCCTTCTCTTTAAATGGTATGCTTTATGGCGCACAAGAAACAATACTTTTTGCTGTATGTTAATATATGTGACAATAATAAACCAAATCAAAGGTTAAGTGGATTAGACACGATAAATATGTAGGGTTTCAGGGATAGGGCAGGGGGGAAGATAGTGTGGGCCTGGGTAAGGTATTCTTTTGGAAAGTTGGTGCAGAACCGATGGGCTGAATGGCCTCCTTCGACACTGTAAGGATTCCATGCTCTGTTACAATGGTTATATGCTTTTATATCACTGATGATGCATACTATATAATTACATATTCAAAGTTAAGCATTAACTAATATTATGTAGTATAAAGTGCTTTGCCTTTTCACAATGTGACACTTAAACAATGACACACACCATCATAAGAAAGGCAGCAGATATGGGCTTGGCATATGGGGATTGTGTTACTTACATTTCACTTACTAAATTCTCCTGACCGTCTTGGGGGTTTAACTCAAGGCTACTACTTCTGTATCAGTCCTGGAAACTAACTGCAGGATTTAGCTTTTTTTTTAATCAGAGAGCTTGTCCTATTTATTTCACTTAAAGAATGGAGGACCTCTGAGATTGTCCATTTTATTGAACGGGCTAACTGCCGACTGAGACAAACAGAAATACCTGAACAGAAACAGTCTAAATGAGGATGCTTATTTGTCTCATAGTTTATATATCCAGGAAAATCTTTACTTCTTTCATTATAGTCTCTGAAATTAGTCTGAGCCTTTTATTCTTCACTATTGCACCCAATTTAAAGAATTGATCCCAGTTCCAGCAATGGATGTCTTAGCTAATAAGCCCCTTTGTCATCTTGTAAATTATAGTTCTGCTGAAATCCAGGATTGAACCAAAATTCTTTGGTTTTGACCACAACATTTCACAAAAGTAAACTAACAAGCAAGTTTGCAAAAATCTTTCTCATTTCCCCTTTCCCCAAATTCTCTGCAAGATGGATGTTTTTAATGATTACATTAGGGCTTCTGTCCTTTGCACCTTTAAGAAAGCAACCCATCAAAGGGCAAAAGGTGCAATCTGCTGAAACCACTTCCATTGGGTTCTGCTCCATCTATTCATCCTCATGTTAGCATTCTGAACAAGACGAGTCATTTTCCATCCTATGAGTATGTCTAAAAATGGAATTTAACACTTTAATTTTGGTTTCAATATTCTCTGAATTGATTCACACATCTTGTTCCCACACAACATGCTGTTCGTTCTTTGATTATTCTATTGTAGGGCATTAGCCTTCAAAGATTTTGTAGCAGTTTATATTGGTCCAGAAATAAATGCCTTCAGGAACTATGCACTTCTCTTTGTATGCAACATGTCTGTGTGATCCTGGGAGAATTCTTCTTCAGTATTGTCACGGTTTCTGTTAACTTATTAGCATTTAATGGCATTATAAGAGCACTGAAAGCAGAAAGGAAATGCAGACATTGAGATTAAATTGCGTTCATAAATAACTTAGTCCTTTTGCATGAAAAATGTGCGTCTGCTCATAGCATTTCATGACACTACTGCAAAGCAAGCACAAAACTCCCATTCCCAGTTATTAAAACAAATGGGAGCTGAATGCAGTTACTTTCTGTGTGAGATGCCATAAGTCACATGTCACATGCAAGTCAGATCTTCTTATATTTGTTATCAAGAACAGTTAAGTGTTATTGAAGCGATGATGAATTCAAAGGCATGCATACGTTATGTCAATGATGTACTTTAGTAGATAGTGGGTCACAAGAAAAACCTTGAAAAACTGTGCAGACAGAACACAGGCTTGGCTTCTGCAGTGGATAGATAATAAAGAGCTTAATGCTGGTTACTGCCTCGGCACGGCTGCATTGATCTGACCAGCAGCATTCACATGTTAAGATCTGGAATATTAAACATTGATGTTGAATGGTATGGAAGGATTGTTCAAACGGGGAGGGGGGGCATTATTTTTATTATTTGTGACTGCTTTGTAGGTAAGTACATTATTGGGATCATTCCAGCATTCACATTCAAAAAAAGTATTTTTTTTTCATTCTTACATCCTTGCCAATTCCAAATAAATAAGTAAACTTCAAATCACAGAAATTGCAGCATCAACAGAAGTCTTATGACCTCTTGTGCCCACAGCTCTTCAGTTGTCAAAGTAAGGAGCTAGAGAGGCATGGTGGCAAAGTGGTTAGCGCTGCTACCTCACAACACCAGGAACCCAGGTTCGATTCCAGCCTTGGATGACTGTATGAAGTTTGCAAGCCCTCCCTGTGTCTCCTCTGAGACCTTTGGTTTTCACCCACAGTGGATTGGCAATGCTAAATTGTCCCTTGGTGTCCAAAGATACTCGTCTTTACTCGCTGGAGTTCAGAAGGATGAGAGAAAATCTGATTGAAACTTACAGAATACTGTAATGTCTGGATGGAGTCGATATGAGAAAGATGTTTCCATTAATAAGCGAGACTATGACCTGAGGGCACAGCCTCAGAATTAAGATATGGCCTTTCAGAACCAAGATGAGAATGAATTTCTTCAGCCAGGGAGTGGTGAATCTGTGGAATTCATTGCCACAGAAGGCTGTAGAGGCCAGGTCATGGAGTGTATTTAAGACAGAGATAGATAACTTCTTGATTGAGCAGGGGATCAAAGGCTATGGAGAAAAGGCCAGAGAATGGGTTTGAGAAACTTATCAGCCATGATAGAATGGCAGTGCAGACTATATGGGCCAAATGGCCTAATTCTGCTCCTATACCTTATGATCCTATCATTTCAGATGCATAGGTTAGGTAGATTAGCCATGGTAAATGCATGGGTTCACAGAGATAGGGCAGACGGTGGGCCTGGGTAAGATGCTCTTTCAATGAGTCAGTACAGACTCAATGGGCTAAATGGGCTTCTGCACTGTAAGAATTCTATGGTTCTATGAAAGAGGCCATTTAACAGGAGAATTTCTAAGAAATATGTGGTCAAGATTCACATTTCCCTTTACTTTCTCTGTAGGATTTTATATTTTTCCTTTACAAATAATAGTTACTGGAAGCCAGTGCTCAGTAGTGTACCACAGGGATCTGTTTCAGACCCCTATTATTCATCATTTATAGAAATGACATTGATGACTATGTGGAAGATAGGATTAGTAAGTTTGCGGTTGACACAAAGATTGGATGGGTGGTTCTGATTCAGTCTCTGCACCCAGAGCATGAACCTATGTTCGAGCTCTTGAAATGCTGGCAGGTTATGATATTTTATCAGCAATTCCTGGTTTTATTTTTAATAAAATATTGAACTGAGTTCTGAAGGTTACAAGGTTGCACAGTAGCTCAGCACACCGGCCTTTCACATCTGGCTCCTGTGTTTATATAGTCCCCATACTGGGGCCTACATGAAAGGATTTTGAGAAAATATTGCAGCAGCGTCATCATCTCAGTACTGTAGCAGTTCTTTTCAGGGAAACTGGGAATTGACAATCAATGCAGCTTTGACAGTATTATCCACACCCTAAGAATATTTTCTTAAAAAATCACTATCTAGTTCCCAAAACAAAGTTTATCATACCAATCTCACTGATGCATTATATAGCCTGTGCACAAAATTAAACATGACCGAGTAATGTTGAACGGAGGCTGCAGTAATATTTGAGAGTGCGTGCTCAGGTAAAGAAAAGCTATCTCATGAGATTGGAGATAGTATTCAATAGGATCTAATTTTCTGCTGGAACAGAAGTACAACAGTAGCCCTTTTAACCCCTGGAACATGTTCCAACATTTAGGAGGGTCATTTAAGCAAAATGTTAACTGTATTTCTCTCCATAAATGCTGACAGACCTGCTGAGTTTATCCAGCATTTTCTGTTTTTATTTCCGTGAGATTATGGTTAATCTGTATCGTGTCCCCATTTGCCTATCTTGGTTCCACAATTCTTTAATGTCCTTACATAACAAAAATGTATTAATAATTGGTTAATGTGATAATGTATTTTCCGTTATTTATTTAGCATTAAATATAGCATATAGTTCAACATACACATACAGTATTATACCTGAACTATTTTATTGCAGTTCTTAACCTTAAAGGATTATAGGTTCAATATAGCCTAGAGGATAAATTAAAACCATTGGCAGATTAAAGTAAAGAAAGTTGGATTCTGCAGCTGGTTCTGTTTTACCAGGGAAAGACTAGTACATTCTCCAATATTCCTCTCTCAACTAACACAACCAAGTTGTAATAACTTGAGTTGACTCGATGAGGTTGCTACAAGAAGAATTAAACAGTTATTAAACTGTAATAACAATGTACACTCTAAGGCTCTGACAGAAGCATCACACAAGTCTATTCTCTTCCCCTCCCTGGCTCCAACTGAACTCATCCCAATCCCAAGACATGAGACCTCGCTCCCGATTGATTCAGCTTTCCGTGCTTCTGATCCATATGGTCCACAAAGGATCATCCCTTAAAGGGGCCACGCTTCCATACAAGTAATAGATTGTCAGGTCATTCATTGATTTGCTTTTTGTTGGATGTTTCTGTATCCAGATTGTTTTCCCTCATCGCCACCAAAACACTGCTTTTGAGGTGCAATCTATTGGCTGCAAAGTGCATCTTGAGGGCATGAAAGCTTTTTCTTTCTTTAAAGGACACGGCAACTCATGTTGTTGAGCCAATTTTGATTGTATAATCCTGAGGATTCTTATCAACTCTGATTTAACAAATTGAGCTGTCTTTTGACTTTCTAATCCTTTTGATGTGGTTCCTTCCTGTAAAAGTTTGTTCTATGCTTGAGTTTTCAAAACAAAAAATCCTTAATTTGCAAACAGAAAATGTTATATTGGTATTTGAAAATATTCTGTTTTCATGAGTAAAACTGTATTTAGATAATGGCAATGTGACCATTACCAACAGGTATTTTATGATTATTTTCTACTTCTCATTCAAATTTCCTGTTGCCCTGCAAATTTCTTCATTTCAAGATTGATCTAATTTCTATTTGAAAAATTCTATTGAAAATGTTTCTAGAAATCTCTCAGCGAGTGCATTCCAGGTGGTAAGAATTTGTTGCCTATTTTTTGAAATATATAGCAGGATTTTCCCACCAGCGATATCTTCCAGTCCCACCAAAGTTGACCCCCCAACGATGGGATTACAACGCGGGTTAGGTGAGCCATTCAAAAAGACATAGACACCAGTGTTACTGGGCAGCATTAATTACTAATCAGTCAGTTACTTGGGCAGCAGCAGACCTTCACTGGGATCAAGGAACTCCCCCCACCAGGGTGAATATTTTACCCATTGAGAGTTTGCTCAGCAATGCCACCAGGCTATTGCTGGTAATGCACCTATCCAGGCCCAAGATCGCCAAGAGACCCGAGCTACAAATAAACAATAGTGGGAGGGGAGTCGGGGTGAAAGTTGTGAGGGAGGGGCATTAGCAGCACGGTCAGGAGTGTGGTCCTCCCTATATCCCTCCATAAGGCAACATGTGCCTTTGAATGAGGGTTAGCCCCTGTGAGCCCAAAGAAATCCAGAGAATATTTGCTTTTCAGTCTGCCTGTGTGCAAAGTCCCTCATGTATCATTGGATGAGGCCCATAAGTGGACGGGGAGGGGTGGGGGGGGGGGGGGGGGGGGGGAGTTGGGGGGCGGGGTTGTAATTGCCCACCTAAGGGTCTTAATTGGCGGTGGGCAACAAGGCCATCCATGAGACTTCCTGCCACTCACTTAATTGGGCAGAAGAAAGGAAGTGGTGGTGTCCCCACTTATCACCCTCCTGCTCAGTTAACGAGATCCCTACCGCTAAAATCACCTTGGGGAGTGCATGCAGGGCAGTAAACACTGACCCTTATTTTCCTCACATCAGTGTCCCGACCACAATATAAAAACAAAAGCTACCTCAAAGCCATCATTCAGAAGAAACTTAATCAATTGAACCATCATGTATTCTATCCCATAGTCAAATATATTGCCCTAGTGCCCATATTGTGAGTGCTTTTCCCTGTGCTGATGTTCCTGCACTGTGTCACCCCAGTGGCAGCAACATATTTACAACATGGCGTTCATATGCAGCAGAGAGAAGAGGCATGACTTCATTGTGCATGATAAAACATGTGCCTGTTTCCAGGGAAGAGTTTTGTTCTTGACATATACAATATATGTATATATTTAATACATATATTACATACATAAAAATCCTTTGCTAAATACATATCGAGTGCCTTGGCATGTCCTATTCTTGTTCTTACAAGTGATCAGGATAGCATTCATGATGTCCATAATGGAAACTGGAAAGACTGAAATCGGCCAATGCACCGTGAATTTTAAATGATTTTCTGTTTGCTGTCTTCATAAAAGAGTTCCTGTGCCTGTCGGGATGTTATAGAAGCTTTGTATAAATCTGATTGAGATAGCAGCTAATGCCAAGAAACAGCCACCAGCACCAGAGGTACCCAATGTCTTTGAAATGCTGGAACTTGCAGGTGTTTGAGGGGAAACTCTTAGGACTCTTCTTAGAATCCTTTATTTCAAGATAAGTGGCAGAAGTAAAATAAAACATTTCTAGACAGTGCAGAGGGTGCACTTTATCAAACAGGGCTAATTGATTAGTTTTTCTATCTTGTGGGAAAACATAACTCTTACCTTTGTATTCTTCAGTTTAATAAATTGCGCTGTAAACCTGAGCAGCAGTCTGGCTATGTTGTTTCCCTCTTCCAATATCATCACTACAACAGTGGAGCTGAAGAGTATTGAAGGGTAATATTCTGACGTCGTTAAGTAAAGGTTCTGGAAGGACTCTTTCATCAGTTTCAGGTAGAGAAAATCTTTTAGCTTGCAGCTTTCTGTCATAAAGGTTCTGCTTGAAGTTTTCCATTGAGACTAAGTGCGGTGGTGGACATTTCCACCCCGCTGGACGGTATGGCGGGAAATTGCACCTGATTCCACACTTGGAAGCTTATGCACAGGTGAGCATCAGGCCAAACCATCTGGCAAAATGGGAGCTGATTCATCAATCTGCCATTGGTGGAGGGTCAAAGGTTCAGGTGCTACATTTAAACACCAGACTGATATATCCAGCTCACCCTCTGCAGCCCATCTATCTTCAGGAGATCATCACATTTATCTGGCAACTGGAAGAACAAGGCTTGCAGCCTCAAGCCTCAGCTTCATCCACCAGGCCGGCAGGCCTTGATCAAAGGAATGCAGATGCACAGACGTGTCCCCTATCCCAGGGAGTGCTCTAAGAAGCATACCAACCTCACATCACCAGTCTGGGAGGCCTTTGCAGAGCAGGCCAGCATGGCTGGCAACCATGCCCAAAACACCATCTAGTGCAGGAATGATCTCATCAGCACTGCCAGGGTAAATCATCTTTCAACTGTCTCCATGTTCAAATTCTCAGCATGGCATCAAGTGCTCAAACGGCTACTCTCTGCAGGGATTTCACACATCCATTAGTGAGGGATACATATCAACACTCATTCACTCGCAGAGATTTTCACATCAGCACCATCCTATCTATCATGTTGCTCACACTCTGTCCCTTCTGGGACAGGCTCCTCACACACAGGAGACATGCAGCTTACACAGCCTCTGCTCCATCCTTTCTCATCACATGCTTTTCTTTCATCTTCATTCAGACCAAGGTGACACACAACAGGCACAACAGGTCACAGACTGGGAGAGGGACGGCTGACATCATTGTTCAGGAGAGCTTCGCATACCCCTCCCCCATCTTTATTATGTGTTCCCTATCTACAGGCTGCAGATGCCTTCAGTTCCCATCACCATTCTTTCTGCAGCCAAGCCCAGGGACAGAGACTACCCTGCACACCAAACTGAACAGTTTTCCTGCGCTACACACGACCCTTGCCCCTCACCTGAAGCTGGGCTACTTCATGTTTCCAATGGTTGCTCCTGCTAAATGGCCACTGGTCTTCTGCGCTGTCTCCTAACTCTGACTGAGTCCACTTTAACACTGACTGCCTGTAACCTGTGACCTCTTTCCACATCGCCACTGGAGTGTCTGTACTCTGTGACCTCAGACCAAGTTTTCACTGAGATCATCCTCCTCAGCTCATTGATTCTTTAGCTACATTAAATTTTCATTGTTTTAAGTTTATTTATTAGTCACAAGTAGGCTTATGTTAACACTGCAATGAAGTTACTGTGAAATTCCCTGAGTTGCCACACTCCTGTTCGATACACTGAGAGAGAATTTAGCATGGCCAATGCACCTAACCAGCACGTCTTTCAGACTGTGGGTGGAAATCGGAGCACCTGGAGGAAACCCACACAGACACAGGGAGAACGTGCAGACTCTGCACAGTGACCCGAACCAGGAATTGAACTCAGGTCCCAGGCGCTATGAGGCAGCAGTGCTAACCATCGAGCTGCACGGTGGCACAGTGGTTAATATTGCTGCCTCACAACACCAGGGACCCAGTCTCGGGTGACTGTCAATGTGGAGTTTGCACATTCACCCCGTGTCTGCGTGGATTTCCTCTGGGTGCTTGCATTTCCTGTCTGAAAGACATGCTGATTAGATTAATTAGCTGTTCTAAAATTGCCCTTTAGTGTCAGGGGGATTAGCAGGATAAATATATGGGGTTACAGGGATCAGGGCCTGGGTGGGATTGTGGTCAATGGGGACTTGATGGACCGAATGGCCTCCTTCTGCACTGTAGGGATTTTATGATTCACTGTGCAACTCTAAGAATTGGACAATTCTTCTCTGTTGGACTCAAGCTATTTCACCATGTCAGCCTCCTCCAGTTTATCCAAGTCAACTTCCCTTGCCATGGAGATGATTTCAGGTTGATTTTCAGGGAGAGTGTTATGAAGCCTTTACAGTCACGAACACAGTGGGGCCATGCCTAATTTCCACCACACACATTCATACACAATACTGTATCTTCATCCCACGAATCAGTGATATTGTTGATACCCTTCAGAATGTTGTAAACACAGCAAAATTTCTTGGCTGTTGGCACATCCTCACCATCTGTTTCTTTGAGCTGGGAGAGGTACAACATGGGTATTAAAACCTGAACACTTGAAGGTTGTTGGCTCCCTGATCAATGGGCTGTATCAATGAAATCGCATTGAGTGGCAGGAAAATCAGCTTCACATTTTTGGTCAAGTTATCAAGGCCGACAGGGTGACGTGGCAATTATCCAAGAGTAGCAGAATCTTGAAGGCAAGGGTTTCTCTGCCAGGCAGGGATGGCACACAGATGCCATTTCCACGTGATGGGAAAATGTTGCTTGGAATAACCCTGAGTGTCTCAGCTAAGTTAGAGACTTAAAATTGAAATCTGCAGTATTCCCAGCAAGAAGAACAGTGAGGTGATGTTTGGCAGCTTTAAATCCTCTTGGAAGATGTATGTTCTCTGTGGCATACTCTTCCAATAAAGCCCTGTCTCTTCAGTTAAAGATTCGATTATCTTCAAATAGGCAGGGAATTCATCAACCACTTCAATTTTGGCACTAGCCACTTAACCAGTCATTTAAAGTTGCAGAGATAAGAAGGTTTCTTGAAACAGGTGAACCATCACAACTAGTGCTGAAAATTTCCAATTGTGAACTCTGACTCTGTTCACTCTGCAAGTCATCACATAGGCATTTAGATGGGGTGACACTCAAACTAAGAGACACCTTGCACAGGCTTTGGTCTTCAATCATACTGTGAAAGCATCTCTCCATATTGGGCGGCACAATGGCACAGTGGTTAGCACTGCTGCCTCACAGTGCCAGGGACGCAGGTTCAATTCTAGCCTTGGGTCACTGTCTGCGTGGAGTTTGCACGTTCTCCCTGTGTGTGTGTGGATTTCCTTTGGGTGCTCCAGTTTCCTCCCACATTCTGAAAGACGTGCTCGTTTGATGCATTGACCTGAACAGGCACTGGACTGTGGTGACTAGGGGAATTTCACAGTAGTTTCATTGCAGTGTTAAGGTAAGCCTTACATGTGACTAGTGAATAAACTTTAACTTTGATGCTTTTTCTAGTCCAACTTATCCAAATAGCACCAAAAGGTGTAGTTCTTTGAACACAATGTCACTGTTACTAATGGTTGTTCTCACTGCCATACAGAGTCGCCCAAGCACTCTGTCAATATTAACCGCTCATTCTCTGGCCACAAAATATCTTCAAACCAGCAATTTCATTGCTAAATTCACACCTTTTTCTCATTTTATTAGCAGCCACAGACTCACTCCATCACCTCCAGGGCATTTTTGTCTCATGTCTGAGAGTAATTCCAAGGGGATTAAAGCACTAAAACACATGCCTGAAACAATCTTGGACAACTTTAAAATGGCTTATTTTGAAATGGCTTTTGAAACATTCCAGCCAGGGGTAAAAAACTCTATCAGCATCTACTCTGCAAGCCATCTCAGGGTCTTTTTGTTTCGCTGAGATCACCTCTCATTCTTCAATACCCCAGAGAATATAAACTTATTATACCTCTCATAGAAACACTGGGGGCGATTCTCCCAAAAGTATTGAATTGATGGGAAAACTGTTCGAGATCATGACTATTTTTTCAGTGCAGCTTCAGACCTGAATCTCCCCACTCTGCAATGCAGAGGTCACAATTGGGAATCACATTAAATACCCGGGGGGCGAGGCCTATTCACACCAAAGATCCTCAAATCCGTGGGATGAGGGGGAACCGACGCACGCGCATTTCGCTGGAAGATCGTGGTAAAACCTCCACGAGGGAGGTTTGAGGGATTACTGCCCTCAAACATCACTGGCCTCATCGCTGGCCTTATTGCTGGCTCCCATAACCCCCCCACAGAAACATCACTGGCCTCATCACTGGCGCCCACAATCCCCCCATACACATCGCTGGCCTTATCGCTGGACCCCATAACCCCCGCAACAGAGACCTGGCTGGCCTCATCACTGGCCCCCAACCCCCACACACACACATTGCTGGCCCCCACAACTCCCACACACACATAGCTGGCCTCATCGCTGGCCCCCATGGAATGATTTAGAATGTTGCATGGAATGCTTTGCCTCCCTCCCCCTAACGTGGGTTCTTTTTTACAGCTCGGGACCCAGAGAAGCCCGAACCTTCGGGTGTTGCCGCCACCCCTGTTGCTCTGAAGCAAACTGCCCATAACTCCCTGGATGACACCTCGGAGGGAGACACTGAGGAATCCTCCGAGGGCAGCACCACAAAAACCATCATGTACCACACAACGATACAGAGTCGGTCACCATTGTGGGTACCTTTGGTGTTGAGGCTTCTGGGTTACAAACTGGTGAGCACATCACAGACACTGCTGCACATCGGGTGGAGGAGGGCACATCAGAGGGCTCGGGCACTTGGAGGTCTGCCAGAGGCCAAGATTCAGCTGTCCCCAAGCCAGCTGCTGGGCCTCTGGGTTTGTTCCTCCTAAGGCTGATGGAGATGCATCAGGAAACCCGGGGAGTTGTGGAAGGGCTGTCAGTAACTATGCTGTGACTGCAAGGCTGTTTAGGGGAGTCAAACAGAGTGCTGTTGCAGGAGCTGGTGCCATCGCTGGCCCCCCTCCCCCATACAAACATTACTACCCACCGCCCCCCACTCCCCCCAATCTCCTCCCACATTCAGACATGGCTGCCCAGTCACCTCATGCCCCCATGGATCCGGATAATGCAGGTACCCAATGTCCCCATTCCTTGAACATACTGCTCTCACTGCTGCCCTGCATAGAACTAGTGTTGTGCTGACATGCACAACCCCAGCTTGTGATTATTCCCTCTCTTGAATGGGAGCCTTGAGTATTGCACCCCTCCCCAGACGCAGCAACCTATTCAATGGCAGACAATCAGCATCCGAGGGATGAATGACGCTCAACTGAATGCAGCCTTCCAAATCTCTTCTCACAAGTATTTGTTGCCAATGTGCCCTTGACTGGCCACACTCACTGCAGCTGCACTCCCCTAATAAGCCCGAGCTGTATATAAGCTGCAGGAATGGACACACAGCCTGTCACACCACAAAGATGGCTGCACGGAAACTGGCACCCAGATTTTCAGAGGCTGACCAGGAGCACCTGCTAGATGCCGTGGGGGAGAGGCATGAGCAGATCTTCCCCGGCCAGAGCCCTAACCCAAGGGGTGCATCTGCCACGGCATTGTGGGAGGAGGTGGCAGAAGTGGTGAATGCCAGGAGCCTGACACCGTGCTCTGGCAGGCAGTGTCACAAAAAAATGTACGGCCTTCTTCGAGCAGCAAGGGTGATTGAGCCTCCCACTTGGAAACCTGCACATGCTTGGCATGGATCTTCAACCCTACTTAGACTCCTGAAGGGCATGCAACAAGTGACCCTTCGCCTAAGGGTCTGGTGGTGGCAGCTTCTGCAGTGGTCTCTCCATGCCCACCACCTCCTGATCCTCCACCCCTGCTGCCACCAACATGGCCAGCTCCAGATCACACAAACCGAGACCCATCTGCACAGTGGGGTTTAGAAGGAGCCTGGAATGATGGATTATTCTTATTGGCTGCATAGACCCAGCACCACCCCAATCCCTCAGTTGGGCCGGAATGCCCATTTGCGGGAGTTGGCAAACCCACACAATCCATGGTGCCATGTGTGGCCCGAATAGGGTTGTGTGAGATTCCCATGGCAAATGCCGGCACATATTATGCAGGTCAGTGTGCTGATGTGGGCAATGTGCACTCTTGAGCCATTGCTATGTGTGGAACTGCAGCATCTGTTACAGGCATGTGTTACTGGTCTGTGTCACAGGGCAGGGACAGACTGTAGATCAGCACCAGATGTGTGCCCAGTGACAGCAGATTCCATGCAGTCCATGTCTGAACCTCTGCACCCCGGGCTGGAGCAGCAGCTGCTTCATCTGGTTAGGCCTCAGTCAGCACATGGTACACTCCTCCCCCACCCATGGAACACCAGTACTTGGTCGAGTCCCTGACCACATCCCGTGGCAAGACAATGCCACTGCAAAGTACCATGGAGGGGAAGGGTGAGTGGGAACCCTTGAGGCTGCCTCCCACACTGCACTACAACGCTGCCCAAAGTGGGGTGGGGGGGGGCGGGGTGCGGGGAGGGGCAGGGGGGTGTGGGAGGAGGATGAGAGGGACTCCCTGAAGGAACCTCACCAGAAAGTTGTGAGGAAATAGAAGCCCTCCCCTCCACCCACAGATATCATTGGTTCATGGGCCAACACCTGAAAGCAGCAGAAAGAAGGCCACAAGGCATCTCCAGGGCCTGTGTGCAACATCTCCCGTGCTCCACTAGCAGCACTTACCTCCGCTTGCCTGTTCAAGGCTGCCACATCCGGCTGAGACATTTATATACCCGCTCTGATTCATGCCAAAGTTACATCATGCCAAAGATGTGGGAGATGCAAACGTGGGTGGAGATTGCCTTGTGGATCTCGATAGTGGCGTGCTAAGGTATGTTAAGTCATGCAAATCAGCAGCCTGCCGGTTTTCTGCAGATTTCCGGCGCCATCTTTCTGCGGTTGGGAGATGCGAGCAGGTTGTAAAAGCCCACTGAGAACCTGTGAATGGCCGACACACGTTTCTCCCAGCCTGACCCACCAGAAAAGTTATGGGTCGCGATGGGAGAATCGGGCCCACTGCTTCCTTTAAGGAATCAATTTAGCAAACGTTTGTTTCACCTACTCAAAGGCAAGTAAAATTCCCCAGGTATGGAGTCCAGAACAATACACAGAACTCCATATGTGGTCTCACCAAACCCCAGTGAAATGGTAGCAAGACTTCCTTACTCCAAACTCCAGGCACGAAAACTCAATGTACCATTTGTCTTTCTAATTGTTTGTTGTAGCTGTTGTAACTAACTTCCTGTGTCTCCAATACAATGAGCCACAAATCTCGAGGGGGATGTTAGTTTAGTGGTAATGTCATTAGACTCGTAGTCTAGAGGCCCGGACTAAATCTCCAGTGGCATGAGTTCAAACCCCATCCCAGCTGCTGGAGAAATTGAAATTCAAGTAATTATTACATCTGGAGTAAAATACTAAATCAAAATTACAGTGATCATGAAAGTACTGAATTATCATAAATTGTAAATTGGGTCATTAATGTTCTTTCTGGAAGGAAACCTGCTGTCCTAGTCTGATCTGGTCTACATGTGACTCCAGGTCCACAGCAATTCACTACCCTCTGTAACCCATTCAGTTGTAGACAGTTCCCATTAGTACAAGGGAAGTAGGGATGGTCAATAAATGCAGACTGGCTTTGGCAATGACATTCATATCCCAAGAACAAATAAAAATTCCTTCACTGAAGGAGTTGATCTTGAAGGTAGTGTTTCCATGTGTCAGCTGCCCTCATCCTTTTCGGTGATAGAGAACATGGGTTTGGAAAGAGATTTCAAAGAAGGCTTAGTAAGTTGCTACAGTTTACCTTGCATCGCATTGCTGCCAGTGTGCGTCGATGTTGGGGTAGTGAATGTTTAAGGTTGTGGATCCAATCAAACAGGTTCTTTTATCCTTTTTTTAAATTCATTCAAGAGATTTAGACCTCACTGGTTGAGCCAGCATTTGCCCATCCCTAATAGACCTTAAGAAGGTGATGGTGATCTGCCATCTTGAACAACTGCAAACTAGGTGGAGTATATATACCCACAGTGTTATTCGGGAAAGAGTTCTACGATTTTGACCCAGCAACAGTAAAGGAACAGCAGTATATTTCCAAATCAGGATGGTGAATGAGTTGGAGGGGAAAACTCCAGGTAGTGGTGTTCCCATGTATCTGCTGCCCTTGCCCTTCTAAATACTAGTGGCTGTGGGTTTGGAAAGTGCTGTCTAAGGAGTCTTGGTAAGTTTCTGCAGTGCATCTTGGAGATGGTATACACTCCTGCTACTGTGTATTGATGGGGGAAACAAATGTTTGTGGATGGTGTACCAATCAAGTGGGCTACTTTGTTCTAGATAATGTGGAGCTCCTTCGGTGTTGTTGGAGCTGCCATCAAGTGGAGTGTATTTCATCACAATGTTGACTGGTGACTTTTAGGTGGTAGGCAGACTGCGGGGTTTCAGGAGGTAAGTTACCCTCCACAGAATTCGCAGCCTCTGAGCTGCGCATGTAGCCACAGTATCTATAAGATTAATTCAGTTCAGTTTCTGTAACCTCCCACAACGTTGATAATGGGGGATTCAATCATGGTAATACCATTGAATCTCAAGGGACAATGGCTAGATTCTCTGTTGTTGGAGATGGTCATTGCCTGGCACTTGTGTGGCACAAATGTTACTTTCACTTGTCAGTCCAAGCCTACCCATTGTCCAGCTCTTGCTGCATTTGGAACTGGACTGCATCAGATGAGTCATAACTGGTACTGAACATTGTACAGTCATCAACAAATATAACCACTTCTGAAATTATGAACAGAAGTCATTGATGAAGCAGCTGAAGATGTTTGGGCCTTGGTCCTAGATGCAGTTGAGTTTCTTGAGTGCCATAGACCCAGTCTGGCAGATGTAGTTTTCAGAATTCGGCCAGCTAAGCCAGTAGTCATAGTGATGGCCATTGAAGTTTCTCAAATCATAGCCTATTGTACCATAGTGCACTTGTCACCCTCAGTGCTTCTTTCAACATGGAGGAGTACTGATTCGTTAACCAAGGGGAAGGTATTTCAAAGCATGTATCACGATCCATATTGTAGACTTCACTTTCTCTGGATCCAATGTTAAGGACTCCCAGGCAACTCCCTCCTGACTGTTACCACTGTGCTATCATCTTTGTTAGCTCTGTTCTGTCATGCTACACCAAAGGAGGGTGATAAAAGAGTCTGAAACATTGAATGGAAGGTATGATTTAGTAAGTATGTCTGTGTCATTCTGTTGTTTGACCTTTCATCCAATCACTGACATAGATCCTGAGATTGTTGCCGTTGCAGTTGTCATTTCCAGTGTCTGGGTTGATGCCGGTTTGTCTGTCAAGTTTTATGCTATCTTAGATTTTCTGTAGTGATTCAGCACAGCTGAGTGGTGTGCCAGCCCACTTCAGCAGATAGCTCAGAGCCAATGACTTTGCTGTAGATCTGGAGTCATGTGTAGGCCAGACTGGATAAGGACAGCAGATTTTGTTCTCGAAAGGGTATCTATGAACCAGATGGATTCTTACATCAATCCAGCAGTTTCATGATCACTATTGCTGAGGTTAGCTTTTAATTAGCTGATCTAACAACCCTACCATGGCACCATCATTCTTTCCTCTCTGTTTTCTGTCCTTTAACCAATCCTCAAGCTATGTTAACATATTACTCCTAGCCTCACAAGTCTTTATCTTGTGCTGTTGTGTTGCATCTTAAACGAATGAAAATCCAGATATCTGCTGGTTTGCCTTTACCTATTGTTCTGGCAGTGGGCCAAGTTATTTAAAAACACAAAAGTGCACAAGAAAGTAATTTGCAGGAGCAGGCGCAGGGAACTGAATTTTATGCTCTCGGTTCCATTTGACAGACTGCCTCCGGGCTGGGTTTGCAATCCATCATATTGTTATTGATTATTAAAGTTGCTACTCAAATTTCCCCATGGATTTTGACCTCTCTAATATGGAGACTGTGACCTCGTCTCCCCACCACCCTCCCTCCCCCCCTCCACCCCCTCCACCCCGCCCCCCCCAACCGGTTACTGCACAGTAACAAAGGATGCTCTATCATGACCATGTAAACAAATTAATAACAGTTTTTATAGAGCATAATTCAGCTCTGCATTCCCAAAGGACAATGACCTGCATTACAGTCGCACACTGCAGCAAAATCCTAAGTTTGGAAATCTCGATGATAAGTAAAAACCTTTCATCTATCCTACTTTACGTTTATTTCAATGCAGTGATAATTCCACAAAACAAGAGGGCACAAAAAGACAATTAATGTAGTCTTATCAGTAAATACCTTCTTTATCTTTGAAAAAGGGCACTCAGTATTGAAGAAAATAATGAAAATATTTCTTACAGGCATAGAAATAGGGGGAGGTCATTAAGCCCTTCAAACCTAGCTATTCCATAATTTAATTCGATCATGGATGATTCATGCTCAACTTCATTTACCCATCTTTTCCCCCATATCTGTTGATGCCTAGACCAATGTCCATTTATCAACCTCAGCCTGGAATGTATAAATAAGTCCAGAAGTCATAGCCTTTTGGGGAAGACAGGTTCAACAGCTATGTGTTTGTGAAACAGTATCCATTTGGCGGTTATTCCCTTTTGTTTTGGATCCCACTAGGGGAAATTGTTTCAATGGGTGGAATTTAATGCCTTCCCCCGTGTTATGTTTGGTGCTAGGGGAACATTTAATTGAGCAGGATGGTGGCAAGTTGGGTCTCAGCTGCTTTTTTGATACTACCCTGATTAAATCTGTGACAGGGAGGCTGTCCCCTTCCTGCTGCACCATCAATGGAGGCCCTTAAGTGGGCAACTGATGCCAATTAAAGGCCTCATCCCACCACTCCTGGCATCCACCCACCAGCACACAGGATGGGAAGCTCCAAAAGCAAACCTTGTCTGAGTTGTTTGAGGTCTTCCAGCTGGGTATAACATTCAAAGGTACGCAGATTGAGGCACCCTTCATTGGGATGATGGGGAACCACTGAGAGGCATTCCTCTGCCCTGGATACCCACAGAACTCCCACCTTGCCCTCCCTTCGGTGACCCTTTCCCACAATTGCCCTTTCCATCGCCCACCACCTGTGACCTGGTTCCCTCTGTATTCCATAGTCTTGGGTGAGTCTGTTGTTGACAAAGCCACCACTCCTCTGAATCATTGCTGAGCAACAAAGAGCTGTCACTGTCTGATTAGCCAGCAGCTCTCGGCAAGTGGGGCCTCCATTACCAGTATCCTTCATCCTAAGAAAGGTCTACCACTGCCCAGTTAAGTGGCTGATTGGCATTTAATATGACAGACCTTCCTGAAAATTGGTGACATAGTGCTCTTGTCGGTTATGCATTGGTGGACAAGGCACTCGTGACCTCCATTAAAAATACTTCTTTTTGTAGCTACTTGACCAAATCTCCATCATTTAAACATTTCTCAAAAGCTGTTCGTCGGCAGCTAATTGACTCAATATATCATTTTAAGGGGACAAAGAATAAATATCTACAACTGTCTCTCAGAAACAATCAGCTCATTATGCACATCAAAGTTGAGCAATTGGCTTGTCCTAAAAGGTACCAGTCTATCGCTCTGCTAACTGGTTTGGGGTCAAACTGGATTCGCCATCAAGTGAAGCTGATTGATTCTAATAGGTTGCAGCCCCACTTTCCAATTGATCAAAATGATGGAGCAATCTCCAATTTTAGTGATTAAGAAGAAACAATTTTTCTTGTGAAATACTAACAAGCTAACATAGGAGTTAAAACTTGACTGTCAGTTTAAAAGACTGATAGTTAACAGGTCTGAGATACTTGATGAATGACAATGTCAGTAGTGACTTGAGGTTAGTGCCAAGAATGGGATATAAGTTGTGTCGTCTTAGCTTTTTATTCTGCTCTTTACTGTATACCACTTCAGAAAAGTAATCAAAGGAGAATAACTAAGTGATGAGGTCATACACACTCATTAGATATGATTGATGCAATAACTGCTTCAGAAAAGTTAAGAGTTGGCATTATTTAATTAAAACTGGTGAGAATGATTAATGTAATATATCATAGAATCCCTACAGTGCAAAAGTAGTCCATTCAGCCCTTTGGGTCTGCATCGACTCTCTGAGGGAGTATTTTACCCAGGTCCCATCCCCGTAACCCCACATATTTACCTCACTAATCCTGCTAACCTACACACCATGGGATACTAAGGGGCAATTTATCATGGCAAATCCATCTAACCTGCACATCTTTGGACTATGGGAGGAAACCGGAACATCCAAAGGAAACTCACACAGTCACGGGGAGAATGTGCAAACTCCACACAGACAGTGACCCAAGGCCAGAATTGCACCTGGGTCCCTGGCGCTGTGAGGTAGCAATGCTAACCATGCTGTCCTTATATACATGACCTGACCAATGCAGATTATGCAGGTTAGTATTACAAGCATGAAACTCTAACGTGAAACTCATGAAACTTGAACTTGAGAGAAAATGTTTAACAATCACAATTTTATTATGAAGTTGAATCATGAGGGGAAAGTGTAACAGAATGCACAATACAGTATAAATTAGCAATGAACACTACACTGAAGTGAAGATTGTAGCCAAATTCTGAAACTTTCTCTTTCTTTTGTCAGAAGATGATGTGCGTGCATTTTGAGCATAAAAAGAAGGGGAGAATTGTAGGGATAGAGACAGAATAGACTCAAGGGATTGAATGACGTATTCCTGGTTCATACGTCCTTGTTTATGTGTTCGCTACATTTTCTACCCATGTTATTCGTTGAAAATGTGATGGCTGGACAGTTAAAATCTCTTCCGAAGCCTATTGCTATGCTTCCATTTGCTGCTTTTTTACCCCGAGACCTTTTGTGTATTCGGCTGAGTCACTTTCCTGGCTCAGGCAGGAATCTCATTATTACATGCAGCTTTGTGTCCAGTGGGATCATTAGGATTCTGTTGGCATTATAACTGCTTGCTGGCCTTGCTCAGTGAAACCTCTTTGCCATAAGGCTCAGGTTTAAACTTATCCTTTGTGGAATCAGAGGGAACAGACTGCTTCCCATGGCCACACAGACAAAACATGGTTCCTTATCATTCAGTCACTTCCCTCCGCACTCCCAACACCTTGTCAAAACCATCTCCTTGCAATGGACTTTCTTGCCCATGGGCAGATGAATTATATATGGCATGACCACTGTTCATTTAAAGAACTCACATGGATCTGCTGTATGTTTTTAGAGGCAGTGATCAGGTTTTTCTGTTCTGATGGCTGAATTTAATGGAAGTCTTGATCACAGCAAATAAAGAAGAATTGGACAGGGTTGGTGACTATCCAGAAGGGAACCCAACTGATTGTTGCTCTATTAATTTAAATTTTTGACATATTTAAAGGTACATAACCACTCCTGTCTGACTTCTCTCTGGTTTAATAGGAATAGGAAAACTTGTTCATTATGTCATTGTCTCATAGATCATTTAACATTCTTTGAAAAGGTAAGTAAACTAATGGATTAGACTGAATAAGTTTATTGAGAAGACATGACAGAACAACCAGTTCTATCCTGGGACCATATGGAGGTTAATGGTTCTCTTGGGCAAAACCTTTTTTTAAGGTATTTGGACCATTAAAAAATTTTGCCAAAAGAGAGAATGTTGGACAGGAATTAATAAATTAGTTTAAAGATTAAGTTAGAAGGGCATGTTTTGTTGGATCTCATGAATAACATTTAAGAAGCTGTGAATTTTTTGTAACATGCAAAGAAGCCCATCATCATGGGAACATAAAATGGTTACAGAATAGACAGTGACTTTGATAGTTGAAAGAATGACCCTGCTACTCTCACAACTTGCCCTTTTTCTGAAATCTTAATTTTTCTCCTGAAGATTCTTATCCATGTTCTTTTTAAAAGCCATTATTGAACCTGCTTCCATGACCTTCCAGGCAAAGCTTTCCAGACCATGACTATTCGCTGCATAATAAGTTCTTCCTAATTTCTTCTTTGATTCATTTGCCAATCACCTTAGGCCAGCGTACTCTGCTTCTTGTCCCATGTTTAAACTTTTTTGGTTGCACAGTACAAAAATCCATATAGAGGTGAGAGTTACTGTTTGCTTTACAGTAAAATGTCTCACAACACCAGGCTAAAGTCCAGCAAGTTTATTTGGAATCACGAGCTTTCGGAGTAGCGCTCTGAAAGCCCGTGATACCAAAAAAACCTGGAGTTCTGAGACTTCTTACTGTGCCCACTCTAGTCCAACACCTACATCTCCAAATCATGTTTGTTTTACATGCAGAACACAATCTTTCCATGTAGGGACACACCCATGCATCCAACTTCAGAAAGCCAAGCCATGGGTTGGCAGAGTCATGACTTAGAAACTCCCAATGTCAGCACAGTATTGTCCTGAATTTAAACCTTCACACAAATTTCTGGTATCTAATGTTCCCATTATTTGTCCAGTCGGAACCACCTTACGCTTCAGACCCGCACGATTATCTAGAACCTCTACTGATAAGCTTACTCTTGGTTCGAAATTGGGAATGTGGTCTTTAGAAGAGGACTAAATTGATGTTGCAAGTTTGTTTGACTAGAAATAATTGGAATGTGCATTTTGAAATCTGAAAATTGCCTCAGGTGTAGGAACAGATAACCGAGGAGATGTATATAGCCAAATGATGCTTCTGCAACAGTGCAAGAGTAGCTGGTGTATGTCTAAACAAACAGCTATATTGAAAGATATGTTAGAATTGTCTTTTAACCTTATTTTTTTAAAAGCTCATGGCTTAAATGTATAAGTTAATATTTATGTGAAAATAGAATAGGAAGTGTTTTTGTAAATACATCACTCTGTGGTAAAATAGTTTGATAAGGAAGCAGAACAGTCAGACTGGATGACAGGCCTATGAACAGCTCCAAGCATAACAACTGATAACATACAGAAACAAACAATGAGGATATTGATTGAGTGAGTTTAAAAGCCACTGTGTCTCTGCAGAACTGTGAAAACAGTCACAGAAACAGCACAGAGTTGATTGTGGGAAAACCATCCTTAGTTTTCTCTAAAGGCATGATAAGGATAGTCTTTCTCCATAGTTTGAACAAAGAACACCACAGATAATTTGGTCCCTTGTATACAATGGGAGCCTCTATAGGGAACTGTGGCTTTGTCCATAATGAATTCCACACCCACCCACAATAGAGGGAATACTGGGCAAGGTTTGGAAGGGCTCCAGTTGCAGCAGGTGGTGAGGAAGAGGACTCTCAAGGGCAGATCCATGATAACTTGAGGTCTAAAAGCCTTAGTTAAATAAGAAGACTTCAAGAAGGGATGAGGCATTGAGAAGAGAGAGAGAAGAGCTATTCACACATGCCAACTTTCATGTCAGATTTGGACCCCTAATTGCTACTTGTCAGGGCCATATGTTTTTATTGTATAATTCGTGTGTTATATCCAGTCTTCAACTCTGATTATACTCAATCTACTCACCATGTTAGCTGCCATCAATTCTTGTTTCAAAGAATTAGCAAGATAACACCTTTCAAGTTTGATTTGTGAACCAGCTTCACTGGTCAAGAATTAACAGTCCCCTGGAGTGCTATAGTTCTGTCTAGTTAAGATATCAGGTTACAAAGTCTGCCAAAGCTTTCAAACTTCCATTGACAGGTATGTAATCTTGAAACCACCTTCACTACGGAGAGATACACCAAGCGGGATAATCGTTGGTTCTTCACTCGTCTGCTGCTAAGCACTGATTTCAACCTGACTGGGTGGACAGCAGGTACAAGAGTTCCTCATAAGTGATATAGTGAGCAATGCATTGTCATCATTTTCCTGACTGCAGGATGTTCACCATACTCCATTGAATGGCAGCACTCTGCAATCCAATGATTCTGGGGACCAATCCTGGATAGGTAAATAGCCAATTGTCTAAGCAATCCCAGCCTAGTAGCTGCTATGGCAATACCGAGTGCTTTTCCTTCAGCATTATAATAAGCATTGGCCTTTTGCACATTTAAAAGTCTAGACAGGCAACTTGTGATGTGCCAGCTGTGCTGATCCAATATCATGTACTCGGCTTTCTCACTACCAACTGCTAAATCCAGGTTCTCATGTGAGGAGCTTTAACAAACATTTTGCCCACAATGACAATGACATTCTTTGCATGGTGAAAAGAACTGCTGTTGAAGCTTTGTGCCTCATTCATTGGGACATGGTGTACATCCATGCCAGCAATAGGCCTGTTAATGTATCCTGCATCCTTCCCTAACTTAAGTCTTTCCCCTTTTTCACACAGGTGTCCCCCTCTCCCTTTTGTCAACCTAATTTCCAATCTCAAGTACAGGCTAACTCCTCCTTGTATCATGCCTTTGTAGAGTGTTTCCAATTGTGCGAGGGTCATTCAGCCTTAGAGGTCACGACCAAACTCACTCACTTACAATCAAAGGCCTCAGGTTACATTTCTGAACCACACTGAAAGATGATGAATGATACAATCAACACAGTTTTCATCTTTGAATAATAAGAGTATGTTTATGAAGTACAACAAATCTAAATGTGGCACAACTAATGCTAATAGTTCTTATGTGGCTAATAACAAAACAGATTACTTCCCACAGACTTCACTGAACTAAGCCCCTGTGGATTCCCTTACTCACGCTCCTTAAAATTACCTAAGGTTTGGTCGGGAGTTGCGGGGCAGCTCTCCACATGGTGATGGGCTGAGCATTCTGCAGGCTACAAATGAAACTTTCACCCCATCGTGCCCTCACTGGTCAAGGTCCTCAGGACCATATCTGTTGCTTGGAATAGGCGACTTCCTTCAGTCTTGGTTGTAAAGGGAGAGAGAGAGAAAACCAGCCACCACTCTGATATACTCATCTTGTCGAGCTGTATGCCTTGTATTCCTTCCCTTTGTCCAACCTCTTGGTTCGACCCGCTCCTCTGGGTATACCGTTTACTAACTGATCTACCCATCCAGCAAAAGCAAAACCAATAATTGCATTGATTGGTTCCCAGACAGAAAGCTTTGTTCAAATGTGTATTGTTTTCTCTGCCCTCATCTAGCTAATATTGCAGAACAGGAGCTCCTGATCTTGAATATTATGTGATGTGTGAACTGCCTTCCAATGGGCTCTATAATCACCTTAAGCACATTAGTCTGGTGGGTGTCATTGTCTCCCTGGCTAATATGGAGCCAGCAATTAGATAAGAACATAAGAAATAGGAGCAGGAGTAGGCCATCTAACCCCTCGAGCCTGCCCCACCATTCAATAAGATCATGGCTGATCTGACAGTGGTTCAGTTCCACTTACCCGCCTGCTCCCCATAACCCTTAATTCCCTTATTCATCAGAAATCTATCTACCCGTGACTTCAACACATTTAACGAGGTAGCCTCCACTGCTTTAATGGGCAGAGAATTCCAAAGATTCACCACCCTCTGGGAGAAGAAGTTCCTCCTCAACTCTGTTCTAAATTGACTTTCCCTTATTTTCAGGCTATGCCCCCTAGTTCTTGGTTCCTTTCTAAGTGAAAATAATATCTCTGCTTCTACTCTGTCTAGCCCCTTCATTATCTTATATGTCTCTATAAGATCTCCCCTCATCCTTCTAAACTCCAATGAGTACAGGCCCAATCTACTCAATCTCTTCTCATACACTAACCCCCTCATCTTCGGAATCAACCTGGTGAACTCTCTCTGTACTCCCTCCATGGCCAATATATCCTTTTGCAAATAAGGGGACCAAAATTGCACACAGTATTCTAGTTGCGGCTTCACCAGTACCTTGTACAATTGCAGCAAGACCTCCCTGCTTTTATATTCCATCCCCCTCGCGATAAAGGCCAACATTCCATTTGCCTTCTTGATCACCTGCTGCACCTGCAAACTGAGTTTTTGCGATTCAAGCACAAGGACCCCCAGGTCCCTCTGTACCGTAGCATGTTGTAATTTTTCACCATTTAAATAAGTCTATTTTACTATTATTCCTTCCAAAGTGGGTAACCTCACACTTGCCAACGCAATACTCCATCTGCCAGATCCTCGCCCACTCACTTAGCCTATCCAAATCTCTCTGCAGATTTTCTGCGATCTCTACGCAATTCACTTTCCCACTCATCTTCGTGTCATCCGCAAATTTTTTTACCCTACACTCGGTTCCCCCCTCCAGATCGTCTATGTATATGGTAAACAGTTGAGGCCCCAGCACCGATCCATGCGGCACGCCACTAGTCATCAACTGCCAACCGGAAAAGCATCCATTTATTCCAAATCTCTGCTTCCTGTTAGATAGCCAATCCTCAATCCACGCCAACACTTTACCCCCAACTCCATGTACCTTAATCTTGTGCAGCAACATTTTGTGAGGCACCTTATCGAAAGCCTTCTGGAAATCTAAGAACACCACATCCACCAGTTCCCTTCTGTCAACCACATTCATTACATCTTCATAAAAATCCAGTAAATTCGTCAAACACGTCTTTCCCTTCATGAATCCATGCTGCATCTGCTTGATTGAACCATTCTTTTCCAGGTGTCCTGCTATTTCTTCTTTAATGATGGATTCCAGCATTTTCCCAACTACGGACATTAAGCTAACGGGCTTGTAGTTACCTGCCTTTTGTCTACCTCCTTTTTTAAACAGTGGCATCACATTAGCTGTTTTTCAATCAGCTGGCACCCCTCCAGAGTCCAGCGAATTTTGATAAATTATAACTAATGCATTTGCTATTACTTCTGCCATTTCCTTCAGTACCATGGGATGCATTCTATCTGGGCCCAGGGACTTGTCTATCTTTGGCCTCATTAGCCTACCAAGCACTCCCTCTTTAGTAATAGTAATTGTTTTAAGGTCCTCACCCCCTACAGTCCCACGACTGTCAATTTTCAGTAAGGTTGGCTTTGATTTGGCATTTGAAAAGTTTTGCCGTTTCTGGTCTTGGGACATTTGTTATAAATAGAGTCCATTTTCCCAAAACCCAGATATTGCCTGCCATTAAGAGGAGGCAATGGTCTACTGATATTATCGCTAGACTATTAATCCAGAAACTCAGCTAATGTTCTGGGGACCTGGGTTTGAATCCTGCCATGGCAGATGGTGGAAATTGAAGTCAATAAAAAAAATCTGGAATTAAGAATCAACTGATGACCGTGGAACCATTATCGATTGTCGGAAAAAACCCATCTGGTTCACAAATGCCATTTAGGGAAGAAATCTGCCATTGTTACCCAGCCTGACACCAGGGCCACAGAAATGTGGTTGACTCTCAACTGCCCTCTGAACTAGGGATGGGCAGTAAATGCTGCCCAGCCAGCGATGCCCATGACCCACTAGTGAATACATTTTTTAAAAACTTGGATTATAAATGGCGCCCTGTCATCTTTCAAAATGAGTAAGTTGTCTTTAGAGGCATAAAAAGTGAGGGTGGCATGGTGGCAACAGTGGTTAACACTGCTGCCTCACAGCGTCAGGGATCCGGGTTCGATTCACAGCTTGGGTGACTGTCCGTGTGTATATTCTCCTTGTTTCTGGGTGGGTTTCCTCCGGGTGCTCCTGTTTCCTCCCACAGTCCAAAAATGTGCGGGTTAGGTTGATTGGCCATGCCAAATTGTTCCCTAGTGTCAGGGATTAGTAGGGTAAATATGTAAGGTTACGGGGATAGGACTCAGGTGGGGATTGCTGTCGATGCAGGTTCAGTGGGCCAAATGGCCTCCTACACTGTAGAGATTCTATGATGCTATGCCCCCAGGAGCTTCGCTGAATAGTGGGGGATGCACGTAAACATGCTGCCTTCCATTTCAGGTCCAAAAACATGTTTAAAGTAATTTCTGCCACATAATGCTGTGGATCAGTGAAGGAATTAGAGTCTTTTAAATCACAATCTAACTTAACTTACACATTTAGACATACTTGGAAACAAATTCACACTGAGCCAATAATTAGCTCTTCCCTAGATAGCTGATGGTGGTGATGGGCGGTTTGGCTTGGTTGCCAATACATAAGGTTAAGTAAGTGACTTGCAAAGACAGGTGAAGAGAAATATTGGTTGCATTTCACTTGTGCTAGGAGCTTGCTTTACACTTATGTATGTGGCTACAAATGGAGATGACTAATTTGGGGAGGAAGGCCTGTGTCTGAATGTCTCTGGCCAGCATCAGTTCTGTATTTTCACACCTGAAATATGCTGCATTGAGCTTTGAATGTGTTTACAATTTTAGGAGAAATAGCACAGAGAAAAGCTCCAGGCGCACATCTGTGATGCTGCTACACATTGCAACCAGAGGAATATTCATCTTTGGCCTACTACTATACAAAGTGCAGCCCTTCTTTGCTTCATTTTGATCCTATATTGTGGAGCAAAAAAATTCACATGTAAGCAATTACTTTACCAGCATTGTTTGAATTAGTGCAGGTATAAAACAAAACCACAAAACATTTGCACTTTGGTGTTGGCAATACTTCCACTGGCTGCCTCCAGGAGTTTACAGGAAAGATTAAGAAAAACAATTTTTTTTTCTCCTGAGGAGAATAGAAATACTTATGGATATAATTAAGGAGAACTATTCAAGTTCTTTTGCTTTATTGAGTCCCAATATGCCCAATGTTAAGAGAAAACAAACAAAAAAAGCTCTCGAGTCTAGCAAAAGTACCAGAAGGCAGATGAAGAGATGTTTTTAAAGTTATGTCCTGTCTGAAAAAAAGACCATCAAAGATAGGAATAATAATTAAAATAACCTTCAATTACAACCAATTGTTTCAAAGAGGCTGTAGGTAGAAAAAAAAACTGGTTGGCAGACAGGAAACATAGAGTAGGAATAAACAAGCCTTTTTCCAAATGGCAGGCAGTAACAGGTCGGGTACTGCAGGGATCAGTGCTGGGACTCCAGCTATGTATGGTTAATCATTTAGATGACGGAACTAAATGTAATTTCTCCAAATTTGCAGATGAGACAAAGCTAGGTGGGAGGGTGAGCTGTAAGAAGGATGCAGAAATCCTTCAATGTGACTTGAACAAGTTGAGTGAACAGGCAAATGAATGGTAGGTTATCCACATTGGTAGCAAAAGTGGGAAGGCTGATTGCTATGTGAATGGCTATAATTTAGGAGAGAGGAATGTGGATGGGTGTCCTCATACCCATTTAAGGTAAGCAAACAGTACAGCAGGCAGTAAAAACAGCTGATGATACATTGGCCAGAGGATTTGCGTGCAGGAGCAGGCATGCCTTAACTGCAATTATACAGGGCCTTGGTGAAGCCACACCTGGAATATTATGTGTAGTTTTGGTCTCCTTATCTGAAAAAGAATGTTCTTGCTCCAGAAGGAGTGCAGAGATGGTTTACCAGACAGATTCCTGGAATGGCAGCACAAAATGAAGAGAGATTGAGTCAGTTAGAATTGTATTATCTGGAATTCTGGCGAATGTGGGGGGGGATCTCATAGAAACCTATAAAATTCTAACAGAACTAGGCAGGGTAGTTGCAAGAAAGATGTTCTGATGGTGGGGTGTCCAGAACTGTGGGTCACAGTCTGAGGATGCAGGGTACATCATTCAGGACAGAGGAGAAATATCTTCACCCAGAGAATGGTCAGCCTGTGGAATTTGCTATCACAGGAAGTAGTTGAAAAGCTGTTAAATGTGGCACTTTAGGCACTTATTTCCCTCCCATCAATGTGAAGGGGTTGAAGAAGTTTTTTAAGGAGCATGACTTGCCAATTGCTGAGACTCAGTGAAGTGAGATGTTTCCTCTGGGAGAACAATTGGCTTTCTGTAAGGACACATTAGTTGTACCTCAGGACTGTAGATATGTCATCTAATATACTGATTACTGTACAACTGATGGATAAAACATAACCACAATTATCAATGATTTGACTTCTAATTTTATGGAGATAAAAATATATGGGGGAGAAGACAGGATCAGGTTATTGAGTTGGATGGTCAGCCATGATCATACTGAACAGCAGGGCTGTCTCAAAGGGCAGAATAGCCTATTCCAGTTCCCATTTTCTATATTTCTATGTTTCTAAATTGAGGCATTATGGACAGGTTGGATTCCTTGTGTGCATTATGAACCTGTCAAATTCCAGACAACCACAGCCCAGAACATGAATGATTCTCTTCTCTAGGTTATATCATACACTCGGTAACACTGCAAAAGCATTTCTCCCTTGCAATCATACAAACAATTAGGAAGACTAAGCGCAATTCTGAAATTAAATTATTGAGGAATATTAAGCAAAATTGTAAAATATTCTTCAGACACATAATTTAAAAAACAGTTACGTTGAAATGGGAATAAGACCATTAGGGGATGATTATGATAACACAGAGAAGTTGCAGAAATATTAAGTAATTATTTCACTTCAATATTTACCAGGGAAGCAGATGAAGTGGACATAACATTGGAGGTGAAATTAGAAGTGATTGACTGCACATAAAATAAAAAGAGAAGGAATATTAAATACACTTATTCGACTCAAAGAGGCTAAAATTCCTTGTCCAAATAAATTGCATCCATGTATTCTGAAAAAAATCAAAGGAAGAGACAGTGGCTGGAATTTTACCATCCTGTCTGCCACAGGAACCGAAGCAGGCAAGGGATGAACAGTGGGAAGGCCCGTTGAGCTTGGGGTGGGATTTTACAGTTTCAGGACAAGCAAAGCCCAGTAAACTTAATGTTACACACATGGGTGGCGTGGCGATATAGTGGTTAACAGTATTGCTTCACAGGTCCAGGGACACAGATTCAATTCTGGCCTTGGCTGACTATGTGCATTCAGCCATGAACTCAGCAATGATCGTGTAGAATGGCCAGGCAGGCTTGAAGGGCACTGTGACCTGCTCCTATTTCTATTTCTTATATTCTTGTGGTGTTCTCATGTGGAGTTTGCACATTCTGCCTGTGTCCATGTGGATTTCCTCCGGATGCTCCAGTTTCTTCCCACAATCCAAAAATGTGCAGATTAGGTGGATTGGCCATGTTCCTTAGTGTCCCAAAGATGTAATAACTCATTTGAAAAAGGTGTAGTGCCAAAGGGCTGCTGGATAATTAATGTTATGCCTGTATTTAAGAAGAGAGCGAAAACATTCATAGGGAACTCTAGACCAATCAGCTTGACATAGAAATTAGTCAAATTAATGGAATCTTGACTCAAGGAGAAAGTAGAAAAATCATCCGGAAACCAAATTTATTATAATGAACAGCCAAACATAGATTTCAAAAAGGAAAGATTTTCACTTGACCAACCTCATTCAATTCTTTGGACAAGTCTCCTACTATTACATTGTAGTAGACGTATCTCGATTTCTAGTAGTCTTTCATTAGCACACAATAGACTAATTAATAAGGTAAGATAATGCAGTGTCAAGAGACAAGTAGCGTAGTGGACAGCTAACTACTTGAAAATAAGAGAGCAGGGATTAGATGTAAAGGGTATTTACTTTGATTTGATTTATTATTGTCATGTGTATTAGCATACAGTGAAAAGTATTGTTTCCTGCACACTATACAGACAAAGCATGCCATCTATGGAGAAGGGGAAAGTGGAGAATGTAACAAGAGTAAAAGATAGAATTGGAAGGTTTGCTGTGCACAGCTGTAAGAAGTCACTTTGGTCTGGTGCCACCTTGGATCACAATTATAATTATTACAATTCCCAAGGGAAATCATAAACCAAAATAACTAAATTTATGGAATGATACACAAATGAAGAAATTATCAACAGGATTCCACTTTCTGCAATTTTTGCTTTAACACAAATCAGAACCAATGTAAATTAAATATGAACTGAAAGATAAATGATAGCTCACATATAAAGGTGAATATTAACTAAAGTAATTAATAAAACAACCATATATGTTACATAACCACAAACATGTGGTCAATCAGAAATCTTTGAGATCCTGCTGTCAGTCACCTGACTCTGTGTGTGTGTGTGTGTGTGTGTGTGTGTGTTGAAAGTTTTGAGGGTGTGACTGGAGTAGTGGTCAAAGCTCTGGCTCTCAGCACCTTGCCGTAGAAAAGGTCCAACTGACCTTGGAAGGAATGCATTGCAAATTCACCAGACTTTGCCAAATGTTACATTATTAGGACAAATTGCCTAAACATTAGGATTTCAATTGAACTGAATAAGGGACAGAGTATGTAACAGACAGATCCTGTGCCCAAGATGAGATTCTAACCCTATGGATTTGCTATTGGGGAAACAGGCTGCAGGCTGAATCCCGGAAGTGGACATGAGTTCAAGGTGAAATTAAGTAGGGAACTGAGACAAAATGCCTAGAGTGAATGGATGATTGCTATATAGAATACATGGCTGGCACATAAATTTTTAAAATTAATTTATGGAACTTGTGCATTGCTGGCTGGCCAGCATTTTTTGCCCATCCCTAGTTGCCCGAGGGAGTTGAGAGTCAACAACATTGCTGTGGCTTTGGAGTCACATGTAGGCCAGACCAGGTAATGACAGCGGATTTCCTTCCCAGATGGGTTTTTCTGACAAACGACAATGATCGGTTCTTAATTCCAGACTTCTTTTATTGAATTCAAATTCCACCATCTGCTGCAATATAAAGCCAGGTCTCCAGAACATTAGGTGAGTTTCTGGATTAACAGTCCAGCGATAATACCACTAGGCCATCGCTTTTCCTTGAGCCTGACGGAGCTTCATCTTTGATCTGATTATTACATTTTATAAATGGCATGGAATTATTTTACAGGAAAGGAAGAAGATAAGGATGGGTGGGCACATCTGCCTGAAATATGCTTTAAAGAGATCTTTACATTATGGATACTGTGTAACTTTATATTAATCCTTAATCAGACATATGCAAACATGATACTCATAACTTAGCATAACTTTGTTGCTAGGGAAATAAAACTAGCAAAAGAGCTTCAGAGATATAGATAACTTAAGCAGAAAGGAAATGAGTTAGCATGGGAATTAGACTCGAATAGCTCAAGGAAAATTACTACAGTCTTTTAAAAAATATATCTATACATATTTTAACTAAATATTAGCGGAGGTTATTTATGGATTATTCTTGTATTTCTAATCTCCAAACGGTGACTGAGCATTAGCATTTCAGCCAGCGTTTGAAGAACACTTAAAGGATGTGACTTTTTGCCTCTTTAGTGCAAATATTTGGAAACTGCTGCCATGGAAATACATTCCAGTGCAGATAAATCTGTGTCATAATGTTCACTGTATGCATGGCTGCTGTGGTATTTAATTGGTAAATACTGGCGGTGAGGCAAAGTACTCTTTGAAGTCTGTTAAATATTGTGCAGAATGTTAAAGTAAGGAAAAGAGAGGGCTGTTAGTTTCATAGAGCCAAATATGAAGTCAACATTTCTATCATTAGTTCAATCCTTTTAGTTTTTATGAAGTTACGTGAAAAGTGTCAAAAAAAGACATCTGACGTGCAAACTGTCCACTGATATTTTTATGAGCAACAGAAAAATGACCAATGAGGTTAAATTGAATGGCCCTGGAAAACTCACATGGGCATTGTTACACATGGTTAACTGTGCTTCATGGATGTGAATGTCACCAGAGGGCCTTAGGCTGCTTTCTCCCTTTGTGAGAAATAGAGCTAACTGGTGGTGAGTTTAACCTGAGGGGCATCACACCTCAGGTCATGAATAACCTCAGCCAGCATGGGAATTGAACATATACTATTGGCATCACTCCAAACCAGCTATCCAACCTACTGAGCTAACCAAACCCTGGTCAGATATAATACAGATGAGACTGCACCTTGTTGCTGCCTGTTTTATACATAATTTCTGCATCTGGCCAGTACTAATCATGTTGATTTTCTGTGTCTATCAGCAGGCCACTCAAAATATATACTAGCCCTCACTACTGAAAGCCAACCCTCACTATTGAAAGCTAGCCCTTACTATTTAAAAATAGTCCTCGCTATTGAAAACTAGCCTTCACTATTTAAAGCTCGCCCTCACTATCTAAAAAAAGGCCCTCATTATTTAAAATTAACTCTCACTATTGAAAGCTATCCTTCACTTTAGAAAGCTAGTCCTCACTATTTAAAGCTAGCCCTAATTATCTAAAAAAAGCCCTCGCTATTTAAAGCCAGTCCTCGCTATCAAAAGCTAGCCTTCACTGTAGCAGATCCCATTCATTAACCCTTTATATTAACCCCAGCCCTGTACGTTATCCTGCTTTTTAAACAACAACATGAAACTTTCCGTAACCCTCTTTTTACAACAAGATTCTAGTTCATTCTAACTGCCCACCACCCCCCCCCCTCCCCAGCCCCCACCTCCACTGCTCCACAAAACAGAATAACACAACACTTCTGCATTCGTGTTGTCAGCATTTCTGGAAAGAAGAGTGTAGTGTTCAGGATGACTGAACAGCAAGGACGATGAAGACTTTTCAATGAGAAATTGATCCAAAAGATGAGACTGAAGATATTTGACCTTTGGACCGTCCTCACACTCCCGGAAGCACCAATCCAGGTCCAGCAACTCTTTTGCGGATGGTCATCCTCTGCTGCAGTGCCTTCCGTATCTGCCACTTTTGGCCTTCTTGAAGAACAGAGATTGAAAGCTTGCTTGTCTGCCCTTGGTCTAGTGGCTAATTTCTATGTGAAAGAAAGGAACCTACTGCTGAGTACCTAAACTTCCAAAGATGTGTGGGTTAGGTTGATTGCCTATTTCAAATTGCCCCTTAGTGTCAGGGGAACTAGCAGGGTAAATAAGTGGAGTTATGGGAATAGGGCCTGGGTGGGATTGTTGTCGGTGCAGACTCGATGGCCCAAATGGCCTCCACTGCATTGTAGGGATTCTATGATTTTATAATTCCTCAGCTTCTGAAGACTGAATTTCCACTTCAGTTTCTGAATAAAAGGTTGAAGATTTTCACTTGAAAGTCAATGAATTATTTAAACGTTAAGCATCAACTGATTTTGCTAGGATTCTTTGAAGCATGCCAACATCACTACTCAATAAGGAGATATATCAATTATGAAGAGCATAGAGGGAATCAACAACCCAATGCCTCTTGTAGCTAACAGGAGCAATAATCCTAACATGTTGGGAAGGTCTATGCTGCTTGGACTTTGTAGCTCGATGTCTGATGGATAAATGGGTCATCGGCTGAAATCCATTGTGGTAATCTGCTCAGATGGGTGTGGCACGTGGCAAAGTGGTTAGCACTGCGGTCTCACAGCGCCTGGGACCCAGGTTCAATTCCAGCCTCGGTCACTGTCTATGCGGAATTTGTACTTCCTCCCTGTGTCTGTGTGGGTTTCCTCCAGGTGCTCTGTTTTCCTCCCACCGTCCAAAGATGTGTGGGTTAAGTGGAGGGGTCATGCTAAATTCCCCCACTGTCAGGGGGATTAGCAGGTAAATGTGTGGGGTTATGGTAATAGGGCCTAGGTGGGATTGTGGCCAGTACAGACTTAATGAGCCCGATTTTACCATTGCATTGTGCCTGTTTTCGGGCTCAAAATCTTGGTAAAGTAGGGCATGAGGCGAGTAGCGTGATCCGTGCCAACTCCCACTGGTTCCCCCTTACAATGCTTGAAACTGGCTATGATCGAGACCGCGCCCATGCATTTAAAGTGACTTAATGGGCGGCATGCCCAACTTTACCAGCGCTTCCCCCTTTACCATTGCATTCGCCCATCCAAAATTGGCACAAAACACACGTGCTGTATAGAAGTCCGATTCAGGCGCACTAGCATCCGATGGCTCCCTGCTTGAGATTTGTAGAGATGGGAGGGGAAGGGGGCTCTGCTGCCACTCTGCCTGAGATCGGTGGAAGGGAAGGGAGCGGGGCGGGCGGTGGTGGTGGTTCTACTGCCACTCTGCCTGAGATTAGTGAAGGAGAAGGGGGGGGTCCCTAACACTCTGCCTGAGATCAGTGGGGGAGGGGGACATGCTGTCGTCTGGGTGGCGGGGGGCGTGGGGGTAATGGGGTCACTAATGTTGTGGGTTGGGACAATGTCTCTGGGGGCCAAAGGAAGACATTATCCAGCCCAGGAAGGATGTGGCAGGGGAGCTGCATGCTATCAAATTTTTTCTGCACATGCGCAGTTGGAGGCGCTGATTGGACTTCGAACAGGTTAAGCCCTGCCCACAGGCTGGTGCAGCATGATTCGGAATCGCTGATATTTTTTCAGGCAATGTGTATATGGGGGCACCTGAGAAAGAGTCTAAAAGTTGGATCTGAAACACTCCCAGTTTCATGTCTGCCCAGAACTTAGAATCAAAATGGTAAAATAGGGCCCAATGGGCTGAATGGCCTCCTTCTGTACTGTAGGGATTTTATGATTCTATGTTGATACCTGCTCCAGCATCAATTTTGAAAGATGAAGCTTAAGACTTGAACTTGGACTGTAACTGACCAGTCTGTACTTTCCTCAGGAAACCTTGTAATTTTGCTTTTGTGTTGACTTTCCATTTGTAATCATAGAAACCCTACAGTGCAGAAAGAGGCCATTGGGCCCATTGAGCCTGCACCAATCACAATCCCACCCAGGCCCTATCCCCAATATCCCTATCTTGGAAGAAATGTGCTTCATAAATATTCTCTGGTCTTTGACTTTTTGCAGGAATGCTTGTTATGTCCTGTTTTGCCACACTGGAAACAAAGTGAATAAACGTTTGAATGGGTCACTGCACTGTCTGGCCCTGCCCCTGCAGTAACAGAGTTGAAAAGTTCACCCTTTATCACAAGTTCAAATACTGACTGCAAGTAGTTTTTATATTAATTCATGGCATGTGAGCATCACTAGAAGGTCAACATTTTTTTGCCCATTCCTAATTGTCCTTGAGAAAGTGGTAGTAAGCTACCTTCTTATGTCAGTGCAGTCACCATGGTTTTGTTAGAAATCGAGTTCCAGATTTTATTCCAGCTCCAGTGAAAGAAAAGCAATGTAGTTTCCAATTTAGGATGGCGTGCGACTTGGAGGGGAACTTGCAAATGGTCTTTTTCCTATGCATCCGCTGCCCTTGTCCCTCTCAACATTGAGGCTGGGGTTTGGAAATTGTTGTTCAATGAGCCTTGGTAAGTTACTGCAATCCATCTTGTAGATGGTACACACTGCTATCACTGTGCTCCAGTGGTGGAGAGAATGAATGTTTAGAAAGATAGGCGCAGGATCTGCATGTTGTGAGACACTGGATGCAGAAACTCTGCAGCCTGGGCAGGCTGCAAGATACCAGCTTGCCAGAGTGCAGGGTCACAAATACATTCTGTTGCAGGTGACTTGGATGAGCCAGGCTACAGGAGAAGGCTGATGGATGTACGTAACAAAATACTTGGTAGCCTGCCAGGAAGCCTGTGTTCAATTTCAGACAGCATGAAAGGATGCTAGCATTAATTTGGCACAGGGCTTTGCACAGATGGCCAACTCCATAAGCAGGCTAGGGTTCAGCTTGCTGCCATGTAAGCTCTATAACTGCTTCCATAGCTGTTGGTAACCATGTTCCTCAATCAGATCACTGGGATTGCTGAGGTGATGCCATGGGTGATGGATTGTGGTGGAATGCCTGGCTATGGAGACCTGCTGTCTCCTCTCAGTCAGCCAGCCCTCATCTTCACTTCACCTGACTTGTTTCTGTCAAAAATGAATTCAATTAAGTTAGCTCGCTTTGAAAAGAAAGCCTCAGTGACCGAAGTGGTTGGCAAACTGCAAGATGTTGCTGATACCTCCAGCTGCAGCCTGGAATAAACCAGGTGCATAGAAGTTCATTACTACGGTTACATTCACAGCCGCTGGCGATACTATTCCTTCTCTGCTCTGAAATTGCAGTTGTGGCTGCAGTAAGTGACAGATTTCCTGAGGGAAGTGCAGACATATCAGTCTGTTCCTCACTGCTGTTCAGATGCAAGGAATATCTCTTCAACATCTTGGTGGATATGGATTCCTGCTGAGCCCTTCTCCCCTTTTTCTCCCACTCTGTGTAGTGTTAGTTTATGGTCCCACTCATGCATGAATGTCCACTAATGGATCTGTGTCTTGGAACAACTGATTCTTGCCTTGAATTCAGCCAAAAGCCACACATCATGATCTGCCAACTCTGCATGTTTCTGTTGGATATTCACCATGAGCATGCGTTAACACTTACACAAAGAAGGGATGGAATTCTCCCATCCGGACTAATTTCCATGGTTTGGATGGGAATGGGGAATGGAGGCCGATGGGAAACTATGCCATGTCTTCCATTAATTATGTATCCAGTGCCATCTTTTGTGATAGGGTGGGCTTAATGATGCACATCCCACCGTCATACCTGGGTGCCATATTGAAAAGATGCCCGACATCACTGACCCCACCATGAAGAAAGAAGCTGAACCTCCTGGGGAAAGAGGCTAAGCCTTTTCGAAGATACTGAGGCTGGAATATCTATCTGATGGATGATCCCCCGCCCATTGCTATGATGGTTCAGGGTTACCAGCGGCCTCCATCCCGAAATCTGAAAGCAGCCCCCAGCTTTCCTCAGGTAAGTCCTGACTTTTTCACACCACCTTGTTGCAGCCAAGTTCTGGACTGATTTTGTTTTCCTCTGGCATAATGGAGCATTAGATGCTGGGGCAAGGTTCTGGTTGGGACTTCATTTGCATCCCATTAAAGTTTTAAGTCTAAGTATTCGTTTCCCAAGTACATTACATTAACACTGCAATGAAGTTATCATGAAAACCTTCTAGTCACTATACTCCGGTGCCTGTTCAAGTTCACTGAGGGAGAATTTAGCACAGCGAATGAACCTTTCAGACTGTGGGAGGAAACCGGGACATCTGGAGGAAACCCACGCAGAGACAAGCACACTCTGCACAGACTGTGACCCAAATTGAGAATTGAACCTGGGTCCCTAGCACTGTGAGGCAGCAGTGCTAACCACTGTGCCACCGTGCCATCCATAAGTGGGATTCCCGACCAGTTATGGCAGGTATCATAAGAACATAAGAAATAGGAGCAGGAGTAGGCCATCTAGCCCTTCGAGCCTGCCCCGCCATTCAATAAGATCATGGCTGATCTGTCGTGGCTCAGTTCCACATTCCCACCCTCTCCCCATAACCCTTAATCCCCTCTCTTATCAAAAACCCATCAACCTGCGTCTTAAAAATATTTAGCGAGGCGGCCTCCACCACTTCAACGGGCAGAGAATTCCAGAGATCCACCACCCTTTGAGTGAAGAAGTTCCTCCTCAACTCCGTTCTAAACCGCACCCCCCCCCCTTTATCTTGAGGCTGTGCCCCCTAGTCCTACTGTCCTTTCTGAGCAGGAAGAGTCTCTCCACCGCTATCCTATCCATCCCATTCATCATCTTATACGTCTCAATGAGATCTCCCCTCATTCTTCTAAACTCTAACGAGTACAAGCCTAGTTTATTCAGCCTCTCTTCATAGCTCAACCCCCTCAACTCCGGTATCAGCCTAGTAAACCTTCTCTGCACTCCCTCCAAGGCCAAAATATCCTTGCGCAAGTGCGGCGACCAAAACCGCACACAGTACTCCAGCTGCGGCCTCACCAATGCCCTATACAGCTGCAGCAAGACCTCCCTACTTTTATATTCAATCCCCCTCGCTATGAAGGCCAGCATCCCATTCGCCTTCCTGACCACCTGCTGCACCTGCAGGCTGGGTTTTTGCGACTCAAGCACAAGGACCCCGAGGTCCCTCTGCACCGTTGCCTGCTGCAGTTTTTCGCCACATATCATCGGAAGATCGAGTTGTAAATTCATTCCGGCTTGAAACTGGTTTTTGGACTCCTGCCAAATTATACCACCGACCACCCCCCACCCCCAAGACCTCCTTTGTCCCCTAGCAGGGGTAATGGCAGAATTCTGTTCATGGTGCCCAGCGTTTTTGCATCACTAACATGGGCCCTGCTTGTCATATTGCAGTTCTAAGTACACTCATAATGCCCAATGATTCATCCTCAAGAATCCATAGTACAGGACAACATTTGGCTTGACATGAACAGGTAAATTAAATTGCAATGATTGAGTGACAGGATTTGCTGTTTAAAACCTACAGATTAGACAGGAACTGAAGAAAAGAAGTGGATGATCAGTTTCGAAGTTCTGGGGAAGAGTGACATATTGTAGCTTTAGTTCCTTGGTACACAGATGGTGGGGTGCACTTTATATCTGTAACTTGACAACGCACATATGTTGTCGCTTTGTAAGTCATTTTTTATGGCATAGAATTTCACAACCGAGTCAATAATGATGTACTTTATCCTCTGAAGCCAGCTCTAGATTTTGATGTGAACTTAAACCACCTGATGAATGAGTCATCTGTTTGTTCCTAATTTCTACTGCACAGGAAAGCAGTTATCTACCTGTGATAAGGTTAGGCGTAAGAAGTTACGTTTTAATGGATGAAAGCAGGTAATAAAGGGCAGGGCTGTCTCCTGGCTTGCTGTTTTTAATGGTGCTGCTATACTGCTGCACTTAACACTCAGATGATTCCGAGAGCAGCAAGCAATCATTCTACTGGCTCCCTCCCGGGCAGCGTTGGGGGAATGTTGTTTCCTTGCCATTCATTACTTGGTTACATTTGAGGAAAATGACTTTGACAGAGCGTTGATCTATTTCAATCTTCAACCTCCCAAAATTCCTCAACACTGGATTAACATGCTGAGCACGTGTTAAGATTTCACTTTTGGAGTTGTAGATAACATCAATCAAAATAAGTGTGCAAATGTACTCACGTCTGCCTTTCAGTCACAGTAGATCTACAGTAATGGGGAGAGCAGGAAACATGGTAAAGAGAGATTCCATTTCATTTTACACGACAGATGTGTCAATGGGTCTTGGCTACAAGAGGAAGGTTCAAGAGGAATGCAGCCTCAGGATGAGAGTGGCTCGGATCATGCCATTCACACAAAATGTCTATCATTATTACACAGTGACCTCAACTTGAGAAGGCTACATCTCAGCAAGCTGCTCTGCCCAATAACTTTCATGTCATTTGATATCATTGCTTTCAACAGTTTTTATTTGACATCAACTGCTCTCAATTGCAATTGTTTTACCACCATTTAACATCAATTATTCTCAAACGCTATCATTTTGTCATCATTTGCCATCACTTGTACTCATAGGCAATCATCTCGCTATTATTCTATTTCATTTTCTCTCAGAACCGACCATTTATCATTTTCACAGCTAGCCATAAATGTGATGTTAAATTATACTTTATTAACTGACATCGATTCTATCTTGCAGTGATCAAAGCAAAATATGATTACATACACAACAAAAATTTCCCAAGTCCTAGCAGATTATGTTTGCAGTGAATAGGATCCCTTGCCCCTCCCCTTGCCCCCCTTACCCCAGTTCCCCTTCCCTGAATCCACTTCTGCTTTTCTGCTTCCCCTTCTCCCTTTTCTGGCTCCCCAAACCCCCTTCCTCTCCACCTGCCCCTCCCCTCCTCCTTTCTCCACCTTTTCTCCATACCTCCTCCTTATCCCCCACCCCTGCCCTAGCCCTTTTCCACATCCTTCTGCCGCTACCCTCCCCCCATCTCTTACTTCTCCTCGATCCTTTCCACCACCCCTTTACACTTTCTCTCCTCTCCTGCATCCATTTCCCCACTTCCCCATCCCCTTAATGCTTGCCTCTCACCTCCCTTGTCCCAATGCGGACCACAGGAGCCTGAGCGAGGTGAGGCCTGGTCCAGCCTGGGAGTGACATGAGACCAGCAGCCATTGTAGGAGCGAGGCGAGGCTAGTGAAGTCCCAGAACCTGGAGACTGGAGGTTCGGGAGAGGGTGGAGAGTGTGGTGAGAGAGGATAGAGAGGATGGAGAATGTGGAGGGAGAAAGGGTGAGTTTATATTAGACTTGTGAATGGCTGGTTGGAAAGTGTAGACCCTGAGATTGAAATGAGTGAAGAACTGAGGGGGAGATGGGAGGCGGGGGGAGGGGGTCAGGTGCTGCTTGCAAGCATGTATTATATAGCAGAATTACTGACTAAACCGGATATTATTTAAGTAAGTAATGCAGGTTGCTCAATGTGCTGGGATAGCTTTGAGCACATTGAGCACATCTGGATAGCTTTGATCATGCTGGGATAGCTCTGAGCATGCTGGGATAGCTTTGAACATGCTATCAAATTTGATACAAATTCAATCCAGATTAGAACTATTGATGTCTAATTGTAATTGAGAACATTGAGTACATATTAAAACAAAATGATGTTGATAATTTCATGTAGGGTAATCATCTAAGGAAAAAAGAATTGCAGTGCAGTGCATAAAAAGAAAATGAGCAATAAGATGATGATAAGGAGTTAATAAAAGCATTGCATGACTTCTCCAGGATTTGATTGAGCAGTTCTTCCTTCAAGACCTACATTTGTGTTTAATTGGACATTTCTCTATAAACAATCTTCTATCAACAGTGATGTTTCCATGGAAATTATTAATTTTTAAAGTAAACTAACTGAAAAGGTTAAAGTTATGTGCTTTTATTGAATATAATACTGATGGTTTACTATGTGTTTAACGTAATGTGCCACAGGGCTTATCCTATCAGCTGAATTTGTGAGCAATGATATCTCCACTGTCCTACTTCCATACAGTGTACTCTGGAGAGCTGGAGGCATTTAAGGCTTTTGAATGGATCTGTTTATGATTCACCTGAACAGTTGTGCCTATATGTGGTGAATCAGGAGGTCAGAAAGAGAGCAGAACAATCTGTTTAATGCCATTTCAATGTTTTAAATGAGTACGAAGAAAGCAAAAGACATACCCATCAAATCAGTGAAGGTGCTCACTGGGTCAGAATATAGTTTATTAAATTCAATGACTGGATGTGGCCGTCTCTGGCTAGGTCAGAATGTATTGCCCATCACTGACCTTGAAAAGGTGGTGATGAGCTGCCTTCTTGAATTGCTGCAGTCAATGTTGTGTAGATAGTGCTGGTAGGGAGGGAGTTCCAGGATTTTGACCCAGCAACAGTGAAGGAAAGGTGATATTTTCCAAATCAGAATGGTGAGTGATTTGGAGGGGAATCTCCAGGTGGTGATATTCCCATATATATATATAATGCCCTTGTCCTTCTGGATGACTGAGAAGCCATTTCCTGCAGTGCGTTTTATAGAGTGTGCACTATAAAGCCACTTTTCATCGGTGGTGAATGTCTGTGGATGACATGCTAATCAAGCGGGCTGCATTTTCTGGTGTATTGGATGGTGTCAAGCTTCTGGAGTGTTGTTGGAGCCGCAGTCATCCGGGCAAGTGGGGAGTATTCCATTAGATCCCTGACTTGTGCCTTGTAGATGGTGGGCAGGTTTTGTGGAGTCAGGAGGTGAGTTACTCACTACAGGATTCCTAGCTTCAGAGCTGTTCTTGTAGCCACAGTATTTAGATGGCTAGTGCAATTCATTTTCTGGTCAATTTTAATCCCTAGGATGGTGATAGTGGGGGATTCAGTGATGATAATGCTTTTAAAAGTCAAGGGGCAATGGTTGATCTTCATTTGCGTATCTTCCTGACATTAATCCCTGCAGTATAAATAAAGGTATGGATTTCCCCCAGCCGGCTTTAGGAACATTTCTGGAAGGGAAGTAAAATGGAGAAGTAGCCTTAAAGTGGCTGACAGGAGTAGTATATAGACTCCCAAACAGTACACACACTGTAGGAAAGGGTATAACTCAACAAATAATACGAGTATGTAAAAAGAATAGAGCAATAAATATGGGCGACTTTAATCTTCATGTTGATTGGGTTAATCAAATTGAAAAGGATAACTGCAACAACAAATTCATGGAGTGCATTAGAGAGAGTTTCCTAGAGCAATATGTCATGGAGCCAGCCAGGGAACAGGCTATATTGGATCTGATAATGGGTAATAAGGCAGAGTAAAAGAACCCTAGGAAGTAGTGATCATAACATGATAGGATTTAATACTCAGTTTGAGAGTGAGAAGCTTGGATTATAAACAATTGTGCTTAACTTAAATAAAGGGAATTACAATGAAATGAGGATAGAGTTAGCTGAAGTGGACTATATGCAGATAGGTTAGCAGGAAAGACACTAAGCAAGCAGCGGCAGAAATTTAAGGAGGTAATTCATGGCACTCAGCAAAATTATATCCCAGTAAGGAGGAAAAATTCTGAGAAGGATAAACCAATCATGGCTAACTAAGGCAGGCAAGGAGAGTATTAAGCTGAAAGAAAAATCATGTAAGTAGGCAAAAGTCAGAAACAGCCAAGAAGACTGAAATAAATTCAGAATCCAGCAAAGGAGAACTAAAAAGATAATAAAGATAAAATAAAATATGAGGGAATATTAGTGAGGAATATAAAAAAACTGACAATAATAGCTTTTTTCAAAAATACAAAAAGAAAGATATCGCAATGTACGTAAGTCCCTTAGAAAATGGATCTGGGGGAATAGTTATGGGGAACAAGGAAATGGCAGAGGAGTTAAACAAACATTTTGCATCAGTCTTTACTTTGAAAGATATGTTGAACATCCCATTAATACCAAAGTATATGGAGGAGGAATTAAAGTACAAACACCATCACTAGAGAAGTAGTATTAGACAAACTAATGGAGCTAAAGCCAAATAACTCCACTGGCTTTGATGGCTTGCATCCTAGGATGCTAAAAAAAATAGGTACAGAGATGGTGGATGCATTGGTTGTAATTTCACAGTAATTTCATTGCAGCATTAATGAAAGCCTTACTTTGACTAATAAATAAACTTTATTTAATTTTCTAAATATCTTTGGATTTTTTTTAAAGTTTATTTATTAGTATCATGAGTTGGCTTACATTAATACTGCATTGAAGTTACTGTGAAAATCCCCTAGTCGCCACACTCCGGTGCCTGTTTGGGTACACTGAGGGAGAATTTAGCATGGCCATTGTGCCTAACTAGAAAGTCTTTTGGACTGTGGGAGGAAACTGGAGCACCTGGAGGAAACCCACACAGACACAAGGAGGACGTGTGCAGACTCCACTCAGGGATTGGAAAACTGCTAATATGATACTGCTATTTAAAAAGGAAGGGAGGCAAACAGCAGGTAATTATAGCTGATTAGCCTAACATCTATTGTTGGAAAAATGTTGAAATCAATTATTAAGGAAGTAATAGCAGCATATTTGGAAAATCATAATCTAATCAAGCAGAGTCAGCATGGCTTCAGAAAGGGAAATCGTGTCTGACTAATTTATTAGAGCTTTACCAGCATATATCAACCAGAGTGGATAAAGGGGAACCAGTTGATGTGTTGTATTTGGACTTCCAAAAGTCATCTGTCAAGGTATCTCACAAAAGGCTGCATCATAAGATAAGAGCCTATGCTATTGAAATTAATATTTTGGGTTGAGAATTTGCTTTTTTCAGGAAACAGCAACTAGGGATAAGGAACTCTTCTTCATGTCGACAACCCAACAATTTCGGTTCCACAGGGATCAGGGAGAGCACCAAAAAATCCTAGCAGCATGAACAGCCAGAAAATTTTGTCCATAGCATTCTTAAGAGGCTTGACAGGGTAAATGCTGAGAGGATGTTTCCCTCATCGGGGAGTCTAGGTCTAGAGAGCATAGTCTCAGAATTAAGCACGGCCAATTTAGGACTGAAATAAGGAGGAATTTTGTCTCCCAGAGGATTGAGAGCCTTTGGAATTCCTTGCCATAGAGAGTTGTGGATGCAGAGTCCTTGTGTATATTTAAGGCTGAGATGGATAGATTTTTGATAAGTAAGGGAATCAAGGGTTACAGGGAAAGGGCAGCAAAGTGAACATGAAGAATGTCAGATCAGCCACGATCCTATTGAATGGCAGAGCAGGCTCGAGGGACTAAATGGCCTAATCCTGTTCCTTTTTTTTGGTCTTATGGTTTTAAACAGTTTATTCTAGGATACTAATGGTATCTTTCTTAAAAAAAAGCTCCAAAACAGATTGCTTTGGATCATTGAAATTTGACACGGATTTTGTTCAGATAGATAACATCCCATCTTGAAATGTCATCCATGGCTCATTGCATTTGTTTACCTTACCTTTCACATTGTATTGATTTAAAACACTGTGTTGCTCTGCTTGGTGAAACAAACTGATTTAAAGCATGACTATCAACAACATACAATATATTAAAAGTTTCAAAGGAACTAACAATTTTACACAGTCAGTTGCTCAACATTGCTATACCTAGGATTAGTCCAATGAAATATCTGGGCTTTTTACATCAATAGGACTTTAAACATACAGCTTCAAGCAGAAACACTCTGTGCTTAACATACATCTTAAATGACTGATTTGCAATTGTTTGCAAATCCTAATTATAACCACATCCTCTCCCTGTGAAATACAATATAGTTTCTTGGTGGATGTCAGCATTTGATTATTTAATCTTTTACACGGCCCTTTTTTACTATTATGGTGGTTTGATAGACCACATCCCCACTATTAACTGAGGGCCCTATTTTCCTCCCTCCCACAACAAACTGGTCGGAACACAAGATTTAGCATCTGCTTTTGAGCAATAAAATTGCCTGTGGGATATGACAGAGAACCTGTCAGCAGGTCACACTAATAATACTCAACTCATGGCTCCCTGTCCGAGCGAACAAACCACTTAAGCCGCACAAATAATGCAATGTTAATCCAATCATAAACTGTGTACAACTCTTAACAATTAAACTTTAGGAGAGTCTGTTTCACTGTTATAAATAGGCAAGTTATAAAAATGTGGTCATGTTTGCCTTTTACAAACACTGGTTATTTATTGCAGGAAAATGCATTTAGTTGTTATAAGCTGCACAGTCACGACACAGGAAACCCCTAGTCCCCCCTCTAGTGTTTTGCAAATGCACTACACACATCCCATTGGATTGGACTTTGGAAAACAAAGTGACATTTTTGGGCCAAAGGCCAGCCCACACATATCCGTAGAGTTACATCAGCGTTCACGCTGGCTTTGTGTGAATCCTCTCCTCTCTTCAGCCCACCACTGGCAGCTGTGCCTATAGCTGGAGATGAAGCTGATAAACGCAAGCAAGCCTGGGCTCAGAGAGAAAAACATTAAGAAGGGTCTAATAAGGAAGAACAAGTACAAAAAAAACAGTCAGCCACAAATGATGTTGCCCATCCCATTGTGGTAAAGAGAATGCACTACAATGAGGAACTTTTATTGATGAAGATATGCTGGTGCAAATCACTTTGCTATCATGACTTAAGCAACATTCACTTAGAACAGGATTGAATTGAGTAGAGTAGGTTTCAGTCCCGTGTAAAGGAAGTTCTTCGCTCACCTACATGAAATTGACCCATTTTTTGGCAAGTGTCATTTCAGGCAGCAAAGTGTTGAATAATCCATCGGTGGCATTAGTGGGTTTTCCTGCCATTATTTTAGACATTAAAAAATAATTTCATGAGTTCCATGTTGCCGCCATGGTGGGTGGAATTTGATTCACCCACCTGCCCCAGCTGAGTGCCTTAATCAGTGGAACCACCCCAGCACTGCCTCCAGCTCCAACCTACAACAGTAGCCAAGAAGTCTGCTCCAAGATCCTCAGAACACCAGTAGCAGAATGCTGGATGCTGTGAAGGACAGGTGGCACACATAGGTGGAGAGGAGACCCTCGAGCACGATAACCAACCAGCATGGGAGGCAGTGGTAGCACTGGTAAGCACCGGCTTGCTACAGAGGAGCATGGGCATCCAATGATGCAAAATGATGAATGACCTCTTCCGTTCAGCCAGGGTAAGTCACTTTTTTCATTGGTCACCACTCACGCACCCACTGGACATCATCACTCACTCTCCCAAACACTTCCTCATCTCCACTGCAGGTTGTCTCCTCCTTGCTCCCACTCACCAACCACATATGCCAGGCTTTCTTATCATCCCTCCTGGCACACACCTGCTTACACTCTTCCCATCTGTTTTGTTGCAAGTCAAGTTGGCTCACAATAGGCAGAAGTGATCCCAGGTGGCTGGAGTAATGCCCAAAATCAAAATCCTCTCATAGTTCAAGGAGAGGACACTTCAACTGGCAGTGGAGGAAGAGGATTGCTCTTGCACAAGGACAGGGTGGGTGTCAAATAACCATTTACGCCTGCGGCAAATAGGGGTGCAAAATCCTGGCCAGTGGATGGTGTAATAAACAAGAGGGAATGGTGTCAAAAGTGTTGATAATCATATGGTATGCACCATGTTAGTCAGATATTTTATGATTTGCACTTGATGCTACATCAGTTGTACATCAATTGAGAACAAATGTTTAACAACTCATGAAATACACCACAACAGCCATCCCATCTAACATCTTCTCTGTGAGGAGAGCCAAATTGTCTCAAACATGAACAACAGCAACATTTATTGCCAGAGTGCCAACTTATATCACATACCCTTAGCAAATCCCAGATACAGATATTTAATGAATAGTATATGCTGAAGTGAATGCAGTAGATCAAATAGAGCTAGCACTGAAGAATCAACAATTGTATGACACATGACCTTACACATCATCCTATTTCATTATCCCCTTTTGAGAGAGTCTAAGTTTTAACAGTAGAAGCTACAATACTTGGAATTTGTTGGGCAGGTATTTTCTCCATAGCCAGTATGCAGTAAAAAGGTGATATGCAAAGAGGAATAGCAGTCGCAAGTGTAGTGATGATTGCAATAAGCACAACTATTCAGAGGGTGGGACAAAGCTGGGTATATGGAGTCAGGCCACATATCTGTCATGACCTTATTGAATGCCAAATAGACTTGATGGCCTTTAATGGCTTACTCGTCTCTCACGCTCTTAATGAAGCCAATACAAGCATCTGTTACCACCGCTGCTATGAATGCATTGAAACCCAAAATGTAAAAAAGTTATTATAGTTAATTTCAACTTGGAAAATGATACAGACAACCATGAAGTTCTAAAAGCCTCATAGAGATCCATTGTCCTATGTTCATATTAATGGGCCTCACAACACCAGGTTAAAGTCCAACAGGTGTATTTGGTAGCAAAAGCCACTAGCTTTTGGAGCACTGCTCCTTCATCAGGTGAATGGGAGTTCTATTCACAAAGAGGGCATATGAAGACACAAGCTCAATTTACAAAATAATGGTTGGAATGTGAGTCTTTATAGGTGATCAAGTCTTAAAGGCATAGACAATGTGAGTGGAGAGAGGGTTAACCACAAGTTAAAAAGATATGTATTGTCTCCAGCCAGGACAGTTAGTGAGATTTTGCATGCCCAGGCAAGTCATGGGGGTTACAGATAATGTGACATGAACCCAAGATCCCAGTTGAGGCTGTCCTCATGTGTGTGGAACTTGGCTATCAGTCTCTGCTCAGCGACTCTGCCCTGTCGTGTGTCTTGTAGGCTGCCTTGGAGAACGCTTACCCAAAGACCAGAGGCTGAATGCCCGTGACCGCTGAAGTTTTCCCCAACAGGAAGAGAACATTCTTGCCAGGTGATTGTCAAGCGGTGTTCATTCATCCGTTGTCGTAGCATCTGCATGGTCTCCCTAGTGTACCATGCCTTGGGACATCCTTTCCTGCAGCGTATCAGGTAGACAACATTGGCTGAGTTGCAAGTGTGTGTACCCTGTACCTGGTGGATGGTATTCTCACATGAGTTGGTGGCATCCATGGCGATGATCCAGCATGTCTTGCAGAAGTTGCTGTGGCAGGGTTGTGTGGTGTCATGGTCACTGTTCTCCTGAAGGCTGGGTAGTTTGTTGTGGACAATGGTCTGTTTAAGGTTGTGCAGTTGTTTGAAGGCAAGAAGTGGGCGTGTGGGGATGGCCCTGGCGAGATGTTCGTCTTCATCAATGACATGTTGAAGACCCAGAGAAAATGTCGTAGCTTCTCCACTCCAGATGACGAAGCTGGATGACGAAGGTACTCTGTCCGCCATATCCCGTGTTCCTCTTATGAGGATATTGGTGCGGTTTTTTGCTGTGGCACATTGGAGCTGTTGATCGATGAGTCGAGCGCCATATCCTGCTCTTTTGAGGGCATCTTTCAGCATCTGGATGTGTCTGTTGCGATCCTCCTCATGTGAGCAGATCCTGTGTCTACGGAGGGCTTGTCTGTAGGGAATAGCTTCTATAACGTGTTTAGGGTGGAAGGTGGAGAAGTGGAGCATCGTGAGGTTATCCGTGGGCTTGTGGTACAGTGAAGTGCCGAGGTGAGCATCCTTGATGGAGATGCATGTGTCCAAGAATGCAATTGACTCTAGCGAATAGACCATGGTGAGTCTGATGGTGGGATGGAACTTGTTGATGTCATCATATAGTTGTTTCAGTGATTGTTCACCCTGAGTCCAAAGAAAGAAAATGTCATTGATATATCTGGTGTATAGCATTGGTTGAAGGTCCTGTGTGGTGAAGAAGTCTTGTTCAAACTTGTACATGAAGAAGTTGGGCATATTGAGGTGCAAATTTGGTCCCCATGGCTGTTCCGTGTGTTGTTGAAGGTGAAGACATTGTGGTCCAGGATGAAATGAATGAGTTGTAAAATTGCATCTGGAGATTGGCAGTTGTCAGCATTGAACACTCAGGCAGTTGCAGCAATGTCATCGCTGTGGGGGTTGCTGATGTAGAGTGCCGAGGCATTCATTGTGACAAGGAGTGCTCCTGGTTCAACTGCTCCATATGTGCTGAGTTTGTGTAGGAAGTTTGTAGTATCACAACAAAAGCTGGGGGTTCTTCGTACAATGGTTTTCAGAATGCCCTCAATGTAGCTGGAGAGTTTCTCGCATAGGGTCCCATTGCCTGATATGATGGGATGGCCGGGGGTATTTGCTTTGTGTATCTTTGGCAGGCAGTAGAGATCTCCAACGTGGGGAGTACGTGGGATGAGGAGGATCACAACAGATACCTCCCAGATGCTGAAAGATGCCCTCATAAGAACACGATTTGGCGCTCGACTCATCAATCGACAGTTCCAACGCACCACAACAAAAAACCTGCACCGACCTCCTCAGAAGACAAACATGGATGCGATGGACTGAGTACCCTTCGTCGTCTAGTACTTCCCCGGAATGGAGAAGCTACGACATCTTCTCCGGAGCCTTCAACATGTCATTGATGAAGACGAACATCTCGCCAAGGCCATCCCCACACCCCCACTTCTTGCCTTCAAACAACCGCACAACATCAAACAGACCATTGTTCGCAGCAAACTACCCAGCCTTCAGGAGAACAGTGACCATGACACCACACAACCCTGCCACAGCAACCTCTGCAAGACATGCCGGACCATCGACACAGATGCCATCATCTCACGTGAGAATACCATCCACCAGGTACACGGTCCATACACTTGCAACTCAGCCAATGTGGTCTACCTGGTATGCTGCAAGAAAGGATGTCCCAAGGCATGGTACATTGGGGAGACCATGCAGACACTACGACAACGGATGAATGAATACCGCCCGACAATCACCAGGCAAGAGTGTTCTCTTCCTGTTGGGGAACACTTCAGCGTCCGCAGGCATTCAGCCTCTGATCTTTGGGTAAGCGTTCTCCAAGGCGGCCATCAAGACACACGACAACGCAGAGTCGCTGTGCAGCGACTGATAGCCAAGTTCTGCACACTTGAGGACGGCCTCAACCAGCATCTTGGGTTCATGTCACACTATCTGTAACCCCCACAACTTGCCAGAGTTTGCAAAATCTCACAAACTGTTCTGGCTGGAAGCAATACACATGTCTTTAACCAGTGCTTAACCCTCTCTCCACTCACATTGTTTGTACCTTTAAGACTTGATTACCTGTAAAGACTCACATTCCAACCATTATTTTGTAAATTGAGTTTGTGCCTTTATATGCCCTGTTTGTGAATGCAACTCCCACTCACCTGATGAAGGGGCAGCACTCTGAAAGCTAATGGCTTTTGCTACCAATTAAGCCTGTTGGACTTTGACCTGGTATTGTGAGACTTCTTACTGTGTTTTCCCCAGTCCAACGGCAGCGTCTCCACATCATATTAATGGGCCCCAGAAGAGGTGAACTCCCAACAGTGTGATGCCATGGAGCAGCAGAAGAACAACCAAGCTACAATAATGTCAGCAGCAGGTCTGTGCTATTATCTAACTCTGCACAAGTGACTGGACTATCCTTGCTTAACAAATTGACTGTCACGGTCTAAAGTTGATGGTAACTCATGACATTTCACAGACTAGCTTGTTTTACTTTAATACACAACTTTAATGAGTTAATCAAGTCAGGCAGGCTATTAGTTTAGTAGTATGGCAACTTAACTTTAAGCTGTAAAGATTTTCAACCAACATATTGCCGAACTCCCAATGCCCTCTCAATACACTGTTGCTGAATGAACCAAGAATTCAAGTGGATATCAGCCTTGGAAATTGAAAGTAGGATCAATTTGCATTAATTGACATTCCTCTTGAATTATCTTGTTGCCTTTGGCACTTACGCTGCTGTTTCACCATTATCACAACACAACAAAAAGGAAATTTGTGTTTTGCTGCGTTGCACCGCTTATTACACTGTAAGTGATTTTGCCTCAATCGCTTTAACAGTGCAGGTTTCATGCATCAACACCTCTCAGGGTTCATTTGCAAAGCCACACTGTTTAAAAGCACAGAACTTTCCTGGGTTTGGCAGTTCCTGCATTGAAGGAACTTTATAACTTCCAAAATAGCGTGCATTATTACGTTGCTATTACAATAGCAATGTAATAATGCACGCTCACAGACTTCTTCAGGAACACAAAACATATTTATTATCAAGAAAAAAATGCACAGAGGCCAGTAGCCACCAATCCCCCCTCCCCAACCCCGCTCCTATATGTCTTCCAGATTTCTTCTAAGCCCTAAGTGAGGGCTCCATTCCTGGGGTGATTACCCACTCTCGTTTCAATTGGTCCCTCAAGCCAGGTTACCCTCTTCTGCTAGTGATTGGGGTTTAAAGGGATTTGTTACTTAAAAGGACAATCACACACTTCTCCCGCTTTAACTTCTTTATACATTCTTCAATAATCAAGTTACTCAAACTCAAACTCTAACTGAACAAGTTGGACAATTATAAATAGGTCTTTCCCGTTTCTTGCGAAACGGTGGAATTCTGTATTTTGACATACTTCCACCAGATCAACAATAATAGGAAGTGTAAATACTAGATACCCCTTCTGGCATAGACAGTTCATTGCGACTTGCTTCCATGGAGACATCAATTATATCTATAATTGGTCAATCAAGTCCTTCGGTTTCTACTTGTGGTTTCTGCCTTAAATGCTTAAACCCAACAGGGTACAACAGGCTACAATAGCTGTTATGGGGGTGTTTGAGGAGCTATGCATTTGATAGCTGAGTTTCTCCAAAAACTCCGTGAGGCTTCTCTACTAGCGTCATCACAAAGATATGCAAGTTCACTTCCTGCCATGGCTGCATTGTCTTTGGCAATTAACAGGACAGCCTTCATGCAACATTTTTGATTCCAAATCCTTTTGAGTGGCCCAGGGCATCTGAGTGACGTCAACTCAGAGGCTGTGCCAGCAACATGCACTGGATCTCCCTCCCTCACAGCAATGTAGGTGTACCACATGCACTGCAGCAGTTCAAGAAGGCAGTTCACCATCACTTTCTCAAGGGCAATTAGGGATGGGCAATAAATGCTGGCCTGGCTAGTGATGTCCACATCCTGTAAATGAATTTATAAGATATATATCTGGATATCGTAGGGCACAGAAGTCTTCAGTGGCATGCACGTGACTCTAAAGATGGCAATAAGAAACAGCTGACATATGTGAAAAGAAAAGGCTCTACATTTTCAGTACATTCAACACTTCTGCTGTGAAGAAGAAGGCATGTCTTTATTTGCACTGCATTGGCCACCACAGGAAGACTCTGCAGTGCATGTTCCTTGGTTGGACAATTGCAGTGTTAGCTCTTCAGCCTTTCAACACACCCCACCAAAAGTCATGGATGCAGAATCTCTTTAATCCAGTAGGTCTTCATCAGGAATAGAAACCCACAACTGAAAAAGTTAGAGCTTACTGAGATATTTGTAAATGACAACAGCAAATCATGAGATTAGCACAGTACATTTTAAGATAAACTTTGATTTGGTTTGATTTATTATTGCCACATGTATTAATATACAATGAAAAGTATTGTTTCTTGCACGCTATTCAGGCAAAACCTACTGTAAACAGAGAAGGAGAGAGTGCAGAATATAGTGTTACAATCATAGCTAGGGTGTAGAGAAAGATCAACTTAATGCAAGGTAGATCTATTCAAAAGTCTGATGACAACAGGGAAGAAGCTGTTCTTGAGTCAGTTGGTGCATGTCCTCAGATTTTAGGAGTGGGTATTTGTACATGTGAGAATAATATTATCAAACAAGTGGTGGAATTATGATTTGAGAGATGTGAATTGAAAGAGTGTAAGAATAATACAATGGAACAACATGCTTTAGATTTTTTCACAACTATAAGAACGTGTTAGAGCTTTTATTGAAAGTTTCCAGCAAAACCACTCACTGTGGCTCATCTTCCTATCAGGCTGGGTTCTGCTGGTGCCAACATCCGTAGAGTACTTTCCAATAATTATCCCAAAGATTTTGCACCAGAGCAACACTCAAAACATTTAAAGTAGCCCAGGACACTCGCTTGTCTCCCTCTGTTGGTGAATGTAACTTTCTCGGACAGCAACAAAATGGCATAACCAACATTTCAGGTCTAAGATTTATGAAGCCAGTGCATGGACACACAAACCTTTGCTTCAGATGTATTAAGGACATTTTCTCACGACAAACCTGGGCTTGAGAAGCAAGAAAATTAACACTGATCTTCCCAGTTTCATTACGTGTGCATGCTGCTGATGAGGGGTTGCTTCCAAGAACAACACCGTGGTTGTGGTCTCTTATTATACAAATAGTTATGGCCTGTGCTTTGGGGACATGCCAATGTGGTGAAATTGCATCGAGTAATATTAGTAGAGAAATGTTTTATGGAATTCCTTTGCTGTTTTAACAGAGACGTTCTTTTAATGGCTCCTTTAACATAACAAAGGAATTACACCAGCGTGAGCTCAGATTCATTATACTGGTAACATACAATACTCTGTATTATCCTCAAGCTGATAAAATTGTGGCTGTTTTTCTGATTACTTGGGCTATTGTATAGCTTGACAAAATAGTGCTTCTGTAAACTTTTTAATGCAGTCAGGTCTGAATTAGAATCCAGGACTTGTGCTCCATTTATGCCCTTCTGTGCAATCCCCATGAGATTTTCATTAATGAATACTTAAAACTATTTACAAAGAAATTTTCCCCCATGACATTTTTACACATTTTATATTCAGACAGCAGTAAAGTAGCAAATAAATTGAAAGCCATCACCACTTTCTGATGGCCTTACCCATACGTTTATGCAATATTTTTTAAAGAAGTTAGCACACTACAACTCTAGAACCATAGAATCATAGAAATGATACAGCTTAGAAGGGGCCATCTTGTCTATGTTGACTCAAAGACACCCAGGTGTCCTTTCTAATCTTATCTTCCAGCACCTGGCCCATAGCCCTGCAGTTTACAGCATTTAAAGTGCAGATCCGGGTACTTTTAGAAGAGTTTAGGGTCTCTGTCTCCATCACCAACTTAGGCAGTGAATTCCAGACAGCCACCACCCACTCCATAAAATAATCCTTCCTCATGTCCCTTCTAATCCTTCCGTCACTTAGTTTGAATCTATGATCTCTGGTTTTTGAACTCTCTGACTGGACAGGTTTCTCCTGTCCACTCTCTCCCTACCTCTCTCAGGACAGGTGGAGTCTTGTTCCTTTGGCAGAATGTTCAATCGTGTCATCTCTCAGCCTTTTGGAACAGCCTTCTCTGTTCCAAGGAAAATAACCTCAGTCTCTCCTCAAAGCCACAATTCTCCAGCCCTGGCAACATGCTAGTAAATCTTCTTTATACTCTGTGCAGAACCATCACTCCTTTCTGTAATGTGGTGACCAGAACTACACAATATACTCCAGTTGTGGCCTCATCAGTGTTGTATACAATTCCACCATTATATCCCTACTTTTACGTGCTATACTTCTGCCAAAGAAGGAAGGCATTCCATATGCCTTCTTTACAACCTTATCGAACTGTACTAGTAGGGACCTGTGCACTTGCATGCCAGTATGTCTCACTTCGTTGACCCCTCTCAGTGTCTTCCCATTTATTTTGTATTCCCTTTTACTGTTCCTCCTCCCTAAATGCATTATCTCACACTTATCAGAGTTGAACTCCATCTGCCAGTTTCTTGCCCACTCTACCAACCTATCTATATAATTTTGAATCTTACAGCTATCCTCCACACTATCCACTCCACAGCCAATTTTTGTGTCATCTGCAAATTTTCCAATTGTGCTCCTTGCATTCAAGTCTAAATCAGTAATACATAAAACAACAGCAGGGGACCAAACATGGAGGCCTGCCGAACACTACTTGAAATAGCTTTCCATTCACAAGGGCAGCCTTTGTTTCCTGTTACTAAGCCAACTTTGGATCCAATTTGCCACAATACCTTGTATCCCATGGGCTTTTATTTTTTTGACCAGTCTGCTATGTAGGACCTTGTCAAATGCCTTACTAAAATTCATGGAGATAACATCCATACACCTCTCTTACTGATCCTCTTTGTCACTTCCTCAGTTAATTCAGTCCAATTTGTAAGGCGTGACCTTCCCTTAATAAAGCCATGCTGACTATCCCTGTCTCGCGTATGCCTTTCTAAGTGACAGCTTATCCAATTTTTCAGGATTGATTCTCACAATTTGTCCACTACCGAAGTAAGTGGCCTTTAACTGTTTGGCATTTCCTTCATACCCTTTTTAAGTAACTGAACCACATTTGTATTCTTCTGGCATCTCACCTGTGTCTAGTAAAGATTGGAAAATAATCCTCAAAGCATCTGATATTTCCTCTCTGATCTCCTTCAACATCTTAGGGAGCAATCTAACCATCCCTTGTGACTGATTCACTTTTCAAGGATTTCAATTCCTCCAACACTTCCTCTCTCATTATGATTATTTTATCCAATATTTCACACTGCTCCCCTTGGATTACTAAACCTGCATCATCCCTTTCCTTGTAAACATGGAGACAAAAATTTCAATTAAAACTCTTCCCATACATATCTTCTGCATCTTCACACAACTTCTCTTCTTCATCTCTGATAGGTCTCATTTTTTCCTTAATTATCCTTTTGCTCTTTATCTACTGGGAGAATATCTTTGTGTTTTCGTTAATCTTGCTTGCTAATATTTTTTCATGCCCTCTCTTTGATTTCCTTTTTTTTAACATGATCCCTGTAATTTCTATATTCCTCTAGGGTATCTGCAGTGTTGAGTTGTTGTGACTATCAAAAGCTTTCTTTTTTGTTTAATCTTCCCTGTATTTTTCTAGACAACCATGTGAGTCTAGATTTGGCACTACCATTCTTATTTTTGGAGAGGATACATCTGCTTTGTACCCTAAGGGTCTCATTCATTAATGCTTCCCACTGGTTTACCACTGATTTATCTTTTAACAATCATGTCCAATCAACCTCGGCCAAATCACTTCTCAGTTTTGTAAAATCCACCTTCCCCCAGTTTAAAACATTTAATCCTGATTTATCTCTATTCTTTTCCATATTAATACTAAATCTAACTGAACTGTGGTCACTATCCCTAATATGGTCACCCACTGTCACTTCACCCACTTGCCCATCTTCATTTCCCAAGAATAAATCCAGAATTGCATCTCCTCAAAATTGAGCTTGTCACGTAATGTTTAAAAAATATTTCCTGGACACAGTACATGAAATTTTCATTCTCAATGTCCCTTATTTTTGAAATCCAGTTGATATTGGGATAATTTAAGTCTGTAGTCTGTACTATTATTGCCCTCTTATTCCTACAGGCAGAAATGTGTCTACATGTATGTTCTTCTATTTCTCTCTCACTATTTGGAGATCTGTAATACACTCCCAGGGGAACAACTGCTGTTATTCCTAAATTCAACCCATAAAGCCTAATTTGCTTACTCATTGAGTATGTCATCCCTTCTCACAAATGTATTGATTCTTAAACGAATAATGCCATCCCCCCCTTCCCCCTCCCACCTCCCACCTCCATCCTGCCTGAAAACTTTATATCCAGGGATACTGAGCCACCAATTGTATCCCTTCTTTAGCCAAGTTTCCATTATAGCAACAACATCATGCTGCCATGTATCTGTCTATGTCCTTAGTTCATCTGCCTTGTTTGTAATACTCCTTTGATTGAAATATAAATGACTCAACCCTATCAATTTCTTTTTGCTAGATGATTTTTAACCCTCATTTCTCAGCCTTTCTGAGTCTCTGACTACATCACTAATTAATATTTTACCTCTTCGTTTCCTGATTTGAATCTGACCCATCTGAGCCTGCCCATTGGTTCCCATCCCTCTGCCACATTGGTTTAAAACTTCCCCAACAGAGCTAGCAAAAGCCCCACAAGGACATTTGTCCCAGTTCTGCCCAGGTGTAACCTGTCTGACTTGTAAATGTTCTACCTTCCCCAGTACCAGTCCCACTGCCTCAAGAATCTAAATCTTTCACTGGCACACCATTTCTCCAGTCACACATTCATCTAATCTTATCTTTTATTCCTGCTGTCACTAACATACGGCATCGGGAATAATCCTGAGATTACTCCTGAGGCCCTGCACTTTAATTTATCTTTTAACAGCTTCCTATTTTCAGCTTTCAGGACCTCACCCCTTTGTTTACCTGGCATTGGTACCTAAGTGTACCACTGCCACTGGCTGTTCACCCTCCCTCTCCAGAATGTCTTGCAGCAGTTCTATGACATTCTAGACTCTGGCATCAGGGAAGTAACGTACCATCTCATATCCAAAACTGCAGCACAGAAGCACCTGTCTGTACCCATTATTATTGAATCTAGCATTATAGCCCTGACACTCATTTTCTGCCCCTTTAGTGCAGCAGAGATACCCGTGTTGCCATGAGCTTTGCTGTGGCTGCTTCCCCCTGAGAGATCATCCCCTCTAACAGCATCCAAAGTGTTATATATGTTTGAGAGGGGGATGACCACAGGGAACTCCTGCACTTCCTTCCTGAGCCTTTTACTTTGTCTGTTGGTCACCCATTCCCTTTCTGACTGTGTAATCATCATCTGTGGTGTGACCATTTTGTTAGACGTGCCATCCATGACATTCTCTGCATTGTGGATGCTCCACAATGAGTCCAACTCTGAACTGTGGTTAGCCAGTAGCTGCAACTGGACACACTTCCTGCACTCATGGTCATCAGAGACACTGGAAACATCCCTAATTTCCCACATTGTGCAAGAGGAGCACACCAGAGATCTGAGGTCTCCTACCATGGTTTCTCTCTAGATTAAGTTAGTTACTCCCTTTATGAGAATTTAATTAAACTAGAGACCATCCTTCATTTCAAACACTTCTACTTTAATCAAAAGTTCCTACCTTCATTTAAGCTAATATGTTAAACTTTAAAAACCATAACTGTTTCCACTGGGACAGTGTCACTTTCTGAACTGTGGCTAGCAGAACACGATGGCATTGCAACCAACTGTGTTGGGGGGGCGCGTGCGCGCAATGTGGGGACAGAGGTTGAGGTGGGGGATAGGACTCAGTTTGAGTGATTTAAGAAACCCCTGACATTGTCACTGTCCTCAGTGTTTTTTCCTATTTTTCCTCAGGCCCAGTAGCTGATGAACTTGCCCTTTCTTTAAGTCAAAGACTTCATTGCAGTGTTAATGTAAGTCCACCTGTGACATTAATACATTTTTAAAAACCTGCTTTGATTGACTCCTTATTAAAAAGTAAATGCCTGGAGTTCTTTGATCTCAAACCACACTGAGCAAAATTTCCATTCACTGCAGCAGAATCCCAGTCGTGGGTGAGCTTTTACCGGCACACCCGCCCCAAAATTAGGGTGGGTGAGACTCGCAGAACGGCATTCACCATTGGCCTCAGTCACGATCTTATGAGCCTCCGACAGGCGTGCCGGTAAAATTCCGGCCAACATCTCTGGATTGGAAAAGGCGTCAACGGGGAAAAGAAATTTAAAAACATTTGTTGAAGCCAATTGAGGAGGCTGAATAAAGGCGGGGGAGCATTTTGTCTGTCATCACCCAGCTGTAACAGATGCAGAGTGCCAATTTCATCAAATACTCTGTCAGATGACTTTTAACTTTTATCCTCCATGTACTTTGTTTGCTGGCATGCACCCCCCTTCCCCCCTCCACCCCCTACTGTGTTCAGTCAACAGACCCCAAGACACGTTCAAAGGAATGACCAATCTAGGAATTCATCTTCCCCAGTCACGCCTCAACTTCTCTGAAGTCAGAAGTCATGTGTGGGTTTGACAAGTTCTCCACTCCTGCCTCATCAAACTGCATATAAGTTTGCTGATCCTGCAATGTAAGATGGAGTCAGTGTTGGATCAACTGGGCGGGAGACTCACTCCATTGCAGTCCTCAGCTCCCTGGAATATTTAGGTACAAACCCACATTGCAAAGTGAATCAATTTCACTGCAAATTTTAGTCCCGTGAGTTTTTCAGAACTCATTCATCTTGACACAGTAAAAGGGAAAGTGGCTATTTAGGAGGCCATTCATTCAACAAGTCACAAGAAATAAACATTCATTGTGTAGCACTCAGCTCCAACACACTGATACATAAGCAGGCTGGGGATGGATTTTTTTTGATATTTATTCAGCATAAAGTCATACAGAGTTCCACTGAACAGCAAAACAGTGGTACTGTGGGAAGAATTTGACTTTTACTGTGAATCAGCAAGGCTTGACACTGAGCGGGATTTTCTGGCCTCGCTTGCCCCTAAATCGGAAAATCCCCTCCAAGGTCAATGGAACTTTCCATGGTCCGTTCCTCGCCCGCTCTGATCCCCATGGTGGGCAGGACAGTAAGATTTGCCCTATTGTGTCTAACAGATCATGCAGTTGAAAGAGATTTAAGACAAATTCATTTTCCTTTTGTAACTGGGGCAATTGTACCTATCTGTAAATAACACATCCTTCATACTGATACACTGTCCTCTTTCCCCAGTAAAATATTTATGCTCTTAGATTCACACACATTCTAAATTGAAATAGTTACATGAAGATAGTGGTATCAGCAGTGGTGCTTCTCACTGCTACAATGATAAGGATACACTGGTATGTAGTTATTCCATTTATTTTCCAGTTGCACCAGTGCTATCACATAGAGTTATAATAGAGAAAAATGATAGGGGATCGAGGTATTTACAATGGAATCAAGGTAAAAAAAGGTTCAATGCGGCAGTGCATAACAGAAAGGAGCAGGCACTGTAAACCAGAATTGTAGTTGTCATTAGAGCATTCCTTGAACTTCCAAGACTTCCCTGATAAACATTAGAACTGAAATTCTTTGTGACTAATTACTCCATCTGTATCTTCATACTGGGGGCTCAAAACATGGCAGCCACTGGCAGAAGCTGCAGCTTTTTGATAGTGTCATACGGAGACAAGTTCCCATTGAGCTATGTCTAGGTGTCTGGTAAGTCCCACTGGGTGATAGTTCTAACAGCTCGAATAGCAATTAGGCAATGTTTTCAGTAGAAGAGAAAGCTTTGGTCTTATGGTCAATTGTCATGTGGGGTGAATTTCCATTGTGAGGGTGGCAAACAGGAATTGAGACTGTTTCCATATCGCAAGCCAAACCCCTCGGTGGTGGGTGGGGGAAAGAAATGGTCACTGGCCTTGAATTTTAATGGAGACACCCCTTTAATTGGCAGAGACAGATGTCCTGTCAAATTAATCTGGCAGGAAGGCTCGGGAAGCAGGGGGGTGGATCAGAGGACTTTCAGCTTGAGAGGAGCAACCACCTGCAGTAAAGGTTAGGTTACTGAGAGGGTGCTTTAACTCGAAGGCACCCTCTCACCAGCTTATAAAAAAATTAAATGGAAATAGAAAAAGTAACCAGGCCACTACTGTGAGGCAGGGAGGGAGTGTGTGGAGAATCCCTCAGCAGGGAGACCTTTGGCTGCATCCACACTCACGCAGGCAGGGCCATAAGACTGCCTGGAGCACAGCTATCACAGTCTACTACAGGGTGCCTGCATCCTGGCAGCTAAACTGTCAGAAAACTGGAGACTGACTGGAATTTTTCAGTCGGCCTCCTATCATTGTCCCACAACAATGCTCCTAATCAATTTAATGGCTTGTGTTATGTATTTATATTAATTCTTATTAGATTACTGAAACTCTGTTGTATTAATATACTAAGGTATTCACCAGAGGTGACGTCGTAAGTCCCTGACAAGGGAAATAGGCAGAGAAGAAGCAACCATGTCAGAGAACATTGCAATAAAGTTCTATTGTTCTAAACTCTCCATGCACTCTAGCATCATTCTCTAATAAATTTTAAAAAAACTGGCGATTAGGACAACTAACATGCTGCTAGCCACCCAGGATAAAGAAATTTGCAGTGAAAAGTCAGGAATAGAAAAATTAGAAAAGAAGCTTTTTGCAAGTGATCATGGCCTAACGAGCTAGATAGACAGGGGTAATAGTAACCTGCTGCAGAACACTTACAGAACTGGGTGTTGAATAAGAGGCTGAAACTCAGAATTAATCAGTTACAACCCTTCCTGGGATTCTTGAACTCCTGTGGAAGATTTGTCACAATCTTGGCAACAATTCTGAAACCATTATATAACCTCTTGTGCCAGAACAAAAAGTGAAAGTGGTCAAATCAATGCAATTTTGCCTTTGTATAAGAGGAAGAAGTATTCATAAATCTGAAGTTCTTATGCATTTTGATCGCAATTTACTTCTACCATTAGCTTGTGATGCATCCCTTTATGGTGTAGGAGTGGCGGTTTCCCACTTAATGCCATTGGGTGAAGAAAGACCTGTTGCTTTTCCATATTGAACATTGAACAAGTCTGAAAGTAACTATATACCGAATGAAAGGGAAGCATTAGTGATCAATAAAGAAATTCCATCAGTTTCTGAATGGGAGACAATTTACAATGCTGACAGATCATCATCCACTAACTGCAGTTTTTAAAGTTTAAGGTTAAAGTTTAAAGTTTATTTATTAGTGTCACAAGTAGGCTCACATTAACATGGCAACGAAGTTGCTGTGAAAATCCTCTAGTCTCCACACTCCAGCAACTGTTCGTGTACACTGATGGTGAATTTAGCACAACCAATGCACCTAACCAGCACGTCTTTCGGACTATGGGAGGAAACTGGAGCACCTGGAGAAAACCCATGTGGACACGGGGAGAAATTGCTGACTCCGCACAGACAGTCACTCAAGCCGGGAATTGAACCTGAGTCCCTGGCGCTGTGAGGCAGCAGTGCTAACCACTGTGCTGCCCCATTTTTGGATCGTATATGGGAATTCCATCACTTGCACGAAGAAGAATGCAAAGATGGGAATTGCTTTCGTCTGTATACAGTTACACCATTAAATACCAACAATCAAGTCTACAATGTAACACGGATGGACATTCAAGGTTACCATGGTCAGGTAGTTGATCAGCCTACTCAAGCATGAATATCTTCTGTTTTGAACAAGTAGGCAATACGCCAGTCACTTCGAGACAAGTGAGGAAGCATATACGGAGCAATCTGATACTCTGAGTGATGGGTATGGTATTATGAGAGAAGACCTCAAAAATAACATGTAACATGAAGCCATACTACCCCAGGTGATTGGAACTGTCAGTACAGTCAGGGCCAGAGTGATCAAGTGTTGGAGAAGTTAGAGAAGAAGCATCATGGAACCATATGAATAAAAGAAATACCAGGAGTTATTTTTGGTGGCCTAGACTAGATGCGGAAATTGGAGCGAAGTGTGTTCTTCCTGTGCAAAGGTACGAAACCTTCACTGCTGCATCCATGTGAATTTCCTGAATGAATCAATGTGGACTTTGCAGGAGCTTTTGAAGGGTTGATGTTCACACCAAGTGGCCAGAGATCGCTGTGATGAAATCTACTTCATTAAAGAAGGCTATCAAAAAGCTAGGAGAAGTATTTAATCCATTTGGATGCCCTGAACAATTGGCAAGCAATACTGGACCCCAATTTGTCTCACAAGAACTAAAATGTTTCTTGCAACAGAATGGTATTCAACATATTAGGTCCACAACACGTCATCCTGCTCCTGCATCAACAGAATGTTTCATCCAAACTATTAAACTTACCTTGAGAGCAATCAGGGAACAAGGTTTGCTGATCAAACATCTGAACAAATTCCTACTAGTTTATAGGAATACCGCACATTCCATGAGCAAGACCTCTCCTGCATTATTAATGATGAAGAGACAACCACAATTGGCATTTAATCTGTTGAAACATCTGAGAATGAAAGAGATCATACAACAGCAACAACAAGGACAAATTTTGATTTGATTTGATTTATTATTGTCACATGTATTAACGTACAGTAAAAGTATTGTTTCTTGCACGCTATACAGACAAAGCACACCATTCATAGAATGTAGTGGTACAGTCATAGCTAGGGTGTAGAGAAAGATCAACTTAATATAAGGTAGGTCCATTCAAAAATCTGATGGCAGCAGGGAAGGAATTGTTCTTGAGTCGGTTGGTTCATGTCCTCAGACTTTTGTATTTTTCCCGTCAGAAGAAGATGGAAGAGAGAATGTCTGGGGTGCATGGGTCCCTAATTATGCTGGCTGCTTTCCCGAGACAGCGGGAAGTTAGACAGAATCAATAGATGGAAACTGGTTTGCACAATGAATTGTTTCATTCACGACCCTTAGTAGCTTCTTGCAGTCTTGGGAAGACCAGGAGCCATACCACACTGTGATCCAACTAGAAAGAATGCTTTCTATGGTGCATCTGTAAAGGTTCGTGAGAGTGATAGCTGACATGCCAAATTTCCTTAGTCTTCTGAGAAAGTTGGTGGGCTTTCCTAAATAGTGTCAGAATGGGGGGACCAGGACAGGTTGTTGGTGATCTGGACAGCTAAAAACCTGAAGCTTTCGACTATTTCTATTTCAACCCCATTGACATAGCCAGAGGCATGTTCTCCACTACGCTTCCTGAAGTCGATGATAATCTCTTTAATTTTGTTGACATTGAGGGAGAGATTGTTGTCTTTGCACTAGTTCATCAGATATTCTATCTCATTCCTGTGCTCTGTCTCATCGCTGTATTGGCAGGAAAGCAAATCAAAACATAAAGGTTTCCACTGAGAAGTTTTGGCTAGGAATTATTCCACAGGGGAAAAATGGGTTCCTGTCACAACCCGTGCAATGACTGGACCCATCTCTTATATGTCCAGACCAGAGATGACGTTACCTGGAGGAGACATGTGGACCAGTTATTGGCTGGGAGAACAAATTTTGACAGAATCAAAACCTGCTGAGAATCCAGGTTCAAAATCCTGTCATGAACCTTCCTAAAACCCTGACACCAACAGACACTGTTAAGGAAAGCTCATCAACTGATCAGAAACAGAGACAACCTCTAGTTCAGATGTCAATGCTGGATAAACCCACCACCGATGACATCAGTGTGAAGACAAAACTGTCAGAGGTGTAAAGAAGAAGATACCAGAGGTTCACCAGCAACCATTCCAAAAGCAACAACACCCAGACCATCCATCTGTTATTAATAATAACTGACTTTTTGATTATTGAACTTGTTTTGAACTTGTTGGGGATGCTCAATTTAAGGGGATAGGGAGTGTTATGTATTTGTATTAACTCTTGTTACCTTACAGAAGCTCAGTTGTGTTAATGTATAAATATATTCACCATCTGTGGCATCATGGGTGAGATTCTCCATCACCTCCCAGCTGCATGTTTCCTGTTGTTCACTGGTCCAGCTGCTGTCAATGGAAATTTCCATTGACCTCATCCCATGCCAGCGGAAAGCCCACGGGAGTGGGTGCCCTGCTGGTGGAATCGGGGAGTCCTGCTGGTGTAAATGGCCAGAGAATTCTGGCCCAAATGTCCCTCATGTGGGAAACAAGCAGACACGAAAATGTTACGTAAGAGAACACACACCTATAATTCAGTTCCATTGTTTTAAATCTCCTGAGCATCATTCTCCAATATATAACAGCATGCAGGGCCCAAACTCACCTCGTGTAGCACAGCATGCTAGTATTTTCAGCCCCTCATCTGCCTTTGTTCCCAATTTCAATGGGGCCTGAAAATATTGCCCATCAACTTTGAAAACAAGGTATGGCATGACTGCACACACTGGCCTGTTAAACATTGTAATTCCTTTGTGTTTTTACATCTGCTGCTCTGGAAATATGGCTGCAATTAACATATACTTGAAAGTCGTAAATGGCCTTTTGATGTGACAGCTTTTGAAAATCTTCCATGGGTCTGGAGAGAGTCAAGTGTTAACTTTATCGTCAGGGCCATGTTTCCACAGAGCTGCAGTAATAAAAAGACAATTCAAGTTAACTAAAGGAGCAAGTAAATCAATTGTTGTTAGCTGCTAGTAGCTGAGGAGTCTCCTTTGGCATTTTTGTGAAATTTGTCCATCTAAATGCAGTAACTTGGCCAAAAAATTTGATTGTGCCCAAAAGCAGGCATGAAGAGGACAGGCATCTGTTAGCATTGTTCCAGTAAGCAAATGCTTGCTTGTTATCATGAGTTAACCACATAGCCAAAACTGCACATTTGGGAGGCTGGATATCAAGCCTCCCTAATCATACTTAATGGGGGATCTGTGCTCTCGGAAATAGAGACATGCTCCTGGCAAGTTCTGAGAGGACACGTTCCATTCTGCCGTGGAGGCCTGATACATTTCAATGCTCCGCTGCCTGCTTCCCTTCATCCTCCTACAAGAATCACCGCACCACGCTTAACTCCACATTTTTCCTCAGATACACACACTTTTCACTATTCTAACCCTCACTTCCCTCGATCTAACATCTGGCACACTGCTTACCAGCTATTCTCTATTCTCCCATGATAAGTATTTTCCTAAACACCTCACAAGACTGCCACTGATACCTTCTGTCTTGAAGAATCCTAGCTAAAGACAGGAGACTGTGATTGAAGGACTTTGAGTGCTTGCTCTTCCCTTCAAACAAAAATGTGCTAGCCATTCTGGACTGAAAGAGACCTGCATTCATGTCATAGCATCACTGGAGGAGATATCGTTCTTCACAGGGTTTCCTCTTTCCCTTCTTATTTCTATCTTATCCTGCACACTCAGCATGGTAAGATGAAAATGCTTTCATCAGTCACTTTTTCCCTCTGTTCTCCCTTTAACTGAAGCTAACTATTTCTCAGCTTTAGAATCATGCCAGGTTTGCACCTTCCCCAAAGCCTTCATGTGTTTCCCAAAGTACAGTGCCCAGACCTTGACACAAATGTTAAGGACTTGGATGTCTGTATGAATGCTATTGTGACAAAAAAGGCCAAGTTTACCTGATAGTGCAGAATCTCTTATCCTCCCAAGCTTCCATTCAGATCTGAGTACAGCATGTATTACAGAGGTTAGGCTAGAGGATGACAGGATCTAGGGCAGAGGGACAGGATACCACAGGTACCAACTCACAGGATACGTGAGCAGTGGTAAGGGTGCCTGCAGCCACCATGTTGAGTAAGGACAAACTAGAGATGTCTTTTACCCTCATTTGAAACAGGCAGCAGGACTTTGCAGATGCAAATAAGGACCTAAAACCTGTTTGAGACCCCTCTTCAAGACTGGTTTTCCCTGAAATAACCAGGGATCTCTAGCCAACCAAGAAGGCAGGTGCGCTGCTCCTGATCCCACATGAAAGAAAACTATTGAGACTGTTCCCTTCCCTCATCGTCTCCCCTGATCACAGTCGCTAATTCCAATTTCACCTCTCCTGGCAGGATATCCTCATTCTCTGCCCCAGACAATGATTCACAGATGTTTCGACTGACCTTTGGTAGCAGCTGTTATTTAGGCTTCTGAAGAATCCTGAGCAGAACAGACTCTAATCTATCTAATTTGCTTGAAACAAGCATTTGGCTCCTCATTTATATATGTGAGGCCAAACACCAGTTTTAAGTAACTGCCAAGGAATGGGGCAGGTCAAAGGGGGGAGATAAGCAGGTGGGTGGGTTAGGCAGGGCAGGTCGAGTGGGGAGCCTAGGCTGGGTCAAGTGGGGGTCGGTCAGGTTGAGGGGATCAGACCTCCTGGGGATGGGAGTGGATGTGTTGGTATTGAGGGGCCGGTTGGATCTCGGGGTGGGGGATCGGGTTGGGTAAAGGGGAGTCAGGGGTGGGGGGTGGGTCTGCAGGGATGAGGGGACGAGAGGGTCGTGCCTGCTTGGGGGCCAGGTAGACCTGCATGGGAGGGATCAGAGGAGTCATATATTTGGGGAAATCCCATTGGAAGGTGATTCTAGTTCAGGGTGTGGGTGGAGTCCCGAGGTAGGGTTGGTCCTAGCCTCTACAACAGTTTGCAAGGTTTCAACCCTTCCACCTTTTTCTGAGTAACTATTTGTCTAACACAGTCGGAAACATCCAAAGTTTGCAATTTAAATTGTACTTTCAGACAGTTCCTAGAGAAGGGCAGTTGCAGAAGAAGCTCCTACATCTAGGTTATTGATGTGCAAACCCTTATCTGGGAAAGCCCAAATGGGACTTTCCAATGCCTTTTAGGGGTTATCCCCACCATCCTCCTCCACCCCTCCAACCCCCAATCTTCCACTGGCAATTCGACACTGGGGAGCTCGAGGTTATGGTCCCCTGTATGTTTTCACTTGGAAACAATCTGGTGAGTAATTCTAATGTGACTGAGATGCTAATACAATCTCTTTTTTGTCTGAAGCTGAAAGATGATACCTTACCTGCTTTAGAAATGTGGTAACTTAGTGTACATCGTAGCTAGTCTATTTTCTGCTGAGCTAGACAGAGTTTTGGTCTGTCAGGAAATTTGGGGATCGGGTGAGAAAGTGGAGTTCAAACCCATGATTAACCATGATCAGATTGAAAGGCGGGGGGAGGCTCAGTGGATCGTGTGGTCCACTTCTGTCTTGTGTTCCTGTGTCCTATCTGTGAGGGGAGAAAAAAAATCAATCTTTACAAACTGGTGACCTATGTAGATGTAACAACTTTGACCAAGAACAATATGTACTGAAAGCGTCTATCAACATTTTGGTGAAATTGTGAATGGTGGATAGTGAATTGTGTCTGCAGGAGCAAAACAAAACCGTCCTATTGATGACTGCAGACTGCCAAAGGGAATTGAGAAGTCTCTCCACACCTTCACATCTTTAGCAGTGACAGAAACTGGCAGGGAACCAAAACCTTCTGTTTCTGGATTCTCACTGTCATCTCTTCAGCACACATACATTTCAGTAATTGGTATAGTATTTCAATAACCTTTATAATTCACCATGTAATATCATTTGATCAGTGCTCAATGGTTTGAAAATTACACAAAGTGTGCACACGTGGGTCAAAGAAAGTTAACCAAAGCTAATTAGTGTTGATTAAAGTTTACAAGTTTGTTGCCAATTGATGGACCAATCTGCTTCCAAGTGTGTATTTGATATGCTGCAGGGTTTGGAATGTGCCGCTTTTACCTGTCATTATTTTCTGTTTGTGGCAGCCATTTCCATGACATGTGAAGCATTTTCATTCAACAATATGAGATGACATGCTATTTATTTTGTGTTTAAATAAAAGTTAAATATGTATGGCCCATCCTTGCTCCTGTGCAGTCAGGACTGACACTGGCATAGGGGCATTCAGAGAATGGGTCCTTTGGCAATTCTCCACACATCAAGTTAAAGTGTTTGTGCCCATTTCCTGCCTGATCTCACTGGGACCCAGGATACAACAGAGAACTGCTTCAATGGACAAGCAACACAATTCCTTTGCATTTGTACTGGACTCTCTCTTTTTCCTTGATAAACTCATTTATGGAGAGAGAAAAGAGTTAATGTTTCAAGTCCAAATGACCCTCCTACAGTTCTGTGGACTGAAAATGCTAACTCTGCTTCTCTCTCCATAGATGTTGCCAGACCTGCACCTGAGGAAACCTGTATCACTGCAAACCCTCTGCTTGTCTAATTTGAAGGGGATGTAATTCTCTGCCCTTCTGAACATTACACCAGTGAAGACCTTGACACGATGGTATGCTGCAGATTGTGTGATGCCACTGAGATCTCCACATACTGCCTGAAGGAGCATGTTGCAAAGAGGTTGACCATGGCAATCAGATACCTATTGCAATTATGAGACACCTCTTTAATGGAAAGTCCAGGGGAATAGGAACTATTATCAACCTCATCAGATGGCTGACAGGAATCCGGATGCTCTGCTCATAGAATCATATATTCATAGAAATCCTACAGTGCAGAAAGAGGCCACTGGGCCCATCGAGTCTGCACTGACCACAATTCCACCCAGGCCCTACCCCCATATCCCTACATATTTTACTCACTAATCCCTCTAACCTACACATCTCAGGACACTAAGGGGCAAGTTTAGCATAGCCAATCAACCTAACCCACACATCTTTGCCCTGTGGGAAGAAACTGGAGTACCCGGAGGAAACCCACGGAGACATGAGGAGAATGAACAAACTCCACACACACAGTGACCTAAGCCGGGAACCGAACTCAGGTCCCTGGAGCTGTGAAGCAGCAGTGCTAACCGCTGTGCCGCCCAATGAGGCATCGGCCAAATATCAGAATTCCCACCTGGCATTGGGCCATGGGGATTCACATGACCCACCTGACATGGCCTAACTGGGTTCCCACCGTAACAGGCAGTAACAAAATAATTATGCAAACCTGTTGATTGTAATACAATCAGTGGGTTGCTGGCCCATTCATTTACCCCGCTGCCGTTCACCCAGCATGCCGTTCTCCAGCATGAAATGCACAGGCGGGCTTTGGTGCTGGTAATGACCAGCATAGAGCTGGCATGCTGGAGCCCAAGGGACCAGGGGAACACCACCAACCTCTCAGCAAAGAAGGGTTATGCCCCCACCCCCCTAGCACAGGCATGAGGGTGACCCAACCTGATCATATCCCCAGTCCCCTTCCCCTTCGGACTTCCATGCAGCCCCATCACCCCACAAACCCTCCACACATCCCCCTCCTTCCTCAGACCCTCACTCAGGTGGTCCTTCAGGACAGCAACATGGCACTGCCAATGGTGCACATCACACTGGAACTGATGCTTTGGGCCCTGAGGGGGGGGATGGGGGGGGGGTCAAGGAAGTTGGTCCAGTGGCCATTTCCTCCTCTGCTGCTGCCAGGCTGCAGAGGAAGTGTCCTTCAAGGGTTCAGGGGCTTTGGTAGACTTGGGCTGGGGGCAAAGGGTTTATCTTGTCATTTCTACCTACCTTCCCCATCCCTAGGATGAGGCCTCATGGCTGTGCTGCCCATTCTACCCCTGGCAAACCTGAGGATCATTCCTGACATGGTGATTTCAGACAGCTCTGTGATCAACATCTTCATTCCAGCCTGTTCCAGAAAATCTGAAGTGGTCTGGTCACTTTAATCTCTATGCTGTCTGGTCACCTGGCAGAATTTTAAGTCACTGCAGCATTCCATTCTGCAGCAGGGATTTCCCTTTCTCTCTGTCAGAAGCTACAGGTGTGAGTAAACCCCTTTGAAGTCCTCTGATAGAGAGGAAATCTCAATTGCACTGGGGGTGGGGCGGGGGGGGCGTGGTGAATGGTTCCCTTCCCCACAGCTGTCCACTCAGAATCAATGTATTCACAAACCATTTATTTGAAGCCTTTGAGCCTTCCTAGGAAGGCACACAGTGGCGCAGCGGTTAGTACTGCTGCTTCACAGTGCCAGGGACTCAGGTTCAATTCCGACCTTGGGTCACTGTCTCCCCATGTCTGTGTGGGTTTCCTCCGGGTGTTCCAGCTTCCTCCCACAGTCCAAAGATGTGCGGGTTAGGTTGATTGGCCATGCTAAATTGACCTTAGTGTCAGGTGATTAGCAGGGTAAATATGTGGGGTTCTGAGAATAGGGCCTGAGTGGAACTGTGGTCAGTGCAGGCTCGATGGGCTGAATGGCCTCCTTCTGCACTGTAGGGATTATACTCTATGAAACCTTTGAAACCCTTTCTATTCCTTGAAAATCTTTGATTTCTTTCAATTCCACAGTGCAGTACTTTACAATAGGTTTTGATTGACAGCGTAATAGATTTCTACTCAGCCTGCAGTCAGCTGAGTTCATTTACTTTTCCCTTTATGCTTGAATGCATCTCAAGTACTCCCATTGTTCCCAACAGCAATGTTTACAAAGACTTTAAGCTTGATTGACAGCTGTGGTTTCTTCAAAGGGAATAAGTGGTTTGCAAAAGAAAAAGAGGTTTGGCGGGGTGGAAGGAGGATGTTCGTCTTTCCTGAGGGGTTGGTGGTCATCATTTCTATTTTGGGGGAGGGGGACCCATTTGCAACCGCAGAGATTGGGTTGCTCTTAAGACAGGCATCCCAATCTCTGAAAAGTCGGTCTAGCCAGCGGGTTTCCCGAGATGAATTAATTTGCATCTTTTAAGTGGGAGAATCTTACATGACGGATGCTGGCAATGCCAACAGGAAACACTCTGGTTTTCTTGCTGGCATGAACATTTTGTCCCTGTTTGGGAGAATAATGCCCCGTGTCTCCTATTAACCAGTTATACAGATGAGCAAGAGATAAGAAGCCAAGCTATGTGACACTGCCTGAGGATGTCAGCATCATGGCTAGGGCACTGCACATATATGGGATGCACAGACATTGATCAAAGGCTATCCAGACGTTCAAAGACTGAAAACCTTTCGAGTTAACAAAAACCTCTAACTGACCCAGAGGTGCCTTAATGGCCACATGGCTGCCTGATGGTTGCCTTATTCTCTGACTGATTCTATGAGAAACATGCACTTGAAATTGGACTTGGCTGTTAGCATAAAATGAGAAAATAGTGGCCATGATTTTCAGCATGGGCAAACCTCGCAGATAGCATTCTCCGTTGGCCTTCAGTGCCATCTTATGAGCCTCTGGCGGGCATGCTGGTAAAGTTCTGGTCAGTGAATTGGTTTTAAAGTACAAGGCACATAAAACAGACCACTGATACATGATCATCTGTTTTGCGTTCTCAGTACAGCCAACTTCACCCCCAGTGTTGCATGTTAGATTTGGTTTTCTGCTGCTGTATAATGCCAACGTTTATTTGACTAGAAGAGATATTACACTGAAATGTCACAGTGTTTCCAATTTCTCTCATTACACTTTTTAATGCAGTTTGCATTTAATTGAAGGAAAACAAATATGTTTCAGCCACATTAGACAAATTGAAACTATTTGTATGTTCATAATTCATGTCTTGGAACTAAAGGAGTCAATATGAATATATGAAAGATTCCCCCTTCCTTATACAAACTACTGATATTGTTAAAATCAAATGGCTTATGCAGTAAGGAAGCTTTCCAAGGGGCCCCATGTCTTACAGAATGTAATCCTTTACAGCAGTGTTTTAAGCGCAGTTGTTCAGCAAGTATCACTTGAGCAATAAAACAAACTTTGATGGGGCCAAGTATTCAAGTTAACTTGGAATAAAGACAAAACAATGCTGGAAATACTCAGGGGTCAGGCAGCAACTACAGAGAGAGAAAGAGAGTAAGTGTTTTAGCTCAATGACAGTTCCTCAAATGTTACCAGGCCTGCTGAGTACTTCCAGCATTTTCTATTCTTATTTTAGATTTCCAACAACTGCAGTGTCAATTGTCCAACAAATTGCTTGTGTGCAAGTTAACTTGTGATGGGACCTGAGGTTCTATTCATGGCCAGCAGATCTCCAGGCCCGATTGAATTCAAATCTGAGATTGAATTTGTGGAAGGCAGGTAAAAGGTGAGTTTTTAAAGCCTGTTTTTTTTTCCACATAGAAACAGTGACAGCTCTTTAAAAAGTAATGCGTCAGAAACATAGTACTTTGAGATATCCTGGGGGGCATGGCAAGTAAATGCAATCTCATTTTGTTGTTTCATTCAATTGTCTGCCAGTGATTAGATGGATGCATATCATCCCTGAAGCAACATACAACATTCCCCTTTATACTGTCAAATATTTTGCTGCTTTCACTAAATAGAGACATTTATTTGTCCTGCAGCCACCAAAAAGAACAAAAGAAGTCAGAGGAGGAGTCGGACATATGGTTCCTTCAGCAGGCTCTGCCATTCAATAAGACAATTGCTGATCTTCCTGCCCAAGCTTAGGTCCCCTTACAGTCTAAAACATATACACGAGAAGAAGAAGAAAAAGAACAGCCACCATCCTCAGGGGTGGAGAATCCCAAGGATTCAAAAATATTTCTCTGCATTTCAAAGCACTTCAACTTTCATTTCCAGGTCCTGATAACCATCATCCCAGAGTACTTAAGGAAAAGGCCTGGAAACAGGTGGTTGTTTTCCAAAATTCGTTGGACTCTTGTTCCTACAGGTTGGAGGGTAGCTAATGTAAACCCACTATTAAAAAAGGGAAGAAGAGAGAAAATAGGGAACTTCAGACCAATAAGCCCAATATCAGTATTGGAGAGGTTGCTAGAGTCCATTATCAAGGATTTCATAACTCGGCATTTGGAAGGCAGCGGGATAATCAGACAAAATCAGCATGGATTTACAAAAGAGAAACCATGCTTGATGAATCTTTTGGAATTTTTTGAGGATGTACTAGTAGAATTGACCAAGGAGAACCAGTGGATGTGGTTTATTTAGACTTTCAGAAAGCTTTCAACAAGGTCTCACATAACAGACTACTATGCAAAGTTAAAGCACATAGGATGGCAGATAATGTCTTGAGATGGATAGAAAGTTGGTTAGCAGATAGCAAGCAAAGAGTTGGTCTAAATGCATCTTTTTCTGACTGGCAGCAAGTGACTCGGGGGCTTCCACTAGGATCTGTGCCAAGACCCCAACTGTTCAGAGAGGTAGATACTCATCGAGACCCTGGTGTCCTCATGCATCAGTCGCTGAAAGTAAGCACACAGGTACAGCAGGCAGTAAAGAAGGCAAATGATATGTTGGCCTTCATAGAGAGAAAATTTGAGTGTAAGGACAGGGATGTTTTGCTTGAATTGTATAGAACATAGGTGAGGCCACACCTGGAATATTATGTGCAGTTTTGGTGGCCTCATCTGAGGAAGGATGTCCTTTCTTTAGAGGGAGTACACAGAATGTTTAGCAGGCTGATTCTTGGGATGGCAAGTTTGTCAAAAGAGAAGTGATTGTGATTATATTCACTGGAGTTTAGAAGACTAAGAGGGGATCTCATAAAAACTTATTGATGTAGTAGGGCTAATTAGGCTAATAAAAACACATAACCATGGATTTAAGAACACTAACACAATACTGACTTAAGATGAATGATCTTAGGCAATGAAGAGCACTGACAAGGGCTGTGACAATAGAAGACAACTCTATATGAATAACAAGCATTTCTCATTTGAAACATATTTTGGATTTATAAAATTATGCGCTTTGCTTTTAGTGATATTTTGCGAAGCTCCAATCAATGACAAAATACAGCGGGCCCTGGTAGGAGAGCATTAAGAAACGATAGCTCCACTGAAGAATAGTTATGTTATCAGCAGTGGCCGGGAACACGATGGCTGTCAATGCCAAATTTATGAATAGAGTCATGCAACTTTTGAGTTGATAACACAGGTGGAGTGTAGACATATGAAATTTCTCGGGGTCAGATGAGAGGCATGTGGGTTCAGTTCAGTGGGAATCATCCTCCTGTTTCATGTCCAGCATCTCATGTTGCGAGGCAACAGGAGGAGGGTATTGACCATAATTAATAACAGATGAAATCCTATTTCCCATTAGGTCATGATGTGTATTGTCATTGGCTGGAGTTAATGACAAGAAGATTATTGATTAATTTGTATTAATGTTTATTGGATTATGCCTACTGGAAAGGTGGACAATATGATTTAGTAAATGTATAATTGCCTTCATGGGGGCATTGTTCTTCGGAGTGACATTGTCCCAAACAGGTGCCAGAATGTGGCAACTAGAGAAAATTTCACAGTAACTTCATTGCAGTGTTAATGTAAGCCTTACTTGTGACTAATAAATAAACTTTAACTTTAATGTTGGGCTGCCTGCATTCTATACCTTGAGTACTGGACTTCCTTATATCCTTCTCCCATTCGATTGTTTGGTTAAATAGAGTCATATCTTTAAAATCAGTACCATTCATTCTATGAGTCTCTGTATTAGCTTAAGTAGCAATACATAGTGTCAAGAGGAAAACCCTCATCTACACTTACAAAATTCTAACAGGGTTAGCCAGGATAGATTCACAAAAAGTATTCCCAGTGAAAGGGGAGTCAAGAACTAGGGGTCATGGTTTGAGGATAAGGGGTAAATCTTTTAGAACTGAGGTGAGGAGAAATCTCTTCACCCAGAGGGTGATGAGTGTGTGGAAGTCACTACCACAGAAAGTAGTTGAAGCTAAAATGGTGTCTGATTTCAAGAAGAAATTAGATATAGCTGTAGGGGGGCTAAAGGACTCAAGGGATATGGGACAAGGGGGGGAAATCACGATATTGAATTTGATGATCTGCCATGATCAAAATGAATGGTGGAGCAGGCTCAAAGAGCCAAGTGGCCTACTCCTGTTTCTAGTTTCTATGTAAATTTTTCCTCGTTATGAATGAACATTGAAAATTAATTTTAAAGGTACCACCATCACCACCCCCCACCCCCCCCCCCACACACACACACACACACACGGACACACACACAGACACACACACAGTGATATAATGAATGTTTCAAGCAAGTAAACTTCTATTGTCCTAACTTTGCATTATCTTCCTAATTTACTGAACTTCAGCTGGGAAATTCCTTGGAGTTGCTCCTGCTCTGCCAGCTTTAGCTGGCTGGAAATGCTGCATCTGTAAAGCAGATTTCCATATTATCTCTGCAAAGTATTACCAGCAGCTGCAAAAAACATCCTAATCCTTAGACACTTTATCAACTTAGGCATGCATCAAACTATTATTAAGTGTTCATTTGCTTTAAAAAATAGGGGCCAGCAATCACATAATTTATTCTGTATCAAATACTCATTCAAATAATTTTGAGACAAGCCCAAGGGAATATCAGCTGCATATCAGTCGATATGAGACAGAGTTTACCCAGTACAATTACTTCAAATTCGATTGAAATGTATGGCTCAGAATTGCCAGTACTAGTCGACAGTTAATGCAATTGTGTGACATTCACTGATCCTTTTGATGGAGGAGGTAAGCCATTTAAAAGAGAAGGTTTAAAATAAATTAATTAATTCTTCCTTGAAATATTGGTGTTGGTGATCACGTTAGACCATTGTTAACAGATAAACCCTGAATTTCTGCAGAGATTGTTTCAATCTGTAATTTCAGCTGGAGATGGTGAATTCTCTCCACCTCATGCACCACACTCCCCACCAAGAATGATGACATAAACAGTTGGAGATTGCTGATTATGCTGTTTGCCCAGGGAACATTCTGTCAATCCCCTGTCATCAATGAGGTAGCAGATCAGTAAAATTCCTGTGAAAATTCTGTCCGATTAGGAATTAATTTACAAGTCTTTTATGGTATGAAAATTGCAGTACAGGCAGACAAGGCTGTCTGCTGGCAACTTCGACTCGTAAAATTACTCTTTTATAGCACGAGTAAAGGGCAATTTTCTGCTTCTTTGTGCTTGGGGAATGCTTACCTTTTGCATTGCCTCGGGATTTTCGAAAGCTGCTTCCTTTTTTTCCTTCTGAGGTGGTCCCTTGGGGTCAAGAATGACTTGCTTACACCCTGATTCAGTGGGTTCTGAGATGGCTACTTAGTCCAATGTGTGATCTGCAGAATCTGCCACTCTCAGGATAGGTGATGCTTAATGTGTCAGGCAGGAAAGATGTTTGGGGGTTTGTGAGCTACTTCTGATACCTTGTCATTGCCATTGTGTGCCTCTGGTGAAGTCTCTCGATGTGTTTGATGCCTTCCCAAATAAACCTTCTCCATTTTAGGCGGTCACAAATCAGGGACTTTGAAGTTAGTGCAAATGGTTTGATTTGATTTATTATTGTCATATGAATTGGTAAACTGTTAAAAGTATTGTTTCTTGCATGCATACCATTCACAGAGAAGGAAACTAGAGAGACCAGAATGTGGTGTTACAATCATTTGAATTTGATTTGATTTATTATTGTCACATGTATTAACATACAGTGAGAAATATTGTTTCTTGCGTGCTATACAGACAAAGCATACCATTCATAGAGAAGACAATGAGAGAATGCAGAATGTAGTGTTACAGTTGTGGCTAGGGTGTAGAGAAAGATCAACTTAATGCAAAGTAAGTCCTTTCAAAAGTCTGACAGCAGGGAAGAAGCTGTTCTTGAGTCGGTTGGTATGTGACCTCAGACTTTTGCATTTTTTTCCTGAAGAAAGAAGGTGGAAGAGGGAATGTCCAAGGTGCGTGAGGTCCTTAATTATGCTGACTGCTTTGCTGAGGTCAATGGATGGGAGGCTGGTTTGCGTGATGGATTGGGTTACGTTCACGACCTTTGTAGTTTCTTGCGGTCTTGGGCAGAGCAGGAGCCATAACAAGCTGTGATACAACCCAAAAGAATGCTTTGTATGGTGCAGCTGTAAAAGTTGATGAGAGTTGTAGCTGACACGCCAAATTTCCTTTGTCTTCTGAGAAAGTAGTGGCATTGGTGGGCTTTCTTAACTATAGTGTCAGCATGGGGGGACCAGGACAGGTTGTTAGTGACCCGGTCACCTAAAAACATGGAGCTCTCAACCCTTTTTACTTCATTCCCATTGATGTAGACAGGGGCATGTTCTCCTTATGCTTCCTGAAGTCGATGACAGTCTCTTTCATTTTGTTGACATTGAGGGAGAGATTATTGTTGCCGCATCAGTTCACCAGATTCTCTATCTCATTCCCATACTCTGTCTCATCATTGTTTGAGATCCGACCGACTACACTGGTGTCATCAGCAAACTTGAAAATCTAATTGCAGGGAAATTTGGCCACACAGTCATAGTGTAGAGAAAGATCAACTTAATGCGAGGTAGGTCCATTCAAATGTCTGATGGCAGCAGAGAAGAAGCTGTTCTTGAGTCAGACATTTTTACATTTTTCCTGATGGAAGAGGGTAGAAGGGAACATGTCGAGGGTGCATGGGGTCCTTGTTTATGCAGGCTGCTTTTCTAAGGCAGCAGGAAATGTAGACAAAGTCAATGAATGGGACATTGGTTTGAGTGATGGATAGGGCTTCGTTCATGACCCTTTGTCACTTCTTGCGGTCTTGGATGGAGCTCATTTGCTTTGAGGACATTTATTTTTGTTGTCTTCACTGACTTCTACAACAGATACAAGCATTGGAATCCTGCACTAATGAGGCCACAGCAATCTCTCACACCATTTCCTTCTTTCAATGCCGTGGGGAGAGAGAGGTTGTGGATGCTTATTATGTAACATTCCCTGAAGACCTTGCACTAACCTTACAGAGATCAGAGAATTTGAAAGAAAAGGACATTGAACACTCCTAAAGAAGCTATGATCCCTTATTATTTTCAGGTTCTGCCTTGGAGTCCATGACTATTAATACGATTGCATACTTGTCAGGGCCACAGTAGCAGCTGATATTTTTCCCCTGATTTGAATTATGACTATCAGAAAGCGGACTGTTTCACAAGAAGGCCGAGCATACTAAAATGAGCTCAACTCAGAATTATGAAGGTACTCAGATCATGGCAGCAATTGTGCACTTTGGATACAATCCACCAGGCTAATGCCCTAAAGGAATAAGCAGCCCCCTACAATAAGAGGTCCTATGGACATAAACACTGCCATAAACAAAAGGTCAATAAAAACATAAATTTGTAAAGTAGTTATTTTTTATTTAAAGGAGCAATGAGTCTAAATCAATTGTATATTGCACACAAAATCAATTGCACATTGCACAGAAAATGCACCAATTATGTTTTTTTTTAAGTTTATTTATTCATGTCGCATGTAGGCTTACATTAACACTGTAATGAAGTTACTGTGTTAAGTACCCTAGTCACCACACTCCAGCGCTTCTTTGGGTACGCTGAGGGAGAATTTATCATGTCACTGCACCTGACCAGCACATTTTTTGGACTGTGGGAGGAAACAACAGCACCCAGAGGAAATCCATGCAGACACAGGGAGAACATGAAGATTCTGCACAGACAGTGACCCAAGGCAAGAATTGAACCCGTATCTCTGGAGCTTTGAGGCAGTAGTGCTAAACACTGTGCCACCTTGACTGTCCAAATCAATTGGTGTAAAGTGAACACTTATTAAGAATCAGTATTAAACAATAGGCTGAATTTCATTTGAGTGTGATTTTTTTTTCCCTACAGGTTCATATCTTTAGTTATAAATGGGTTGGATATCTTTCGTGACTCTTCTTACAAGTTCATGAATTTTGCAACATGAATGCTTTACCGTATGAAGAGTGAATGTTTGGCTTCCAAAGTAAATACTAATGTGATGTTGGAATTAAATGGTCCTGGCATAGATTGCAATGAAGATTGAAGTGATTCTGTGGACCAAACAGAAAATTAAGGTCAAAGTGGCTTGAGAGCTAGCACAGGGGGCATGGATTTAGATTTGTGGATCATTGGGATCTCTTTTGGAGAAGGAGTGACCTATTCAAGAGAAGGATTACACCTGAACTGGAGGGGGACTAATATCCTGGTAGGGAGATTTGCTAGAGCCACTCGGGGGGGTTTAAATTAGTTCTGCAGGTGGGTGGGACCCAAAGCGGTAGGGAGACAGAAGGGAAGTTTGAGGAGAGCACAGAAGTTAAAGAGAGCACCTTAAATAGTAAAGACAGCGTCAATAATTTTAGTATTAAACAGGTAAGGCAAAAGCATACCAGAGAGCAATGGAAGTCTAGATTAAACTGCATTTATTCCAATGCAAAAGGCCTGATGGGTAAGGCAGATGAACTCGGGGCATGGATGGGTACATGGGACTGGAATGTTATAGCAATTACTGAAGCATGGCTAAGAGAGGGACAGGATTGGCAGCTTAATGTTCCAGGGTACTGATGACAGATACAACAGGAGGTAAGAGAGGAGGGGGAGTTACATTTTTGATGAGGGAGACCATCACAACTGTACTGAGAGGGGATATATCCATTGAGTCCATAAGGGTAGAACTGAGAAATAAGAAGGTGGAGATCACTTTGATAGTGTTGTACTAGAGGGCCCCAAATAGTTAACAGGAAATTGAGGAGCAAATATGTAAGGAGATTACAGATAGCTCCAAGAAAAATAGGATGGTAATAATCGGGGACTTTAACTTTCCCAACATTGGCTGGGACAGCCGTAGTATTAGAGGGTTGGATGGAGAGAAGTTTGTTGAGTGTATTCAGGACCAATTTCTCATTTAGTATGTGAATGGCCCAAAATAAGGAAGGACAGGTGACCAAAGTGTTAGTGAGGGATCACTTTGGGACGAGTGACCATAATTTTATTAGTTTTAAGATAGCTATGGAGAATGTTAGGTCTGGCCCAAATGTTAAAATTCTCAATTGGGGCAAGGCCAATTTTGATGGTATTAGACAAGAACTTACAAAAGTTGATTGGGGGGTTGCTGTGGGAAAGCAAATGGGCAGCTGGTAAGTGGGAGGTTTTCAAAAGCATGTTAACTGGGGTTCAGGGTAAGCACATTCCTTTTAAAATGAAGGGCAGGTCTTGTAAAAATAGGGAATCTTGAATGACGCAGGATATTGTGGCCTTGGTCAAAAAGAAGGAGGCATATGACATGCATAGGTAGCTGGGATCATGTGGATTCCTTGAAGAGTATAAAGGGCATTGGAGTAGAGTTAAGAGAGAAATCAGGAGGGCAAAAAGGGGACACGAGATTGTTTTGGCAGATAAGGCAAAGGAGAATCCAAAGTAGCTTCTACAAATACATAAAGGGCAAAAGAGTAACATAATAAGAACATAAGAAGTAGGAGTAGGAGTAGACCATCTAGCCCCTCAAGCCTGCCCTGCCAGTCAATAAGATCATGGCTGATCTGAAGTGGCTCAGTTCCACTTTCCCGCTTTCTCCCCATAACCCTTAATTCCCCTATCTACCAAAAACCTATCTACCCGTGTCTTAAATATATTTAGCGAGGTAGCCTCCACCACTTCAACAGGCAGAGAATTCCAGAGATTCACCACCCTTTGAGTGAAGAAGTTCCTCCTCACCTCTGATCTAAACTGCCCCTCCTTTATCTTGAGGCTGTGCCCTCTTGTCCCTGTTGTCCTTTCTGAGCGGGAAGAATCTCTCTACCTCTACCCTATTCATCCCCTTCATTATCTTATACGTCTCTATAAGATCCCCCCTCATCCTTCTAAACTCCAACGAGTACAGACCCAATCTATTTAGTCTCTCTTCATAGTCCAACCCCCTCATTTCCGGTATCAGCCTAGTGAACCTCCTCTGCACTCCCTCCAAGGCCAATATATCCTTCCGCAAGTGCGGCGACCAAAACTGCACACAGTACTCCAGCTGCGGCCTCACCAATGCCCTGTACAGCTGCAGCAAGACCTCCCTACTTTTATATTCTATCCTCCTCGCTATAAAGGCCAGCACCCCATTCACCTTCTTGATCACCTGCTGCACCTGCAGACTGGGTTTTTGCAACTCATGCACAAGGACCCCCAGGTCCCTCTGCATCATAGCATGCTGCAGCTTTTCACCCTTTAAATAGTAATCCCTCCTACTATTATTATAACAAGGAAGGGAGTAGGGCCTCTCAAGGATCAACAAGGTCATCTATGTGTGGATCCAGAGGAGATGGATGAGATCTTAAATTAATATTTCTTATTAGTATTTATTATTGAGAAAGGCATGGATGTTAGAAAATTTGAGGAAATACATAAATGATGTCCTGAGGAGTTTACATATTACAAAGGAGATGCTGGAAGTCTTAAAGCGCATCAAGATAGATAAATCCCTGGGACCTGATGAAGTGTATCCCAGGACGTTATGGGATGTGAGGGAGGAAATTGTGGATCTCCTAGCAGAGATATTTGCATCATTGACAGCCACAGGTGAGGTGCCTGAAGATTGGAGGATGGGTAAATGTTATACCTCTGTTTAAGAAGGGATGCAGAGAAAAGCCTGGGAACTATAGACTGGTAAGCCTAATGTCTATAGTGGGTAAGGTGTTAGAAGGTATTCTGAGAGACAGAGTCCACAGACATTTAGAGATGCAAGGACTGATTAGGGTCAGTCAGCTTGGCTTTGTGAGTGGAAAATCATGTCTCACAAATTTGATTGAGTATTTTGAAGGGGTAACCAAGAAGGTAGATGAGGGCGGTGCAGTTACTGTTGGCAGCATAGACTTTAGCAAGGCCTTTGACAAGGTAGCGCATGGTAGGTTGTTGCAAAAGGTTAAATTTCACAAGATCCAGAGTGAGGTAGCTAATTGGATACAAAATTGCTTGATGACAGAAGACAGAGGGTGGTGGTGGAGGGTTATTTTTCAAACTGGAAGCCTGTAATCAGCGGTGTACCTCAAGGATCGGTGCTGGGTCCATTGTTATTTGTCATTTATGTTAATGATTTGGATGAAAATTTAGAAGGCATGTTTAGTAAGTTTGCAGAGGACACCAAGAGTGGTGGCATAGTGGACAGTGAAGAAGGTTATCTGGGACTGAAACAAGATCTTGATCAATTGGGCCAGTGGGCTGATGAATGGCAGATGGAGTTTAATTTAGATAAATGTAAGGTGATGCATTTTGGTAGATCAAACCAAATGGATTGAGCCCAGGGCAGGAATTACACAGTTAATGGCAGGACATTGAGGAGAGTTATAGAACAAAGAGATCTAGGGGTACAGGTTCATAATTCCTTGAAAGTGGAGTGACAGGTGGACAGGATGTTGAAGAAGGCATTTGGCATGCTTGGTTTCATTGGTCAGAACATTGAATACAGGAGTTGGGATGGCTTGTTGGGATTGTACAAGACATTGATAAGGCCATGCTTGCAATGTTGTGTACAGATCTAGCCACCCTATTATAGAAAGGATATTATTAAACTAGAAAGAGTGCAGAAAAGATTTACTTGGATGCTACCACAACTTAATGGTTTGAGTTATAAGGAGAGGCTGGATGGACTGGGACTCTTTTCCCTGGAGCATAGGAAATTTAGGGATGATCTTATAGAGGTCTATAAAACAATGAGGGGCATAAATAAGGTGGATAGTCAATATCTTTTCCCTAAGTTAGGGGAGTCTAAAACAAGAAGGCATCGGTTTAAAGTGAGAGTGGAAGGACACAAAAGGATCCACAGACGGTGGTGAGTGTCTGTTCTGAACTGCCAAAGGTAGTACTAGAGGTGGGTACAACATTGTCTTTGAAAAATAATGTAGACAAATACATGGGTCAGATGGGTATGGAGGGATAGGGACCAAACGCAAGCGATTGGGAATAGCTTAATGGCAAAAACTGGGCAGCATGGACAAGGTGGGCCACAAGGCCTGTTTCCATGCTGCAAATTTCTATGACTGATATAAGTGAAGGTTAAGCATGCAGCCAACAAGGGTGATATAGTTAGCACCAAAGATCCAGTGCCTGTAAATAGGACACTGTTAACCCCGTCACATAGATCACATTTGAAATTCCAGCGGAGAGGGTCATCTACATGACTGCACAAGGCCTGCAATATTGCATCAACAGTGCTCAGCCTATGCTTGTAACGTCTGAAGTTGTAATTCTTTTTCTCCTGAGTTCCCACTACATCCAATGGTGCTGAAGAGAAGAAAATTTTGGCCTTTGGCTCCAGAGGTATCTGTTTAGATACTAAGCAAAATAAATCAATTTCCTCCACAACAGGTAACCTCAGTTTACAAAGCTTTGGATTCTTTTAGAAGGGAACTCACCCAGCTTGCAACTCTCTACAACTTGCTCCCTCCTGAACAGCGAGGGCAGGGATTGTGTGACCAGAAAATACGTCCATGGATCACCCCTGCCAGAATTTTGAATGGCCTGTTTGAATGGAGCAGAATACCAAAGGGGCAAAGAACCTCACACTTGAGTCAATATTAAGCTTTCTCCCCTTGCCAGCCCCAGGCATTTTCGGGCCACAAAATTTTTTTATGTCGTTTTCATCATTTATATTTCTGCACATTGCAAACAAGAAGGAATTATCCAATAGTGTCAACATGCATCACCAGTTCATACGTTTCTTTTTGCAGCTGTTTATTCATGAAGAAAACAATCTTGAATGTACTTAGGCAAACTTAGGCTAAGTTCAATAGGACAGAATCACAATGCAGCATTCTTACAGGAAGAATATAGCCTAATGGGTCTAGCTATGAATCATTGTTGTCATTTTGATAAACGATAACTGACCTGAACTTATTAAAATTATTGCCAGACCACATTTTACTTTGATCGCCACCACTGACCACACACACACACAGCACATCGAGAATTGATATTTCCCACCCAGTGGTGTCAGGTCTAGCTGTAAAACTGGGCTGTTAGCCAGGCAATGAGAAACAATCCCCACAGGAATTCCACAGCCCATCATTTTCCTATCCGCTTTAATGGCTACAGAAATAGTTTCCACACGTTTTGCTCAAGAGCTTAATCTTAAGACTTAAATCAGGCTTCTTCTGTGCATGCTCATGTACAAGAGCTGAGGGATACATTGGCAGCTGGTGGAGTTTAAATTTGAATAATTGATAACATTTAAAATTGAAACTCGTCTCAGAAATGATGACCATGAAATTATTGTTGATTGGTTCACCTTTAAGGAAGGAAACCTTCACCTGGTCTGGCCTGTATGTGATTCCAGTCCCACAGCAATGTGATTAACTTTGAAACATCTAAAGAAGTCACTCAGCTCAAGGACTATAAAGGATGGGCGATAAATGCTTGTCATACCAGCAATGCCCACATCCACAAAAGAACATTGAAAAACAGAAAATGCTGAAAAGTCTCAGCACGTCTGACAGCATCTGTGCTGAGAGAATAGAACCAACGTTTCGAGTCTAGATGACCCTTCATCAGAGCATTAAAAAAAATCAAATATCCATCCCTCTCAACAGCATTTGCTGTATGTTTGGCCTAATCATTCACAGTAAGCCAGAAAAGAACATGGCTTGAATTTTCTTGTGGAAACAAAAACAATCAAAATTGTTTATAAAATCCTTTAGATGCCCATTGCAATCAAAGCATTTACAAGCATTGAAGAGAACAGGAAAATGATAGAATGTGTATGTAAAGAGGCTTCTCAATATTCCTGTTCTGGAAGCAACAATTATTTAATGCGTACTTCAGGGTTACATGGTTAGCAGGATCATTTAACATTAATTATGATGGTTGTTTTAAACATTCCCATTTGCATTCTTTCATAGTTCAAGTGGTACAAGGCATGCTGGTTTAATCAACAGCCACAAAAACTTCATTACCTGCATCCTTTCCGAGTCAAACGATACCTGCCTTCATGCATTTACCCATCAATGACCATGAAAACTCAGTCAGTTTGTTGTGAATTAGCACCAAACCAGTTGAAGAAATAGTTACCTGTAGTTATTCTTTTGCAGAGTCTATGAGCTGTGAATTAGTCAGCCTGCATGTGCCTCACCCACCCAATGGACAACTAGTGGGGAACCTGTCAGTTCCTTGAGGGTGGCTTGACAGTCTTAAGTGGCCTTTAAGTGGGCACCATCATGTCTTCCTCTGAGATGCAGGACCCCAGCAGCAGAAGGCACATCTACTGAGAGTTGTCAGCCAATCAGAGACTGGCAGAAGCTCATTGCTGTGAGCACTCAGCAGGAGGGCACCAATGCACCTATCAAAGATCCCAGATTGCTGAACTCCCTCCCCCCACCCCATCCCCACCCTCTCCCCAGACAAAAAGTGAGTAAGGAGAGGATGGGGATTGCGGGGTGTGTCAGGGGATGATCACTAGAGAGGATGGGGTGGTGGAATATTATAGGCAAAGGTAGGGGGATACCTTTCAGCTCCTCTGTTTTCCTGATGCCAGGGCTCTTGATCAGGCACAGCCTGATAATGACTCCCTCCCTACCTCCCACTTCCTCTGTAGGACTAGACCATTGGCAAACCTGCCAGGATTTGCTTAGCAGCCTTCAGAAGGCTCAGAAAAGCATTTCTGCTCCCATTTAATCCATGAACCGCCATTGAATTGCATTGGGCTCAGTTCTAATGGATGTCAATTTGCCAATTAATAAGGCAGGATGGGGCATCGGTTATTTAAATTTTTGAATGTGGCACATCACATGGACTGCAGTGATTCAAAGAGGCAGCTCACCACCACCTTCTCCAGGACAACTAGGAATGGGTAATAAATGTTCCACAGCGGCAATGTGCACATCCCAGGAAAGTATAAAAAACAAATGAATAAATAACTGCAGCTATCCTATTCACCTCCAGTACTTCACATTATAGAGAGTTTCATATTTTAACCAGCCTCTTGTTTCTCCTGAATTCCTTATTGATTTATTATTGATTATTTTATATTTATGGCCCTTTCTTCTTGTCTCCTTTATCAAACACTTTCTGAATCTTAGAGACGTCGACCAGGCCACCTCTCAACCTTTTCTTTTCCGAGGAAAGAGAAGCAGCCTATTCAATCTTCCTTGATGTGTAAAACCACAATTTCTGATTCACTTTGATTCTGTGCCATTTTGTTATGTGTGCATAAAGTTCATCTTCGGATGTTGTAAATTGAAAAAGAACATGTATAATGACAATCATGCAGTGCATTCCATGTACCTGTAAATCATCATCCATTATGTGGCTAGGCTATATTAAAATAGTTTCGTATGTGAAGTACTTTACTGATGGGAGTGTGCCAAATCTTTCAATTCCATGTTGCAGCTTAAATCTGTACTTTCTGTAGCCTGGGCATCAATAAGGGAGTTTAAAGTTGGATGAAGACATGTGATTGATGACAGTAAATGGGCATCGATCACCTAACAACACTTTGCAGTAAATATGCCATATACTTGGTAAGTGGTACTGTTAGCTATTTTTACCTTGCAAGTTGCCTTCAAATCATTGAATCACAGAATGGTTGTAGTTCAGAAACAGAGCATTCAACTTATCGACCCTGTGATGGTTGCCTGAGCAGTTCAGTTAGACCCGTTCCCACAACATTTCCTTGCAAATTTGCAACATGTTCCTCTTTGGCTGCTTATCCACTTCCCTGTGGAAACCATGATTGGAGTTGCCTCTACCGCACTCCACCACATTCCACACCCTAGCCCCTCATTATGCAGGTATACTATTTTTCTTTCGTAACAACCTTTCTAACCCAACATTTCAGTGCTTCTCAATTTTCCTGTTCCCTTCCTGCTGTCCAAGACTTGACTCCAAGCTAGCTAGAAGCCTATAGCTTCCTTCTGTGCTTCCCTTGGTATCCTCCAAAAGGTTTGTCGGGGAACTTGTTGCGAGTTCATTATAAGCAGCAATTTCCTCATCCCATTCTCTAATTGCACTTCTTGTTCAGTGTTCCAGATGAAGGCTAATCTTTCCAACCTCCTTTCCGACCAACTCAGCCCCCCCACTAATACTGTGCCTCCTCTTCCCCTGCCAATGGATCATCACTCACTGACCCTCTATCCACTTAATTTCAGAATGTCCATTTGCATGTTATCACAGTCCTTGCATTCCATAAATTGTTATTGTTAATGGTTGCATCAACATCATGGTATTAATGGAAACCAGGCTGAGGGGCAATGATATCTTTTTCCTGAATGAAGCCTCTCCCCACCTGGGTACATTTTATAACATTTACCTTGTCAAGACAGTTGGAGTGTCCATATGGGAGGCATAGTGGCACAGTGGTTAGCACTGCTGCTTCACAGCTCCAGGGATCCAGGTTCAATTCCTGCCTGCACGTTCTCTCCCTGTCTGCATGGGTTTCCTCTGGATGCTCCGGTTTCCTCCAATAGTCTGGAAGATGTGCTGGTTAGGTGCATTGGCCATGCTAAATTTTCCCTCACTGTACTCAAACAGGCGCCAGAGTGTAGCGGCTAGGGGATTTTCACAATAACTTCATTGCAGTGTTAATGTAAGCTTACTTGTGACACGAATAAATAAACTTTACTTTTACTGAAGTTTAGAAGAATGAAAATGATCTTATTAATACATATAAGATTCTGAGGGGATTTCTCAGGTTAGCTCATAGAAACATAGAAGCCCTGCAGTGCAGAAGAGGCCATTTGACCCATCAAGTGTGCAGTAACACAGGCCCTCTCCCTCTATCCCTATAACCCCACACATTTACCATACCTAATACATCTAACGCACATCTTGGGACACTAAGGGTCAATTTAGTGTGGCCAATCCACACATTTTTGAACTGTGGGAAGAAACCAGAGCACCTGGAGAAAACCTACGCAGACATGGGAGGAATGTGCAAACTCCACACAGACAATTACCCAAGACTAAAATTTAACCCACGTCCCTGAAGCTGAGAGGCAGCAGTGCTAATCACTACCATCCTGCCCCAATGCCCAAGATGCCAAGAGGTTGTTGCCTCTCATGGGGAAATCTAGAACTAAGAAACAAAGTTTGAAAATCAGAGTCTGAATTTTACAGTCCTACCTATCTCAAACCGGAAATTCCCGTCTGAGGTCAACGGACCTTTCGCTTACCCATCAAATTCACCGTCCTGCTTGCTATGGTTGCCCTATGCAGGGCTTGAAGGTTTAGGTCAAGGGCTCTCCCATTTAAAATGGAATGAGGAGGAATTTCTTCTCTCAGAAGGGCATTAGTCTTTGGAATTCTGTTTCACAGAGATCAATGGAGGCTGGACAGATCTACAAGGGAAATCTACAAGGGAGTTGGCAGTTAAGGAGGGCAGGCAAGAAATTGGAGTTAAGGTTACAGTCAGATCATTCAGGCTCTTATGAATGGTGGAGCAGACTTAATGGACAGAATGGCCCACTTTTGCTCCTATTTCTTATGATTTTATGAAAAAACTAGCCTGACATAACAACAGGTGGCCTCCTTTGAAGGTTGCTCCTGAGCAAGTTCCCATTTTCATTTGTTAAGCTTGCAATGCCAGGAATAATATGACCTTGAGTTTGCTGTTCATATTTAAATAGCTTTTGCTGCAGCAGGCTCACGAGTGTCCTTTATTATGTCAGAAGCAAATCCTATTAGTGTCCCTTCCTGCCTTTTGTGAGACCACATTACAGCTTCTATTGCCAGAATAATACACCATTTGTATTGGAATGAGAGCCATGCTTGACACATACTCCATGTTCAATTAGTCATTTCTTTTTTCTACAAATCTTTTTAATGAGAGCTTCCAGTTTCAGAGATCCTTATTTAATAGTTTCACCACACAAGGAGCTGAATTTTCAGGGCTTACAAGGGGTGAGAATGGAGATTGAGGGGGAGCGCAAAAACAAATGCACCCCTTTCCCCAACATCATTCTCAGTGCTGCCAATTTGTGAGGGGCAGGATCGGGACTGGCAGGGTTAGCCATCCCAATGAAGCAAGTCACTGATTAGGCTTGTTAAAGGTCAAATTGAGACCAATTAAAAGCAGCAGAAAGGAATTTTCCAGTCAGCCTATGGTTTCATGCCATAGTGGGCAACACAGCAGACTCTAGGCTCCAGTCTGACCTCTAGGCCCTCCCTGCCTACCTGGGTGCAACAACCCTCTCCCCACATGATGACCATAAAACCTATCCAGTTTACTAATGTTCTTTAGAGAAAGAAATTTGCCATCCTCACCTGCTCTGGTCTACACATGACTCCAGATCCACAATTAGGTGGCTGACTCTGAAATGACCTAGCAAGCCACTTAGTTTCAGGGCAATTAGTGATGGGCAACAATGTTGGCCTAGCCAGTAATGCTCACATCCCATAAATGAATGTTTAAAACTGTAAAAAGGTTGGAGAGAGGATGGTTCCATTAGAGCTCCCTGCTCCTTTCAAGCTGCAAGGCCCCTAGCTCACTTCCAGCTTTAATGCACAGCCCACCACTTTTAATTAGATGGAAAAACTGTCTTCATGGCAATGAATGGGTGCCCTTAAGTTCCAGGTCAGTGACTGCTCCAGCCACTCCAACCCCCTTGTCTTGCATCCCATGAGCAGGTCGAAGACCCGGAAAAGGTCTTGACTTCTGTTTCCCAATCCCAGCAGGAAAATCCAGCCCGATGTTTCACTAATTTCATGCTCCAATGCAAGCTCAAGGAACTGCAGGCATGCAGAATGGAGACTGCCTGTGGCTATAGTACATTATCCGCCCACAAGTCGAACTTCCAAGCTGTGCTCTTCTCTTCTCTGCACATGCAGAAGTTGGATATCTTCCAGAACTTTTGTCCCACGTTCTGCTATAAATGACTTCAGACTTTCCACATCCCATGAGAGAGAGATTCTCATGCTTCATCCACCACAATGTGAATTTTGCAGCGTTGATCTGATTTGATTTTTTATTGTCACATAAATTAGTATGCAATGAAAAGTATTGTTTCTTACACACTGAACACGTATTAAACATGTAGCGAAAACAATACAGGATGAGGGGAATCAATATCACAATTATAACCCTGCAGGTTTGCTGGGGCAATGGTTCTGATGGTGCAGTTCATACCTGATGCATGGATTGATTGTATTAATTGTAATTGTTATTGCTTGCTGTGTTTGTATGACATCATTGACCAACTGTTATAAAGCAGTAACAACCTGGGTGTAAGTATACAGGCAGAGGGGGCAGACTCCTGACATAGGAGCAAGGCCCATATGCTGGTTACATTTGGTTCTAAATTGGCCATAGGGCCGTGCTTTGATACGGCCCTGACCAAAAGGGGGGAACGAAGAAGGGAATGGGTGAATGAACTTTGCAATACTTAAACATTTGTGCAGAGCATTGTAAGACTTATTTTTGCACCCCTGTAACCTTGTATGCCAGTTAACTTGTTTGTACGAGCTTGTGAGCTTGTATGCTGGCTAAACAAACCGCAGGTGTCGTGATGTGATAACGGCTAATCACACTAGAGGAACAGAACGGAGACAGTCGCAGTCTTGAGACAGCTATGGTTACAATGGACTACATAAAGGACGAAACCGCTGAGGCATCAATAACCACATGATGGATGGCAAATCATGACAGACATCCTGGAGAACTGCAGACGTAACTGGGGGCGGAAACCAGGATGTATAAAAATTTTATTCTTATTTGTATTCGGAGGGAAGTCTGGTGAACCACTTTAGGAACCAGGCTTCTCCCAAAAGCTTCTGTAATGAACCTGCTGTACTTTGACTCAAGGTATTACTTACCGAAAACACGCACTATACAGACAACGCATACCGTACATAGGGAAGGAAAGGAGGGAGTGCAGAATGTAGTTTTACAGTCATAGCTGGGGTGTAGAGAAAGATCAACTTAATGTGAGGTAATTCTATTCAAAAGTCTGATGGCAGCTGGGAAGAAATTGTTCTTGAGTCGGTTGGTACGTGACCTCAGACTTTTATATGTTTCCCGATAGAAGAAGATGGAAGCGAGTATATCCGGAGAGCGTAGGGTCCTTAATTATGTTGACTACTTTTCCGAGGCAGCAAGAAGTGTTGACAGAGTCAATGGATGGGAATCTGGCTTTATTCACGACCCTTTGTAATTCCTTACGCTCTTGGGCAGAGCAGGAGCCATACCAAGCATGGGATTGAGGGTGATTTAGCAGTTTGGATCAGGAATTGGCTAGCTGATAGAAGACAGAGGGTGGTAGTTGATGGGAAATATTCAACCTGGAGTTCAGTTACAAGTGGTGTACCTCAAGGATCTGATTTGGGGCCACTGCTGTTTGTCATTTTTATAAATGACCTAGATGAGGGTGTACAAGGATATATTAGTAAATTTGCTGACGACACCAAAGTTGGAGGAGTTGTAGACAGTGAGGATGGATGTTACAGTTTGCAGAGGGACATAGATAAACTGCAGAGCTGGGCCAAGAGGTGGCAGATGGAGTTTAATATGGAAAAGTGTGAGGTGATTCACTTTGGTAAGAGTAACAGGAGTACAGAATATAGGGCTAATGGAAGGACTCCTAGTAGTGTTGATGAGCAGAGAGATCTCGGGGTACATGTGCATAGCTCCCTGAAAGTTGGCACCCAGGTTGATAAGGTTGTAAAGAAGGCGTACAGTGTGTTAGCTTTTATTGGTAGAGGGCTTGAATTTCGGAGCCGTGAGGTCATGTTACAACTGTACAAAACTCTGGTGCGGCCGCACTTGGAGTATTGCGTACAGTTCTGGTCGCTGCATTATAAGAAAGATGTGGAGGCATTGGAAAGGGTGCAGAGGAGGTTTACCAGGATGTTGCCTGGTATGGTGGGAAGGTCTTATGAGGAAAGGCTGAGGGACTTGAGGTTATTTTCATTGGAAAGGAGGTTACGAGGTGACCTGATTGAGGCATACGAGATGATCAAAGGATTGGATAGGGTGGACCTTTTACCTCGGATGGTGATGGCTAACACAAGGGGACATAGCTTTAAATTAAGGGGTGGCAATTATAGGACGGATGTCAGAGGTAGGTTCTTTACTCAGAGGGTAGTAAGGTCATGGAATGCCCTGCCTGCAGCAGTTGTGGACTCACCAACTTTAAGGGTGTTCAAATGGTCAGTGGATCGGCATATGGATAACATTGGAATAGTTTAGGTTAGATTGGTTCCACTAGTCGGCGCAACATTGAGGCCCGAAGGGCCTGTACTGCGATGTAATGTTCTATGTTCTAAGCTGTTATACAACCAGAAAATATGCTTGCTAAGGTGTGTCTGTAAAAATTGGTAAGAGTCATAGTGGACATGCCAAATTTCCTTTGTCTTCTAAGAAAGTAGAGGTGTTGGTGGACTTTCTTAACTACAGCGTCGACATGGAGCAACCAGGACAGGTTGTTGGTGATCTGGACACCTAAAAACTTGGAGAATGGCATTATTTTATTTTGTCACTGACATAACACTATCACTTGTTTTCAATATCATCAGGCGATCGCAAACATGGAATTCAACTATTCCTGTAGAAATGGTATCATTTTAGCTCTGCTTATTTTGTGTGCAAGGTTTCTAAGTTCTATTCCTTTTCATTTAATCTTGTGAAAATTACATGAAATACTTTGCAATGAACTGGAGGCAAGCAAATCAACTTCTGTATCTTTATTTTGTGTGAACTGAACTGACCTTTGGTAATCAAAATCAATTGCATAATGCCTTAAGGATTTTCAATGCCTCACCTCACTCACTATAAACGACTTTGAAGCTTTCTACCTTCAGGGTGAATAGCTTCCACCAATGTCATCAGAAAATGACAAAAGTAATAATGTTTAGACATACTAAAATGTCATTGAGGGTTGACCCAGCGAGACTCGTGTTCGGTGCCATCAAAATAATATCTTCAGCATTCAGAGCATTAAATATTACTGAATGAGATTCATTTTGGGAACTAACACGGTCCCTGCAGCTGTAGAGGGAACTTGCAAATTCCTTTCTTGAAGAAAGTGAACATCTCTGAGGCTTGGTTTATAAATTCTCTTCCGCTTTAGTGACTAAAAAAAGTGTTGTATAGAGATAATCGTAGAGAAAGTTTTATCTCCCTTCCAGCCTCAAGACACTGTCCATTGCTTTTAGTTGGATGGAGAACCTATCTCCATGACAATTAATGGGTACCTCTAAATGCCAGATCAGTGACCGATCCCCACGCTCCACCCCCCGTTTATATTTTACACAGGGAAAATTCCCTAAGCCTGTGGGAGAATCACAAAGAAGAAAATCAATTTTAAATTTAAAAGTAGCCTGTTTGAGCATAAAATCAGGAAGCTGTTTTTCCCCACAAAAGTGGCAGAAGCGGAAACTCTCATCAAAAAGCTCCGACCTTGCCCACAGCAGGGATTCTCTGGTAGCGCTGCAGTGAATGGAGTTTTGACAGAGCACCAAATTCTCTCTTCTTGTTGGCAGTGGGGTGGTCACAGACAAGACCGGAGATTCCCCCCACCTCAGTCTCAAAAGTCTGTGGATGATGCGTTTATTGAAATTTGACAGGGCTTTCATGAGGTAAGCTATCAAAGTATATGGATCAAAGGTAGGCAAATTGAGTTAAAATACAGATTGACTATGAACTAGTCAAGTAGGATGGAAAAACAGGTTTGAGGAGCTGAATAGTCTCCTCCGGTTTATAGATTCTGATGAAAAAGGTGCGAAACAGGGTGTATATTTCTCATATTTGAAAACAAATCACTGCGGATGCTGGAATCTGAAACCAAAAGAGAAAATGCTAGAAAATCTCAGTAGGCCTGGCAACATCTGTAAGGAGAGAAAAGAGCTGATGTTTTGAGTCCAGATGACCCTTTATCATAGATAAAAGGCATAGAAAATGGGAGATATTTATACTGCATTGTGAGAACATGAAAGATGAGTTATAGCCACAGAACCAGGGGAAAGGCTAAGAGATGCTAATGGAGAGAATTGAAGGTTTCTTCTATTTTCCAGCATTTTCTCTTTTGTTTCATATATTTCTCATATCTAGCTTTCCCATGGGTCTCAAAAGAAGATTTAAATCACTGATTTCCCTAAATCCGTTTTGAGACTGGCCTAAACAAAAAATAATAGCCAGATTCTCCGATCTCATCCACACCTTGGATTCCTCAGTCCCACTGCAGTGAATGGAGATTTGACAGAGTGCCAAATTCTACATTCTCGCTGGTTTTGGCCATGGGGCATGAATGACCAGACAATTACATCCGACAGTTCTTTTACCTATTGGTCTAATAACAAAGAAGAATAGAATAGAATCATTATAGTGCAGAAGGAGGCCATTCGGTCTATCGAGCCTGCACTGACAATAATCCCACCCAGGCTCTATCCCCATAACCCCACATATTTACTCTGTTAATCCCCCTGACAGTAGGGGCACTTCAGCATGGCTAATCAATCTAACCTGCACATCTTTGGAGTGGGGGAGGAAACACAAGCTTCCAGAAGAAACCCACACAGACACAGGGAGAATGTGCAAACTCCACACAGACAGTTACACAAGGGTAGAATTGAACTGGGTCCCTGGCACTCTAAGGCAGAAGTGAATTATAGCGTGGATGTTATGTATCTAATTGTTTCTGATTCTGGGGTATGGGGCTTCAGGACAAATTCTAGATCAGTAAGGATGGATGATGTGCTAGAATCAGCATCAAATCAGGCCATATAGGTTGAAATGAGGATCAAAAAAAAAGGGGCAATCACAGAACCAGGAGCTTTTTGTAGACCCTTCGAACAGTCAGAGGAAGATAGAAGAACAAACATGGAGGTAAATTAACTTAAAGCGTAGAAGCAATAGGGTGATCATAGAATTGGATTTCAACTACTCGAATGTCAAATGGGATAAATTCAGTGTAAAAGGTACAGATGGTGCAGAAGTATTAAAATTCATTTTGGAATACCTTTTACAGAATACATAGCATGCCCAATAAGAGAAGTGGCCACTCTGAACTAGGAAATGAAGATGAACAGAGTGGATGGGATTTCAATGGGCGTGTATTAAGGACAATTCAGTTCGATTTAGAATTGTGAATGGATAAATTTAAGTGTCCCTGAAATGATCTTGGATGGGCATCAAGCGCCATCAGAAGATAACACCCAACAGCTTTATCAGTCCTCTTATGAAATGGATCCTTGTGACCTATAGCAGGGGACACATTATCTGCTCTCACTATTCTGATGAAACTGATTACTGTCAGGCATCTCAGATGACAAGCAGTAAGTATAATAGCCAAGGAAGTGCAGCTTGGCTCATATGCTAACCTTACTGCTCTTATGTCACCTGGACTAAAACCTGGTGTTGTCAGACTTTTTACTTATGTCACCTGTGCAGGCAAACATCTTGTTGCCACCTGGATCATTGTGGATTCAATCAGCAATTTAAAACAAAGGTTACAATGCCTGGCCTGCTCAGGGGGAGCCCTATGATACTCACTGGATGGAATCTCCAAGTTGAGCATGCTCGGCCGCACCCTTCACAACCTGGCTCTCATGAGAGGGCAGCCTTTTCTACCAGGCCTCCTGCACAGACCAGGGAGGAAGGAACAGAGGAGGAAGCAAAAGGAAAGGCAGAAATTTTATAAATGATCTGGATGAGGGTATAGTTGGGTGGATCAGTAAATTTGCTGATGACACCAAAGTCGGAGGAGTGGTAGATAGTGAAGAGGGGTGTCATAGTTTACAGAGAGACTTGGACAAGTTGCAGAGCTGGGCCGAGAGGTGGCAGATGGAGTTTAATGTGGAAAAGTGTGAGGTAATTCACTTTGGCAGGAATAACAGATGTGTCGAGTATAGGGCTAACGGGAGGACTCTGAATAGTGTGGATGAACAGAGGGATCTAGGTGTATGTGTACATAGATCCCTGAAAGTTGGGAATCAAGTAGATAAGGTAGTTAGGAAGGCATACGGTGTCTTGGCGTTTATTGGTAGGGGGAATGAATTTAGGAGCCGCAACGTCATGTTGCAACTGTGCAAAACTCTGGTGCGTCCGCACTTGGAGTATTGTGTGCAGTTCTGGTCCCCACATTATAGGAAGGATGTGGAGGCATTGGAGAGGGTGCAGAGGAGGTTTACCAGGATGTTGCCTGGTATGGAGGGAAGGTCCTATGAGGAGAGACTGAGGGATTTGGGGTTGTTTTCGTTAGAAAGAAGGCGGCTAAGAGGGGATCTTATTGAAACATATAAGATGATTAGAGGTTTAGATAGGGTGGACAGTGATAGCCTTTTTCCTTGGATGGAGAAAGCTAGCACGAGGGGGCATAGCTTTAAATTAAGGGGTGGTAGATATAGGACTGATGTCAGAGGTAGGTTCTTTACCCAGAGGGTGGTGAGGGATTGGAATGCCCTGCCTGCTGCAGTTGTAGATGTGCCTAGTTTGGGGGCGTTTAAGAGATCCGTGGATAGGTTTATGAATGGAAAGGGATTGGTTTAGGTTAGAGGGTCATTGCTTTTTTAATTGGTTGGCGCAACATCGTGGGCCGAAGGGCCTGTTCTGCGCTGTAGTGTTCTATGTTCTATGTTCTATGTTCTATGTTCTAAGACATGGAGGAAGGGAGGAGGTAGCCAGGACCCTTTGGCTCTGAATGGGCCATTTGATAGCAACTACTCAGACTCCAATTCCCCTAAAATCACATCACCATATCACTACTGGTTCATAATCCCCCAACTTTCCATCCCTCTGCTGAGAACAATCACAGCGCACCCTTTGTGTTCGACTGAACGTCACAGAAATGAACAGACGGCACGAAGTTTGTGTTAATCTAATCACATTTATAGCCTTAATTGTCCTGTTCGCACTGATTTTCTCAAATGAAAATTGGACTCTGAGTCTCTGAAATTCCTGCGACTGAACCATCAGAATTGCAGTGGCGCGGGCCTTATATCCAGGGACTGACCCTGGTACTGACCCTGCTTAAGTCTCATCCATACCTCTTCAGTGTAACTGACAGCCTGTTCATGAGGTTGGTGGTTTCTAGCCCCAGGTTTCCAGAACCAGTTTCTGCACCCGAATTCTGGTCTCACACCTTTGGCTTGGCATTGCTCTTAAGGCTTGCAAATTCAGAGTTTACAGAACAGGCAATTTGATAGCGATGGAGTACCTGAGTGTGACGAGTTTTGTTAATTCAATTGGATGGAGATTCACTTTGAACAACCATAAGAACTGTAAAATAAGGTCAAATTAGATCTGGTTGAAAAAATAAGTTAAAGATTTTGGAGACACAAATATACTTTGTGGAATGAATAATTTTACCCCTGGTTGAGTAATCTTGCACATACTGATGAGTGCGCTGGGAAGATTTAACATCTGGAAGGCAATTTAAGCCTGGTGTTTATCTAATGTAATCAATAGTTCACTATAATCGTCCCTTCAACCACTTTATTTACCGTGCAAAATGCTTCATGCACAGTCATTCGACAGCCAATGGTGCTGTGTCAGTAGTTGAAGAATGTTACTGCTGTTCCACAAATTTGCTACAATGTGATGATAAATTGGGATTTTATACAAGTGTTGCTGGGGTTGTTCTAACATGCCTGGGGTTGAACTTTTCAAAGCTTAACAGCTGGAAAAAGGAATTGTGGACTGGGAGAGTGGATTTGGAGATATAGTGCCGAGTACACTCAGGCTGATGGTTGTACTGCAACAGCAAGTATAAAATACAAGCATTTTCTCAAACTCAGCTCTGTGAGTTTGATAATGTTTTGCCTCTCACTATTTATTTAAAATCTGGATTACATTCATTCTTCCTTATTCTCAGTCTTCCTCTGTCTGTTCCATTGCCCCTTGCTCTGTTTCAGTTTCTCATACAATGCATGTTTCCCTACTCCCTCTGTCATCTTGTCACGTTTCAGATCTTTTGATCTTTTTTCTCCCCCCTCGTGGACATGATTTGAATGGACAGCCTGTTCGAATGTGCGTTTTACTGCAAAATGAATTCATCCACAGGCTGCAGCCACTGAAATGGGGGAGTGATGACATGGTTAGCCAAGTGTTGAGAAATTGCCACAAGACTGGGGGTGTGAAATAATCTGTTGCTGTTATTAGCTGCCCACCGGCTCCTTTTCTACCTTGCGGGCAGTAATGAATTGTCCAGAGGACTTAGCTATGCTAGAACTGACAGGCAATAGCCAATCACAATGTTAACCTGCTTAACTGGTCAGGACACGATATCAGCTGGCAGGCTGCTATTTCACCGACATAACTTTTACTTGCCGGTCTGAACAGGAAATAGATGCTTCCATCAAACTGACTGAGTACACAGGCACTCGAGGGGTCAGCTGAGTACTTTTTAAGTCCCTACAAAAAGAAAACTGTGGCCTCACCATTGGTGGAACCATCCGTCCTCCCAATCATGAGACCCCCCCCACAGGCTGGTGTTGGATGTCAATCTTGCCTCTCAACTGGTCTCAATCTTTCTTAAAGCTTTCTTCAAGAACCATAGGCAGGCAGGGTTCGTCCTGGTGCTTCGATAGGCAAACCACATCCATGGCCCTCACTGTTTTATGTTTGGTGTGTTTGTTGGGGGTCACTGAGTCCCTGATCGCATTTTCCGGGAAAACTTTCAGGACCTGGCGAACATCCTCGTGAATCAAGCCAGAGCTGTGCTTGATGGCAGCCCCCCACAAACCAGCCCCCCACCCCCCCCCCCCCCCACGGCAAGCCAGGCGGCTCAGTAATATCCTGGACATTGTTGCGGTGTCCTTTGCAGTGCCACATGGCCCTGCCTTTGCACACCTCCTTGCTGCCTTTCCTTCTACCTGACATGATCTATACTGAGGCGGCATGGTGGCACAGTGGTTAGCACTGCTGCCTCACAGCTCCAGGGACTCGGGTTCAATTCTGGTCTCGGGTCACTGTCTGTGTGGAGTTTGCATATTTTTCCCGTGTGTGCATGGGTTTCTGCCAATGGCTCCGGTTTCCTTCCACAGTCCAAAGATGTATGGGTTTGGTGGACTGGCCATGGCAAATTGCCCCCTAGTGTCAGGAGGAATAACTGGAGTAAATGCATGGGGCTATGGGGATAGAGCCCGCATGGGATTGTACTTGGTGCTGAATGGACCAAATGGCCTCCTTCTGCACTGTAGAATTCTATGATTCTATGACCAATCAACAAACCATTGACCTGATCTCAACAGTTGTTTTGTACCCAGCAAGTTTATCAAAAAAAATTAAGTTTTTTGCTTTTTTTATTCATTCGAGGGACGTGGGCCAGCATTTATTGCCCACCCCTAGTTACCCGAGGGGAGGTGAGAGTCAACCACATTGCTGTAGCTCTGGAATCACATGTAAGTCAGATCAGGTAAGAGCAGCAGATTTCCTTCCCTAAAGGACATTGATGAACCAGATGGGTTTTTCCGACAATCAACAATGGTTTCATGGTCATCAGTAGATTCTTAATTCCAGACATTTTTATTGAATTCAAATCTACAGGATTCGAACCTGGGTCCCCAAAACAGTAGCTGAGTTTCTGGTTAAATAGTCTTGTGATAATGCCATCACTTCGCCGGCTCCAGTCAGGGCTGCTGACAATACAATTTTAAAGTAGCAATTAATTAACTATTCCCCTCCTACCCATCCTAAGTAGGGTGGGAGGAAGTTGGGGACAAAACACTGCTGAATCTTCACCGATGTTACGCAAATAACAATATTACAGGATTGATGTGAAGCCATGGACAGGGCGGAAGGCTCACCCACTGACATTATGCTGCCACCTCAGAAAAAGGAAAAATGAGGCCAGTAGTTTCCATCATAAGTTTCTCAGTCGATTACATTGTTGTCTAACAGGGTTTTGATGCTCACCAAGTTTATAGTGATCAGATTACCACATTTGCAACATGATACAAAATATTTGCAATGTTAACAAACAAAAGGCACATTCTTTTGAAAATAGGTTTGAGGTTTTAAACCATCAACAAACAACTGCCATCACGCCCAGGTTTTTGAGAACATCTTTGAAAGGGTTTTGCAATCCAGCTGTTCCACAAAGTTAACCTGCTGAACGTATACCTGAAGTGTGGTGATAATATCTTCGCTGGAGTTTTCTGTTTAGAACAGTGTGCTCCAGTTTATTTGAAAAAAAGTAACAAATTTCTTCAAGAGTAAACTATGCCCATTTTATCAGAATTGATGTATTAGGACAAGGGAAAGCAAAAGAATCAACAAGTCTCTGCATATTAGCTTTTGCATCCTGACTCTGCTTGCTCACACTCTGTCGCCTGTCAGTTCTGAGCACAGTGCCCGGACTTTTGGTAGACCTTTGGCTCCAGGCCAATCTCCTGTAATCTCTCCTCTTGTGCCAATAGCATCCTATTACTTTCAACTGCTCATTTCAACAGATTATTAGGATGAAAGTTGAACATATTGGAATGTTAGTTCACTGCCCCAGTTTGTATGTTCCAACCCTGACAGACAGCTATCCAGCAATGTCTATCACTCACACGGCTCAAGTAGTTTGCAGAAACAGCTAACTACTAGCTAATTCAAACTGAGTTCTTCAGTTATTATGCCCTCTATCACCCAAACTCCCCAGTAAAATTTTGAGAACAATGCAGCCAGTGAGCTCTTGTTTAATACAAATATGGCCAACTAAGAAAAGGGCACTACTATGGCCCGATGGGGAATATAGAAACTGATGTTTCGGTCTTGTAAGCATTCATAAATATTTTAAACTTTTGTTACATTCTCCTCATAAAGACATAATTTGATTTAAATATAATGTTTTTGTGTCTATGAATTAACTGGAGCATAGGTCACGGGTAACAGCAATTCGACTGCTGTCCTTTTGAAGGCTGGCCCTACACTCAGAGCACTTTACAGAGCAGGCACGCAAACCCAATGTATCATCATTTAGAAGCATACAGAGAGAACAGGAACAGAGAAAGTAACACACGGCAGAAGATTTTACTTACTTCATTGAGCAAGTGACCCCCTCAGTTTCCAGGTCACTAGAAACCTAACAACTCAACAAAATTCTAATAGACATTTTCACGGTCTGACCCATTATGCAACTCCTAACTGCAACATGGTTGATTCTTCCTTGCCCAATTAGGGATGAATGACAAATAGTAGTCTGGTGAGTGACACCTATACTCCTACCCACCGCTGAAGCCTTAACACAATTCAGTATTGTATGATTCTAAAAATGGACAGCATCAAGCCGTCATGTGTCAGTGGCTGACATGCCACGCATGGAGGGTGATGAGTGAATTGGACAAAACTGGTCAATGCAATCTTTCATAGCCTGTTTAGACTTTGGAATGAAATAAATTATATTCTGTTGTTTTACCACACAAAGAATTATACTTTCACAGCATCTTTGTAAATGAATAAAAATAGAGAGCCAAAGAGCAGCCAAAAGTTAGCGAGAATGCTTGGAGAAGAACCATAAATGCTAATGGCAATAGAACATAGAAAACTACAGCACATACAGGCCCCTCAGCCCACAAGTTGCGCTGATTATAGCCCTACCTACTAGGCCTTCCTATAACCCTCAACCCCATTAAATCCCATGTACTCATCCGGAAGTCTCTTAAAAGACCCCAACGAGTTCACCTCCACCACCACCGACAGCAGCCGATTCCACTCACCCACCACCCTCTGAGTGAAAAACTTACCCCAACATTGGTAGCAACATATTAAGGGGTCTTGACTGTTTTGGATCACAACCCCGCAGAAATAATGATAAAACTTATTACTGAACACCAGCATTGAATAATAACATATTGACTTCTGTAATTGAAAAGTTATATTTATGACCCCCCCCCCCCTCAAAAAAATCCACTTGCAGGAAAGATTCAACTTAAACAAAAAAGCACTTCACAAAGTTTTGACCTGGCCACAACTTACAAACTGTTCATGCATCACTGCTGAATTCTGGGGATGACCACCAGTAATGGATCTAAGAATTAATACATCACAACCGATCAAAGTTTTGACAATTAGTGGTTACAAACAAAAATTTCCCACAAATTTCCTAACAAATACATACAAGAACAATGTTTTTTTTTGGAAACCCAAATTTAAGATCCCTAACTTCATTAATGAGGAAAGGCTGTTCTGTTATGCTTGATGGATTTCTTTATCATGCACAGAGTGCATTGGCAGGGCAACTAAACAAAGCACTCAAAGAGAAGTATTACAGCCATAGGAAAAACACATGTGGTGTGCAAGATCCAGTTGCTCATCATTATAAGCTTTAGCTGGATGTTACATGTCAGTACATTGTCATTTTCTCTTTGAGACCTAGGGTTGAATCCAGGCCAAACTGTTGTGGAATAAAAGTTCAGCTTCAACTGCAAGAAATGCACAAGTATGAACAATTGATTACTTGTTCTTTTTGGATATGTCCATTGCGTAAATATCATATCATTCAGCATTAATCAGGTCTTCGAACATGCATATGAATATACAAATTAGGAGCAGAAGTAGGCCACTGAGCCTCGAGTTTGCTATGCTATCTAATAATATAATGGCCGATCTGATTGTAACCTTAACTCTACATTCCCACCTACCCACTATAACCTTTCACCCTCTTACTTATCAAGAAGCAATGTATCAAGCTTTGCCTTAAAAATGTTCAAAGACTCTGCTTCCACTGCCTTTTGAGGAAAAGAGTTCCAAAGACTCTCAGTCCTCTGAGAGAAAAAGATTTTCCTCATCTCTGTCCTAAATGAGCAACCCCTTCTTTTAAAACAGTGAGGCCTAGTTCTAGATTCATACACATCCATCCTGTCAAGATCCCTCAGGATCTTATATGTTTCAACAAGTCACGCCTTATTCTTCTAAACTCCAGCAGATACAAGCCTAGCCTGTCCAACCTTTCCTCATAAAGTAACCCACCCATTCCAGATATTAGTCTGGTAAACCATTTCTGGGGTTGCCAGAATTACAAAATAGCTAATGCAAAAATGTATGCACAGATCCAGCAGCAAAATGTCCTTTGTTGGAGTTAGGTTGAATGCGTTTTGTCAGGACACAATGAATACATATTGTTTCTAACTCTTGCACCTTAGAAACTTTTGATGTTGATACTGAGGTTAAAAAAGTAGAAAAATATTCCAGTCCCAATGTGTTGAACGTAGAATTTATCAGTAATTTTTAAAACTTTTGTTCCTTCTTTGTCAGTTGATCAGTTTCCTCTCCTCATCATCTTCCACAGATTTTATGAATCTGCTTCCACATTGTCACTGGTCAACAGTCAAAATCTCAATGGTGTGTGGTTCGATGTTTTGGACACCACTGGGCCAGGACTGGATTTTTTTGATAGCGTGAGTTGGGAGTTCTGCTCAGCCTATCAAACCTGCCACATCCCTGACCTATTTTCTTTGGTCAGGAGTCATTTGAGATGTAATGACCTTCTGGCAGGATCTACCCACTCAAAGGCAAAAGCAAACATTTCAGATTGCTGCAATAATGATGCCAGCAGTTCAGAATCAGAAGACACAGCTATAGTTTATCAAGGGGACAGATGAACAATGAAGAGGTGAAAAGAGAAATAATTTTTAGGCTGCAGCCATGACCAAGTTCTAAAGAGGTATGCTCATTTTACTGAAATGAGAGGAAAAGAGGCTTCTATAAGGACCTTTCTCTATCCTATTACTGACACTAACTGAGGCCTATCGACTCCTACCTTCCATAAGGGTTAACTAATGTGATAAAATGAGCAGTCATGGCTCTAGTGATTCTACCAACAAAGCTAAAATTGTTAGAAGGAAGGAGGAAAATCTAGGTCAGCAATGGGAAGCTCATAAGCCTCACAGGCCCTTTCCCCTATAATTTTTTCCTAAATCTGGAAAATCCAACCCTCCATCTCGATTACAGTTTGACATCACAATTGTAGCCAATCCAAATCTCATTCAACGTTCACACTTCCAGCACAGTACAGGAGATTGCAATTATAAGCTAGAACTGAGGCCACTTTTTCATTCCTAAACCCAGGAGTACTGTGAATTATTGCAGTAGTCTATCACCAGTCAGGATAAAGCCCAATAACTCAGCATAAACTGCTCTGCTGAGGGATTGGGTTTCCTAACCTTCAGATCATTTAGAATCAGTGCTTTCTGTTGCGATTTAATTATGTTTTTGATCTGATTTATTATTGTCACATGTACTAGTATACAGTGAAAAGTATTGTTTCTTGCGTGGTGTACAGACAAAACATACAGTACATAGGGAAGCAAAAGAAAGAGTGCAGAATGTAGTGTTAACAGTCATAACTGGGGGCAGAGAAAGATCAACTTAATATGGGGTAGGTCCATTCAAAAGTCTGACAGCAGCAGGGAAGATATTGTTCTTGAATGGTTTGATACATGACCTCAGACTTTAGTATCTTTTTTTCCAATGGAAGGTAGAAATCTATGTCTGGGGTGCGTGAGGTCCTTGATTATGCTGGCTGCTCTTCCGAGATAGCGAGAAGTGTAGACAGAATCAATGGATGGGAGGCGGGTTTGAATGAACTAGACTTCGTTCATGACCCTTTGTAGTTCATTGCAGTCTTGGTCAGAGCTGGAGCCATACCAAGCTGTGATATAACCAGGAAGAATGCTTTCTATGGTGCATCTGAAAACCTTGGTGAGAGTTGTAGCAGACATGGGTGTTGGTGGGCTTCCTTAACTATAGTGTCAACATGGGGGGACCAGGACAGGTTGTTGGTAATCTGGGCACTGAGAAACTTGAAGCTCTTGACCATTTCCACTTCATCTCCGTTGATGTAGACAAGGATATGTCTTCCACTGCGCTCTCTGAATTCGATGATGATCTCCTTCATTTTGTTGACATTGAGGGAGAGATTATTGTCATTGCACCAATTCACCAGATTCTTCATTGCTTTCCTGTACTCCATTTTGTCACTGTTTGAGATCCGACCCACTACGGTGATGTCATCAGCAAACTTGAAAATCAAGTTGTAGGGGAATTTGGCCACACAGTTATAGATGTATAAGGACTTTGGTAGGGGGCTGAGAACACAGTCCATGTTGTAAGTTATCAGTATTGGGAGGATTTTGTGGGGGGTTTTCTCCAAAAATACTTTTTGGATGTTCAACAAATTCCTCAGGCATGCTGTTGTAACAATATACAAAGTATATGATGCTGATGTTATATGATAAAATACATGTATATTCCTATCATCATTGTTTGACATCTAATCCCTATCTAGTGTAATAAAAAATGCATTGCAAGATTTTGAGATGAGTGGACCTTTGAACTGCTGTAATATGTTCAAACCTGAACAAATGTTCCTTCTGCTTGTTCGACAGATGGATAGATCTTCAAATATTCCCCATACAAGGCTCCCTAAAGGCCTTCTCCACAAACCTTGCCTATTTTATAAGGCAACTTTGTCATGTCACACAATAATTAATTCTGAATTCTAATCACAGAGATCAACATTTATTGAGGACAAAAAGAGAAAGTGTGCATTTTTTATTTTTAAAGATATGTTTGTCTTTTTTACTCCCATTCAATAAGTGAGAGATGAAAGTAAATGAACTACACTGAAAGCATTGTCTTCAAATTGCTTTCACCCCAAGGCATGTAATGCGGCTTAACGAAATGATCTAAGAACCCACAAGCTGACAGCTACTTGTCTAACAAAGGTTTATTTTTCTGGTTAAGGGCATCTACCTCCGCTTCATGTTCGAGAAATGAGTACAATCCGTGCCACAACTATCCGCTTTGGTATTGTCAATACGATTAGAAAAGCTTCCTGACAAAATATACATTCATGTAACACCACTACCGCTGATTGTGAAAGAAGAAGCGGGTTTCATAAGCCTGACCTTGAATTAGCCGCATATTCTTGATCTGTTGTGACATGTTGATCCTGATTTAATACAGGATGTCAAAAAAGAGCAAGTATTCTTATTCAAAATCTTTTTGCATTATCAGCAAGAGATCCTGACCTTTTGTTTTCAAAAATTAGAACATTATACAACAATCAACAAAAACTGCTTGAGGCTTTCTATTTTCATCAAAAATGTGAATACATTAGACTTTAAAATTGTCAATGTATCCACAATACCCTATCAATAGCTTGCACTCTTCATGCAATCTGCATTAAATAAAGCAAAATACATTTTCTGTTTTAATGATGGTGTTTACGCACTGCACCTTTAATCGCCATGTGTTGTTGTCCTATTGTAGAGTGAGGACTGGCACATACAAGCCGAAGATCAATTTTAGTGCAGTTCTAGTCTTCCATCAGGTTGCCATTACAGTAAGTCTCTGGATTCCTTCTATGGAAGGGGAGGGTGATAGGGCATTGCCAAAGGTTTGAGGAAATGTCTTGTTGTAGTCAGTGGGCCCTACTTTACCATTTTGATTCCAAGTGCTGGGCAGACTTGAAACTGGACGTGTTTCAGATCCGACTTTTAGACCGGTTCTGAGGTGCCCCCATATGCAGTCTGGATGAAAAAATATCAGCAATTCTGAATCGCGCTGCAGAAGCTTGTGGGCGGGGTTTAACAAGCCTGAAACCCTGCAGCTCCGATCGGCGCCTGTAATGTGCATGTGCAAAAAAAAAGGAGATCGAATGTTGTTCCCCTGCCACATCGCTCCCGGACCGGATAATGCTTCCCCTTGGCTCCGACAGACATTTCCCCACCCCACAATATTACTGACCCTCCTATCCCTCCCCATCCTCTTCAGCCACTCAGATTGACCGCAGGCCCCTCTCCTCCTTCCCCCCACTGATCACAGGCAGAGTGGCAGCGGACTGCCCTCCCTTCACTGATCACAGGTAGAAAGGCAGTGGACCGCCTCCACCCCCGCCAACAATCTCAAGCAGAGTACCGTCAGATGCACAGCTATTACCTTCTCACTAACTAGAAGGCCCAAATTGGACTTCTATACAGCATGTCTGTTTCGCATCAATTTTGATGGGCGAACACGATGGTAAAGGGGGAAGTGCCAGTAAGTTTGGACATACAGCCCATTGTCAACTTAAATACATGCAAATCGTGGCCATTTTTGGGCCTTGGTAAAGGGGGAACAAGTGTGGAGGTGGGCATGAATCATGCTACTCACATCACGCCCAACTTTATCAAGTTTTGGTGCTCGAAAATGGATGCAACGCAATAGTAAAATCAGGCCCAGTGACTCCCTGGATCTACAATTCCCATTAACCAAAATTCTTTGAAAGTTGTTATGGCATAGACCTAAATGTGGCTATATCAAAGCACTTGCCTTAAAAGTCGCCCTTTCCTGTAAGTATGACATGTGTGAATGTTATTGCAAACAAAACTGATAAATGCTGGGAAAATGCAGGAAATACATAATGGACACTCTCCGAGATCGTCTGGGGGGTGGGGGGGCTCAAGATCTGGCGAAAGCTGGAAATTGTAAATCTTGCTGGCTAGGTCTTGATTTTTGATTTCACCAACCCTTGCTGTCGACATCATTAAGTTCACAACCACAATGGGCGAGAACCTGATTTCTGTTCATTTTAATAAATTTAAATATAATTAAAGACTTCCCTCACCAGATCTTCCACCCCCTCCTTACTAGATTTTCATGCCTTGCCGATGTCAGTGGTAGGGAAATTATTGTAGAAGTTTCTTAGGGACAGGACTTACTGGAAACAAATGGACTTCTTAGTGATAGACAGCATGGTTTTGTGAAGGGGAGGTCGTGTCTCACTAACTTTATCGAGTTTTTCAAGAAAGTAACAAAGGTGATAGATGAAGGAAAGGCAGTAGATGTTGTATACATGGGCTTCAGTAAAGCCTTTGACAAGTTACCTCATAGTAGACTGATATAAAAGGTGGAGTCACATGGGATCAGAAGAGAGCTGACAAGATGGATACAGAATTGATTTGGCCATAGAAGACAGAGGGTAGCAGTAGAGGTGTGCTTTTCTGAGTGGAAGGCTGTGACTAGTGTGTACCACAGGGATCAGTTCTGGGAATTTGTTGTTCGTAGTATATATAAATGATCCAGAGAGAAAACTGGCCAGTGGAGCTGAAGAGTTCCACATCAGTTTTCCTCACTAGAACTGACACTCTACTAAATTCTCATGAGAGTCCACACAACATATTCCTTAACATCTGTCGAGGCAAGAATGATAGGTTACAATTTGAGCTGTAGACTTTTGCCAGTACTGGGTTTAAGTTACTGTAGGGTGAGTTCAGGACGACTCCTATAATTAATTCTGATCTATATTAGCTTCCAGTTAAATGCCTCAATTTTAAAATTCTCATTCTTTTTTCAAATCCCCATCTTTGATTCCCCCTATCTTTGATCTCCTGAAATATCTGTACTCCTCTAATTCTGGTTTTTGAGCAACTAGATTTTAAACATTTTAATATGAATTCGCTAATTGAGGCCTGTTAAGGTGCCCATAATGAGGAGTCTGGGTCACCAGCACTTAAGGTGAATACTCTGTACTGGGTAATACCTGCCTGAGTACTTAGTACTGAGTATTTTTCACTATATATTAATACATGTGACAATAATAAATCAAATCAAGTACTGCAAATTTGCAAATAGATCAGCTTTGGTGAAAGGACACCAGTCTCTTATAAGTTGTTTCAGTCATAATCTTTGGAATTCTCTCCTTAAACATTACCACCTCTGAATTTCTTTCATAACGTTGTCTGTAAAGCCGACCTCTTTGACCAAGTCTTTGGTCATTTGCATTTTTTTTGACATGCTTTCTTCACACACACACTCTTATTCCCTCTGGGGAGTAGTAGGGTGCAGGACAGTTTCACAAGCTGATTAACATCCCATTGAACTGCTTCATGAGTACTCCTTCAATGGGCAGCAAGTCTTCGTGTGGGACATGAACCTGGAGAATTTGGCCAGAGGTAGGGATGCCACAACTTTGCCACCTACACTAATAAATCCCTATGTAATTCAGTGTCACTCTTTGCTTAAAATGCCCCTGGGAAGCACCTTGAGGTAGTTCACTGTGCTAAAGGCAATGTCTAAAGTTATCATTTTGACATACAAGATTGACATGCAGCATGATTTTTCTTAGAAAGTTTTATTCAAACATCTTACCTTAATTTTCAGTATGTCTCATTTCTTGGGTGTTCAGTTGTATTTCTGACCCACTCTGAATGAATAGTAATTAAGCACCTCATTTCCTGCTTGCAGAGTGCAAAAATGAGCAGAAGTGCAGCGGCACTGATTGGCCGTGTTCTGACATGTGATTAGCAACCTTACTGCTTGATGGACGGCAGCAATCGAGAGTCAGAAATAGGTGAACGAAACCTCTTGTATTTCAAAATGATGGAAATGTACAGTGCCAACCCATCATAATGAAGAAGATAGTCACTGATTGCTTTTACAGATGTTTTTAATTTAAACATAACATTTGAAGAGTAATATAAATAAACTAAGCCTTGAAACAGCTATTCCTGAAAGAGCTCTAAAATGTTCCAATGAATAAGATGTTAAAAAGTGGAGATATATTTAAAGGTGTTTCATAGCCTTTAATCATAGAATCCTTACAATGCAGGAGGAGGCCTATTAGCCCATTGAGCCCGCACCGACAACAATCCCACACAGGCCCTATCCGTATAACCCCATATATTCACCCTACTAATTGCCCTGACACTAATGGATAATTTACCGTGGCTAACCCATCAAATTCAAACTTCTTTGGACTGTGGGAGTCCAGATATTTCAGGAGATCAAAGATAGGGGGAATCAAAGATAGGGAGCATGTGGAGGAAATACACGCAGACATGAGGGGAATGTGCAAACTGCACACAGACAGTGACCCAAGCCGGGTCGCTGGCATTGTAAGGCAGCAGTGCTAACACTGTGCAACCGTGCCAGCCTTAATGCAAATTCTATTTTTATGCTTTTAAAATATGCATACTGTGTTATGATACAAACTAGAAAAAATGAATAATAAATACCCTACTCTAAGTAAAAAGTGCTGGGAATACTTCAGGGCAGAATTTGCAGCATACATTGCTCACCTTTGCCTGTTCTGATGTAGGATCACAGACCTGGAATATTCAAAATAAGCCTAAGCTCCTGGTGGTCTGCCATTTTAATTCTCCACCTTGCTGTCACGCTGACATTTCTGTCCTTGGTCTACTGCACTGTTCCAGGGGAGCTCAATGTAATCTTTCGACAAGCGCTTTACACCCCCCTTAGACTCAACAATTTCAGTCCATAATCTCTGCTCCACTTTGTTTGCTTTTTTTCTTTGTTTTCTTCTTTTCTGTCAATCAGCAATGCGCCTGCTCTAGACGCATCTTTTCCTCTGCTGCTTCCTTTCTTGCTCCATTGCCATTCGCTTTGGACCTTGCAGAATAGCTGTCTGTCATTCAAACTCTTTCACCTGAGTGCAGTACTTCCTTTTACCCTTATCCCACCCACCTCTTGCTCAAAACCTATTAGCTCTCTAAACTTTGCCCAGTTCTGATGAAAGATCACAGATCTGAAATGCTTAAAAAAAGCTGTTCCTCTCCACATGGATGCTGCCATTACCTGCAGATTGCTTCCAGCATTTTCTGTTTGGATTTCAAATTTCCAGCATGCAAAAATGTTCTGCTTTTCAACCCTATTCTGAATATTGTGCAGTGGAATTAGAAAAATCTTTAGAACCATGGAGTGTATCAATATTTTCTACATAAATTAAGTCTGCAACTTTGTTGCGTTGCCAGGAACATAGAAACAAAACTCTCCCGGAGATCTCATAGGCTCTTCTTTGATCCTTTACACATAGATTGCATATGTGCCTGAGAAGAATGTTTCTAAGGTAATTGGATTTGTTGTTCAATATTCATCATCATTGGTTATCAAAGGGTCATTTAATACATCTTGTTTGCATCTCTACAGGTGTCTCTTGCAGTAAGAGGGCTGCATGGGTTTTCCGTTAGACCGTAAGTTCCTTGCTTTCCTTTCCTTATTAAGCAATTCAGTGTATTCACAAAACATTCACAGTTTATAGAAGATAACCATATGGGATGTAGTAAGTAAAACAAAAATGTGTAAGATTCATACCTACATATAGGCGCTCTGATTATTGCAAAAGTGAGAAAATATGCTTTTGTCCACTTTCTGCCACCATACGCTGTCCAGCCATATCCACCAAACTGATATTTGTAGAACCCCATTACTTCAGTGACAAGCACAGTCATTTAGTAGCACGTAGGATAGGTCACAGATCTATATGCCCCTTCAGCATACAACATATGACTAGTCCATTAGTCAAGTGCATAAACAGATAGTATATAAGGGAACAGGTAAGAGGGTGGAAAAATTACAAACCTTTGCTTCCCTTCTCTGAGGCTTCTGTAAATATATTTGCATTAAAAGCTTGGATGTGATAAGAAACCTGGAGCAAAAGCCTCCTCCCCCCGGCTATCACAATCACGGTCCAACTCTGTGGTTTAGATTCGCTTCTCATTCATTCTAACACATGCAGAAATACAACCACACATAACACCCACACACAATGGGATGGCTGTCCATTAGATACTGTGCCAATTGCCATTCCTATTCACTTTGATTGAAAGGATCATTGGGTGAGAATTACATGGGTGACAGGATCTGATATCACCTGTTTTCCACCCCCTTTAGAATTAGAAGTTCCACCCACATTAATACACAGTGCAGGCTCTACTTGAAGCAGCCAGCATTTAAATGTTTGTCCCCTTTCCATCGTCAGCCTGGAAGAGCAGCCAAACAAGTCACTGCACCCTGCATCACTACACAAACTGTCAAGGCTGCAGATTGTAAGTGTGAGGAGGTGACACTGGATGAGAAGAAGCGTATAGATGAGGAGGAATGAGCATCTTAAATGATTCTTTTACCTGAGCTGTGAAGTGATATGGGAAAGTTGTGTCATTGTGCCATTGCTGTTCAGTGTGGAAAGAGATGCAGAAACTGGATCTGTTTCCCAGCTCAGAACATTGGCTAATTCTGAAGCTTATTCCCTTGGCGAGCTGGGTGTATTCGAAAAAGTTGGAAGAAAAAAAATTCCTGATTGTCACTGCAACAGTGTCCCATTGCCAGCCTGGCTGCAACTCCCCTTAAACCACAGATTTGAAACTTGTTTTCCATTGACACAAATATCATAGAGCGAGTTTCACATGATTATTGCCTAACAGGTATGGCATAGTCTGCAGATATGGTTGTGGCATACAACGGCTACATGCAGACTGGGTTTGTGGCCTTCAATCTTCCAGTTTTGCTGTCCATCTTGTACAATCTAAACTGAAATATTTTGTTTGGGAGTTGGTTCTAAAGTGGTCCAATTATTAACTCCGACAAATAAAATACAAGCAAAATATTACAGATGCTGGAAATCAGCAATAAGAACAAAAAGAAATGCTGAAATGTTCTGTTGAAAGGTGATCGACCTGAAATGCTCTGTTTTTCTCCACAAGTTCTGCCTGACCTGCTGAGATTTTTCCACACTTTCCGTTCATATTAATTATGACCAACTGGTCTTGCTAAAAGCTTTGAAATTTTATACCTTCTACTTTGGTGCCTCTTCATTTCATGAGCATCTGTAAATTAAGTTTATATTGTGAGCTATCCTTTTCATGTTCTCTCTAGTCCAAGTCTGCTTGCTTTGTTGGAGTCTTGTAAATACTTCAGTTGCAGTCAGCTTTCCAGTGAATGAAATGGCAATGCTGGAATATTACAGATTCTCCATATGCAACAGAAAATAATATTTCAGGAGGCAGTATATGATTAATTTGATGCATGACAAGTGGTAGGTATTGTATGCTTGAGAGCAAAACGTTCCTAAAGCTCTCCGCTATTGGGATTTTTAAAAATTATTTCTGAATCTGTTGTAGTCTAATTGTAGCAATTCATTGCTAAGATTAAGTAACAACTCCCTTTTTATTGCGGAGAGAGAAACAGAGTTAGTGTTGAAGTGGCATGGTGCACACAGTGGTTAGCACTGCTGCTTCACAGCGCCAGGGTCTTGGGTTCGTTTCCCAGCTTGGGTTACTGTCTGTGTAGAGTCTGCACATTCTCCCTGTATCTGTGGGCGTTGCCTCTGGATGCTCTGATTTCCTCTGATTTTCTGAAAGACCTGCTGATTAGGTACATTAACCCGAATAGACACCAGAGTGTGGCGACCAGGGGAATTTCACAGTAACTTCATTGCAGTTTTAATGTCAGCCATACTTGTGACTAATAAATAAACTTTTAACTTATTCACAGCACCAGGGTCCCAGGTTAATTTCCTGGCTTGGGTCAGTATCTGTGTGGAGTCTGCACATTCTGCTGGTGTCTGTGTGGTTTCCTCCGGGTGCTCTGGTTTCCTCCCACAGTTTGAAAGATGAGACAGTTAGGTGAATTGGCCATGCTAAATTCTCTCTCAGTGTCCAGAATCTGTGTCAGAGTGTGGCAACTAGGGGATTTTCACAGTAACTTCATTGCAGTGTTAATGTAAGCCTATCTGTGACACTAATAAATAAACTTTAAACACTGTTTTGGACTTATGACCGACTTATTGCCAGACCTGCTGAGTATTTTCTGAATTCTCTTCTTTTGTATCAATTGTTCAGCATCTGTGGTATTTCACTTTTCTTTGGAATGAGGGACCCACCCCTGGGAAATCACAAACAATCCTACATGTGTTTGCTGGTCCTGTCACTGCATGACAAGAAAGGAAATCTGCCATTCTGACCCAGCTGATCTGGTCGATATCTAACTCCAGACACTCAACAGTGTCAATCACTCTGAACTGTCCTCTGAAACAGCTTAGCAAGCCCTAAATTGCTTCGAAGGTGTCTCCCCACCACTTTCTCAAGATAAATTAATGTTGCACATACCCCATATGTGAAAAATAAAACAGCCTGACAAGATGAGCCTGACAAGCAATAGAGGGGTCAAGATGGGTGATGCAGAGGGAAAGCTCCGTGTTATCAGTACATAACCAGTGATTTATTGCCTGTTGATGAAGTTGTGAAAGAGAGCAGATAAATGAGAAAGTAAAGAGGATCAAAGTAGATCCTGATCAGATACTATTAGTATTTTTAAATGCATGCAAATTCATGGGAATGTAGATTTAAACTTAATATGACAAATGTTCTGAGTTTGCTTCCAGTTTCGCCTGCTTGCAGTACACACTGGGAATTTGATTGTGAAAGTGAGCAGACCTATTCTCTGTATTTACTTTGATGAATGGAGAATTCTTCAGGAGCCAAGATCCTGACACCCATATTTCCAATAAGTACTTCCAGTGTACAAAGCTCCATTCCAAGAGTATGACTTGGTTAAAAATTTACCCTTACACGTGTCCCTCAAATCTTCATGTTACTGATCTACACAGCACATCCAAACAAAGCTCAGTCACTGTTGGCCATTATTGAACTTCATTTATTCTCTCAGTGTCTTCCTCAATTGGACTGCTGACCAAATGCCAATTAAAACTACACTGAACCCAATTTTGTGCATAGCTTCACACGTATATGGAACTCTGCAACAAATTGGATTTTTAACTGCCATAAGGGAGAGGAGACTTTGGATCCTTGATCTTAGAGGTGGATTTAATTTCTGGACATCAAATCATGCCGCCCAAGGAAATGAGAGTGACAATCCATGTAAGATTTGGTCCAATAAGCGTGAAACAAATCACGAATTTGAGTATCGTGCATGATCCACCTGGAAAGAATGGTTGAAAACAGTCATTATCAAAATACTTACAGCCTTAATATAACACATAGTTATCAGGACTTTAGATGTATTAATGCAAATATTTTAATCACCAAAAGAAAACTGACAAACTATACCTGAGGCACTGCCAGATTATCAACGGATTCAGAAGGAAAAGGTCAATGTTCTGCTTGTGGTCAAACTGCCTGTTCATTAATGATCATGTTGTATTAATTGTGACTTAGATCATATCACTAGGAACTTCAGCTAATCAGTAATGTTCAAACTGGCCAATTAATGTTTGCTAACCACATTGAATCTATGACTGTAAGAAACTGACTGAGGCACTGCAAGACCTGCACATGCTGCACATTCTTTAGCTTTATAAAATGAACATTCCACTAAACTGAACAGTACGTTTAACAAAGAGCGTACTGTAAGCAATGCTGCATTTTATTTCCCCCTTAGGGCTCACTTGAAAACATTTTTTTGTACAAAGCATGACCAGAATTGGAGAGTCAGTACCAGCATGTCTACTTGCAAGGTTGTTAACAATTTGCAGAGAGGGGTTTAGGAGGGGTCATGCTAGGTCAACATGCATATTTTGGTGCTGTACAACATACTGTATTTGTGTTGTCTGATTAATTCATATAATTGGAAACAGTTTATTCACAGTGCAAGTGAGACCATCTTGGAGATAGTGCCAAAAGGTAACAATGACATGTATAATTTAAAAATCCATTAAGTTAGCATAGTAGACGGGCAACATGCTCTTAGCAACCATACTATTGCTTTGTGACTGGTTTCCAGATGAGCTGTCACCTTCTTGCACTATGGGCAAGTACTGTTCAGAACCTTCCCGTGGTAATGGCCAAAGCGTGAGTAGGAATGGTCACTGCTAACCCATATTTTATCGTTCTGTGCAACTTCTATAAAAGCACAGCCAAACTGTTTCCAATTGCACCTGATATTCATTATCCATCAAAACTTAATAAAAAAGACTTCTGACATTTAAAAATTAAAAAATGGGGTCTTGGTGTCATTATGACAGGAGCTGAATAGGCATACCTGGTTTATTTTTTTCTTGGAAAAGAACTAAAGCAGGATGACATAAATCAGTCAAAGGGTCTTTCTACACTGGCAAATTTCCTGGGCATAAAATCATACAGAACCACAAATGAGCAGGCAAAATCTATGTGAAACTAACAATAGTGAAATGACGGGCATCATCCTTTGTGTAGAACCATCTGGAATATATTTAAAATATGAAACTAGCAGCTTTATAAGGACAGGAAGAAAGTAAGGAAAAATACATACAATATAAACAGAAAATATTGGGAACATTCAGCAGGTCTGGGGGCATCTGGGAACAGCAAAACAGAGTTAATAGGAGGAATCTTATGCCCTCCCCTGATGACAATTTTGGTGGCAGGTATCATTCAGTCAGCGGGAAGGTGGGTGATGGAGACCATGCCACCTTCCACCCTGATAAAGTCCATGGCAGGAACTACCCTTGGATGGTCTTTTCATCTAATAACCAATTGAAGCCCGAAATAGGCAATTAATGCCGGCTTAAGGACTTTATCCTGCTGCCACTGGTATTAACCCTTCAATGGATGGGAGGCTTGCCATATAGGGCACATGACTAGTAAATCCATGCAGGGTTGCTTGAGAACTCCTGGGAAGGTCAGGCCCCTCATTCAAGGGGACTTATTGTTTGATTGAGCAGTCATTGGCATTGTGGGAATGAAGGAACCCACTGAGGACCACGTTCCATGTCCTTGCTGCTGACCCCACCTCCCTCCCATGCAACTTATTTCTGCCCCACCCCTCCCTCTCCCACCCTACACTATTAATCCCCTCATGGCCTTAGGTTGGTGTCATACTGGCTATAACCACTCTCTTCCCAGTGGCACTGCTGCTCAATTGAGTTACTAGCCTCCCATTGGTGAGTAGCTCTTGGCAGTAGTATTTCTACCCCCCCCCCCCCGGCCTTTGATCTGGGGGGAAGTCATGCCTCTGGCCTGTCAAGTATCTGAGTGGAACAAGATGCCTTGTGCCTTCCTGAAAAGGGGATGACACAGGACCTCTTGGTGATTCTGCAGCCAGTGACCAAGGCACTTGATTGCTGCTCAAAGTTCTGCCTAATATTTCAGGCTGATTGACCAGAAACATTAATGTTTCTCTGTTCACAGATGCCATGAGACCTGCTCTTTTGATTTCAGATTTCCAGCATTTGCAGTATTTTGCTTTTGAATGAATGAAAAATATATGTTTTTCATTGCTTTTCCAAAGAAGTAGTTGAAAACCTGCGACAATTTGTTTTTGCCAAGGCCCCGCTCACCTCTGAAGCTGCCGCAAGAGATTTTCTCTTTAATCAAATAGCGACAATCACTATTCCAAGAGATGAAATGGTTGGGTAAAAATGGTTTATAATAACTCTATGTTAGAGTGAGGTCCATGTTATTGGAGGGAGAATAATAGAATGCCATCTGTGTACTACAATCAAAAGAGAAAAGATTTCTGCTGGTCAGAAGTGCATTTTCAGTACTGATGTAGCTGTACTGTTACAGCCACTACACTAGAGAAAATAAGTACAAAATTCAGCTTAGAATAACTTAAGGGCAACTCACCAGAACTAAACCATATTTAAGGCCATCTTTGTTTATGTATGTGAAACCCTGGTTTTTATTTCACAATGCATTGATTTATTCTGCACAGAGCCATAGTTAAAAGCAGCACATATCTCAGATAGGGTCATAAAATAACCATGGTGATTGTCCAATCTGTGTGATTCCTGATGCAAAATTCATGAATTTACCCCTACATTTTTTTATCATTCTTGGAACATGGACACCACTGGCTGACCAGCATTTATTGCCCTATTACCCTTGTTCAGAGGACACTTGAGAGTCAACCACATTGCTTTGGGTCTGGAGACAGACATAGGCCAGACCAGGTAAGGATGGTAGATTTCCTTCCATGAAGGGCATTAGTGAACCAGTTGGGGTTTTTCCTGACAATCAACAGTGGCTTTATGGTCATCAGTAGATTCTTAATTCCAGTCATTTATGGGTGCCACTTAACATGTTAGGAACAATTTTCTCTTGTTGGCAATGTATCTCACCTGGCAAAGTTCAGATGAATTGAAAAGTAGAAAGATCATATCTTCTTATGAGGAATTTCAGTTAAGCGTTTTTGGTAAATTGGGAGTCCAACAAGTTCACAAACCAACATTTTGCCTCCAAGCCAAGCAACCATGGGATCCACACAACAGGGCTGATTTTCTATTCATTCTTGTGATGCAGGCATCACAAGCAAGGCAAAATGTATTTATTCTTGCCAATTTTTAGTTAATCCCAATTTAACCTCGGGAAGGAATTGGGTGGACATGCACACTCTGCCTATTGCTATTTGTGCAGAGTGGCCTAATTCACTTCTTACAGGGACTGCTGCAGGCACAAAAAATAGTTTTTAAACTTTACACAGAAAAAAGATTAAAGCCTATCCTAAACTCACAAAAATTGATCCAAAAAACCTGGTCCTCCACAGTCTTCTGTGATGGAACCATCAATTTGTTCCCCGTTCTCATGGAAAAGTTACTTCCAAAGAAGCTTCCCACTAAATGCTGAATGAGGCTGGTCATTAAAATATTCCAGCTTCTACATCTATTGGAAAAGAGCAGCAGGATCATGCCAGCCTTCTCTCACCATCTGGAAGTAGACACTCAAAACTTGATCAGTCGATGCATTCAAACTTATCTGTGAGAAATATCCTTTGTGTTTCTGTGGTCAGAGCTTACGGTAGAGGTGTTGGACTTTAAATGTAAAGGATGCTACTGGAGTTTAGGCAGCTAAAATATAGTACCTAGAAGCAACAAGCTTATCTCTAGTCTAAACCAATTTGTTCTCTCTGAATGAGCCTGGCTGATTGCAGTACACTAGCGTACTGAAGGCTTCTCTGGTTCAGATATCAGAGAGCTTCCACCATCAGTTTTATTCTTCTGGAGACAATCTGACTTCAAATTGTCCCTCCATGCCAGCACTCCCACAAGCCAAGCCCAAGTGGCTGAATGTTGAATGCAGGACTGTCCAAATTTGAACTGGAGTTGTGGGAGGCCATTAAAAACATAAGTGAAATTAGTACATGCTACACTGATGTATTCCTGTGGACCAAATGAGATCCTTAACATCTATTGTACACCCTTGGAAATCACCTTCTGGGTTTGCATATAGACCTGATGTTCATTGACCTAACAGAAAATAAGGGAAATGTCTAGTTGTAACAGTCAGACTGGGTAAAAAAGATAGAGATCATGAGGTCAGGAGCAGGGTAATTCACTAATGATTCAGTACCATTTGTAACCCCTCAGCAACTGAACCAGTCTGTGCTCATATGCACCAAAATCTGAAGGAAAGATGGACAGATAGCCTGTGAAGTGGAAAATAACATTTGCGCTACACAATGGCCAGGCAATGACCATCTCCATTAGGAGAGAACTTTCCTTCATATTCAGTTGCATCACTGTTGCTGAAACCCCCACTATTAAATAACCTGAGAGTCACTATTGACCAGAAACTGAACTTGATCAGCCATAGAAATATTGTGGCTACAAGATCAAAGGCTACAAATTCTGTGATGAGTAACTCATCTCCTGACTCTCCAAAATCTATCCACCATCGACAAGGCACAAGTCAGAGCACGCTGGAGTAATGTCCATTTGCTGGGAATTCACCAAGCCTCTTTTAACAGCTTCTTTCAAAGCCACAACTTTCATCACCTAGAAAAACATGGACAACAGATAGGTGGGAACACCACCTCCTGCAATTTCTCCTCTAAGTCACACACCATCCTGACGTGGAATTATATTGTTGTTCTTTCATTATCACTAGGTCAGAATCCGAGAAATCAATCCCAACAACGCTTTCCACAGACTTTACACTATGTGGACAGCAGTAGTTCAAGAAGGTAGCTCACCAACACCCTCCCAAAGGGATGATAGGCTGCAGGTCTTGAAGGTTCAAATTAACAACTTTATTGAAAGGATCTTAACACTACAGGCTATGAAGATAGACTGCCCGTTTACTCACTCAAATGACTGATGATGTCTATGTGATCAGTCTCTTAAAGTACCCCTGTTCAATTGCAAAGCTGCTAGTCAGGAAACACTAGAAATAACACGAACGCACAACAACCAGCACCCTCTCAAAACTATGGGCAACAAATGTTGGCCTTGCCAGCAATGGTCAGAACCCATGAACGAATATAAAACAATTATGCTCTGAAACATTGAGGGTGTATTTCTGAGGGTGCCTACATAGTATTTGACACATAGATGTTTCTTGGAAAAGAGCTCAGGAATTGATTTGATCTCAACCTCAGCATTAATTATTGCATCATTTTTTCTTCCCTTCTCTTGGCATTTTGTTTTTTGCAGAATGGTGATTATCATGCATAGAATCTGGGGGGAATATATCAGCAGGTACATGTTAAAATGCAATGGATGGGAGGGAGGGGGAGTTCTAACCCAAAAATCACATGAATCAGGGCAGGTGCTTTAGCAAATTAATAAATGTTTGCAACCTGACTCCAATTCACTCCCGGGTTCAATGTCGATGCATTTGGATGCATGCAAGCAACCCATTTCGCAATGGGGACTTTAATTAATACAGGCAGGTAGTTAGTTATCACGATAATTAACATCCTAATGAGACATTAATTAGGTCTTTTTAAATGGAATTTCACTGACCTTTAAATTACACTTTTTCAGCATGCGATTGCCCAGATATCGAAAGTCAGTGATTGTAGGTGCACTTCAGATGCCTATCAACTTCCGATTGTCCAGATTTAATGAATGCTCCATTTTTACAGCTGCTTTATCATTTTCTCTGGTAAACATTTGGCCAGAGTGCTCTTATCACCACAGAGAGCACTGAAGGATATCAAACAGGCACCAACAGGATGGGAGGCACTTGATTGTTTCTGGCAGTATGTCAGAAGAGGAAAGCCATCACCATTCACAGCAGCAATGACCTGCTGTGATGGGACCACCAGCCTCACAGGAGAAGAGTGCACAGAAGAGCGACTGAGGACACAGGAAGCACTGTACGTTTAACTTTGTACAGACAGAGGCTCAACTTCTCTGACCACTCACAGGATCAGTCACTGCCTTAGATTATCCTAAACCTCTGCCCCCACTCCTTTGCATTGTGCATTTTCCTGTCCTGCAAGGGGTGAGGAAACAGACCTGTGAGTGAGGTAACCCCCTTGTGTGCATTTTGCAAGCATGAATATCTGACAAATGCATCATATTTGGGATGAGTGGCAGTGATAGATAAATACATGGGGCATGAAGAAGTGAAGGGTTAAGTGTTGTTGAAAAATGGGTGATTAGATGAAGGACACTTCACAAGACAGAATGAATTAAGGCAGTGAGGTGAACTCAAGCACATAGATGTAAGTGAATCTGGAAACATATTTGCTTATTCATTGAACTGCTTCCAGTACTGGATCCAAGAGGAGGTCACAAAATCACAGGAGTTGTGATCCAGTGGAAGCCACTGATCAGTGTTATGCACCTTCCGTAACAGATTCAGACAGGCATTCTCATGCACAAGAGATCATAACCTGGCAGTCAAGTGCTGATGTTTATGAAACCATTCTATGAGGGTCTTTACCCAAGAAAATGTCTGGTGTCTGGTTTCCAGTTTCCTTGAAGTAAGGTTTTTCCAAAGTTATTACATTTTAAAGAGGAGAAAAAGAAAAACATCAAACTGCAGGCAACAAATTGTGTTCAGCCAATAAGGCAAGGTCAAGCTATACAGATAGAAAAAAATGTGGCTATCACTTTAATTGGAGTGACACAACAAACTGTCTCAAAATGTATGTCAGCGATTATGATGCACATTGTATGTAACAGTTAATCATGATAAGAGTGACCCACGTATTTTAAATGTGATTTAAACCAGTATACAGTTTTCTTCTCAGATTCATCACCCACAATGCACAACCACCTGTAAACAAAGAATAAAGAAAATTACAGCACAGGAACAGGCCCTTCGGCCCTCCAAGCCTGCACCAACCATGCTGCCTGACTTAACTAAAATCCCCTACGCTTCCGGGGACCATATCCCTCTTTTGCCATCTCATTCATGTACTTGTCAAGACGCCCCTTAAAAGTCACCAACATACCCAGTTCCACTACCTCACCCAGCAATGAGTTCCAGACACCCACCGCTCTCTGTGTAAAAAATCTGCCTTGTACATCTCTTTTAAAACTTTTCCCTTGCACCTTAAACCTATGCCCCCTAGTAATTGATTCTTCCACGCTGGGAAAAAGCTTCTGACTATCCACTCTGTCCATGCCTCTCATAATCTTGAAGACTTCTATCAGGTCTCCCTTCAACCTCCATCGCTCCAATGAGAACAAACCAAGTTTCTCCAATCTCTCCTCGTAGCTAATGTCCTCCATACCAGGCAACATCCTGGTAAATATTTTCTGTAGCCTTTCCAAAGCCTCCACATCCTTTTGGTAGTGTGGCGACCAAAATTGAACACTATATTCCAAGTGCGGCCTCACTAAGGTTCTATAAAGTGTCAACATGACTTGCCAATTTTTAAATTCAACACCCTGGCCGATGAAGGCAAGCATGCCGTATGCCTTCTTGACTACCTTCTCCACCTGCAATGCCACTTTCAGTGACCTGTGTACCTGTACACCCAGATCCCTGTGCCTATCAATAGCCCTAAGGGTTCTGCCATTTACTGTATATCTCCTATCTATATTAGACCTTCCAAAATGCATTACCTCACATTTGTCTGGATTAAATTCCATCTGCCATCTCTCCGCCCAAGTCTCCAACTGATCTATATCCTGCTGTATCCTCTGATGGTCCTCATCCCTATTTGCAAATCCACCAACCTTTATGGCGTTGCAAACTTATTAATCAATCCAGTTATATTTTCCTCCAAATCATGTATATATATTACAAACAACAAAGGTCCCAGAACTGATCCTTGAGGAACACCACTTGTCATAGCCCTCCATTCAGAAATGCACTCTGCCACTGCTACCCTCTGTCTTCTTTGACTGAGTCAGCTTTCTATCCACTTTGCCAGCTCACCTCTGCTCCCATGTGACTTCACCTTCTGCACCAGTCTGCCATGAGGAGCCTTGTCAAAGGCCTTACTAAAGTCCAGGTAGACAACATCCACTGCCCCACCGTCATTAATCATCTTCGTCACTTCCTCGAAAATCTCCATCAAGGTCATGAGACACGACCTCCCCTTCACAGAACCATGTTGCCTCTCACTAATACGTCTACTTATTTTCAAGTGGGAATAAATCTTGTCACAAAGAATCTTCTCCAATAATTTCCCTGCCACTGATGTAAGGCTCACTGGCCTGTAATTACCTGGATTATTCTTGCTACCTTTCTTAAACAAAGGAACAACATTGGCTATTCTCCAGTTCTCTGGGACCTCTTCTGCAGCCAGTGAGAATACAAAGATTTCTCTCAAGGCCCAGCAATTTCCTCCCTTGTCTCTCTCAGTATTCTGGGGTATATCCCATCAGGCCCTGGGGACTTGTCTATCTTAATGTTTCTCAAGAACCCCAATACCTCCTCCTTTTTGATCTCAACATGACTCAAACTATCTACACATCCTTTCCCAGATGTAAACATACAGCTAAGTTGACAGGTTAACAATATGAAATAAATATATAGAAACTGTGTAGTGATATATATTGTTCAAATAAGTAGACTTCACCTGGATAATAAAAGCAAAGCAGTAACTGTTGTGCATAAATTAGGACCATGTCAAGAGCCAACAGCCAGTATTGGGGAAAGTTTCAATAGAGTTAGTATTTTGAGCTGGGACTAACCAATTTGATTTAGCTTTAAATTACTGCAAAACCACTGTAAATGTAGAGAATAGGTTCTTTGGAATATGGTATATAAGAGCAACAGAGAGTCAGGGATTTGGAATTCCATCTTCCACTGTAAGTGGAAATCAGGTCATAAAATGCTGAACTTAGTTTATTTCTCTAGTCAAACAATTTTCTGCTGCCTTCCTGATCCCATACTCTTTTTATGTGGACATTTTCAGGTTGGGTTGGGTGCAAAACATATACCCAGCTATCCCAAGGTTGGGATCCTTATTGTGAGGACAATATTTTGCGTGCTGGGGCAGGTTTTGGAAGTCCTGAAATAAAATATCTCCTTGGAAAGTTTGTGATCACTCAGGGAAGCTTTCGGAAGAATTGGGAAAATTCTCAAAGTGTAAAACGTTTTGATGCTTTCAAATGTCACTTTATTACATATTGGGTTATAATGTAGATTCACCAGAATGTTGCCTGGGATGGAACATTTAAATTATAAATGCCATAAGAGAGGTTGGATAGGCTTGTGTTGTTTTCTTTGGAGCAGTGAAGACTGAGGGGTGATCTGACTGAGGTGTTCAAGGTTATGAGGGGCATGGACAAGATGGATAGGGAGCAGCTCTTCCCCTTAGTTGAAGGGTCAGTTATGACAGGTCACAAGTTAAAAGTGAGGGGTGGGAGGCTTAGGGAGGGATTTGAGGAAAATCTTTTTTACCCTTAGGGTGGTGAGAGTCTAGAATGCACTGCCTGGGATGAGGCGGGTTGCCTCATATCCTTTAAGAAGTGCCTGGATGAGTACTTGGCATAGGCTAAATGCTGGCAAGTGGGATTAGGTGGACAGGCCTTTCATGTATCAGTGCAGACTCAATGGGCCAAAGGACCTCTTTTGCACTGTAATATTCTGTGGCTCTGTGATTCTGTATGTTAAAGCAGTTCCTTATCTGTCTTGCAAAGGTAAGTTATCCATTACATAGATTTTTTTGCTGGAGAAAGTGCCATAATGCACCCAAAAATGTAGAAAAATATGTTGGTAAACCCTCCTTGTCACATTTGGCACTGGGATGTAAACATATAGATAATTCTGACTGCAAGAGAAACTTCCCCTGCTTTTAAAATGTATAAACAAAATCTAAGTACCCACTCTGTTCCTTTAATTTACAGGCAATCTACAGTGAAATAGAGAATACACATCTTGTTCTTTCTATTTCAGTCTTTGGAGGTGGACATTAATGTTTTGAAAGCTGTGCCATTATGAATGCCTGGCTGAGTTCAAAAGCTGTGGGTCATGCTGGGCTTACTGAAGGAGAACAGATCACTGAAATCACAAACATGCCATGGAGTTAAAATTGACAGGGGATTCCTGAATGGCAGGTTCTTCCCAACCTCTTGGTCAACCCATTTCCTGTGGGCCAGTCAGTGAAAATTCTGCCCATGTTATAGAATCCTATTGTGCAGAAGGAGATCGTTCAGCCCATTGAGCCTGCGCTAACAACAATTCCATCCAGGCCCTATCACCATAACCCCATGTATTTACCATGCTAATCGCCTTGACACCAAGGGTCAATTTATCATGGCCAATCCATTTAGCCTGCACACCTTTGAACTGTGGGAGGAAACCAGAGCACCTGGAGGAAATCCACACAAACACAGTTACCTGAGGTTGAAATTGAACCCTGGTCCCTGGCGCTATGAGGCAACAGTGCTAACTATTATGCCACCATACCTATCTGAGAGCAAAGGCCTCTCTGATTTCAATATTGTTTGAACTCCGAGAATTATGAGTACCTTAAAATATACTCAATGACAGTTTAAATTATTTGCACTGTATTCTATAATAAGTATAATCAAAAAAGGTTTCTAGAAAAATCTTCATGCAACATTTATGCCAGAGGTAGAAAGCAGCAAATGCAAATTATGAATGCTTCCTTACATGTACCTCAAATTAAAGTGTGAGGGCATGGTTTGTTTTATTTCCAGTCTCACACATAAATAACCTCTATCTGGGCAATGGTACCAGCCTTCTCTGAGTCCCATGGAAAAATAGCCAGAAACAGCAGTCCAGAGAGGAGCAGAGATAGAAGTGCGTGTGTAAATTTATAGCTCCAGAGCTGACTTGTTTTGTTGCACTGCTGCTATTGCTTTAGAGGGTGCAAGGAAACAGTGAGTAATCCTTTCGACGAAAAGATATCTATTTAAGACCAGGCAGAATTTCTATCATTTTGAGAACAGGGCTGCAGATGGTATTAAGGCCAGGATATCTGTTGGCAGCAGGACTAAGAGTGGTTTGAAATGAGTTTCATCTATCAATATTAGTGCACAGTGAAAAAGGTGAATCATCCTGTTGACCCACAGTAGGAGCATCCTGCTGCTCTTGTTTGAAAGAAGCACCTTGCATTTATATAACGCCATTAAAGTAGCAAAACCTCTCAAGGCACTTCACCCACAAAATTCTACAGTGAACCGCATAAAGAGTTAATCAGACTGATTATCAAAAGCTTGGTCAAAGAGACAGGATTCAAGAATTGACTTAAAGTAACAGAGAGGGCGAGAAGGGCAGAGAAGTTTAGGAACAGAATTCTGCTTTGGGATGAGGCAGCTGAAGCTTTGGCCACCAAAGGTGGAGCAAAGGAAATGCGTAGGCAGCCAGAAGTGATGAGTTCAAAGTCTTAAAGGGCTGTAGGAGCTGTGAAGATCAGGAAAATAGGGAGGTGTGACCAGGGAGGGATTTCAACATAACAATGAGAATTTTTAAATTGTAGAATTGCCAATAGAAGTAAAAGATAGAATTAGAGGGTATGCTGGGCACAGCTTGTAAAAAGTTGCCATGCTCCAGCGCCATCTTGGAATCCTCAACGATACGAATGAGGGTTTCAGCAGCCAATGCGCTGAGGCATGGAAGTAGACAGCCTTGGTGATTGAGAGGATACGGGGTCAGAAACTCAGCTCAGGGTCAAATAGGATGTTGCAAACAGTTTAGCTAAGCCACAGACAATGGGCAGAGAAGGAATGCAACTGGTGGCTAGCTAACAGAGTTTGTGGTGAGGACCAAATACAGTGGCATTGGTTCATTCAATGTTTGATCAGAGAAAATTTCTGGTTGACCACTATTGTGTATTAGACAAGCAGCATGACAAATCAGACATAACGGAGGGTTGAATATAGCTGGTGGTGAGGTAGAGTTAGGTGTCATTATCATAAAGATGGAATTTAAACACTTTATACAGGTAAATTAGAATTTCTTCCTCACAAATCTTCAACAGCATTCTAGATGCTTGGTGCATATATAAAGATTTTTAAAATTAAATCACAGGATGTGGATGTTGCTGATTAGGCCAGCATTTACTGCCGATCCCTAAGTGCCCTAAAGATGATGGTGGTGAGTTGCCTTCGTAAATAGCTACAGTTCATGTGATGAAGGTACATCCACAGTACTGTTAGGAAGGAATTTGACCCAGTGACACTGAAGGAACAGTGATATATTTCCACATGTTGGCATCATTCTGAGGTTTCAGGATGGAGAGGATCAGATGAAAAATGTCAGGAAGGTCTATTTCCACCTCAGACATTTAGTTAATACTCCTCTTTATGCCATCATCCATATATATTAGGACAGAAAGTTATGGAAGGACAAGTTCAAAAATATTGCCTGCAGAGAATTTTGGAGAGACCTTGAGTTGGACACAAAATGGTTGGAATGCCCATGAAACCTACTCAAAATGGCAGTTGAGTAACTTGCACTACTTTCAGGATAAGACTTCACTGATATTTTTTCAGTGAGTTACAAGCACCAATTGGCTGCCTTGCTGCTACCCATCAGTTTAATTGGCAGGAATATCACTCGGTTACTGTGCAATTGGTGAGTACATAATGGCTGTTTTGGCAATGTTGGGGGGGGGGGGGCGGCGGTGTGCAGATGGCAAGAGTGGCAAAACTTGCTTGACAGTGGACATGAAGATATTTGGGGGGTCACTGTTAATTCTTCTGGCTACAAAAACTCTTTTTTAAATCTCTAGCAAGCTACCTTTTGCTTAAGGCACCAGGAGTTCCTCTGAAGAGTCTGTGTGAAGTTTGCACATTCTCCCCATGTCTGCGTGGGTTTCCACCAGGTGCTCCGATTTCCTCCCACAGTCTAAAGATGTGCAGATTAGGTGGATTGACCATGATAAATTGCCCCTTAGTGTTCCAAGATGTGGAGGTTAGGTGCATTAACCATGTTAAATTTGTGGGGTTACGGGGATAGGGTGGGGCAAGGGCATGCGTAAGATACTCCATCAGAGAAGAGAGTCTGTGCAGACATGATGGGCTGAATGGCTTCTTCAGCACTGTAGGGATTCTATGATTCCATGATAAAGACTGTTGTCTAGGTCAGTGAACAGCCACAGAACAGGGCTGGCATGTGCTGTGTGTGTTATGCACAAAAATTGAGCTTGGGATCCTGTACAATGAACAGCAGGAGATAAATGCCCAATCACCAAGCCAGCTGTACGCAGGAACACCGTACAGGCTCCTGAGGCCTTACTTGTCTGAGGATGTTAATTCATCAATCAATGATATGACAGCAACATTTTTACACAGTATTCCCGAAGGTTTGGACATTTATTGATAAAAGACAATTGTTCAAATGGGCCCCTACCCTCACTGACACTCCAATCATGTCTTGAAACTGACTTTAGCTTTGGCTATCCAGTGTAAACAGGGCAGTAGCTACCTGGAAGTGGTGTCAAGCTGATTATCTCCCCATTGACACTAGCAGATACACTTGTAAATGGACAGCAAGAGTCTTGACTTATTGAAGTCAAGGTCCTGCACCACGTTTTGAGGAACAAATGAGTGGAGTGTGTTTTGCAAATGGTCCGAACATTTGAACCACATTACAAAACCAAGCCTACAGTTCTTAATCAGACTGAAGAAAAATGTCAAAAAATGTCCCCAAACTGTCCTCATCTTTTATTTCCATGCAACCAGGAGTTGAAATGTATTAAAAGTTTATAATTTAGATTAAATCTAGTTACAAAAAAATTGATATTCCTTTTTTTTTAGCTAAGTCAAATGTGGGAATGTTAACGTAGGAGAATTTGCTTAGCTTTGTGTAAATATGCATAGGTGTTCTTCTTATCTTATCTACTCATACCCACATTCTAATGATATATCAGTCTGAGTGTGAGAAATTATAGACATTCCCTTAACACTCAAGCACTACAGTTCTGTTGTAATTAAGCAATCAAGTAGATTAGAAGTGAAGGAGCCAGTCTGCAAAATGATTTTTCTAAGATAACAGTGAGATGGTCGTACAATATTATTACACCACAGTACATACAAATTTACAGCACAGAAGCAGGTTATTTGGCCCACTGGGTCTGTGTTTATGCTACACATACTTCTTCCCTCCCTAACTTCACTTCACCTAATCAACATAACTTTGTAATTCTTTCTCCTGTCTATGTTCCTCTTAAATGCACCTATACCATTAGCCTCAACCACCATATATAATTTTCAACCAAAATAAATCTTATTATTTTCCATTATCATTTGAACAACAATGTAACATAAATAAGGATTGCACTCTGACCAATATTACTTCAGATCAAATCTGCTCATTAAAAAAGTTTAATATATTGTGTTCTTAATGCATCAAATCCCCACGTCATTTCTAGTGCAATTTAACATTCCATAATTTGAAACTCTAGGGCACTTGCAGAGTCCGTTTTTCAAATAATCATTCTGATTAACATTTCTCTACATCTTTTTCTCATCAACGCACATAACATTAAAGCATATCTTCGTTAAACTCCATATTGTTTTAGATTTGTTGTAACAGAAAATATATGGCATTCAGCAGAGTAGTAATCATGTCAGTTTATAGTGATGCTTGTACCATGTATAGTCTAGTCCGAACCTGCCAAGATGATCTCAGTCTCAATTTCACAATAATGCCTCTGTTTTTTTTATTTAAGTTCATCTGGATGTGATGACGAGTAGTATTTTATATTATTGCTGTGCACAAAGAACAACTTTTCCAATGTATTCATTTCTTTCAACTATATCAAGCACTTAAAACTTACAATAAATGTTCCCTACATATGACAGAAAATGCCCAAACCCTAGGGATGGCATCATTTAAAAGTTTGGGGCAGACACAAATTCACGTAATGGAAAATTGGAGGTGCCTGCTCTGCTGAAGGGGTCTACCCAAGACCCGACTTGGGCTGAATAAAATTGCCTTGAGGGAATAGAGTGGCAATCGTGTACAAGCAATCAATACTTCAATCAATTACAATTGATGTTTTTCTTCTTGAGGCCATCCTAAAACACTCAAGACCTTATGCCTGCCGTTAGCAGATGTGTTCCTGCTACGCAACTTGGTCATGAGCTGAGTGGAAATCCTAAGGAAGCTCTGGAGTGGTCTCAGATATGAGCCAAAAGTCAACCTTCAAAGCTACAGGGAAGGGCTTAAGTAGCACTGTGCCCTTCACTGAGTGCAACTTGGGTGAACTTTAAGTTAAGCAGAATTCTGGTATATCCTGTACAAATTTAATGTTGACATTAGAGTTGTGCTGGAGTCCAGCATCTGCAAACAACTGGCCATATAAATTTTGAAATCCAAATGAAATATTTTAAGAAATTTGTGAAGCACCCAGTTTCGTGCATGACTGCAGTAGTACCTTTTCTAATTTGTCATATGAAATAGTATTGTACAAAAATGCATCAAAAGAATGAGCTTGAGTTGCATTCCATCTACCAACCATTATTGTTCAGACCTGTTCCTTCCATCAGTTTATTTTAAATAAATAAGCTAAGTTACATTATTACTCCAAAGTTAACATTAAATTGAAAATAACATATTGCACACCTGCTTAATGAATAGTCATTTCTAACAAAGAGCAGCAGGCTGTATGCCCTGTAGGGTATAAAGCTTAGCAAAGCTGAAACTGAGCAAATGTTCTGGTCTATGGCAAAGACTGATTGGGATCTGCATTCCTGTCTGACCTCAGGAGTCCTGGAGTCAAGTCTCCTCACATTCAGGCAGAGCAAGGGAGACTGAGAGATGCCAGCCAAAGAGATAATGTTTCAGCACTTCGTGTGTGAGCAGATTAAGAATATAATGTGTTCTCTTGTTTAACACTTGGGGTCTGATGGCATGCAGTTAGTCATTAATAACAACTTCCTCAACGTCTGTCAGTTTGATGGAGCAGGCAGCTGTCGCTTTTGTAAAATATTATTAGCTTTAAGCAGAACATTTCTGCACGGTGATAAGTCATCTAGCATAAATGTATTGCCATGTTATGAGGTCAATCCCTTTTACCAGATGCTAACGATGGGAAGCTATGTGCTGATTTATTTATGTAGATAACATGATATAAACAATGGATCCATTTTGTAAAAATAAATTACACATATAACTTGTCCAGGATTCAGGAAAAATACAAATGAAGATTCTGCAAATGTTGGATTAATATTAGGCCTGTAAGTGCGTAGTCTGTTAGTGCACTACCCAAGAGGCCTGGGTGCAGATATTTCCCAGCTAAGGTTCTCAACTTTTACAGTTTGGAGATCCTCTCGCCCAGGTTATAAAATGTCTACAGACAAACCCTGTTGATACCATTCACTTACAATGAAAGTGCTCCTATTAGCCACACCTAGATGACACAAGAAGAAACAAAGAGAGCCCTGAGCAACTTTACGCACCTGACCTCATCACCATTAACCTTTAGCGATGAAGTCCGTCTCCCTCTTTCAAAGGAACCTTGGTGAGTTCCTGCGGTAAATCTTGTAGATGATACACATTGCTGCTACTGTGCATAAGTGATGGAGGGAGTGAATACTTAGTGATGGATAGGGTGCCAATCAAACAGGCTGTCTTATTGCTGAAGTGTTGAGCTTATTGAAAAGAAAAGCCAAGCAGCATGCCTTAATAACAATTGTACGGTGACTCTGACATCCATCATTATGAAGTGCTTTGAAAGGTTAGTCATGGCACAAATCAATTGCAGGCTCCTGGACTGCCTGGAGCCACTACAGTTCACCTATCGCTGTAACAGGTCTACAGCAGATGCCGTCTCCCTGGCCCCACACTCAATTCTGGAACACCAAGATAACAAGGACACCTATGTCAGACTCCTATTTATTGACCATAGCTCAGCCTTCAACACCATTATTTCTATGAACTCATCTCCAAACTCCATTGCCTGGGCCTCGGCTCCTCCGTCTGCAACTGGATTCTGAACTTCCTAACACACAGATCACAATCAGTAAGGATTGGCAACAACACCTCCTCCATGATCATCCTCAACTCCGGTGCCCCACAAGGCTGTGTTCTCAGCTCTGTACTATACTCCACATACACCCATGACTGTATGGCCAAATTCCCCTCCAACTCGCTTTTCAAAGGGTCAGATCTCAAGCAATGACGAGACAGAGTACAGGAAAGAGACAGAGAAAATGGTAAACTGGTGGGTGAATAATAATTTCTCCCTCAATGTCAACAAAACAAAGGAGATTATCAAGGACTTTGGGAAGTGTAAAGGAGAAATGCCCCTTTCTACATCAATGGCGATGAAGTAGAGAGTGTTGAGAGCTTCAAGTTTTTAGGTATCCAGATCACCAAACTGTCCTGGTACCCCCATGCTGATATTATAGTTAAGAAAGACTACTTTCTTAGAAGACTAAGAAAATTTGCCATGTCAGCTACGACTCTCACCAACTTTTACAGATGCACCATAGAAAGTATTCTTTCTGATTGTATCACAGCTTAGTCTGACTGCTGCTCTGCCCAAGACCGCAAGAAACTACAAAAGGTCATGAATGTAGCCCAATCTATCACGCAAACCAGCCTCCTATCCATTGCCTCTATCTACACTTCCTGCTGCCTCGGCAAAGGAGCTAGCATAGTTAAGGACCCCATGCACCCAGACATTGTCTCTTTCATCTACATCCGTTGGGAAAAAGATACAAAATTCTGAGATCACATACCAACCGACACAAGATCAGCTTCTTCCCTGCTGCCATCAGAAGTTTGAATGAACTTACCTTGCATTAAGTTGATCTTTCTCTACACCCTAGCTATAACTGTAACACTACATTCTGCACTCTCTTGTCTCCTTTTCTCTATGAATGGTATACTTTGTATAGTGCACAAGAAACAATACTTCTCACTGTATACTAATACTTGTGACAATAATAAATCAAATCAAATCAAAATTGAGTGTTATTGGAGCTGCATTCATCCAGGTAAGTGATAAGTATTCCATCACACTCCTGACTTGTACCTTGAAAGTGGCGAACCAGATTTGGGGAGTTAAGAAGTGAGTTTATTGTCGCAGAATTCCAGTCTCTGACTTGTTTCTGTAGCTGCAATATTTATATGCCTAGTCCAGTTCAGTTTCTGGTTAACGGTAACCCCATCTCCCAGGATGTTAATAGTGGGTGATACGGCAATGGTGATGCTATTGAATGTCAGATGGCGATGTTTTGATTCTCTTCTTAGAGATAGTCATTACCTAGTGCTTGCATGGCACAAATATTATTTGTCCAAGTATCAGCCCAAGCCTGATTGTTGTCAAGGTGGTCACAGATGGCTTCAGTATTTGAAGAGCCATGAATGGTACTGCTCACTGTACAGTCATTAGTAATCATCCCCACTTCTGATCTTATGATGGAAGTTAGGTAATTTATTAAACAGCTGAAAGTGCCTCAGACACAACCCTGAAGAGCTCCTGTAGCTGAAGAGATCCTGGAGCTTAGACATTTGATCTCCAACAACTACAATCGTACGCCTTTGCCTTATGCATGACTCTAATTAGTGGAGAGATTCCTCTCAAATTTGGTTGATTTCCAGTTTCCTGGACCTCCTTGATGCCAAACTTGGTCAAGGCCAGTCACTCTCCTCTCAGTTCTTCTACCCATATTTGGACCAAAGCTGGAACGAGGTCAGGAGCTGAGTGCCCCTGATAGAACACAAATTGAGTGTTAGTCAGCAGGTCATTGCTGTGTGAGCACTGCTTGATAGCACTATCAATGACTGCTTACATCACTTTGCTGATGATAGGGCAGTAATTGCCAAGTTAAATTTGTCCTGGCTTTTGTGGACATGGTATACCCTTCATCGTCCGGTACTTCCCTGGAGCGGAGAAGCTACAACATCTTCCTCGGAGCCTTTAACATATCACTGATGAAGACAAACATCTCATCAAAGCCATCCCCACACCCCCACTTCTTGCCTTCAAATAACCGCACAACCTCAAACCGACCATTGTCCGCAGCAAACTACCCAGCCTTCAGGAGAACAGTGACCACGACACAGCAACCTCTGCAAGACATGCTGGATCAATGACACGGATGCCATCATCTCACGTGAGAATACCATCCACCAGGTATACGGTACATACACTTGCAACTCAGTCAACGTTGTCTACCTGATACACTGCAGGAAAGGATGTCCTGAGGCATGGTACATTGGGGAGACCATGCAGACACTACGACAACGGATGAATGAACACCGCTCGACAATCACCAGGCAAGAATGTTCTCCTCTTGTTGGGGAACACCTCAGCGGTCATGGGCATTCGGCCTCTGATCTTCGGGTAAGCGTTCTCCAAGGTGGCCTTCACAACACACAACAGGGCAGAGTCGCTGAACAGAGACTGACAGCCAAGTTCCACATACTTGAGGACAGCCTCAACTGGGGTCTTGGGTTCATGTCATACTATCTGTAACCCCCATGACTTGCCTGGGTTTGCAAAATCTCACTAACTAAGTGACACTAAATTGTCAAACCTTCCTGAGAGAGTTCACGATGTGGATGATGTGGATAATGATGCATGGTATTGCAGTGGAAGTATTTCTCTGAAGGCAGTTGAGTGAATCAATATAGGGAAACGTTATTCTTCAGGTGGCTATGCCGTTCCCAATGAACCTATTTTCACAACTGGAGACAATACACATGTCTTTAACCTGTACTTAACCCTCTCTCCACTCACATTGTCTGTATCTTTAAGACTTGATTACCTGTCAAGACTCACATTCCAATCATAATTCTGAAAAGTGAGTTTGTGTCTTTGTATGCTCTGTTTGTGAATAGAACTCTCACCCACCTGATGAAAGGGGCAGCGCTCTGAAAGCTAGTAGTTTTTGCTACCAGATAAACCTGTTGGATTTTAACCTGGTGTTGTTAGACTTGTTACTGCTTCACAGCACCAGGGACCCAGGTTCGATTTCCAGCTTGCTGAGATTTTACAGCATTTTCTGATTTTGTTGTCAAAGATAAGACTGCTCAAATAGCAGCACAATCTATTTCTTAGGCCCTGAGCTGTAGTAGAAAAGTTATTGAAAAGATACAAAGAACAAAGAACAAAGAACAACCCAGCATGGGAAACAGGCCCTTCGGCCCAACGAGCCCACGCCACCATCTTAACAAAGCATTTTCCTACACCTACCTTGCCCCGTGTGTATGCGTATGGTACCCCCATTGGAAACCAGATTCAGGGGAGAATAATTTAGGGACAATTTGTTACACCAATCAGCCTAAGAGCACATCTTTGGGGTGTGGGAGGAAACCGGAGCACCCGGAGAAAACCCACGCAACCACAGGGAGAATGCGCAAACTCCCACAGACACAGGCCCAAATCCATGTATCTGCACAGCTAGCAGTGATAGTCACTGAGCTGTTGTGGTGCCCATCTGCTGGTCCAGTTTTAAGCATACACAAATGACGCAAAGTACTAGGCCACTCTCGAAACATCCAAGAGCAGCCCACGCATGACCCACCGTGTGCATGCCCCTCGTTTGACAACAAGGTGGACCGACACACCTGTGGATTAAAAGAGAAAAAACATCAACATGCAGCATTAGATTTCCAGTAACGTCCCGAGGCTCTGACCCTTTTTAAAACCACCTCCTATAACCCTCCATCCCTGTTTCACTCATGTGCCTAAGTAAACCTTAAACAAGTCCAGCGTGCCTGCCTCCACCACTTTATTTGGTAGTGCATTCCATACCCCCACGACCCTCTGTGTGAAAAACCTCCCTCTAGTATCCAAATTATACTTCTCCCCCCTCACCCTTAGCTCATCACCCCTCGTGATATTTGTCTCCAATCTAGGAAAAAGCCTGCCACTGTTTACTCTATCTATACCCTTCATTATTTTATACACCTCTATCAGATCCCCCCTTAATCTCCATCTTTAAAAGGAAAAGAGCCCCAGTTTACCCAATCTTTCCTCATAACCCAGTCCTTCCATACCAGGCAGCATCCTGGTAAACCTCCTCTGCACTCTCTCCAGGGTCTCCACGTCCTTCCGCTAGTAAGGTGACCAGAACTGGACGCAGTACTCCAAATGCGGTCTAACCAATGTTCTGTACAACTGTAGCATTAGACGCCAGCTCTTATACTCTATACCCCTTCCTATAAAAGCTAGCATTCCGTAAGCTTTCTTCGCAACCTTCTCCACCTGGGTTGCCACTTTCAGAGACTTGTGCACTTGCACTCCCAGGTCCCTCTGCATTTCTATACTCTTAATTGGTCTACCTTTCATCATGTAACTCCTCCCTGCATTATTCCTTCCAAAATGCATCACCTCACATTTATCAGGATTAAATTCCATCTGCCATCTATCTGCCCAGTATACCAGCCTATCTATATCCTGCTGTGTCACCTGACAATCCTCCTCGCTATCTGCCAACCCTGCCATCTTGGTGCCATCTGCAAACTTGCTGATCACACCACGTACGCCCTCTTCCAAGTCATTTATATATATTACGAAGAGAAGAGGTCCCAGTACTGAGCCCTGTGGGACACCACTGGTGACAGACCTCCAGCTAGAAAAGGACCCTTCCACTACTACTCTCTGCCTCCTATTGCCCAGCCAGTTTTCAATCTATCTGGATACCTGGCCCTGTATCCCATGTGCCTTAACCTTTTCTACCAGCCTACCGTGAGGGACTTTGTCAAACGCCTTACTGAAATCCATATAGATGACATCAACGGCTCGCCCATCGTCAACCGTTTTTGTCACCTCCTCAAAAAATTCTACCAGATTCGTAAGGCAAGACCTCCCCTGAACAAAGCCATGTTGCGTATCCCTAATCAGATTGCAACACTCCAAATGCTTATACATCCTATCCCTAAGAATTTTTTCCAACAACTTTCCTACCACCGATGTCAAACTCACTGGTCTATAATTACCAGGGTTATCCCTACTACCCCTTTTAAACAGCGGTACCACATTAGCTACCCTCCAGTCCTCTGGGACCTCACCTGTGTCCAAAGAAGAGACAAAGATTTGCGTCAGAGGCCCAGCAATTTCATCTTTCACCTCCCTAAGCAGCCTGGGATAAGAACATAACATAAGAACATAAGAAATAGGAACAGGAGTAGGCCATCTGGCCCTTCGAGCCTGCCCCGCCATTCAATAAGATCATGGCTGATCTGTCGTGGCTCAGTTCCACCTTCCCGCCCTCTCCCCATAACCCTTAATCCCCTCTCTTATCAAAAACCCATCAACCCGCTTCTTAAAAATATTTAGCGAGGCAGCCTCCACCACCTCAACGGGCAGAGAATTCCAGAGATTCACCACCCTTTGAGTGAAGAAGTTCTTCCTAACTCCATTCTAAACCGCCCCCCCTTTATCTTGAGGCTGTGCCCCCTAGTCCTACTGTCCTTTCTAATGCCATCAGGCCCCGGAGCTTTATCAGTTTTTATGCTACCTAAAAACCCTAACACTTCCTCCCTCGTCATGGATATTTCCTTCAACTGGTCTATAGCTCCCTCCAAGACATTACAAGACACCAAACCCCTCTCCTTCGTGAATACCAACGCAAAGTATTCATTCAGGATCTCCCCCATTCCCTCAGACTCAATGCATAGTTCCCCTCCTTTGTCCCTAAGAGGACCTATTTTCCCTCTAATCACCCTCTTGTTCCTAATATAAGAGTAAAATGCCTTTGGATTATCCTTAATCCTATCAGCCAAAGCCATTTCATGCCCCCTTTTCACCCTTCCACCTCCCCTTTTGAGCTCCCTCCTGCTCTCTCTATATTCCTCCAGTGCTCTCTCTGTTCCCAGTTGCTTAGACCTAACATATGCCTTTCTCTTCTTCCTAACCAAGTCCTCAATATCCCCTGTAATCCACGGCTCTCTAATCCTGCCTTTCCCATCCTTCCTCTTTACCGGCACATGTCTTTCCTGCAACATTTTCAGTTTGCCCTTGAAAGCCTCCCACTTACCAACCGTGGACTTGCCAGCTAACAACCCCTCCCAATCAGTATCATTCAGCTCCTTCCTAATCTGGCTATAGCTCGCCTTTCCCCAGTTCAGCACCCTCCCCTTCGGACGGCACTCATCCCTTTCCATTTTTATCCTAAAGTAGACAGACTTGTGGTCACTGTTAGCCACATGTTCGCCTACCTCAACCTCAACCACCTGCCCCAGCTCATTACCCAACACTAAATCCAGTATAGCCCCCTCCCTAATCGGGCTAGTTACGTACTGCTCCAAGGACCCTTCCAACACACATTTCACAAACTCCTCCCCCTCCGTACCCCCAGCTCTAGGCACTTTCCAATCCACTCCAGGAAGATTAAAGTCACCCACTACAGCCACCCTATTCTTTCCGCACCTATCTAAAATGTCTTTACAAATGCCTTCTTCCACTGCCCTTGGGCTGTTGGGTGGCCTATAGTATACTCCTAGCATTGTAATCTCTCCCTTTTTATTTCTCAACTCCACCCACAGTGACTCAATCCCTAACTCCTCCATATTATCCTCCCTCTGCACTGCTGTGATGTTCTCCTTTACTAACAGCACCACCCCACCACCTCTCTTCAACCCTCCTCTGTCACACCTAAAACACTTATACCCAGGAACATTCAGCTGCCAGTCCTGCCCTTCCTTTAACCACGTCTCCGTTACTGCCACCACATCTAACTTCCTCACGGACATCAAGGCCCTAAGCTCATCCGTTTTACCTGTTACACTCCTCGCAATCCAACCCTCCAAGCCCAATCGGATCCTCCTTTCCCCTGATAATTTTCCTTTCAACCAAACCTACCCTGTCACCCAACTCGCTCTCAATCCCAGTGCCTAATAAGCTATCAGTCTTATCCCCACCCACGCCCCTCCATTAGTTTAAACCCTGCCGAAACACTCCAGCTAACCTCCCAGCTAAGGTATTTGTCCCCCTCCCATTCAAATGGTCTCCATCCCTCCTGTACAGTTGCCCTTCTCTCTCAAATACTTCCCAGTGATCGACAAAAGTAAAGCCCTCTACCTTGCACCAATCCCTCAGCCATGCATTCAGCTGCATGATCTCGTTATTCCTCGCCCTGCTGGTACTAGGCAGCAGTCCAGAGAATGCCACCCTGGAGGACCTGCTCTTCAGCTTGGCCCCCAACTCCCTAAATTGCCTACGTACATCCCCCCTGCTCTGTCTTCCTATGTCCTTCTCTCCTAAGTGTATAATTACTTCGTAAAAAGTCTGACAACACCAGGTTTTAGTCCAACCTATTTATTTGATAATATACTCACAAGCTTGTGAGTATATTATCAAATAAATAGGTTGGACTAAAACCTGGTGTTGTCAGACTTTTTACTGTGTTTACGCCAGTCCAACGCCGGCATACCCACATTATAATTACTTCAGCATGGGTCCCTTCACCCTTCAAAATTCCCTCTATCCTCTCTGATATGTCCTGTACCCCTGCTCCAGGGAGGCAGACTACCATCCTGGAGTCACGCTTTTGCCCACAGAACCGCCTATCAATTCCTTTGACCCTCCCATCCCCCACCACTATCTCATTGCCAGCCCCCTTCCTTCCCTCTGAGGCATTCTGGTCCTCCTGACATTCCTTTTGTACCCCTGTTGATGCCTTTTGGGGGGCCACTGGGATAGTCTTTGGACCAGGACTATTCTTCTTCTTCTTCCCCTTCCTAACGGTTACCCACCCGTCCTGTCCCCCAGGCCCTGGGACCTCCACTTGTCCATGGTTCATAGCCATTATCTCCTCGTTCTCCCTGACCAGAAATGCATCCTCTAAATGTAGCTCTAATTGCCTGACCTGGGCCCTCAAGCGCTGCAGCTCTAAACACTTGACGCAGATGTGGGCCTTCGGGAGACGTGATACCTCCAGGAACTCCCACATGTGGCACCTAACACAGCTAAAGCATCTCCCCATAGACCCTGCCATGTTCCTGACCACAGTAAAAAGTCTGACAACACCAGGTTTTAGTCCAACCTATTTATTTGATAATATACTCACAAGCTTTCGGGGTTAGCCCCTTCGTCAGGTGAATGGAGAGTTCTGGCCTCGGAGCGGAGAAGCTACGACATCTTCTCCGGAGTCTTCAACATATCATTGATGAAGATGAACATCTCGCCAAGGCCATCCCCACACCCCCACTTCTTGCTTTCAGACAACCACACAACCTCAAACAGACCATTGTTCGCAGCAAACTACCCAGTCTTCAGGAGAACAGTGACCACAATACCACACAACCCTGTCACAGCAACCTCAGCAAGACATGCCGGAGCATCGACACGGATACCATCATCACACGTGAGAATACCATCCACCAGGTACATGGTAAATACTCTTGCAACTCGGCCAACATTGTCTACCTGCTACGTTGCAAGAAAGGATGTCCCGAAGCATGGTACATTGGGGAGACCATGCAGACGCTACGACAACGGATGAATGAACATCGCTCGACAATCACCAGGCAAGACTGTTCCCTTCCTGTTGGCGAACACTTCAGTGGTCACGGGCATTCAGCCTCTGACCTTCGGGTAAGCATTCTCCAAGGCGGCCTTCACGACACACGACAGCGCAGAGTCGCTGAACAGAGACTAATAGCCAAGTTCCGCACACATGAGGATGGTCTCAACAGGGATCTTGGGTTCATGTTGCACTATCTGTAACCCCCGTGACTTGCCTGGGTTTGTAAAACCTCACTTACTGTACTGTCTGGAGACAATACACATCTCTTTAACCTGTGATCAGTGCTCCTTCCACACACATTGTCGGCCACTTCAGGTCTTGAACAGCAGGTTAGGTGTAAGGATTCGCATTCTAATCAGTAATCTCTAAACTGTCTGTGCTTTATATGCTCTGTCTGAGGCCAGAACTCTCCATTCACCTGACGAAGGGGCTAACCCCGAAAGCTTGTGAGTATATTATCAAATAAATAGGTTGGACTAAAACCTGGTGCTGTCAGACTTTTTACTGTGTTTACACCAGTCCAACGCCGGCATACCCACATCATGTTCCTGACCACCCTTGGAATTATATATACCGAAATGGAACACAGGAAAGATGGAACTAGTACCTTGTCTAAGGCTGCTCTCGCCCAAGCCCAGCGAGCCAAAGCCCTTATAGCTCTCACTCTGCTCCCACACACTCCACTGCCCACTGTCTATCACTGCCTTCTTTTTATACCCCCCCGCTCTCCCTTCCCGACTAGCCCCTCGCCTAACTTCCGCTATGGAAAGAAAAAGTAATCAAAAAAACCCCGCGAACTGGAAATGCAGTCAAAAGCTTCCAAAGGAAAATCAAACACTCACCACAGCCACCAGGTACACTGCTCCGGAGAACAATGAGGTGGATCCACAGGTGAGTACCTGATTTGTACCCCCCGCTCTCCCTTCCCGACTAGCCCCTCACCTAACTTCCACTACGGAAAGAAAAATTAATCAAAAAAACCCCGCAAACCAGAAATGCAGTCAAAAGCTTCCAAAGGAAAATCAAACACTCACCACAGCCACCAGGTACACTGCTCCGGAGAACAATGAGATGTTCCAGCCATGATCAAATGGGCAAAAGGGATGAGATCTACAACAAGATTCACAATGGAGAAGAGGCTTCGATGGAGAATGGCCTGTTAAACAATATGAAAGGCTGCCATCGGGTCAACAATGATAAGAAAGGATGGTCACAGGCACCAAGAATGTTATTTCAGAGCTGCAGCAGGGAAAAACATTCTAATTTGAGACTGGCAACAGGTTAATGAATCTTTGCTGCACATTTTTTCTAAAGGAAATTAATCTGTTCCAGAAGATACAAAACCTCAACTGAAAAATGACACTAAATTGTCAGACCTTCCTGAGAGAGTTCACAATGTGGATGATGCGGATAATGATGCATGATATTGCAGTGGAAGTATTTCTCTGAAGGCAGTTTAGTGAATCAATATAGGGAAACGTTATTCTTCAGGTGGCTATGCCTTCTCTGATTATTGCTTTCTATTTTTCTTTCCATGTTTGATCAGCTATCCCACTGAACTTATTTTCACAACCAAATCCATTTCCTCACCACTTGTTTCCAGCTCTGACTTATTCCCCATTGATCCAACTAAAATTCTACCCTTCATGTTTCAGATCCACCCACAACTGCAAATATCTCCAAGATACTCATTAGTTCTCATACCACTTCTCTCACTGCTTCCTGTGATCTACACTCAATACACTGAGTTACCACATGCAGGCTGTCTCTTTGGCAACACTGCCTCATTCTACCTCAAAGCTCTCGTGGTCTGCAGTTTCATTCTAACCTTTGTCTCATGTTTAAATAAAACATCTTTTTTGCCCCATCCGGTGTAAAGGATTCCAAGCTTCAACAACTCATGGATACCAAATCCCTTCAGGATAATCATTCACCTTCTCTTTCCTCAGGCCCTAACTTGCTCCTAATCTCACCCTTTGCCATATTTTCATCATACTCTGTGGCGCTACATAATCAATCAAAGGCAAAGACTCACTTTGTGTTATTACTTGTGTGAAAGGTGAATGCTGCCATTGAGTAACTGCAATTGTAACTAGTCCATTCCAAGTTGCAATGTATATCATTTTGATATACTAAAATTCAGTGGTGAAAAAATGTAAAAAAAAAGAACATCTTTGGATGTCACTTCAAGGAAATAATTTTTGAAGATTGGCTATCATTGTCGAGCCAAACTAGTCCTTTCAGATTCTCCTGTATCATAACAAATTCATTTTATTTATTTGAATGTGTGGGTCATTGGTTCTGATCACTCCATCTGGCCCGAAGTAGCAGACAGCTTTCTTTTATTTGTCCTTGGGATGTGAGCATTGCTGCCAAGTGTGGTAGTTATTGCCTATCCCTAATTGCTCTTAAGGAGGTGGTGGTCTATCATTTTCTTGAAACTCATTGCAGTCCATCTGGCAGAGGTGCAGGCACGCCTACTTTGCTGTTAGGAAGACAGTTCCAGAGTTGTGACCTAGCAACAATGAAGGAATGATGATAAGTTCCAAGTCAGGATGATGTGTTGTTCAGAAATAAGCTATCAGATGAGCAGAAAAACAACTGTTGAGTTTTACTATTTGTAATGCTACTCAAGATCACAACATAACAAGATGACAGATGTGGTTGAAATACTTGGGAGGTTTGCTGTAAGTACCAATAAATAAACTTCTCTAATAAGACCTAATAAGCCTGCATGAAATGCGAGAAGGTCAGTCATCTCACCGAATACTCCTGTCAACACACCATGTACAATTTGTGCTGTCATAGGCTCTAATATATTTAATCTCCCAAGGTAAGTGAACAGCTGAAGGTAAAACCTCCAAAGGAGAATAAAACATGATTTTCTTTCCCTCTGAAACTTGAAAGCAATCAAGCAAGAACTCTAGAATATCAATCTGACACTATAGTTTTCCATTATTCATGATGAGAATTTCCTGTAATCCATGCATTTTTCCAATGACTTCCTTGCATTTCTTTGATGCTGTTCCCATATATACACACAAACAAGAATGCAGCAATGAAGCATATAAACATTCAAACTGAATATTTATAATATATTGCTGCTTTGAGGTTGTTTACACAATAAGACTGGTTTTGTCCTCATTAAGCTGTGACTGTTTGGGACAGAAATCTGTAACCAAAGAAACACAAAGGGAACAGTGGCATGAGCAAAGGAAGAGAGAAATAAAGAATGTAGCAAGATAAGTCCATCATCTGAATGATACACAGTATCTCAAATATTGTTCAAACAGGAGATCCTGATTACTTAATGAGAACTAAAAGCAAAATACTGTGCACACTGCATCAAATAATATCAGAAAGTACTGGGAAAAGTCAGCAGGTCTGGCAGCATCTGCGGAGAAAGGTTACTGTTTTGAGTCCAATATGACTCTTCTTCAGAACTGAAGGGAGGTAGAAATAGGAACATAGGAACAGGGGAACAGGATTTACCTTTCCTGTTCAGCTCTTCAAGCCTGCTCCTCAATTCAATTAGATCACGGCTGATCATTTACATGAACTTTACTTTCTGGCACTAACTCAAAATCCCTTGATGGCGTTGGTCTTCAGATTTCTGTCTTGAACATACTCACTGATTGATTTTCCACAGTCCTCTGGGGAAGAGAATTCCAAAGATTCACCACCCTCTGAAGAAATTTCCCCCTTATCTCAGTGTTAAATGGCCTCCCCCTTATTCTGAGGCCGTGTTCCCTGGTTCTAGATTCAGTAAAAAGTCTGACAACACCAGGTTTTAGTCCAACCAATTTATTTGATAATAGACTCACAAGCTTTCGGGGTTAGCCCCTTTGTCAGGTGAATGGAGAGTTCTGGCCTCAGACAGAGCATCTCCATTCACCTGACGAAGGGGCTAACCCCAAAAGCTTGTGAGTCTATTATCAAATAAATCGGTTGGACTAAAACCTGGTGTTGTCAGACTTTTTACTGTGTTTACGCCAGTCCAACGCCGGCATACCCACATCTAGATTCAGCCAGCAGCCAGGGAAAACAGCTTATCTACGTCTACATTTTTTAAGAGACTTCTGGATGAGTACATGGAATTTAATAGGATTGAGGGTTATAGGTAAGTCTAGTAGGTAGCGATGTGATCGGTGCAACTTGGGGGCCGAAGGGCCTGTTTGTGCTGTAGTTTTTCTATGTTCAATGTTCTATCCATGCCGTCACACGCTGTAGGAATTTTGTAAGTTTCAATGAGGTCACCCCTTCATTCCCTGTTCTCCACCATAAATTCATCTGTAATGGCCCAATTTGTTTGAGCTAATCTTTTCATTTGCATGCTTTTACAGTCTATCTTTATGTTGCTTGCGAGTTGGCACTCATATTCTCTTTTCCACTTCTTAATCAGTTTCTTGGTCCTCTTTTGCTGGGTTCTAAATTACTGTAAAAAGTCTGACAACACCAGGTTTAAGTCCAACCGATTTATTTATTATCAGTTGGACTTAAACCTGGTGTTGTCAGGCTTTTTACTGTGTTTACCCCAGTCCAACACCGGCATATCCACATCATGACTTCTAAATTACTCCCAGTACTTTAATCACTTCCTTTGAGCTAATCCAGTCTTTAACTTATTTCATTAACCCCAGTCGATTTACCTTTCCTTTTGGCTGTTTGTACCTTCAAAGAATGTATATTGGTTGTAAATCTCCTGCACACCTGAGGCATCTGGTGCCATGAACCGGCTTTGACTGCATTCCTCCAAGGAATCAACGCCATCACCAGTATCTAAAACAGAAAACAATCTAACGAGTGAGACCTCAGGGGACTCCTGCACTACCTTCCTTGTTTTCTTGTTCTGCCTGGCAATCATTCCGTTTCTGTCTTCATGCTCTTAACCTGCAGTGTGACCATCTCTATGAACTTGCTATCCACGTAGCTCTGAGCATAGTACATCTCTTTAACCTATGCTTAATGCTACCTCCACTCACATTGTCTGTATCTTTAAGATTTGATTAGCTGTAGAGACTCGCATTCTAATCAGTATTCTGTAAACTGTATGTGCCTTTGTATGGTCTGTTTGAGACCAAAACTCTCCACTCATCTGATGAAGGGGCAGACCCCAAAAGCTTGTGAGTTTACTATCAAGTAAACTTTTTGGACTTTAACCTGGTGCTGTGAGACTTCTTACTATGGTGAATGCACCATTATGACTCCAGTCATTGCTCAAGCTTCTAAATCCAGAGCTCAAGTTTCTGCAGTTGGTTACACGTCCTGCACATTTGGTCATCTCGGTCACCGTTAGTATCTACAACAATCCACATTCTACATGACATGCAATCCATGTGACTGGGCTGCCCTGCCATGCCTTAACTTTACTTCACTTACATTACTTCATTTTATTTTAGTTTACTTATATTAACTTTATTTTACTCGGCCTTAATGTATCTTACAATTATTGCTAAAGCTTGCTAGCACTGATAAATCCAACTAATACTAGTACACTTTACTAGCTGCAGTAAACCTCACTGAAAGCACTGTTTTCCCCCATGCAACAAATTCACTACTCACTCAGTCTACAGCTCACTTAGACATAGTGCACTGACCATGCACCCCTTACTGACCATGTAGTTTGAAAAGCTTGCTTCTGAAGCTAGTTAAGTTTCCCGCCGCAATAATTTGAACTATGGGTTTTATGCAGTTGAAAAAGGGGTGAGGGGAAGGGCTGTCAGCTGAGGCAAAGGGGAAGGTCAGAGATCATTTAAAGGTGGGGGTAATTAAATACCAAGGTTGTCATAGAACAAAAGGTAAAGGGAATGGTAATGGTACTAGTAATAAACAAAGAACTGGTCCAGAATTTTTATTATTAACAGAATAAAGGTCAGTGCTGAAACCAAAAACATGATACAAACTGACATCTAGGAAAATAAAAACAGAGGACAAAACTCATGGTCTATTGTTTATTCCAGAGGCTGTACAATATCTAATCAGAATATCAGGTGCTGTTGGGCTTCAATGGAACATTGCAGTTGGCAGAAGACAGAAATGAGAGCATGAGAGCAAGGTGGTGATTTAAAATGACAGGTAACTGAAAGGTTAAGGTCATGTTTGCAGACTGAGTGGAGGCATTCCACAGAGTGGCCATCCAGTTTCCATTTAGTTCCCCCAATGTAGAGGGAACTGCATTGTGCGCAGTGACTACAATAGAGTAAATGGAAGGAAATACAAGTAATTTACTGCTTCACCTGGAAACTGTGCTTGGGGCCTTGAACAATGAGGAGAAAGCGGGATTACACCTCGAGTAATTGCATGGGAAGGTGCCATGGGAAGGGGTTGTGTTGGGTGGGGGTGGTGGAGAAATAGACCCGTGAGTCAAGGAGGGAATGGTCCATTCAGAAAGCTGACAGAGGAGGGGGAGATGATTTTCGAGGTGGCATCGCTCTGAAGGTAGTGGAAATGGTGGAGAATTAACCTTTAAATACGGGGTCCAGTGAGATGGAAAGTGAGGACAAGGGGAACCCTCTCCTTGTTCTGAAAGAGAGGGGGTTGGATGAGGGCAGAAGTATGGGAAACGGGTTGGACATGGTTGAAGGCCCTGTGAGGGGAATCCTTGGTTCAGTAAAAAGGAAGGTATGTCAGAGGAAGTGTGGTGAAAAATTGTGACATCAGAACAAATTCACTGAGATGGGATATTAAGAGAACAGAATGGAGTCCTTATAGGATGCAGGATGTGAGGAATGCAGCTGTATAAGTCAGTGGGCTTGTAATGTATATTACTTGACAGTCCATCCCTAAAAATGAAGACAGAGAGAAGGGAAAGTTTTGGAGATGGACATGTGAATGTGAGAGAAGGATAGAACTTGGAAGGAAAATTGATGAATTTTTCCAGTTCTAGATGACAGCATGATCTTAATGGCACTGATACGGGCATCAATGTCCCAGAAAAAGCATTGTGAGAGTGAGCCTGAGTAGATCTGGAACAATGAATATTCAACATACCCCACAAAAATGACAGCTATAACAAGGACCCATACAGGTATCCTTTTGTTTGGAGGAAGAGAGACAAGTTAAAGCAGAAATTGCTTTCAACCAGATAAAGGAGGGTGCTGATGGATGGGAGATGTTTGGGCCTTTGTTCAAGGCCAAGTTCTTAGACCATCCTGGTAGATGATTGAGCTATAGATGTTTTGGTCATTCATCGTGAAAAGTCACCAAAGTTGTTTTACATCAGTCTTTTCTCCACTCCCCCCCACGTCCTTATAAAGTCCTTCACAGTCAAAGACTTCTGCCAAGTTATTTAAATTACTCTGCCAACAATCATCTCCCAAAGCTGCAAAAATGCATAGAAATGAACTTAGAATTCTAAATGCTCAAGTACGTTTACTCTCCATAACAACAACCATCTTAACTACAATCAGATTGTCTATCCCTTGTGCCAGCCAAGTTATTTGTTTTGTTCCTAATGCCTTCCAACAAAGTGCTCATGGTGTTGAAGTATATCACGTAATATGATGAATTTTACCAGCCCACCCGCCATTTGAATCTGAACAGGCCAGGGGCAGAGCATGGGAAGGTCCATGAACCTCAGGTGAGATTTTTTGATTTCTGGATGAGCAAGGACATTAAATCCCACAACGGCTTCACTAAGGTTATTGACTCACCCCAAGAGAAGGTATCGAGCTGCTGCATGACAGTTAAAAAGCAAGTGAATATAAGAGATAAGTGTGATGGACTGAGGGAGAGAAGCATGAGTTAAGATCTTGGGGAGCTTGTTCTGAACTCCTTTTCCTGTTTGTGATCATCCTGACAACTTCAATGTTGTTACAAATGGCAAGGAAGAAGGTCCAGCTCTAGCATATGTGTCCTCTTCTTCCTTATTCTCATTGCTATGTTGGATCTGCAGAAAAAAGGTCAGAAATTAAAAATAGGTGCGTATAACTCTCTTGTGATCATGGAGGCAGAAGAATTTGTCAGCTTGTCCTCTCATGTTGTTTCACAGGGATGCCATACCAACTATTGTGATGTGAGGCACACTTTGGTTCTAAGTGAATGAAATCTAAGTCGTGGGATTCATTATGTGATAAGTCAGGTGGTAAGTCAGGTGATTCTTCTGCTTTAAATTTGGTAAAGCATCAGTTTGGTGCAACTCCTTAAACTACTGTCAGTGTATTTGTTATTTTCTATACATAAATATATTATGTAGATAAATATATTATGCATCTAAATAAGATGCAAATGTTCTTTATAGCAAATCACTGTTGGATCTACTGTCTTAAAGGCAACTGTGTTGATCTGCATCCAACTTCCTGATACTGGCCTTGCTCCCCAATCTCCTTGTCACTTCCAAATAAAACACACTTGCTTCCCCAAGAGTTCCATGCCTCCTGCACATCAAAGCTGAACTCCTTCATGTCAGGATTTCCCAGATATACCAGATCCCAATTTACACTAGAGTTCATACTGGAACCATTCATGGGACAGTAACTTCTCCTGTAGCTTCCAAAGTCAATGTCTGGGGTGGAGTTGAGGCTTCCTTTCACTGGAGGTCCCTGTTAATTCAGCCTTGCAGAATGCCTGCATGCATTTGCTGGCTCACATGGGAAAAAGGATGTTAAGCTTTTCAGTGGGGTGCAGCTGCATTTCTGGCCTGGACTCTGAACAATCTAGGTCACAATTTATATCAGTTGGAGACAGGCATGCCCACAAGATTTTTTTAATTAATTCATGGGATGTTGGGGGGGGTAACTGACTGGACCAGTATTTGTTGCTCATCCCTAATTGCCCTGAACTGAGAGGCATGGTTATTGCAGAGGACAGTTAAGAGTCAACCACATTGCTGTGGATCTGGAATCACATGTAGGCCAAGCAAGGTAAAAATGGCAGATTTCCTTCCCTGAAGGACATTTGTGAATCAGAAGAGTTTATATGATCGTCATTATTAGACTTTTAATTCCAGACATTTTATTTAATTCTAGACCTTTTACTGAGTCCGAATTTCACCATCTGATGTGGTGGGATTTAAATAAAGAACAATAGAGCACAGCAATAAGCCCTTTGGCCCACCAAGCCTATGCCAATTCCTTATCCTTATTAAGGGATTTACTGCCCACGCACAGTTTTTATCTCTCTGTTCGCCTCCTGTTCATGTCGCTGTCAAAATATGCCTTGAGTGTGCTTGCTTCCACCGCCTCCACTGGCAGTGCGTTCCAGGCATCCTGGTCTCCAGAACGTTTCCCTAGGTTTCTGGATTGCTAGTCCAGTAATGAGTCACTGCCTCCCCACTTCTAGGAGGAGCTGTGTAGTCATGTACTGTGGGCACCCACCATCAGTATTTAAATATTACCTCTAACTGATGTCACACAATCCAGTCGAGAATATTCCTGCCATATGTGTAGAAATGATTAACCAAGAAATATAAACATTTTCTTGGATCTCTAGGCTCTCTAAGGGCTAAATCTAACTGAACTTGAATTTTTTTGTTAGCAGAGGAGGGATGAAGATGGTGAGACTCCCTCTTAAAATATTTTTCTTAAGCTCCAGTTCTTTAAGTCATTGTTGAATGAATGGAAGTGCAGACTGAGTACAATTGAAACCCAAGAGAATGATATGACATGGAAGAGCAGTAATGTTTGGGCAGCTTCCAAAAGGAAATCTATTATCATTTGCCAAGTCAAACTTGTAATTCCTGAGAAAAAAAAAATCACCTGAAAGAGGATTATCAAGCTAATATCTTCGTTCAGAAGAACATCCACTGAAGAGAAGCAATTACATTCATTACGCAGGTAACCTTATCCAGAGACAGTGCAAAAATTATTCATGAGATCTGACAGATTTTCTGCATTGCAAAAATAAGTGGAAAATCTATCAGGTAATCTCAAAATGAAAAAAAATGTTAATAATAGTCTATCAACTGAGCAGAGACTTTTTTTTCCTGACATGAATGTTGGAAACTAGTTTCCTTTCATAATTATTTCAAGTGTCAGCATCTATCATTCCCCTGATGGGTCTAGTATGATTTATGTGCAGACTCAAGTTCACTATGATTTAGCCAGAGATTCAGGAACATAGGAACATGAGTAGGTCCTTCAGCCCATCAAGCCTGATCCAATATTTAATAAAATCATGGCTAATCTGTGGCCTAACTCCATACATCTGCCTTAAACCTTAATATCTTTGCTTAACAAAAAAAAAGCTATCTCAGATTTAAAGATAGCAACTGATCTAGCATCAACTGCCATTTGTAGAAGAGTTCCAAACATCTACCACCTTTTATATGTAGAAATCTTCCTAATATCTCTCCTGAAGTTCTGGCCCTAAATTTTAGACCATGACCCCTTGTTCTAAAATCTCCAACCAATGAAGATAGCTTATCTTTATCTATCTTGTCTGTTCCCATTAGTATGTTGCTATCTTCAATCAGATCACGCCTTTACATTCTGAATTCTAGAGAAAACAGGTCTAACTTGTATAATCTCTCCTCAAAAGTAAATCCCTGAAGTCCAGCTATCGTTCTTGTAAATCTATGGTGCACTCCCTCCAAGGTCAATATCTCCTTCCTGAGGTGTGGTGCCCAGATCTGCTCATAGTACTCCAGGGCTTTGTATAGCTGCAGCATAACTTCTGTGTTTTTATACTCCAATCCTCTAGAAATAATGCCTTCTTCATTATTTTCTGCACCTGTAGGCGGCATTACAAAGATCAATGGACCTGAACCCCTTCTTTCCCTCATATCCCACCTCCCACAAGTCTCTTTGAACATCCACTGTATTTTAGAACATAGAAAAACTGCAGCACAACCAGGACCTTCGGCCCACAAGTTGCACCAAACATATCCCTACTTACTAGGCTTACCTATAACCCTCTATCTTACTAAATCCCATGTACTTATCCAAAAGTCTCTTAAAAGACCCTATCAAATCCGCCTCCAGCACCACCGCCAGCCACCGATTCCACATACCCACCACCCTCTGAGTGAAAAACTTACCCTTGACATCTCCTCTGTACCTACTCCCCAGCACCCTAAACCTGTGTCCTCTTGTGGCAGCCATTTCATCCCTGGGAAAAAGCCTCTAAGAATCCACTTGATCAATACCTTTCAACATCTTATATACCTCTATCAGGTCCCCTCTCATCCTTCGTCTCTCTAAGGAGAAAAGGCCGAGCTCGCTCAACCTATCCTAATAAGGCATGCCGTCCAATCCAGGCAACATCCTTGTAAATCTCCTCTGCACCTTTTCTATGGCTTCCTCACCCTTCCTGTAATGAGGCGACTAGAACTGAGCATAGTACTCTAAGTGGGGTCTGACCAGGGTCTTATACAGCTGCAGCATTATCTCCCGACTCTTAAACTCAACTCCTCGATTGTACACCATACGCCTTCTTAACCACATCCTCTACCTGTGAAGCAGATTTGAGAGCCCTATGAACCCAGACTCCAAGATCCTTCTGATCTTCCATACTGCTAAGATTCTTACCTTTAATATTATATTCCATCATCCCATTTGACCTGCCAAAATGAACCACCGCACACTTATTCGGGTTGAAGTCCATCTGCCACTTCTCCACCCAGTCTTGCATCCTATCTATGTCTTGTTGCAACTTCTGACATCCCTCCAAACTATCCACAACATCTCCAACCTTCGTGTCATCGGCAAACTTACCAACCCAGCTCTCCACTTCTTCATCTAGGTCATTTATAAAAATCACAAACAGCAAGGGTCTCAGAACAGATCCCTGGGGCACTCCACTGGTGACCGACTTCCATGCAGAAAAAGACCCATCTACAACCACTCTTTGCCTTCTATGGGCAAGCCAGTTCTGGATCCACAAAGCAATGTCCCCTTGGATCCCTCACTTTCTCAATAAGCCTTGCATGGGTGACCTTATTGAACGCCTTGCTGAAGTCCATATAAACCACATCTACTGCTCTTCCTTCATCAATGTGTTTAGTCACATCTTCAAAAAACTCAATCAGGCTCATCAGGCATGATCTGTCTTTAACAAAGCCATGGGGACTCTTTTTGATCATTCTATACCTCTCCAAATGTTCATAAATCCTGTCTCTCAGGATTTTCTCCATCAACTTACCAACCATTGAGGTTAGACTCACCAGTCGATAATTTGCTAGGCTATCTCTACTCCCTTTCTTGAAAAGAGGAACCACATCCGCAATCCTCCAATCCTCCAGAATCACTCCCATCTCCATTGATGACGCAAAGATCATTGCCAGGGGCTCTGCAATCTCTTCGGTCACCTCCCACAGTAACCTGGGGTACATCCCATCCGGTCCTGGCTACTTATCTAACTTGATGCTTTTCAAAAGCTTCAACACATCCTCTTTCTTAATGTCCACATACTCAAGCTTTTCAGTTCACTGCAAGCCTGCACTACAGCCATCAAGATCCTTTTCTACTGTAAATACTGAAGTAAAGTATTCATTGAGCACCTCTGCTATTTCTATCGGTTCTATACAAACTTCCCCACCGTCACATTTGATAGGTTCTATTCCTTCACATCTCATCCTTCTGCTCTTCATGTACTTGGAGAATGCCTTAGGGTTTTCCTTAATCTTACCTGCCAAGGCCTTCTCATGACCCCTTCTGGCTCTCCTAATTTCCTTCTCAAGTTCCTTCCTACAAGCCGTATACTTCTCTAGATCCCTAACATTTCCTAGCTCCCTAAACCTTTTGTACGCTTTTCTTTCTTTTCACTAGATTCATTACAACTTTCGCGCACTACGGTTCCTGTAACTGACCAAAACTTCCCTGTCTCATCAGAATGTTGTCGTGCAGAACTCCAGACAAACATTCCTTGAAAATCTGCCACATTACTTCTGTACATTTCCCCAAGAAAACCTCCGTCCAATTTATGCCTCTAATTTCCTGCCTGATGGCTTCATAATTCCCCTTACTCCAGAAAAACACTTTCCTAGCTTGTCTGATCCTATCTCTTTCCAATGCTAGCATAAAGGATATAGAGTTATGATCACTATCCTCAAAATGCTCTCCCACTGAGATATCTGACACCTGTCCAGGTTCATTACCCAATACCAAATCAAGTACAGCCTCTCCTCTTGTAGGTTTATCCACATAGGAAACCCTCCTGAACACACCTAACAAACTCCTCCCCATCTAAACCCCTCATCCTAGGGAGATTCCAATCGATATTTAGGAAATTAAGTCTCCCATCACAACAACTCTGTTATTATTACATCTCTCCAGGATCTGTTTCCCTATCTGTTCCTCAACATCCCTGTTGCTAGTGGGTGGCCTATAGAAAACACCCAGTATAGTTATTAACCCCTTCCTGTTCCGAACCTCCACCCAGAGAGACTCCATAGACAATCCCTCCGTGGGTCCATCTTTTCTACAGCTGTGACACTATCCCTGATCAACAGTGCCACTCCCCCACTTCTTTTACCTCCCTCCCTGTCCCTCCTTAAACATCTGAAACCCGGCACTTGAAGTATCCAGTCCTGTCCTTGGGTCATCCAAGTCTCTGTAATGGCCACCACATCACATTTCCAAGCAGTGATCCACGCTCTAAGCTCATCCACTTTGTTCACAACATTCCTCACGTTAAAATAGACACATCTCAACCCTTCGGTCTGAGCACTCCCCTTCTCCATCACCTCCCTCTCACACTGTCAACAATCTCTCTCTATTTGCAAGGTAACCTCCTCTCTCCCAGTCATTTGATTTTGATTCCCTCCCCCCAACCATTCTAGTTTAAAGTCTCCCCAGTAGTCTTAGCAAACCTTCCCACCAGGATTCAAGTGCAACCCGCCCCTAAAGAGGTCCCAATGATCCAGGAAACTGAATCCCTGCCCCCTGCTCCAATCCCTCAGCCACGCATTTATCCTCCTTTAACTGCAACCATATAGAAAATATTTTGATCTATACTTTTTTTGGTTCAAAATGGATAATCTCATACTTAGATTGAAATCCAGTTTTGCCTACACAGCCAGTCTATTATTATCCCTTTGTAATTTTATGCATGGTCTACATGGTCTACAATGCCACCTAAATTTGTGTCATCAGCAAATTTAGATATATGACTTTCTATGCCATTATCAAAGTCATTAATAAACAATCTGGACAATTAAGGCCTCAAATCCGATCCTTGTGAGACACCATGGGCCCAATTTTACCATTTTCATTCTAAGTGCTGAATCTGGGCGTAAAGCAGATCCGGTTTAGAAATCTGCTTTCAGGTGCCCCCATACGCATTCAGCCATCTCCAGTCCCATTCATGCTGTGGGCAGGGCTTAGCGCTGACGGAACGATCAGAGCTCTGAACTACACATGCGCAGTTGGAAAAAAATTTTAAAAAACGTGCCTGTGTCAGATTGCTCCCAAGCTGCAGAAAGCGGAGAAAACGGCCCAGGAGGGAAAAGCGGGAACGATAGTGCACACACAGATCATTCTCCCCCTTATCCACCCCTCCACTACCCACACACATCACTGTCCCCCTTATCCACCCCTCCACTACCCACACACATCACTGTCCCCCTTAACCACCCCTCACTACCCACACACATCACTGTCCCCCTTACCCACTCCCCACTACCCACACACATCACTGTCCCCCTTATCCATCCCCCACTACCCACACACATCACTGTGCCCCTTACCCACCCCCCACTACCCACACACATCACTGACCCCCTTACCCACCCCCTGCTACCCACACACATCATTGTCCCCCTCATCCACCACCCCCAACTATCCACACACATCACTGTCCCCCTTATCCACCCCTCCACTACCCACACACATCACTGTCCCCCTTACCCACCCCCACTACCCACACACATCACTGTCCCCTTACCCACCCCCCACTACCCACACACATCACTGTCCCCTTACCCACCCCCTGCTACCCACACACATCACTGACCCCCTTACCCACCCCCCACTACCCACACACATCATTGTCCCCCTCATCCACCACCCCCAACTACCCACACACATCACTGTCTGCCTTATCCCACCCCCCACTACCCACACACATCACTGTCTGCCTTATCCCACCCCCCATTACCCACACACATCACTGTCCCCCTTACCCACCCCTCCACTACCCACACACATCACTGTCCCCCTTACCCACCCCTCCACTACCCACACACATCACTGTCCCCCTTACCCACTCCCCACTACCCACACACATCACTGTCCCCCTTACCCACTCCCCACCACCCACACACATCACTGTCCCCCTTACCCACCCCTCCACTACCCACACACATCACTGTCCCCCTTACCCATCCCTCCACTACCCACACACATCACTGTCCCCCTTACCCCCCCCCCCACTACCCACACACATCACTGTCCCCCTTACCCACTCCCCACTACCCACACACATCACTGTCCCCCTTACCCACCCCCTGCTACCCACACACATCACTGTCCCCCTTACCCACTCCCCACTACCCACACACATCACTGTCCCCCTTACCCACCCCCCACTACCCACACACATCACTGTCCCCCTTACCCACCCCCTGCTACCCACACACATCACTGTCCCCCTTACCCACCCCCTGCTACCCACACACATCACTGTCCCCCTTACCCACCCCCCACTACCCACACACATCACTGTCCCCCTTACCCACCCCCTGCTACCCACACACATCACTGTCCCCCTTATCCACCCCTCCACTACCCACACACATCACTGTCCCCCTTACCCACCCCCCACTATCCACACACATCACTGTCTGCCTTATCCCACCCCCCCCCCACCACCCACACACATCACTGTCCCCCTTACCCACTCCCCACCACCCACACACATCACTGTCCCCTTATCCACCACCCTCACTAACCAGACTGATCGCCACCTCTGCCCCCCCTCCCCACCAATAGCCTGCAGAGTGGCAGTGGACCTTCTTGCCCCCCCACAGAGATCCATCTGCCCACCACGCCCCCACACTAGTGAGCAATCGGGCCTCCCCCCCAACAACGATCTAGCCTCACACCTCCTCCCCAGAGAGTGGTGTGGCCCCACTAGCGCCCCCCCCCCCCCCCCCCCGCCACCGCCCTACAGACAACTATCTAGCCACACTATCCCCCTCCCCGCCCCCCCCACCCCCCAGAGAATGGCTGGCTTCACTCCCCACCCCCCAGGCAATGATCTAGCCTTACTCAACCCCCCGCAACCCAGAAAATAATCTAGCCTCACTCACCCCAGCCCCCCTCATGCCGGAGAATGATCTGGCCTCATTACCCCGTCTCCAGAGATACATCTGACCCGCCTCCTCCTCCTCCCCCCCCACCCAACTAGACAACGATCTGGCCTCACTCCCCTCCCCACCAACCAGAGAATGATCTGACCCACCTTCTTCCACCCCACCCCACCACTGATCTGAGTCAGAGAGCCATTGGAAACACTGAATGCGCTCTTTAGCAGCTGGAGCACCCGATTCAGGCGTTTATTTAGCAGGTCCATTATGACACTGTTCCAGATTGTTAAACGCAATGGTAAAGGGGGAAATGCTGATAGAGTTGGGCGGGCAGTTCATGAATTCAATTTAAAGGCATGCAAAAACATTTAAATTGTCGCTGCACTCGTTTTGGGCGCAAAGAGGATTGCCGCCATTCCCGGATTTCGGTAAAATGGCAATCTGTGCGGATCGCGTTATTGAGCCCACACCCAACTTCACCACAGTTTCATGTCCGAAAATGGGTGCAACACAATGGTAAAAACCAGCCCCACGAGTCAGATCCTGCCAATTTGGATACCTACCCATTACTCCTACTATCTGTTGCCTACCACTAACCTTTTGAAGTTGGATCAAAAACACAGAGTTGCCTATTTTTCATTATACAATAATACAAATTTCCAAGCATAAGAAGTAAAGATCTTTTATCGTAATTCAATCAAAAATAAGACTATGCAATCAACCAAGCTCTTTTCTTTCTTCATAGTCCCAATCTTTTTATTCACTTAACATTCCCTCCTTTGTACCTGTTGTTCCATGCCTTTGTAATTGCATTATTTTGCTCTCCCTCTTATCCTTTCTCTATTACCCTAGTTTCCTTTCTCTTAAGCTGCTCTCCTTCTGACTCATCCTCTCTGCATTTCTCCTCCAGTCCTTTCTCATCTCATTGCTTCTTTTTCCTTTCCTTTCTATCCACTTCAGTTTCTCGTCTTATCCCTCTCTACCTCCTGTCTTCATTATTTTTTTTATCTATCTTTTCATCACTCTTCCAACACCAAGAACTTCCTCCACATTAAAGGTGCTGAAGTCAGTTTTGTACACAAGCACGAGGCAAAGGGAACCAGCAAAACCTTCATCAGTTGACAAGAAGGAGTTCATTTGGATATCACTGCATTAAGCTATGAGGACATGATAGCCCCTACTAAACAACAGCCCCAGCTGTTCATTGGAACATTATTTCTTCCTGACTAAACGATAATTTAGTGTAACTTAGAAATTACGAGTAACTTGTATGATAGGCCGCTGAGCCATGTGTGAGTTAAGTTTTTGAATTCATTTCATTCAAAACCCTCACATCCATTACTTCAATCTGAATTATAACTCTGTTCTCAGATGTCAAAGCATAGTTGTTTACTCGCTATAATGCTCAGTGCAGCTGAACATAATTTACTTTTATATTGATAGCTGAATAAAATACAAATAGAGATAATAAAATAAACTCTTCCACTGACTATGAACCTGTTTTTGCTTTTTTACTCATAGAGTCCTATCAGGATCTGAGACATATAGGAAATTAATCATCTTGGAGTCAAGATTTTAAAAGCACCACTCTTACTGTATTGTGAAAAGGTTTTGTGCATTGTGACACCGATATTTGATATGTGGCAAACAGCAATTTCTGTGAAAAGGACAAAATTTCTTAAGCGACATAGTTACAAATTTTAGATCTACAATCTTTCCATTCAAAATGTGTCATCTTAAAGGATCATATAACCCATAGCACAAAAAAATTCTGAGAGAATCCTATCCCAGGCCCAAACGAGACATATCCCAGGCTGCTGTGTGAGGCAAGGATAGAGATTGTGGGGGATCCGACACTGCTTTACAAATCCTCTCTGGCCACAGGTGAGGTCCCAGAGAATTAGAGGACAGCAAGAAGGGAGGAAGGTAAAAAAACAAGTAATTGCAGGCCAGTGAGTCTAACATCAGCGGTAAGGAAATAGTGAAAAACATTCTGAGGGACAGATATGTAGATGAAGGCAGTGCAGTTGATGGACTTCAGTAAGGTCCGGCATGGGAGATTGGTGAAGAAGGTAACAAGCCCACGGGATCCAGGGAAAACTGTATCGATTGAATTAGTAGCAGAAGTCAGAAGGTGATGGGTCGAAGGTTGTTTTTGTTACTGGAAGCCTGCATCCAATGGTGTACCACAGGGATCGGTGCTGGGTTCTTTGTTCCTTGTTGTGCACATTAATGAATGTAAGAGGCATGATCAGTAAATTCAGAGATGATACAAAATTGGTGGAGTGGTAAATAGTGAGGAGAAAAGCTGTAGGCTACAGGATGATATAGACAGGCTGGTCAGATGGGCAGAACAGTGAAAAATGGAATTTAATCCTGTGTAGTGATGCATTTTGGGGGGACTAAGAAGGGAAGGGAATACACAACAAACAGTAAGGCACTAGGAAATGCAAAGGGACGGGGGATCTTGAGCTGCATGTCCATATATCCCTGCAGGTAGATAAGGAAGCATTTGAGAAGCTTGTCTACATTAGCTGAAGCACAGATTATAAGAACACGGAACTGTGATGGAGCTGTATGAACAATTCTTAGGCCACAACTCGAGTACATAATCCATACATCTTTGGACTGTGGCAGGATCAGTAAGCAGTCTCACAACACCAGGTTAAAATACAACTATCCAACAATCTCACTAACCATCCTGGCTGAAGACAATACACATCTCTTTAACCTGTGCTTAACCCTCTCTCCACTCGCATTGTCTGCGCCGATAAAGACCTGATTACCTGGAAAGACTCGCATTCCAACCACTATCTTGTAAATTGAGTTTGTGTCTATATATGCCCTGTTAGTGAACACAACTCCTTACTCACCTGAAGGAGTGACACTCCAAAGGCTTGTGTTGTCAAATAAACCTGTTGGACTTTAACCTGGTATTTTGAGACTTCTTACTGTGTTTACTCCAGTCCAAAGCCAGCATCTCCACATCTGTGGGAGGAAATCAGAGCATCCAGAGGAAACTCACGCAGACGTGGGGAGAATGTGCAAACCCCACACAGACAGTGACCTGAGGCTGGAATTGAATCTGGGTCCCGGGTGTTGTGAGGCAGCAATGATAATCACTGTGCCACCGTGCCACCCCAAATCCCCAGTGGCTGAGGAAAATTGAAACCACTAACAGTGTTCCTCGCTCTGCAGCTGCTGACTATTTCCTCCATTTTCTGCTTTTATTTCAGGTTTCCACTATTTTGCTTTGGAAAGAAATAAAACAGTTTGTTCAATAAACAGATGGGAAAAGGTAACAAATCTACAGCAAGCAGCCCAAGCAAAAAGACAACCTAATTATGTCAAAATCATTAATGAATACTCAAATACCAGAAGTCTAATCATTCATTCAAATAAATGCTTACCGGCTTATTCTAGCAGCTGTTCTATTTATTCAACAAGCTAACTGCACAGATAATGCATGCAATGGTTGTAATCTTCCATAACTCCCTCAATTCCAGAAAGGTCCCAGTGAATTGGAAAACTGTAAATATAACACATCCATTCAGGAAAGAGAAGAGACAGAAATCAGGAGAGAATAGATCAATTATCCTAACATCTGTCATTGCAAAAAAGTTGTAATCCATTATTAAGGAAATTAAAGTAGAATGCTGAGAAAATCATAATGCAGTCAGGTACAAGCTTTTCGGCAAGTTTAAATTATAAAGTTGAAGTTTATTTATTAGTCACAAGTAAGGCTTATGTTAACATTGCAATGAAGTTACTGTGAAATTCCCCAAGTCACCGCATTCCGGCACCTGTTTAGGTCAATGCACTTAATCAGCACGTCTTTCAGACTGTGGAAGGAAACTGGGGCACCTGGAAAAAACCCACATAGAGAAGGAGAGAACTTCACACAGACAGTGACTCAAGGCCGGAATCAAACCCAGGCCTCTGGGGCTGTGAGGCTGCAATGCTAACCACTGCGCCACTGTGCCGTTCCTATGTTTATATTTGACAAATTATTAGAATTCTTTGAGGATGGAACAAGCAGGGCGGATAAAAGGAGAACGAGCAGATGTCCTGTATTTGGATTTCCATTTCAATAAGGTGCCACATAAAATGTTACTGCATAAGATGAGAACTTATGCTGTTAGAAGTAATATATTTGCATGAAAAGAAATCAGCTAACAGGAAAGAGTCAAAATAGATGAGTCATTTTCAGGATGGCAAACTGTAACTAATGGAGCGTCACAGGGATCAGTGCTGGGGCCTCAACTGTTTATCAGTCTATATTAATGACATAAATGAGGCAATAGACTGATAGACTGTATTGTAGAGAGTGTACTGCAGCCAAATTTTTGATGATGCAAAGGTGAGCAGGAAAACAACTTTTGAGGAGGACACAAAGGGTGAAATTTTACCGACACATCCACCCAAGATTCATACGATCCCGCCCGAGGCCAACAGAGAATGCCGTCCTCCAAGCCTCAACCACCAGCCCCCTCGGCACTCCCCAACCCCCACCCCCATCTTATCATAGCCAATTCACTTAGCCTGTACATCTTTGGACTGTGGGAGGAAACCACAGCACCTGGAAGAAACCCACACAGACACTGGGAGAATATGCTCCACCCAGACAGTCACCTAGGGCCAGAATTGAATCTGAGTCCCTGGCGCTATGAGGCAGCAGTGCTAACCACTATGCTGCCCCTACCTGGGTACAGTTTTGGTTTTTGTATTTAAGAAAAGGGTATAAATGACTTAGAAGCAGTTCAGAGATGGTTCACCCAACTGACACGTGGCATAAGGAGGTGTTATTCTATGAAAAAAGGTTATGCAGGTTGGGTTTGTATCCATTGAAGATTAGAAGTTGAGTTGTGATCTTACTGAAACAAATAAGATCTTGAGGGGATTTGACAGGAGAATGGTTCCCTTGAGGGAGAGACTGGAACAAAGGAGCTTGATTTAAAAACAAGGGGCTGCTATTTATTAGAAGATTAGAGATTAGAAGAAATTTTTTCTCTCAGATGGTTGTGAATCTTTGAAACTCTCTTCCCCCTGCAGCCATGGAATATTTTTAAGGCAGACAAAGATAGATTCTTGATCAACAAGGGATTCAAAGGTAATCAGGGGAAGGCAGAGTGTGGAAATGGGACCACAATCAGATCAGCTATGATCTTGTTGAATGGTGGAGCAGACTTGAGGGGCCAAATGGTCTACTCATGCTCCCAATTCATATGTATGTATGTTTGTAGCAGTGGAGGATGAGTCATTGCAAATACTCAAGGCTGAGTTATACAAATTTTTGATGGACAACTGAGTCAGGGGTTTTGGGTGGTAAGCAGGAAGGTTTAATAGAGACTACAATCAAAGTATCCACGATCTTATTGAATGGTGGAGTAGGCTCGAGGGGCCAAATGTCCAACACCTGCTCCCATTTTTTTATGTTCTTGTACTGTAATCAGGTAAAATGTGCAATTTATAACATAGGTATAATGTTTCAGAATTTTTAACTCCTGGAAGGGATTTGGGTATTAAATTACATTTCAAGTTTCTGTTTTAAAGTTAACTGGTTATACACAGGTGTGTAAAAAAAGGCTGTAGGCTACAGACATTGAAGAATGTGTGTTAAAATCAGAACAATCAATTTTAGAATATCACAATTTTCAATTTGTTTCAAACTGATGCAAGGGGGATCCATTGTCTAATTTCAGATCTAGTAGCCAGGGACATTGAGCAATTTGTCATTATGTCTACAGGTGGCCATCTAGGTATTCACACCCATTGCAGTGAACCCATATCCTTTACATAGCTGAATGCACTCACAATGCCCAATATCTACTTATATGATTGTCCACTCCAGAGGTGTAAAAAAAAGAGTACTCTTTAAAATCATAATTGGATATCTTTATTATTCACATGTGCTTTTCCAATCTTTAAAACGGTTCACTGAAAAACCAAACGTAAAATATAGCAGATGCTGGAAAGCTTAAATAAAAATCATAGAATCACAGAATTGTTAATGCGCAAAAGAAGATCATTTAGCCCATTGTGTCTGCACCAACTCTTCAAATAAGTATCATGGCTTAGTGCCATTACTCTGCCTTTTCTCAAAGTCCCTGCACATTGTTTCTATTCAAGTAATCCTTTAATAGCCTCTTGAATGCCTCAATTGAACTTGCCTCCATCACATTTCCAGGCAGTACATCCCAGACCTGAACAACTTGTTGTGTGAAAAAGATTTTCTCTCATCACATTTGCTTCCTTTGAAAGTCATATCAAATCTCATTGTTGATTCTCATGAGGTGGAACAGTTTCTCTTTATCTACTCTGTCCAACCCCCTCATGATATTGAATATCTCTACCAAATCTCCCCTTAGCCTTCTTCTCTTCAAGAAGAACACTCCCAATCACTCCAATCTATCATTATGACTGAAATTTCTGTTCCCTGGAACTATTCTTGTAAACCCCTTCTGCACTCTCTCTAATGTGTTCACATCTTTCCTACAGTGTGGTGCCCAAAACTATACACAATACAGCAGGTGACTAGTGTTTTGTACAGATTCAACATAACCTCCTTGCTCTTGCACTCTATAAAAATAGGAACTGCAGGGAACTCATTAGGTCAGGCAACATTCATGGAGAGAGAAAGAGAGTTCACTTTTTCAATCAACAAACTTTCAACAGAACCTCTGTTTCTCTCTCCACAGATTCTGTCTGACATGCTGATTTCCAGCATCTTCCATTTTGACTGAGAACACCTGAGTAAGCCAAGGCCAGATATAAATTAAACAGTTTTATGTCAAAGCAAATGAACATGCAGAGCAATAGTGATGGAAAAGACTCATTTCATTCAATCTAACTTGTCTATGTGTAATAATACAAAATATCAAATACACTCAGCATGCCAGTGAGTCATCATGATTGACGCAAACAAAATAACTAATAACTATTCTCCCAGATGGTTTTTTTGGCACCTGGCCAAAGCTTGCCTTTGCATTTTTTTTACTTTAGAAATCTGACTGACATCTGTATCTCAGCCTTTTTGTATCTCCGTCATTGCAAAGAGAAGGGCAGAAATTGTGCGGAGGGTGTGGAGAGTCTGCAGAAGGATCTAGATAGGTTGGGCGAATGGGCCAGGAAATGGCAAATGGAATTTAATGTTGGCAAGTGTGAGGTGGTCCACTTTGGTAGGAAGAATGGTAGGAAGGACTATTACTTACGGGGCGAAAAACTGCAGCAGGCGACGGTGCAGAGGGACCTCGGGATCCTTGTGCATGAGTCGCAAAAACCCAGCTTGCAGGTGCAGCAGGTGGTCAGGAAGGCGAATGGGATGCTGGCCTTCATAGCGAGGGGGATTGAATATAAAAGTAGGGAGGTCTTGCTGCGGCTATATAGGGCATTGGTGAGGCCGCAGCTGGAGTACTGTGTGCAGTTTTGGGCGCCGCACCTGCGCAAAGATAATTTGGCCTTGGAGGGAGTGCAGAGGAGGTTTACTAGGCTGATACCGGAGTTGAGGGGGTTGAGCTATGAGGAGAGGCTGAATAAACTGGGCTTGTACTCGTTAGAGTTTAGAAGAATGAGGGGAGATCTCATTGAGACTTAAAAGATGATGAATGGGATGGATAGGATAGAGGTGGAGAGACTCTTCCCGCTCAAAAAAGACAGTAGGACTAGGGGGCACAGCCTCAAGATAAAAGGGGGGGCAGTTTAGAACAGAGTTGAGGAGGAACTTCTTCACTCAAAGGGTGGTGAATCTCTGGAATTCTCTGCCCGTTGAGGTGGTGGAGGCTGCCTCGCTAAATATTTTTAAGACGCGGGTTGATGGGTTTTGATAAGAGAGGGGATTAAGGGTTATGGGGAGAAAGCGGGAAAGTGAAACTGAGCAGCGACAGATCAGCCATGATCTTATTAAATGGCGGGGCAGGCTCGAAGGGCTGGATGGCCTACTCCTGCTCCTATTTCTTTTGTTCTTATGTTCTCTTTCAAGTAACTCTTACAGTCAATCTAGAAACAGAGACCAACACACCTATATCTGTGACTACACTTCAAAAGTACTTTGTGGTTGTAAGTCACATCAAGATACCCTAAGGTTATGGAAGTCAATATATATATAACACACACTCTTTCTTTAACAAGCTCACACTCAATTAATAAAGCATACAGGATTCTAGGCTTTCAAAATAGAAGCAAGTAAAGTTATGTTGGATAAAATATTGTTTCACTTGGACTATTGTGTCCAATTCTGGCCTCCATGTTTTAAAGGAATGTGAAAGCATTGGAGAGGGTGGTTCAAGGGAAAAGGGACTGTAGGTACAATGATAGATTAGAGAAACCAGGGCAGTTCTCCTCAGAAATGATAGAAAGAAGATTTGCTAAAGGTGTTTACAAACATGAGGGGTCTGGACAGAGTAGATAGAGAGAAACCATCGGTGGAAGGATCAAGCACCAGACAACATTGATTTAAAGCGATGGGCGAAAGAACCAGAGGCACCATGAAGGAAAATTCCTTTCTGTGGCAAGATTAAGAATGCACTGCCTGACAGTGTGGTAGAGGCAGACTGAATCATTTCAAAGGGGAATTGGATAATTATCTGAAAAAAACGATTTGCAGAGCTATGCGAAAAAACGGTGAGGTGGGTGGCACAAAAAGAGTTGCTCTAGAGGAAAGCCGGCATGCCTGTGAAGATCTGAGGCCTCCTTCTTGTTATAATCATTCAAATATTCTAATTACTGAGGAAGGATTGCAGATGCTTAGCATATACAATCTTAGCTGGAAATAACATCATTTACTTTTTAGGCAGCTTTTACTGAGACTGCATTTTTGAAATTTGTAGGAAGATAACTTAACCTGAAAAACCCTCAAAGGAACATGCTTTTCAAAACCTTTTTCTAAGGAGAAATGATCAACAAAATCCTGAAAAATGGCAATGTTGCTCTTTTGTTCTGACAGGTTTGTCATCAAATCCCAGCACGGAGGGCACTCCCTCTGCTTCCTGCAGTCAGAATTAACAGGGAAATAATGAAAGCACGTGTTCACCAGGCAGCTGAATTCTGAACAAAAGGACAGTTTGTGGCCTGAGGCTGGAAACTAAAAATGCAACAGATCAAGTCTTGCCAAAAAAAATTACATCAGCCCAATAAAAGGACACCGTGTGCTGTTTATTATCTCTCCCCATTCCAAGGGGAGAAGTGAAATCTGTGAAATGAAGCAACTTGGTGATTGGTATTTGGCTTTATTTAATCAAAAGTTTCAATATCTGGTGGACACTGCCAGATGGGCACTGGCTATACCGCCAACTACGCACAGGCTTTGATAGCCTCCAAGCCCCCTGGCATGTCCAGCTTGCCAGGTCTTGTGTGCTAGTGCAGAAGAATAGTAATTTGCACTGGCATTGTGTCTCATTGAAGAAGTGGGAAGCATTCAGAAACGGGGAATGGGGTGAAGCATGCATGACAAACTTCCCTAATGATATTGAAATCCAGTCAATCTCATGCTAATAAGCTTTGCACACTTTATGGAAGGAGCAGGAAAGACTGGAAATCATTTTGTGCCAGATGCGAATAGGATTTTTAGCTCCACGCGCTATTTTCCCAAGTGATCACCGGACAGTGCCTGAAAACACTAGTGAGAAATCCAAATTCCTTTCACTGTGCCAACCCACAAGTGAATATGTCGGGTGAGCTACAGGCGCTGACTGGCTTAATTTGGCAGCGTGGGTGAGAATTCCAATGACTTATCCGTGAAGTTCAGCTGTAAGTTAAACTTGAAAAGGGGAGAATCTTGATAGATTTTGGGGTGGTGTTGTGAGTCATCAAAAGATTTTTTTAGGAGCCAGCTAGAAATGTAAGACAAAAAATTAATAAATGAGTATGCAAGACAGGATTCATGTTTAAGTTTTTTCACTAGTGTCACAAGTAGGCTTACATTAACACTGCAGTGAAGTCACTGCGAAAACCCCCTACTCGCCACACTCCAGCACCCGTTTGGATACACTGAGGGAGAATTTAACATGGCCTATGCACCCGACCAGCATTGTGGTAGGAAACTGGAACACCCAGAGGAAACCCATGAAGAAAGGGGAAACGTACAAACTCCACATAGATAGTGACCCATACCAGGAATTGAACCCAGGTCCCTGGTGCTGTGAGGCAGCAGTGCTAACCACTGTGCCACCCATGCCATCTCAAAGGCTAGAAATATTAGGCAACAGCAGAGTTTGGCTTGTGAAATAGCACATACTTAAAATCCACAAATTTAGTGAATAAAGCAGATCAGTGAGTTGAGGGCACTGATCGGCAGTTGGAAGTCAATCATTGCTTTTACTGAAACATGGCTTACTATTGATATGGAGATGGCAGTTGTCATTTTAAAGTGTGAATTAATACAAAACGCTGGCAATTCATAGTAAATTAATGTGACACAGCTTATCAAACAAACTAAGTGAACAAAAATAACTTTGACCACAAAGAAATCATTTAAAACCCATCAAATTCATTGTCTTTGGCATCCAACTCCAAGTTCATCTTTGGCTATGGCGTTGTTGTAAGGTTGCCACTCTGGATCAGACGTGACACTTCAATGTTTGTTGAGGCACACCTCCAAAAGGTTAAACTATAAGTGTTAGACTAATCACCCCACAACTCACCCCCACCCCAACTTCCAGCATCACTGCAATGTGGGTGCTATTTCTCACATGTATGGCATGATCTCACTGGATATACGGGATCCAAAAATATCCCACACTAATAAGCTGCATTTTTTGCATATGCCACCTGGACACCTATTTCACGCATTACAGATAAATTTATTCCATCGTCAGTCATCCAACTGGACAAATATAAACATTCCTGCATCAAACTTGATTTTCAGCATTGCTTTATGTTTGAAAATTGCCACAGGCTTTAAATTTGTCACTAAGCTTGGATCACTATGAATCTTATCTTCTCATGCCCTATGCTTTTCACGAAAACTGCTTTCGAACTTTTCCACTTCACAGTTCAGTTTCTAGACATATCAAAATTCATGAGCATTTCATCCCACGAATTACTGCCAATGTGGCAAAATGAATTAAAAATCTCATGATGACCATGAAACCACTGTCAATTGTTGTAAAAACTAAACTAATGTTCTTGCGGAAGGAAATCTGTCATCCTTACGTGGCCTGGCCGACATGTAACTCCAGATCCATAAGACCATAAGATATAGGAGTAAAATTAGGCCCATTGAGTCTGGTCCTCCATTCGATCATGGCTGATATGCTTCTCAACCCACAGTAATGTGTTCAACTTTGAAATGCCTTAAGGGATGAGCAATAAAGGCTGGACCAGTCAGCAACGTCCACATCCCATGAAATCATTTTTAAAAAGTAACAGTGAGGGATTTCAACTGCTGTAATAATAATTGGGTTAAAATCAGTGTAAAAGGGATGGAGATGCAGACTTCTTTAAAATGCACTCAGGAGAACACTTTTAGCTAGTACATTCCAATTCAATAAGAGAAGAGGCAGTTCTGGATATTGTGTTAGGAAATGAAGCTGGGTAGGTGGAAGGAGTCAGAGTTATTCAACCCATTTGGGTCTGCACTGACAATATTTACCACTAAAGGCAATCCTATTTTCCTGCACTTGGCTGATATTCTTGAATATTAAGATATTTCAAGTGCTCGTCCAAATATTTTTTAAAGGTTGTGAGGCCTCCGTTAGTTTCCCAGGCAGCGGATTTCAGATTCCCTCTGAGTGAAATGGTATTTTTGTAAATCCCTCTGAATCTCCTGCCCCTTACCCTAAAACTACGCCCCCTCCCGTTTGACCCCTCAACCAAGAGGAACAGCTTCTCCCTATTCACCCTGTCCATATCCCTCATAATCCCATATACCTCAATCATGTCCCCCGCTTAGCCTTCTCTGCTCTACAGAAAACAATCCAAATGATTAGGAAGTTTTCAGATAATCCAAGGATTCCATCTGGTTGATAATGTGGAGGACATCTGCAGACTGCAGGAAGATGTTGGAGTTGTACAGGACATTGGTAAGGTCACACTCAGAATACTGTGCACAGTTCTGATCACCCTATTATAGAAAGGATATTATTAAACTTGAAAGAGTGCAGAAGAGATTTACTAGGATGCTACCGGGATATGATGATTTGAGTTATAAGGAGAGGTTGGATAGACTGGGACTTTTTTCTCTGGAGTGTAAAAGGCTGAAGGGTGATCTTATAGAGGTCTATAAAATAATGAGACATAGATCAGCTTGATAGTCAATATCTTTTCCCAAATGTAGGGGAGTCTAAAACTAGAGGGCATAGGTTGAAGGTGAGAGGGGAGAGATACAAAAGAGTCCAGAGGGGCAATTTTTTCACGCAGAGGGTGCTGAGTGCCTGGAACAAGCTGCCAGAGGTAGTAGTAGAGGTAGGTACAAATTTGTCTCTTAAAAAGCATTTAAACAGTTACATGGATAAGATGGGTATGGAGGGATATGGGCCAAATGCAGGCAACTGGGGCTAGCTTAGAATTTATAAAAAGGGTGGCATGGACAAGTTGGGCCGAGGAGTCTGTTTCCATGCTGTAAACCTCTATGACTCCATGACCTGGACTTCAGCAAGCAGTGAATATCCCTGTTCATCCACGGTTTCCAATGAGAAGCACGGATTTGCCTCTTTGTCACAGAGTCTTCTACACAATTACTGATGAGTCAGTTAGAGTAGAGAGGTTATGCTAACACTGTATAAGTTAATAACTACCACAGATAGAGTACTGCACACAGATCTGGTCACAGCATTACAAAAAGGATGTGATCACACTGAAGAGGGTACGGAGGAGCTTTTTGAAGATGTTGCCAGAAACAGAGAATTTTAGACAGGAGGAAAGATTGAGAAGCGGAGGTTGTTTTCTTTGGAACAGAAGAGAGATTAAAATTTTCTCACCGAGATATCTGCACCACTTTCCTCCCTCAGGTTCTGCTCTGAATGACTTTGTCAGTGATTTGTTTTATTCTTTCATGGGATGTGGACATTTCTGGCTAGGCCAACATTTACTGTCCATCTCTAATTGCCCTTGAAAAGGTGGTGGTGAGCTACCTTCTTCAACCACTGCAGTCCCTGTGCTGTTTGACATTAACAGTTAAAAAATAAGTTTTTGACCAAATGACACTGAAGGAATGGCAATATAGATCCAGATCAGGATGGTGTGTGGGTTGGAGAGGATCTTAACAGTGATTGTGTTCCCATGTGTCTGTTGCCTTTGTTCTTCGAAATGGCAGATGTTGGCAGTGGAAGTTGATGTTGAAGGAGCCTTGGTGAGTTATTATAGTGCATTTTGTAAATGTATTGTACATACTGCTGCCGTTCTGTGTCAGTGGTGAATGAAATGAATGTTTGAGGATGGGGTGCAAATCAAGTTGGCTGCTTTATCTTGCAACACCAGGTTAAAGTCCAACAAGTTTATTTGATAGTAAACTCACAAGCTTTCGTGCTTTGCCCCTTCGTCAGGTGAGTGGAGAGTTCTGGTCTCAAAAAGAGCATAACGGCACAACAGTTTACAGAATACTAATTAGAAAGCGAGTCTTTACAGCTAATCAACTCTTAAAGGGGCAGACAATGTGAGTGGAGATGGAATTAAACATAGGTTAAAGGGATGTGTATTGTCTCCAGACAGGATAGTAAGTGAGGTGTTGCAAGCCCAGGCAATGTCTCATAAGAACAGGATATGGTGCTCGACTCATCGATCGACAGTTCCGATGCGCCACAGCGAAAAACCGCACTGACCTCCTCAGAAGACAAACACGGGACACGGTGGACAGAGTACCCTTCATTGTCAAATACTTCCCTGGAGCAGAGAAACTTCAACATCTTCTTCGGAGCCTTCAACATGTCATTGATGAAGATGAACATCTTGCCAAGGCCATCCCCACACCCCCACTTCTTGCCTTCAGACAACCACACAACCTCAAACAGACCATTGTTCGCAGCAAACTACCCAGCCTTCAGGAGAACAGTGACCACAACACCACACAACCCTGTCACAGCAACCTTTGCAAGATATGCCAGATCATCGACACAGGTGCCATCATCTTACGTGAGAACACCATCCTCCAGGTACACAGCACATACTCTTGCAACTCAGCCAACATTGTCTACCTGACACGCTGCAAGAAAGGATGTTCTGAAGCATGGTACATTGGAGAAACGATGCAGACGCTATGACAATGGATGAATGAACACCGCTCAACAATCACCAGGCAGGAGTGTTCTCTTCCTGTTGGCGAACACTTCAGTGGTTAGGGGCATTCGGTCTCTGATCTTCGAGTAAACACTCTCCAAGGCGGCCTTCATGACATACAACAGCGCAGAGCTGCTGAGCAGAAACTGATAGCCAAGTTCTGCACACATGAGGATGGCCTCAACCGGGATCTTGGGTCCATGTCACTCTATTTGTGACCCCCATGACTTGCCTGGGCTTGCAACATCTCACTTACTGTCCTGACTGGAGACAATATACATCTTTTTAACCTATGCTTAATGCTATCTCCACTCACACTGTCTGCACCTTTAAGAATTGATTAGTTGTAAAGACTCGCATTCTAATCAGTATTCTGTGAACTGTGTGTGCCTTTATATGCTCTGTGACCAGAACTCTCCACTCACCTGACGAAGGGGCAAACCCCGAAAGCTAGTGGGTTTACTATCAAATAAACTTGTTGGACTTTAATCTGGTGTTGTGAGACTTCTTACCTTCTTTGATCAAGCCAGTTTTGTATCCACCTTGCCAGATCACCTCCGATCCCTTGCAACTTTACCAATCTGCCATGAGGAAGCTTGTCAAAGGCCTTACTGAAGTCCATGTAGACAACATCCACTGCCCTATCCTCATCAATCATATTTGTCACTTTCCGAAAAACTCAATCGTGAGACACAACCTCCCCTTCACAAAACCATATTGCCTCTCACTAATACATCCACTTATTTCCAATTGGGAATAAATCCTGTCTCAAAGAATCTGCTCCAATAATTTCCCTACTACTGATGTAAGGCTCACTGGCCTGTAATTACCTGGATTATTTTTGCTACCCTTCTTAAACAAATGAACAACATTGACTATTCTCCAATCCTCTGGGACCTCCCCTGTAGCCAGTGAAGATATACAGATTTCTCTCAAGGCTCCAGCAATTTCCTCCCTTGCCTCTCTCAGTATTCTGGGGTATATCCCATCACGCCCTGGGGACTTGTCTACTTAATGTTTCTCAAGAACCCCAATACCTCCTCCTTTCTGATCTCAACATGACTCAAACCTGGAACTATGATGTTGTTGCTATTACAGAGACATGGTTGAAAGAGGGACAGGATTGGCAGCTAAACATTCCAGGATTTAGATTCTTCAGGCAGGATCAAGGGGGATCTAAAAGAGGTAGGGGAGTTGCATTACTGCTTGAGGAGAATATTGCAGCTGTAGTGAGGGAAGACAGCTCAAGGGGTTCAGGCAGCGAGTCAATATGGGTAGAGCTTTGGAATAGGAAGGGTGCAGTCACAATGTTGAGAGTTTATTACAGGTCTCCCAACAGCTTGCGGGAGATAGAGGAGCAAATATGCAGATAGATTTTGGAAAGATGCAAAAACAACAGGGTTGTTATGGTGGGTGATTTTAACTTTCCCTATATTGACTGGTTGACTAATTTTTTTATATTCTTCAAGGGCTTCATCTGTCCTAAGCCTTTTAGACCTTACGAATACTTCCTTCATTATCCAGGGTTTCTGATACTTTCCACACTTATCCTTCATCCTCATGGGTACATGCCGGTCCTGATTTCCAACCAACTTACATTTGAAAGACTCCCACATGTCGGATGTTGATTTACCCTCAAACAGCTTCCCTCAGTCTACACTCTACAGATCCTGCTTAATGTAGTTAGTCTTCCCCCAACTTAACACCTTCACCCGAGGGCCACTGTTGTCCTTATCCACAGGCATTTCAAAACTTACAAAATTATGATCACTATTCCCAAAATGCTCTCCTACTGAAATGTCAATCATCAGGCAGGCTCATTCCCTAACACTAGGTTTCTTTTTGAATTGGACTATTTACATGCTGTTTCAAGAAATTGTTCTGGACGCTTCTTACAAATTCTGCCCTCCTTACAAAATCAAGCCCAAGCTGCAAGTGAGTCCCTAAATAACATGTAGCCACGAATATTCAGATCTAGTCCATCAGATCATACACATTCATTTCTATTATTGCTGTCAAGTAATCTGTTTTGCTACAAATGCTGCAGGGATTCACATACAGAGCATTTAGTTCTGGGTTTTTACTACTTTTGTAACTTTAATTCTTATCTGCTGGTGTACTTTTAGGTTTCTGGGTCCGATTTTATCATTTAAATTCTAAGTGCTGAATCTGAGCGTAATGCAGATCCAACTTGGAAATCTGCTTTCAGGCGTTCCCACACATACTCAGCCGGAAAAAAAATTGCAAGCCCTATTTGTGCTCTGGTCTGGGCTTAGCACGGCCAAAATGATCAGAGCTCTGAACTGCGCATGCACAGTTAGAAAAAAAATGTGAAAAAGCGCACCCGTGCAGATCACTCCCGGGCCCCAGAAAGCGGAGAAAACAGCCAGAAGCAAAAAGCGGGAGCGATGGCCCCTACACACATCACTGTTCCCTTGATCAACCACCCCCGACACTACCCAGATCAATTGCCACCTCTGCCCCCCCCTCCACCCCAACGATCGCCTGCAGAGTGGCAGCAGACCCCCCCTGCCCCTCCCCCACCTCCCCACCAGAGATCCATCTAGCTGCCCCCCCCGCCCCCCCAGTGAGCGATCAGGCCTGCCCCCACCCCCACCAGAGGTATATCTTACCCAGTGGTGTAACCAGGTTGGAAGGTGAGGGGGAGTGAGCACATAAAAAAGGAGCCATGACATAAAGAAGGACTGCCCCCTCATTACTATTCCATCGATCCCCACCCACCCTGTCCAGGCCACGCCCCCCCATGCTGACATCATCACAGTCTGGTGTCATCATATCACAAGCAAAACAACCATTCTTTTCTCAGTAATTTATTTCCTTTAAAAAAAAATCTACTTTTGAAAAGGCGCCACTTCTGAAAAACGACTACTGCTGAATCCCAATGTCCCTCCGTAGACTGGACTGTCCCACTGACAGGGCAGGGCCGAGGAGCCGTGTCTGGATTGGCGGAGGTTGTGGACGTGCTGTGCTGTGATTGGTGAACTCAGCTGTCAGTCAGCACTAAGTGAGGTCCCTTGTACCAGACTGGGGGGGGGGGGGGCATATCATCCTAGGATTGGCTTATTGAGCTGTCAGTCAGGGGGTTGGGTGTGGGTCCTCCCCATAAACCACAATATATCACTACAAGATACACATTTTAAAAAAATCAATAATCACATGTAGGCTGTAATCAATGAATTCCGTGCTTGAAGTTCGAAAGGCATTCAAAATCACCTCATGTGGGCACTTGCAGACAGTAGGAAGGACAATGACTATTTGTCTCTGACACTATAATCTCAGGAATGCTGCGAGATAGTTAATTTCAGCATAGAAATGGGACATTTCAACTTCATAACTTCTGGCTCAACTTTGTTACAGAATTAAAAGATACAGCGTAATTAACAAACGAGTACTGGTGTGTTTATCCGCTCACCTCACTGCACTTTACATGAGTGTTTCTGCCTTTCATTTCCTAGGTTATGTACATTCCCAGTACAGGTTCCAGCCTCGCCGTAAACGTGTCAGTTAGTGGGTGAACAGTCGTGCTCCGGATTGGTTTATCAAGCTGTCACTCGGGGGTTGTGTGTGGGCGAGAGTTACTGAGTATAAAAGGTGCCACTTCTGAAAAATGTGCTCGGGGGAGCAGTTGCTCCCCCTGCACACACCCTCCCCCCTCCACCAGCTGTACCACTGATATTACCCACCTCCCCCGCCTCCCCTGCAGCCACCCGCCCCCCCCCCCCCCCCCCCCCCCCCAAACCAGACAATGATCTGGCCTCATTCATGCCCCCCAGAAAATGGTCTGGCCTCGCTCGCTCCTGCCCACCCCCTCAGAGGAACATCTGACCTGCCTCCTCCTCCCTAACCAACAGACGACGATCAGCCCTCTGCCTCCCAAAAACGATCAGCCCTCCCCACCCAGACAACCGTTGGCCCTCCCCCCCAACCAGAGATACATCTAACCTGCCTCCTCCTCACCCTCCCCAAACCAGGCAATGATCTGGCCTCACTCCCCTCCCCGCTCCCCAACCAGAGAATGACCTGACCTGCCTCCCTCCTCCCCCCCACTACCGATCTGAATCAGAGAGCCATTGGAAGCTCTGAATGTGCTCTTTAGCAGCTGGAGTGCCTAATCCAGACTTTCATTCAGCAGGTCCATTTTGGCATGATTCCGGATCGGTGAACACGGCAGTAAAGGGGCGAACACTGATAAAGTTGGGCGGGCAGTTCATTAATTCAGTTTAAATGCATGCAAATGCATTTAAATTGCTGATGCGCCCGTTTTGGCCGCAAGCGGATTGCTGCCATTCCCGGGTTTCGGTTAAAGTGGCCATCTGCGTGGACGTGGGCACGGATCGTGTTAATGGTCTCACGCCCGACTTTACCACGTTCTTGCGCACAGTGGGAAAATCGGGCCCTCTGTCCCTTCCTGACATACTCTGATTATCAAGTCCCTTATTCCTAGACTGCATTTTTGCCTTGTCTTTTCGAACTTGATCCCTCAACACAATATTTTGTTCGAAATCCTCTCTACTGTTCTACTTGTACAACATGCCAGAATACTGGTCCCAGCACGGTTCAGAGGAAAAGAATTCTAATGATACAGCTCCCACTCTCCCCCAGTACTGGTGCTTGTCCCATAACAAATTTTGAGTCATGCTTTTAACTCGTTAATCTTATTTACCCTATGTCAGTTTCTTGGGCTCAGGTAATGACCCAGGTATTACATATAGCCTTTGACATGTGGCTTTTTAGTTTATAAATCTCTTCTTATTTCTTCAGCAGAACCTCTTTCCTTGTATTACATCTGTCATTGGTACCTAAGTGAACTATGACCACTAGGCCCTCACCCTTCCACTCCAACCTGACACATGTTGTCTAGCACCTCCATCCAGCCATCAAAAATGGACAACAAAGATTTGCAGGTCAAAATTTACAATTTAGTGCTATACATGAAAGCCATTCAGCAGGAGTTCCTGATACATAAATCAACACCTATATGATTACTTTGTTCTGGACTAACTATCAAAATCACTGCGTTGGGGAAGCAACTAAATAAGGACATTTCAATTAAAAATATATGAGTTTTGTTTCCAAAGAGAGAGAGAGAGAGAGTGGAAGGCAAATTAATAGATAGAGGCATTAAATTTCCCAGGTTTTCTTCTAGTTTCCCAATTTCATGTTCCAAAAGCTTCAGAAGCCTATGCAAACAACAATTTTCATTTGATTTAGTGAAGATGTATAAAAAGCATAGAAACCATAGAAAGCATTCTTTCTGGTTGTATCACAGCTTGGTATGGCTCCTGCTCTGCCCAAGATAACAAGGAACTACAAAAGGTTGTGAATGTAACCCAATCCATCACGCAAACCAGTCTCCCATCCATTGACTCCAACTATACTTCCCGCTGTCTCAGCAAAGCAGCCAGCATAATTAAGGACCCCATGCATTCCGGACATTCTCTGTTCCACCTTCTTCCGTTGGGAAAAAGATACAAAAGCCTGAGGTCAGGTACCAACCCACTCAAGAACAGCTTCTTCCCTGCTGCCATCAGACTTTTGAATGGACTTACTTTGCATTAAGTTGATCTTTCTCTACACCCTAGCTACGACTGTAATATTACATTCTGCACTCTCTCGTCTTCCTTCTCTATGAACGGTATGCTTTGTAAAGTGCGCAAGAAACAATACTTTTCACTGTACATTAATACATGTGACAATAGTAAATCAAATCAAATCAGATGTAATGGAAATTGAAGAAAATTTTATGTGGGAACTCTATGCAAGAAAAATAAAGAGCAACCTTATCAATGTGAGCTGTAAACTGGAAATTTCTCCACAGATTTTCCACAAATTAATATTGGTGCATTGGAAAGCTTACATTCCCAGTACCTGGGCTCTCAGCTGCAGTATAGGGAGCAGGAAAGAAATCTGGCTCGTTACAAGAAGGGAGATAAACATTTTATCTTGCCTGTAAGCAAAGCTTTGTGAGACTAACATGTGGGAATGATCATTTGGCCATTTGAACATTAGCAAGGTGCAATCTTTATCAAAAATTGTCCATCTTTGTTTTGAACACTTTAAGCTGGCAACATTTTGCATCATTTATCACAATGATTTCATGTACAAGTGACACACCAATACAATACAGTGAGATTGAAAACAAATAATAAAGAAGATGGCTTTGCCTTTATATAACACCTTTCGTGACCACAAAACATTGCAAAGTCATGAAGTAGTTTGAACTATAGCTACTGTTGTATTGTCAGAAATGCAGCAGCCAAATAGCAACAAGATAAGGATCAGAAAGTCTGTTTTATGTTTGTTGGGATTCAATATTAGTCAAGCCACACATGAGAATTTCACTGCTCTTCTCAAGCCATTTAATACATTATCCCCACCTGAGAAGTGAGACATTTATTATTTCATCCAGAAGATAGCACCTCCGACAGTGCAGCATCTCCGACAACACTGCATCCCCTAAGAACTACCTTGATATGTCAGCCTAGTTTATCTGCTCAAGTGCGTGAAGTAGGGACTTGATCCATAACATTCAAACTCAGTTCTGATCCCAATTACGATCCCATAACCTCTGACCACCTACATGACACCAAGGTAAAGATTTGACCAGTATGCTTCATATAAAGTTGAGTCAGTTTATTATATCTATTGAAACAAAGAAATAACTTGCTGTGTTTTTTCCCTCCTTCACACTAAGCACTGTCCCAATTGAAAAGATTAGAGAAACATCAAGACCTCCCCGCTATAGATTCTACAAGTTTGTACGAACAACCCAGGGTGATAGTTTTCCCTCACTGTGCAAAGAAGTGTCTGACCTTTACTTTACAAACTTCCTCAAAACAAGTAAGATTACAAAGTCACTGTGTGGGATTCATGATGAACACCCACATCCCCGACAAAGTTCACTTGAGTGTCAATATATTACAACATTGCGCTGAAACATCAGCATTCAAAATGCGTCTTTAAATAAAAGCTTTCAATCTCTCAACTGTAATCACTGAATGATGAAAATGCAAGCTACCTGCTCTCTTTTGTGATTTAGCATGAACTCAGTAAGGCCTTTGTAAAGTAGCCTTGTTATAGAATTGCAGTATAAGTGCCTTTTTCATAAGCTTCTTAAAATTCCACAAGATGTATCCCTGTAGACTATGAAACAGCAGCTAAAATTAATTTCTTCAGAAATTTCTACATAAACAAGCGTTTTCTTCTTCACAGCAATTACACCACCCATCATTCTGAAGCTTATTCCTGGCCTGTTTTTCATTGACATAAAAATGTTGATATGAGAGACTCTTGGCATTAGTCCACAACCTTATAGAACTGGGACACAGGAATTCATAAATGTCAAGGTGTAGCTCAAAGTGCAGAATAATAAGCAGTACATACCAGGTTTCAAGCCATTAGTGTAATTAGGTGGACCAAAATAAAGGATCAAATTCCTTGGCAAAATGTCTTTTACGCATTTCATTACAATAGCTATGGCAGTAATCAACAAAGGTTCAATGAACTCTCATTAAAAACCAATGCAATGTTAAATCACCAAGGTAGGCCTGATGGAAAACCTGGAACTGAGGTCTTGAATCTGTCTCTTGTTATGATCCCAGTTGGTGTTATAACAGGATGAGACGATCACAAAATGGAACACTGACCCAAAAACATGGAAATTTTAACCTATTGTTTTAGAAAACATGGAGGAACAGAATCACGGCAATGCCAATTAGCTTTTCACAACTAAAAAATAAAACAAGTTTGACTACAATACAATATTCTTCACTCCTCTTCCTGATCTTCACAAAAGTACCCAGATTTCAAGGATAACACAGAATCGCTGAGCAGAGATTGATAGCCAAAGTCCGCACACGAGGATGGCCTCAACCGAGATCTTGGGTTTGTGTCCTATTAGCTGTAACCCACATGACTTGCCTGGGCTTGCAAAATCTCACTAACTGTGCTGGCTGGGGACAATACACATCTCTTTAACCTGTACTCAACCCTCTCTTCACTCACATTGTCTATAGCTTTAAGACTTGATTACCTGTAAAGATTTGCATTCCAACCATTATCTTGTAAATTGAGTTTGTGTCTTTATGTGCCACATTTGTGAACACAAGTCCTCACTCATCTGAAGAAGGAGCTTGAGGCTCTGAAAGCCAGTGCTGCCAAATAAACCTGTTGGATTTTAACCTGGTGTTGTGAGACTTCTGACTGTGCTTACCCCAATCTAACTCTGGTATCTCCACATCACTCAACAAGCTAACCATAGTCAGACAACACCCCACTCTGAAACTCAGTGACAGGTGCCACTTAATTGAGTTTCTGTGGATCTCTTCTCAAATTGCGCTAAGATGATTGTCTCATAAGTGTTTCAAATTCCACTCCCAAAAAAACATGTTTTAAAATCTTCTTTCAAACATTGCTTTTTCCTGCTGTTTGTATCAAGAATCTACCTCCAGGTTTTCCAACTTTCCTTTCAACCAAGGCTTTCTCTCAGCTATTTTAGCAAGGACCACTTCCAGGTTTTCCAACATTCCTTTCAGTATTCCTGCATCCTGAATTGCCACGAGCATTCAAACTTCTACTCAAATCTCCTGTACGCAACTCCCAAATGAATACTATTGTTTCCAAAGGCTAGAAATAAAGGCATTAAACATACAATAAAAGTCAGATATTTGACTTTTTCCTAGATACTTCACTCAGGTCTACACTTCCAACTTATTCTTGTACTGATCCCCTCTTCCAATGGCGGTTTCTCTTTGCTACTCTAAGTTCAAACTTCATGGAAACTTGCAGTTTCTAGAACTCTCTGTCCTTTAGCTTCTCTGGAGCTTGCTTTCAGGCACATTACTCCATTGCATAGTTTTCCTGTTTCTAGCAGAGCTGACAGCTGTTCCCTCTCCAGCTTCCTAGCTGCAACTGCCTAGATCCAGTTAAACACAGCTTAGAACTCAAAACGTCTTCTCTCTAAAAAGTGGCCATTGGTTGCTGAGTAACATTTCATTTGTTCTTCAAGCTCATGTTCACTTTTCCCATCATAAATTCTCCCTTGGCACAATAAAAACAGTTTGAACTAATCCAAAAGCCCCCATATATGGAAACATCTTTATTTAACATGAATCTAACTAGAATTGTACCAATTCCATCACAAAACACTAAATCAGACCCAATGAAATTCGTATCTTATTTCTAATGTTTAACAATATAAATATAGATCACTTAAACCTACCTCTGTTTCCTGACTCTACTGCATTTTAGAAGCACGTCCTGGGTTTTCTGGAGGGTCTGTAGGAAGTTCATGCTCACACTTCAAGGTCTAGGCCATCTTTAAACCTTCTAAAGCTACGTCAAGTTCAATTTTTCTCACATCCCTGCAAATCCAAGTCATTCATGTCAATAATCTGTACATGTGGATGTACAACATCGTTCAATAGGTGTCTTTTTTAACCATTTTTGCATAGCCCCAATCACAAAGGAAGCTTAAAACCTCAACTAAAATGGGATTAAAGGGATTGATAAAGCACCCCAATCCCCTCAAAGTCCACTGGGCATGGAGGGCCTTGATGGTGCTGACAGTATTCCTTCCTCCAAGGCCACGAATATAGCCATGGTAGAGTCAGATCACCCTGGATCTGTTAATAGTGAGCTTGAGCAAGCTCAGGAGCAGGAGCAAGTTCATGAGATGGTCCTCCTATATCTTCTCCTCCTACCTCCATGCACTACCCCGCCGCTGACTGCTGGGCGGCACGGTAGCACAGTGGTGAGCACTGCTGCTTCACAGCTCCAGGGTCCTGGGTTTGATTCCCGGCTCGGGTCGCTGTCTGTGTGGAGTTTGCACATTCTCCTCATGTCTGCATGGGTTTCCTCTGGGTACTCCGGTTTCCTCCCACAGTCAGGTTAGGTTGATTGGCCATGCTAAGAAATTGCCCCTTAGTGTCTAGGCATGCTAGGTTAGAGGGATCAGTGGGTATAATATGTAGGGATATGGGGGTAGGGCCTGGGTGGGATTGTGTTCAGTGCAGACTCGATGGGCCAAAGGGCCTCTTTCTGCACTGTAGGGTTTGATGATTCTATGATTCAAAGATCAACAGCACGGGACTGAAGTACAAATAAGACTATAATTGTTTCTTTATATCTGCTGAAGTGAGATTTCAATTAATGCCATCCTGTATGCAATTAAATACAACTGAGGCACAATTAACAGACTCTCAGTCTTCCTTTTTTTTTGCAGGAAGGGGTTTCTTACAGTGTACATCTCAATAGCTCAGATTGAATTCCTGAAGCACATATTTTCAGGCCAATATTAAGCCTGAAAAGATTTCATCCCCATTGTATGACCATATATTTTATAGTAAAATTGGCTAGAGATCAAAAACTCTTCAGTGGCTCTGAAGTGCTTTGGGGTATTGTGAGCTCATGAAAGGTGTTTCCTCCATATAAATGCAAATTAATTCATAAAGGATGGAAAACATCTGCATTAATATTGCGTCTGTCACAACCACAGGTTATCCCAAAGGGCTGAACAGCCAAGGAAGTAATTTTTGAAGCATTGTCACCATCAGAATGCAAGAAACATAGCAGACACTTCTGCGCTGCAAATCCCCACATGCGAAACATGATGATGACCAAGTAATTCTCCACAAAATAAACAGGGTGCAACACTGTAAATGGGAAACTTCAGCTCACTTGTAACTGTTGCATTATGAAGTAGGTTAAAATCTCTTCTTTGTCAATGGAGCATGCTGTTCTCGTCAGTCTATTACTTCTGTCTGCAAAACAGGGAGGAGCTAAACCCCAATAATTAGATAACAAAATTTTAATCCTCTTAGTCATCTAGGAATTAATACAAACAATTATACACAACCAAAGTCAGAAATTATAATATATCATTGCCGCAAAATAGGCTTACATTAACACTGCAATGAAGTTACTGTGAAAATCCACTAGTCGCCACCTGTTCAGGTACATCACAGTAGAATTTAGTCTTTTGGACTTGTGGGAGGAAACCAGGACACTCGGAGGAAACCCACACAGACACAAAGAGAACATGCAAACTCCATGCAGTGACTCAAGCCGGGAATTGAACCCAGGTCCCTGGCACTATAAAGCAATAGTGTTAACCACTGAGCCAGATACAAAAAGGAAGAGCATTAGTTTACTTCAGGAATGGTAATGCTATTGAATATCACGGGACAATGGTTAGACCCCTTCTTGTTGGAGGTGATCATTGCCTGGAATTTATCCCAAAATTATTCCATTAGGCAGCATGGTGTTGCAGTGACTAGTACTGCTGCCTCAGTACCAGGAATCTGGATTTGATTCTGGTCTTGGCTAACTGTGTGGAGTTTGCGTATTCTCGTCATGTCTGTACGTGTATTCCTCCGGATGCTCCAGTTTGCTCCCACAGTCCAAAGATGTGCAGGTGAGGTGGATCGTCCATGCTAAATTGCCCCTTAGTGTCCAAAGATATGTAGGTTAGGTGGATTAGCCATGGTAAATGTGTCGGATTACGGGGATAGGCGGAGGGGAAGGCATAGGTGGGATGAACTTTCAGAAGAGCTTGGGGGCAGACTTGATGAGCTGGATGGCTTCTTTCTGCACTGTAGGGATTCTATGATTGGATTTCCAGACTGGGTTGGAGAGACCATTTCATCTGCCCAAACTTTCATATGTACATCCATTCAATTGAAATAGGTGGCTCAATGTGTCTGAATACTCAGCTGTTCCATCTTACCAACCATAATTTTTGCCAGTGTGTCAGCAGATAAAAGGCATAAACGTGACAACAGAAGGTCACCCCACTTACAGGTACTCATTGTCAGGAGAATTTTTGCTTACAACACGTGGCAGAGTGGTTAGCATTGCTGGCTTACAGCACCAGGGACCTGGATTCAACTCTGGCCTCGGGTCATTATCAGTGTGGTGTTTGCACTTTCTCCCCATGTCTGCATGGGTCTCCTCCTGGTGTTTTGGTTTCCTCCCACAGTCCAAGATGTGTGCGTTAGGTTGATTGGCCATGATAAATTAACCCATAATTTAGGGGGATTAGCAGAGTAAATATGAGAGGTAATGGGAATAGGGCCTGGATGGAATTGTGGTCAGTACAGACTCAATGGGCCAAATGCCTCCTTGTGCACTGGAGGGATTCTATTCTGTGGATTTCAGGTTTGCCAGGAAGCTGCTGAACTTCAGAATTTGGGACTGTCTGTCTCACTCAGATTTAGATTGCAGCTTCAGTAGAATAGTGTAATTTGCTTGTTTTGGGATCACTTTGGGACAGCAACAAGAGGGGCTATTCAGCTCCAGTTTGTTAATGACTTTCCCAGAATTCAGTCAGCATTGAATGGAGCACATGTGGAGCACCACATCCACATTATGGCACACATTATTTAACAGGTTCCTACTGTGCAACCATTGAATTTCCAGAATTGCAAGATTACCTCCCTCAAAATTGTTTATGGAACCAAATTTGCATGTCAAACTTGAGCACCTTGTCACAATGTTTTTAGAGCAGAAGAACATAAATGACCGCTCGGGCCTACTTTGCCACTAAATACAATCTGGACACCTTTCAAATTATTTCTCATCTTCAACTTTACCTTCGTAGCCCTTGATTCTCTTCATACTCAAACACCAGTGAATCCAAAAATGAATACACTCATCAATTAGATATCATGTCATGATGGATTTTAGCCTCCCAGCTCCATTCAAAGAAGACAAGTGTCAGATGCTTCTGGGAGGCAAGATGTAGCCCTCATTTGAATAAACATTGAGCTACTTCCACTGCCAAAATCATTAGTAGAGATTCACTATAACAAGGCCCAATCACCAAACAGAGCAGTCATTGAGAAACAAAACTTCTGTGACTTGCTTGATCTGTGGGATGGGTGGGTGGGGAGGGAAATAGTAGTAGAGAGGGCTGGGGGTGAAGGGGCTCATATCCTTCTAAGTGTTTCACAGCTATGCAATTCAGAAAGGATTGGACTGGAAATCCATCAATACATTCTTAATCCTGTATTCTAGAGATTACAAGTGGAAGGTTGGAAGAGGGCACATAACGTAAGAACAAGGAGCAGGAGTAAGCCATCTGGCCCCTCGAGCCTGCTCCGCCATTCAGTAAGATCATGGCTGATCTTTTTGTGGGCTTGGCTCTACTTACCTGCCTGCTCACCATAACTCTTAATTTCTTTACTGTTCAAAATTTATCTGTCCTTGCCTTAAAAACATTCAATGAGGTAGCCTCAACTGCTTCATTGGGCAGGGAATTTCACAGATTCACAACCCTTTATGTGAAGAAGTTCCTCCTCAACTCAGTCCTAAATCTACTTCCCCTTATTTTGAGGCTATGCCCCCTAGTTCTAGTTTCACCTGCCAGTGGAAACAACTTCATTGTTTCTATCTCATCTACTCCCTTCATAATCTTATAGGTTTCTATAAGATCTTTCCTCATTCTTCTGAATTCCAATGAGTATAGCTCCAGTCTACTCAGTCTCCCCTCATAAGCCAGCCCTCTCAACTCCAGAATCAACTTAGCGAATCTCCTCTGCTCCCTCTCCAGTGCCAGTATATCCTTTCTCAAGGAAGGAGACCATAACTGTACACAGTACTCCGGGTGTGGCCTCACCAGCACTTTATACAGCTGCAACGTAACCTCACGATTTTTAACCTCCATCGCTCTAGCAATGAAGGACAAAATTCCATTTGTCTTCTTAATTACCTGCTGCACCTGCAAACCAAAACCTTGCACAAAGACACCCCCATCTTTCTGCACAACTGCATGCTGCAATTTTTTACCATTTAAATAATAGTCCATTTTGCTGTTATTCCTACCAAAATGGATGACCTCACATTTACCATCATTGTACTCCATCTGCCAGATCCTCGCCCACTCACTTAGACTATCTATATCCCTTTGGAGACTTTCAGCATCCTCTGCACACTTTGTTCTGCCACTCATCTTAGTGTCATCTGCAAATTTTGGTCCCCAATCCCAAATCATGTACGTAAATCGTAAACAATTGCGGTCCCAGCATTGTTCCCTGAGGCACACCACTAGTCACTGATCACCATCCAGAAAAACACCCATTTACCTCCACTTTTTGATTTCTGTTAGTTAATCAATCTTCTGTCCATGCTAATACATTACCCATAACATCGTGCACCTTTATCTTATGTAGCAGTCTTTGGTACGGCACCTTGTCAAATGCCTTCTGAAAATCCAGATTCACCAAATCCACAGGTTCTCCATTGTCACTACACATGTAACGTTCTCAAAGAATTCCACCAAATTAGTCAAACATGACCTTCCCTTCACGAACCCATGCTGCATCTTACTAATGGGACAATTTATATCCAGATGCCTCGCTATTTCTTTCGTGATGATAGATTAAAGCATTTTCCCTACTACAGAAGTTAAGCTAACCAGCCTATAGTTACCCGCCTTTTGTCTACCTCCCTTTTTAAACAGTAGCATCACATTTGTTGTTTTCCAATCTGCAGGAACCACCCCAGAGTCCATGGAATTTTGGTAAATTACCACTGGCGCACTTGCTATTTCTCCTGCCATCTCTTAGTATCCTAGGATGCATTCCATCAGGACCAGGAGACTTGTCTAGCTTTAGCCCCATTAATTTGCTCAACACCACCTCTTTTGTGATAATGATTGTTTCTAGGTCCTCATAGCCTTCCTGTCATCAATTTTTGGCATGTTATTTGTGTCTTCTACTGTGAAGACTGACAAAATATCTGTTCAAAGCCTCAGCCATTTTCTCATTTCCAGTTACTACATCCCCCTTCTCATCCTCTAAAGGATGAGCAAGAGATAGGGAATACCATGTCACAAGAACAAAATAGTAGTAGAAATGGTCTTGTAGTTATAAACACTAAGATACGAAGTAAGATAATTTTAATTTCTACACTGTTAACTAGGTCAATGCAAAACCAATTTCCTGTGGGAGCCATATTTCACTGCAGTAATCATTTCTTGTAGTCACACATCGTGATACTTGTTCTTTTTATAAAGACATTTGTTATGGTGCTCTTTTATCTTACAACTTTTGTTTCTGCAGAGATTTACTCTGATTCATTTGGATGCTTATTTCTTACAGGGAGTCATTATGTTTTTTCAGAGTATTCTTTTTTCTCATTACAATTTGACATGCTATTTATAATTCTCTCATTTCTTGCAGAGATTCACCAAGATGCTCATTTTCTTGCAAACCAATCACACAATCATTGCTTCATCTTCTCTCGCACAAAGATTCGCCGTAGTATTTCTAAAAAGACCAACCATAATCATCTTCTTTTCCCCTCTGTGACACGGATTTCTTGTGATACATTGATTTTCATTCCTGCTGATTGTAAGGAGGGATGTCGGCGACACTCTCATTTATTCCACAGATTCGCTGCAAAGCTCTTGTTTGTTGCAATGATTCATCACCATGTTTATGGCACTTTCTGGTATTAAACATTGTGATGCCTTATTCAGTAATTTGTTGTGATGTGTTCATTGAGGCTCACTGTGATGTTCTTATTTCCCAGTCATTTCTCAGAGCTCGCTGGTATGACCTCATGTCACTCAATGATTTAAATACTCCACCTATCTTCCCAGCCTAATCAAGTACTTCCCACCTGGATGATGTTATGTACTGGCCCTATTTCAGTATAAAGATTTATTTGAATAGAGAAAGGAATCTGCATTAATTCCACTAAAAACTGTACATCTGCTTGTAACTCTTTCTTTCTAAATTCGCTGTGTTTTCTCAGTATTTTATAACACCAGAATAGTTTTCTCATATTTCACTAAATCTTCTGTCAACAGGAAATCCTGTGGCCAGCTGGAAAACCCTGACTGCTATCTCCATTTCCATCCAATGGTGGAGCGTGACAAGCTTACAGTCATAAATTCAGAATCTACTGGATGAAGGTCACAGGACTTTACACATCAAATGATCCCACGCTATTGGTAGGTGTGATATGTTAGAGGTCTTCCATTTGAGGGGTGACAGGACAGCAGCTTGCCTTAATTCAACTCTTTTGACCTGGAAAAGCAGCCTCAGGTACAACCTAGCAACGATAGTGACAGAAAAATGTGTGTGTTGGGATTGATGACAATAGCAACAATCCACCTGATGTTTAGTGTCTCATCTGGTACCTGATATGAAACAAGTAGGCTTACTGTAAAGTGGTATTGGCGAAGTTGAGAGCGGTGATGGTGTCCTAGAGCTAGGTGTTGTCAGTATAAGTGTGAAACCTGACATCATGTCACAGAAACATAGAAGAAAGGAGTAGGAGGAGGCCATTTGGTCCTTTCAGTCTTCTCCACCATTCATTACAGTTTTAGCTGATTGTCCAACTCAATAGCCTAGTCCTGCTTTCTCCCCATGACCTTTGATCCCGTTAGCCCCAAGTGTTATATCTCACCGCCTCTTGAATACATTCTGAGGCGGCAAGATATAGCATTTGGGGCTAATACATGTCTTCCAATAATATTGGGGGCGGGCAGCATGTAAATGAGAAACAGGAAGGGGAGATCTTTGATGTACTTCAGAAGCAATCATTTTTTTATGTTGCCTCACAAGGCGATGCTTGAAAAGAATTTCTCTACATCTATAATTAAGCAAGCTCCAGAATAACTTCACATCCCATCTCATTTATATCTCTCTTCAGCTCCAAAGAAGATTCATAATGCAATCAAAGGGCAGGATTTTCCAGCCACACTCTCCCCAAGGCTGGAAATTCCCGCCTGAGGTCAACTTACCTTTGCACGGTCCACCCCTGCCCAGTATGATTCCCGTGGTGGGCGGGATGGAAAATTCCACCCAAAATGTTAACTTTATTTCTCTTTCCACAAATGATGCAGAGCTGCTGGGTTTTTCCAGCACCTTCTCTCCACAATAACTTAGAAATTCCTTTTAAAACTGAGATACTATGATAGACCAGTGATCACTATGAAGGGCAACATGCAGATTAAGAAGAACAGGAAAGAAGATTAAGGATACGATTCACCCATTGAACACTTGCAATGAGGAGTGACACTTGTAGAGAGTGTCATTTGTGAAAACCCAGCTCACAGTCCCTGAATTTCTATTGTTGATAATACTGTCTGTTAGGGGAATTAGGCCCTCAAATAAATCTAGGAACTTCCTGACTGGTCACATATAACTCCAGCTGCTATATAATTGACTCTTAAATCGTCTCAGAGCAACTAGCCACACGTTGGAAAATACATGATGTGTTTGGCTGTGCGGCTGACATTGTAAGAATAAAGTTTAAAAAAAATCCATTAAAAACACTGGCCTTTAGCTACAATACTTAGTCCATTATTTCCCTTTTAGCTGTAGTGCTGTCACAGTTCCCAGACGTGTCAGCACTCACAAGGCCTGGGCGACTGTGGACGAGGGCATAAAATAAATCAATATTTATTTGTAACTCAATGTTCATCACACGATCTAGCTCCCTGCTACCTTCCAGTCTTTATCCCAAATTCCCATTCCTTTTCAATTAAGTGTCTGGACCCCATTTCAAGGGCGGAAAGAATCAGAAGTCTACACTGTCTCAGGAACAATTACTCATCTGTGATTTCCCCTATTTAGCAAATCAGCAGCCAGACACTAAGCTTGGCATTCGATTTGGTTCTTGAAGCCAGGGGGCCACTGGGAGCCCACTAAATCAGAAGAAGCAAAAGTTGGCCTTTGAAGGTAAGTGAGAGAAGATGCCATCATTTCAAGGTTCCTCATGTTTAACATTTTTAAATGTAAAATTTAAAAAAGCCCCCTGCATCCAGGTCAACATGGCTGAGCGTTGAGTAGGACCAGCAACTGTAGCTGAATCAAGGCATGCAGCATGGACTCTAAGCTTGCCAAGAATTGTGGTCCCCAAAAGGCCACTTCTAGGCAACTGTCTTGTCCCAGAATGTCTCTGGGAACCTACAGGCTGAAAGGAAAATTTCAATAGGCCTCTGCTAAAAGGCAGGCCAAAAAACAGGGTCAAAACGTTGCAAGCGGCAGAATTTTTGTATTTATTCAAGGCCAATATTTATTGCTCATTCCTAATTGCCCTAGGGAAGGTCGGAGTGATTTGTCTTCTTGAACCACTGCGATCTATGTGGTGCATTGGTACACTCAAAATGCTGTTAGGGAAGAGCTCCATTCTTTTCAGACTTTGTAGAAGTTTGAGATAATTGAATGGCTTACTTGGCCATTTCAGAGAGCAGTTAAGAGTTAACCACATTGCTGTGGCCCTGGAGTCACATATAGGCCAGACCAGGTAATGAAGGCAGATTTCTTTCCCCAAAGGACATTAATGAGCCAGATATACTTTATGACAATTGACAATAGTTTCATGGTACAATTACTGAGACTAAGGCCCCAGTTTTACTGTTTTGATTCTAAGTGCTAAATCTGGGCACAATTCAGATCTGATTTGGAAAACTGTTCTAAGAACATACGAACATAAGAAATAGGAGCAGGAGTAGGCCATCTAGCCCTTCGAGCCTGCCCCGCCATTCAATAAGATCATGGCTGATCTGAAGTGGATCAGTTCCACTTTCCTGCTTTCTCCCCATAACCCTTAATTCCCCTGTCTATCAGAAACCTATCTACCCATGACTTAAATATATTTAGCGAGGTAGCCTCCACCACTTCAACGGGCAGAGAATTTCAGAGATTCACCATCCTTTGAGTGAAGAAGTTCCTCCTCAACTCTGATCTAAACTGCAACCCCCCCCCCCCCCTTATCTTGAGGCTGTGCCCTCTAGTTCTGCTATCCTTTCTAGGATAGCAGAACTAGAGGACGCAAATAGTTTGCCGGGTATTAACGATGGAAAGTTTCTAGGACGCGAGTAGTTTGCTGAGTATTAACGATGGAAAGATGGTAGGAGTTGAGGGCCTGAATGAGATCATTGTCACCAGAGAGGTAGTGCTCGACAGACTAGTGGGACTGATGGTGGACAAGTCCCCAGGACTGGATGGAATGCATCCCAGGGTTCTGAAGGAAATGGCGGAGGTGATAGTGGATGCCTTGGTGATTATTTTCCAAACCTCACTGGATTCCGGGGAAGTGCCGGAAGATTGGAAAACAGCTAATGTTACGCCGCTGTTTAAAAAGGGTAGCAGACAAAAGGCAGGGAATTATAGGCCTGTTAGTTTAATGTCTGTTGTAGGAAAAATGCTGGAATCCGTCATCAAAGAAGAAATAGCGAGGCATCTTGAGAAGAATTGTTTGATAGAGCAGACGCAGCACGGATTCGTTAAGGGGAAGTCGTGTCTGACGAATTTATTGGAATTCTATGAGGATGTGTCTAGTGCGGTGGATGGAGGGGAACCGGTGGATGTGGAGTTTCTCGATTTTCAGAAGGCGTTTGATAAGGTGCCGCACAAAAGGTTGTTACAGAAGGTTAGGGGGCATGGAGTTGGGGGTAAGGTGTTAGCGTGGATAGAGGATTGGCTGTCAAATAGGAGGCAGAGAGTGGGTGTCAATGGGTGCTATTCGGATTGGTGGTTGGTGACTAGTGGAGTGCCGCAGGGATCGGTGCTGGGGCCTCAGCTATTTACCATTTATATAGATGATCTGGAGGGGGGAGCCGAGTGTAAGGTGTCGAAATTTGCTGATGACACAAAGATAAGTGGAAAAGCAAATTGTGCGGAGGGTGTGGAAAGTCTGCAGAGGGATCTAGATAGGCTGAACAAGTGGGCAAGGACCTGGCAGATGGAATACAATGTTGGCAAGTGTGAGGTTATCCACTTTGGCAGGAATAATAGTAGGAACGACTACTACTTACAGGGCGAAAAGCTGCAGCATGCTACGGTGCAGAGGGACCTGGGGGTCCTTGTGCATGAGTCGCAAAAACCCAGTCTGCAGGTGCAGCAGGTGGTCAGGAAGGCAAATGGGATGCTGACCTTCATAGCGAGGGGGATTGAATATAAAAGTAGGGAGGTCTTGCTGCAACTGTACAGGGCACTGGTGAGGCCGCAGCTGGAGTACTGTGTGCAGTTTTGGTCACCTCACTTGCGCAAGGATATTTTGGCCTTGGAGGGAGTGCAGAGGAGGTTCACTAGGCTGATACCAGAGTTGAGGGGGTTGGACTATGAAGAGAGGCCGAATAGACTGGGCATTGCCATCAAGAACCTACCATGCACAGAGGCATGTGCAGATTAGGGCAGGTGAATCCCGGAGGAAATTTTGTCCATCATGCAATTTTGTGTTCTTCCCTCCCCTACCTCAACAACCCTGTGGAGGGTGAGGGTGGTTAGAGCATAAAATTCTGGCCAATAGATCTAACTATGATTTTCCAAAATTCCCTTTGATTCAGGTATGGTTCCACTAGATTGGAAGTTGGCAAATGTTATACTGCTTTTGAAGAAAGAAAGGAGAGAGAAAACAGTGAATTTCAGACCTGTTGGCCTCACTCAGTTGTTGGGAAAATGCTGGAATCTGTTGTTTAAAACATCTTAACAATGCACTTAGAAGAGAATTGTGTGATTAGAACAAGTTAACAATGGTTTAAATAAAGGAAAATAGGAACATCAGAGCAGGAGTAGGCCATTCAAACCATTAAGTCTGCTCTGTCATTCAATACAGTCAATGTTGATGATGCCCTTCGCTCACACAGTCACCATATCACTTTATGTCACTAGCATTTAGAAATCTGTCAATCTCTGCTTTAAGCATACTCAATTGCTGAGCTTTCACAGGCCTCTGGGGTATAAAATCTCAAAGATTCACTCTGAGCAAAACAATTCTCCTCATTTCAGTACTAATTGGCTTCTCTCTTACTTTGAAATTGTATCTCCGGTTCTAGATTTTCCAGCTAGGGGAAGTTTCTTACCTGCATCTACCCTGTCTAAACCTTTAAGTATTTTGTAGATTTTAACGAGATCACTTTTCATTCTTCGAAGCCCCAGTGAATACAAGTCCAGTTTGCTCAATCTCTCATCGTTGGACAGTTCCAAAATCCCAGGAACATCCATATTTAATAAATTTATTAGAGCTTTTTGAGGATGTTATCAGTACGATCAATAAAGGGGGACTAGTATATGTAGTACACCTGAATTTATGAAACACTTTTGATGAGGTGCCACACATAAGGTAAATAGGCAATTTAGGGTAAATACATTCATGTGGGTAGCCAACTTGTTAACAGAGAGTGGGCATAGACCAAGCTTTTTCAAGTTGGTAATGGGATGCTGGCCTTCATAGTGAGGGGGATTGAATATAAAAGTAGGGAGGTCTTGCTGCAGCTGTATAGGGCATTGGTGAAGCCGCAGCTGGAGTACTGTGTGCAGTTTTGGGCGCCGTATTTACGCAAGGATATTTTGGCCTTGGAGGGAGTGCAGAGGAGGTTTACTAGGCTGATTCCGGAGTTGAGGGGGCTGAGCTATGAGGAGAGGCTGAATAAACTAGGCTTGTACTCATTAGAGTTTAGAAGAATGAGGGGAGATCTCATTGAGACATATAAGATGATGAATGGGATGGATAGGATAAAGGTGGAGAGGTTCTTCCCGCTCAGAAAGGACAGTAGGACTAGGGGGCACAGCCTCAAGATAAAGGGGGGGGCAGTTTAGAACGGAGTTGAGGAGGAACTTCTTCACTCAAAGGGTGGTGAATCTCTGGAATTCTCTGCCCGTTGAAGTGGTGGAGGCTGCCTCGCTAAATATATTTAAGACGCAGGTTGATGGGTTTTTGATAAGCGAGGGGATTAAGGGTTATGGGGAGAGGGCAGGAATGTGGAACTGAGCCACGACAGATCAGCCATGATCTTATTGAATGGCGGGGCAGGCTCGAAGGGCTGGATGGCCTACTCCTGCTCCTATTTCTTATGTTCTTATGTTCTTATGTGAGCACTGAGGGTAGCACAGTGGTGCGGTGGTTAGCACTGCTACCTCACAGTGCCAGGGACCCAGATTCAATTCCAGCCTCGGGTCACTGTCTGTGTGAATTTTGTATATTTTCTTAGTGTTTGTGTGGGTTTCTTCCAGGTGCTCTGGTTTCTTCCCACAGTCCAAGGATGTGCAGGTTAAGTTGTTCAGCCATGCTAATCTGAGCCTGGTATCATGGGGATTAGCAGGGTAAATGAGAGTTACGGTAATAAAGCCTGGGTTGGATTGTGGTCGGTACAGACTCAATGGGCCCAAAGGCTTCCTTCTGTGCTGTAGGGGTTCTATGAATAGTGGATTGCCTGAAGGATCAGTGTAGGGGCCTCAGCTATTTATAACCTATATTAATGACTTTGATGAGATAGGTAGCAATGTATCTAGGATTGCTGATGATACAAAACTAGGCGGAAAATAAGCTGTGGGAAGACACAAAGATACTGCAAAGGGAGATATGGACAGGCTAGGTTAGTGGACGACAAGATGGCAGATGGAGTATAATGTGAAGCTTTTCACTTTTGTCACAAGAATAAAATGTTTTTTTAAAAGCTAAGAAAGCTGCAAGTGTTAATGTTCACAGAAACTTGGATGTGCTGCTACAGGGAATGCATAAAGCTAGCATGCAGGTGCAGCAAACAATTACAAAGGCAAATGGGAAGTTGGCTTTTATTGTGACGTGTTTGGAGTACAAGAATGAAGAAGTCTTGCTACAGTTGTGCAGGGTTTTGGTGAGACCACTTCTGGAGTACTATGCGTAGTTTTTGACTTCATATTTAATAAAGGAGATACTTGCATTGGAGGCCATAAGCGAAGGAGCACTAAATTAGCCCCTGGGATGAAGGGGTTGTCTTATGTTGAGAGGCTGAATAAATTGGACTTATTTTCTCCGAAGTTTATCAGAGTGAGAGGCTATCTCATTGAAACTTACAAAATGCCAAAGAGCTTGATGGGGTGGAGGCTGAGAGATTGTTTCCATTGGTGGGAGAACCTAAAGCAAAAGGCACAGTTTAGGATAAGAGACAAATCATTTAGGACTGAGATGAGAAGAAATTCCTTCATTCATAGGATGGTGAATCTTTAGAATTCTTTTCTGTGCTGCAAAAACCTATGACCAGAATCTTGTCACCGTTCACGCCAGCAGAATTTTCCCCATCCCACCACAATTAATGGAAATTTGGCTGGCCGATGCAGCGGGAGCATGGCGTAAACAACAGGTAAGATCGCACCCTATGATTATGTAAACCAGAGAGTTGTGGATGCTCCATAATTGAATACATTTAAGGCTGGGACAGAGATCATTGGTCTCAGGGAATTAAAGGATAAGGAGAATGGGTGGGGAAATGAAGTTGAAGATCAAGATCATAATTGTGTTAAATGGCAGAATGGGTTTGAGGGGCCATGTGGTAAACTCCTGCTCCAATTATATTCTTCAGATTTGCAATCCTGATTTTACTGAGCTGTTTTGTTAACAGTTCAGACTGCTCAAATTTTACTATCCCACTCTCCCCCACCAAAATCTTTGAATCTTCACGATTTTAATGGATTCAAGGTCAGAATGTAATCCAAAGCAAACAGATCATTAAGTGCTTTAACTTGGAAAATGCTGATACCATTGTCCAAGCCTAAATTTAATTCAATTTGGAGGACTTATTTTGTATGCTCCAGCCTTTGTAAATGGCAGCATTCTCTGCATACATACTGTTGTGTATTGATAAATGTCATCCAGAAAACTGACGATGAGCTTTCTAAAAAAGCTGACAGCCCTGATAAAAACTGACAACTTAAAATGAGCCACTCAAACACAATCCTGAATATAGTATCATAAGTATAGGATTTTAAAGACTCTAAGTTCTATATTTTGTTCCTTTAGGGAAAGTTTTACTTGAAAATAAATAATTAAAATGAAAATACAAAGAATCTTAAGCTGTCCATGCAATTAATTATCTATTACTTATGCTGTCAAGGGGAAACTTCATTCTCTTATCTTGACATGGAAGAACATATCGATTTTGCTTCAAATTTCCACCCCCCCCTTTACATGATCCGTCGCCGCCTTCCTTGAATTTTGTCTGGTGATAGACTGCCTACCAATATTTATTATAAGCCCACCATCTCCCACAGCTACCTTGATGACAGCTTCTCACACCATACTTCCTGTGATGAATTCTATTTCATTTGCCTGGTTTCTTTGCCTTCATTGCATCTGTTCTGCTGATGCTACCTTCAAAATGGTATTTCTGACATGTCTTCTTATTTCTTGAATTGATAGGTCCCCCCACTAAGATTGACAGGGCACTAAATTGTGTCCGACCTACGTCCCAAACCTTTACCCTCATCCCTTCCCCTCAAAGAACGAACAAAGAAAACTACAGCGCAGGAACAGACCCTTTGGCCCTCCAAGCCCACACCGACAATGCTGCTCGACATAACTAAAACCCCTACCCTTCCAGGGACCATATCCCACTATTCCCAACTCATTCAAGTACTTGTCAAGACGCCCCTTAAAAGTCGCAATCGTATCTGTTTCCACTACCTCCCCTGGCAACGTGTTCCAGGCACCCACCACTCTCTGTGTAAAACATCTGCATTGTACATCTCTTTTAAACCTTGCCCCTTGCACCTTAAATCTATGCTCCCTAGTAATTGACTTTTCCACCGTGGGAAAAAGCTCCTCTCAGAACCAAGATGCCTTTACTCCACCAGCCTCCACATTCAAAAGATCATCCTCCACCATTTCTGCCAACTGCAGCATGACAGAAGGGTGCCACCACTGAACACATTTCTTCCTCAGCACCACTTCCCCTGCCCCATCAGCACTCCATCTGGACCATTCCCTCCGTGAAACATTGGCCTATTCATCCATCATGTCCAGCTCCTTATCCCTTTCCAAAAATACCTTCCCATGCAATTGCAGAAGGTGTAACACCTCCCCCTTTACCTCCTCACCATCCAAGACCTCAAACATTCCCTTCAGGTGACTCACCATTTCACTTGCCCCTCCTTCAATTTGACCTTCTGTATTCGCTGCTCCCAGTATAGACTTCTCTATATTAGAGAGGTTAAAAGCAGACTGGGTGACTGCTTTGTGAAACACCTTCACTCACTCCACAATCATGACCCCAACTTTCCTATTGCTTATCATTTCAATTCAGCATCTTATTCTCATGTCACACATGTTGGTCTCTGGCCTGCTGCAATGCTCCAGCAAAGCCCAATGCAAACTGGAAAAACAGCATCTCACCTTCTGATTAGGCACTTTACAGCCTTCCTGACTCAACAATGTATTCAATAGCTTCAAACCATGAACTCTCCCCTCCATCTTAATCTCATTTTCAATCCATTTTTCCCCAACCCCTCCCCCAGCCACCATCACAGGTCCATCTATCAATCTTGTCATTTGTTCAAGTTTTGCTTTCACAGGGCATTCATCCTTGTTCTGCTATTGACACGTTCTGCTATTTTATCTTCATGCTACTATCAGCACCTTCTTCAGCCTTTAATGCTACCATTCACTCTTTGTCTTGTACCCATGCCATCTTTGTTGCAAACTCTTCTGAGCTCCCATCTATCCCTGACCTTCTATTTTGCTCCACCTAGTCCACCCTCTCTTAAACAGTATAAAAACCATCATATTCCTCCCTTCTTTTAGTTTTGAAATAGTCATACAGACTCAAAACATATAACTCAATTTCTCTCCCCTGCTGAATTTTTGCAACATTTTTTGCTTTTATTTCAGATTTCCTGTCTCCTCGGCATTTTGCTTTTATTTTACTGAAACTATGATTTTTTTTTCCCTGTTGTAACTTGGAGCATGCGCCCAACCTCCAGGAAATGTTGATTATTTCCACTGCTTGCTGCTTTTTCCAATATTCTGCAGTTATTCTGCCTTTCAGCCAAAGTAGTGGTGAATGGAGCCACTACAGTAACATGCGGCACTGTATTGTTGGAAAATTCGTTTGCAAAAAGCAGCTCCATGATTCTTGAGAAAATATCCAGAGCTGTCGCACCAAAGCTCTGCCTTTTGATATCATCCAGCCCATCATTGGAGAAAACGTTGAACAGGATTGACAGCAGGGGATAACTTGTTTCATTCACCATTCCTTGAATCTTGGAGGCTTTTTCAAACAATATGAATGCTATAAATATAAACTTACATTTCTCATCAAGCAAAATGGAGTTGAGAGGTCATAAGAGTTTGTGTTTCCTGCCAATGCACGTGGAACTGCAAGAACCCTGAGTTAATCTTCATAGCTGGGCAAGTCTTTACAAAGTTATTAAAATGCAAATGACTTTTCCTGGACATATCTTCATCGAGTCATTAAAATGCAGACAACCCTTCCAGTGGTTAATGGTTGCACTTCTCCAAATGATTACAAAAGATTGATTTCACAATACTGTTTGTAGACAACGATAGAGAAGTAAATTAAGGAGGAAGGCTGCCAGTATTAATTAAGAAGGATGGCTAGGTTTTTATTGGGACAACAGGGATCTCACCCACCAATACGTGAACCAATATGGATCCCCAATCAGTTCCACTGGGGAGGCCTGACAGAATCAAGTGCGATTCTCTATGATTGAGATCCTTGGGCGTGAAAGCCCTGAGAGGCTGGCAGCTCCTTATGGTGCCAATTCCAGTGGGAGCAGTGGTAGTTACCAACAATGCACAAACCAAGGCCTAGAATCATCATGGGACATGAAGTGATACATTTTTAAAGAGAAAGACAACAGAGGCAATGGCTAATTTTACAGTTTTAAAGGGGATGCAAGGGCAGAGACGATGTGATATATGACCACAAATAATATTAACGGTCTTCCCCACTGAGTGGCATTTGCTCAGAGCAAGGAGCCAAATAAAACTTTGTTGCAATCTTAAAGTCAGCGTTTTAAGAAAAACTTCAGGATTATTTTAGACCACACCCAATTTCATCCAGTTTGCAGTAGGGAGTAATTTCATGTTTTACATAAAAGATAGTAGAAATCAAGGTGGTTACAGACCAATTTCTTTTAGTTAAGGACATTAAAAAACTGGAGTTAAAGTGGGTAAATAGACTGTAAACCAAAGCTATCACATCCTCAGCCTTAAAGGGTCCACAAAGAGTCTGCAGTTACATTATTAAATATACAGAAGATAACATTTTCTGAGTATACAATGAATGAAAAGGAGATTGACTGTCTTCAGAAAGGTTTTGCACCTATTTTCTAGGTGGACTGAGATATGATTGGACTTAATTCACTTAGTGCAAGGGGCGCAGATAGTGTAGAATTTATAAGAAGCATCCAGGAGGGCTTCTTGAAACAATATATAGATAGTCCAATTAGGGAAGGAGCCACACCAGACCTGGTACTGGGGAATGAGCCCGGCCGTGTGGTCAATGTTTCAGCAGGGGAGCAGTTCAGGAACAGTGATCACAATTCAGTAAATTTTAAGGTACTGATGATAAAGAAGAGTATAGTTCTCAAGTTAAGGTGCTAAACTGGGGAAAGGCTAATTACAACAATATCAGGCAGAAACTGAAGTACATAGATTGGGGGCAGACATTTGAGGGCAAGTCAACATCTGGCATGTGAGAGGCTTTCAAGCGTAAGTTGACAGGAATTCAGGACCAGCACATTCCTGGAAGGATGAAGGATAAGAATGTCAAGTTTCAGGAACCTTGGATAACAAGAGATATTGTGAGCCTAGTCAAAGAGAAAAAGAAAGCATTTGTCAAGGTTAGGAGACTGGGAACACACAAAATAAGTATGAACTACAAGGAAAGTAGAAATAAACTTAAGCAAGGAGTAAGGAGGGCTAGAAGAGGTCATGAAAAGTAATTTGCCAGCTGGATTAAGGAAATTCCCAAACCTTTTTATACATATATAAAGAGCAAGAGGGTAGCCAGGAAGAGGACTGGCCCATTCAAGGACAGGAGAGGGAATCTATGTGTGGAGCCATAGGAAATGGGTAAGGTACTAAATGAGTACTTTGCATCAGTATTCACCAAAGAGAAAGACTTGCTGGATGATGAGGAGGAGATGGCGTCCTGATATTGTTGCCAGACTATTAATCCAGAAACTCAGTTAATGTTCTGGAGACCTGAGTTCAAATCCCACAGCAGGTGGTAGAAATTAAAATCAATAAAAAAAATCTAGAATTAAGAATCTACTGATAACCATGAAACTATTGTCAATTGTTGGAAAAACCCATCTGGTTCACTAATGTCGTTTAAGGAGAGAAGTCTGCTGTCCTTACCTGGTCTGGCTTACATTTGACTCCAGAGCCACAGCAATGTGGTTGACTTTCAACTGCCCTCAGGCAACTAGGGATGGGCAATAAATACTGACCAGCCAGAAACATCCATGTCCCATGAATGAATATTAAAAAAAAAAGTCTGAGGAAGGGTCTGTAGATAGTTTCGATCATGTTGAGAGCAAAAAGGAGGAGACATTGGGATTCTTGAGAAACATTAACGTTGACAAGTCCTCAGGGCCTGATGGAATGTGTCCCAAAATACTGAGTGAGGCAAGGGAGGAAATTGCTGGGGCCTTGAGAGAAATCTTTGTATTCTCACTGGCGACAGGGGAGGTCCCAGAAGACTGGAGAATAGCCTATGTTGTTCCTTTGTTTAAGAAGGATAGCAGAGATAATTCAGGTAATTACAGATCTGTGAGCCTCACATCAGTGGTGGGGAAATTATTGGAGAGGATTCTTTGAGACAGGGTTTACAGCCACTTGGAAATAGATGCACGTGTTAAAAAGAGGCAACATGGGTTTCTGAAGGGGAGGTCATGTCTCACTAACTTGATTGAGTTTTTCGAGGAAGTGACAAAAATGATTGATGAGGGTAGGGCAGTGGATGTTGTCTACATGGACTTCAGTAAGGCCTTTGACAAGGTCCTTCATGGCACACTGGAGCAGAAGGTGAAGTTGCATGGGATCAGTGATGAGCTGGCAAGATTGATACAGAAGTAGCTCGGTCATAGAAGACAGACGTTAGCAGTAGAAGGATGCATTTCTGAATGGAGAGCTGTGACAAGTGGTGTTCCTCAGGGATCAGTGCTGGGACCTTTGCTGTTTGTAACATATATAAATGATTTGGAGGAAAATGTAACCGGTTTGATTCGTAAGTTTGCGGATGACACAAAAGTTGATGGAATTGCGGATAGCGATGAGGATCATCAGAGGATACAAGCAGCATATAGATCAGTTGAACTCTTGAGCAGAGAGATGGCAGATGGACTGTAATCCGGACAAATGAGAGATAATGCATTTTGGAAGACCTAATGCAGATAGGAAATATACAGTAAATGGCAGAAGAGTATTGATAGGCAGAGAGATCTGGGTGTGCAGGTACACAGGTCACTGAAAGTTGCAACATAGGTGGAGAAGATAGTCAAGGAGGCAGATGGCATGCTTGCTCTCATTGGCCTGGGCACTGAGTTTAAAAATTGGTAAGTTATGTTGCTGCATTATAGAACATTAGTTAGGGTGCACTTAGAGTGGCGACCAGAATTGAACACTATATTCCATCAGAAGGGTGTGGAGGGTTTGGAGAGAGTACAGAAAAGGTTTACCAAGATGTTGCCTTGTATGAAGGGCAATAGCTATGAGGACAGGTTGGAGAAAATTGGTTTGTTTTTTTGGAAAGACAGAGGTTGAGGGGCGACCTGATAGAAGTCTACAAGATTATAAGGGGCATGAACAGAGCAGATAATCAGAAGCTTTTGCCCAAGGTGGAAGTGTCAATTATTAGGGACATAGGTTTAAGGTGTGAGGGGCAAGGTTTAAAGGAGATGCACGAGGCAAGTTTTTACACAGAGGGTGGGGGTGCCTGGAACTCACCGCTGGGGGAGGTAATGGAAGCAAATACAATAATGACTTTTAAAAGGAGTGTTGATAAATACATGAATAGGATGGGAATAGAGGGATATGATCCCCTGAAGGTAGAAGGTTTTAGTTCAGTAGCGCAGCATGGTAGGTGCAGGCTTGGAAGGCCGAAGGGCCTGTTCCTGCGCTGTAATTTTCTTCATATTTTTAAGGGAAACTCTTGGATAAAATTAAATAACAAATGAAAAGCCTGTTAAAAATCACATTCATAATTCATTTAAAAAAGATACAGTGTTGGGAAAACAATCAATGAGATTAAAAGTGTGTCAGGAAGGAGGCTATATATAATACAAAATTGGCTTGATGACAGAAGCCAGAGGGTGGTTGTAGACGGTTGCTTTTCAAACTGGAGCCCTGTAACCAGCGGTGTGCCTCAGGGATCGGTACTGGGGCTACTGTTATTTGTCATTTATAGTAATGACATGGATGAGAATTTAGGAGGCATGGTTAGTCAGTTTGCAGATGACACGAAGATTAATGGCATAGTGGACAGTGAAGAAGCTTATCTCAGATTGCAGCAGGACTTTGATCAATTGGGCCAGTGGGCTGATGAACGGCAGATGGAGTTTAATTTAGATAAATGCCAGGGGATGCATTTTGGTATATCGAATCAGGGCAGGACTTACTCAGTTAATGGTAGGGCATTGGGGACTGTTATAGGACAGAGATCTAGGGGTACAGATTTATAGCTCCTTGAAAGTGGAGTTACAGGTGGCTAGAGTAATGAAGAAGGCATTCAGCATGCTTGGTTTCATTGGTCAGAACATTGACTACAGGAGTTGGGACAACTTGGTCAAGTTGTACAAGACATTGCTAAGGCCACAGTTGGAATACTGTGTACAGTTCTGGTCACTATCATAGAAAGGATATTATTAAACTAGAAAGCGTGCAGAAAAATTTGCTAGGATGCTCCTGGGACTTAATGGTTTGAGTTATAAGGAGAGGCTGGATAGACTGGGATTTTTTTCTGTGGAGCACAGAAGGTTGAGGGGCGATGTAATAGAGGTCCATAAAATAATGAGGGGCATAAATCAGCTGGATAGTCAATATCTTTCTCCAAAGGTAGGGGAGTCTAAAACTAGAAGGCATAAGTTTAAGATGAGAGGGGAGAGATACAAAAGGTTCCAGAGAGGCAATTTTTCACACAGAAGGTGGTGAGTGTCTAGAACAAGCTGCCAGAGGTAGTAGTAAATGCGGGTACAATTTTGACTCTTGAAGTGGTGGAGGCTGCCTCGCTAAATATTTTTAAGACGCGGGTTGATAGGTTTTTGATAAGCGACGGGATTAAGGGTTATGGGGAGAGGGCGGGAATGTGGAACTGAGCCACGACAGATCAGCCATGATCTTATTGAATGGCGGGGCAGGCTCGAAGGGCTAGATGGCCTACTCCTGCTCCTATTTCTTATGTTCTTATGTAAGATGGGTATAGAGGGATATGCGCCAAACGCAGGCAATTGGGAATAGCTTAGTGGTTATAAACAAAAGGGACAAGTTGGGTCAAAGGGCATCTTTCCATGCTGTAAACCTTAATGATTCTATGATAATAATGTTTTGCCAAATAAAAGACCAAGGAGTAGATGCACAATCTGAAAAACAAATGACTAATCATTGTCCAATCACTGTGCACAATAACAATTCTTCAAACTCGCCTTCCCTGTTCGGATTGTTTCAAAGTAAAAAATACCTCAACTGGTTGATGAGGCAATAATTCTATTTGAAATAAAGCAGCTTTATAGAAATTGTAAATCAATCCATATTCAGAAAGAGTTACATTACCAAATTGGCAGAAGAAATTCCCCATTTGATGGGTTGCAAATCTCAATTGCTTCATTAGGGAAAGACTAAGCAAAAGAAAAGCAGGAAGAAATAAATCAACATGTTTAAATCATAAGACCCGTGTGCAGCTCCTGTAGTTATTTATAGAACAGTATAAGGAAAGTTTAACTTTTCATCCAGAGAAATTGAGCTGACATTTCGCCTTCTTGATCTGCAGGGAGCAGATTGCTTAGAAAATTGTGTGGAACTTGGAATTTGGGATTCCAGCCCTTTCTCCCACACTGTGGAATTTTAACTGCACGGCATGTTAGTGTCAACATGGATCAGTTTCCCAAGCAGCGGCCCAGCCTAGCTGATAGATCAATCAGGTAGCTGGGCAGGAAGCCAGGAGTGGGTACGTCTATGCCAATCTTGGGAATAGGGTGAGTCAGTTGAGTGTTTGTGGGCTGCCAATTCTGGGGTTGGGTAGGGGATGGAATTAAAAGGTCGTTGGGGTCAGATTGGGTGCCTTAGGTTGAATCTTCGGAGACCTAAAGGAAACCACATTGGAAGTCTTGTGGTAGGGTCAGAGGTCTTAGAAATGTGTGTCTGAACATGGAGGTTCTCTGGCAGACAAGTGGATTCAGGAGGTAGTTGGAAAGGAGTTTACCTCCCGAATCCAACAAATCCTCATCTCATTTAAACTGTTGGGTTTGTGAATTGCAGCTAAAATCAAACATTAGAATGATGATGAGTCCTGCAGCTAATCACCGTATTTAAAGTTCCAACCCATCAAGTTAGTCACCCACTCATGATCCTGCTCCAATACCCACATGTCTGTCCTTGGCCTGCTGCAATGTTCCAGTGAAGCTCATCTTCTGGCTAGGCATGCTGCAGCCTTTTGGCCTCAACATCGAATTCAACAACTTCAGATAATTAGCTTTACCCCACCTCGCCCCCTTTGTTTTCATTTTATTTAGTTTTCAACTGTTCTTTAACTTTTACTCCTTTATTGTCGCTCTTTTTTTTCCCCCTCACCTTCTTTCCCCCTACCTGATCCCCCCTTTCCTTATCTTTTCTCCCCTTTGCTTCCCCTTCTTTTCCTCATTTTACCTCTCTCCCACTCATCCCCCCACCCCTCCCCCCACATCTTCATCTGTCACAGTTTACCCTCTGATTTCAGCTTCCCTGCATTCACACCTTGTATTCTGTCTATGGACAGCCATTAGCAGCCTTTCTCCTGGTTTCTGTGGCTATGACTCATCTCTCATTCCCTCTCCCTGCAGTATAAATATCTCCCACTTTCTATGCCTGGGTCATCTGGACTGGAAATGTCAGCTTTATTCTCTCCTTACAGATGCTGCCAGACCTGCTGAGGTCTTTGAGCATATTCTCTTTTGGTCACCTACCCACTTTCCTACTTCAGTTAAAGCTGCAAATGTAAGGGATGAAGACAGGTTTGGATTGGGAAACACAAATTATCATAGTTTAATACACTCATAGAACACTACAGTGCAGAAAGAGGCCCTTCGGCCCATCGAGTCTGTACCGAACACAATCCCACCCCATACCCCTACATATTATACCCACTAATCCCTCTAACCTATGCATCCCTGGACACGAAGGGGCAACTTCTTAGCACGGCCTATCAACCTAACCCGCACATCTTTGGACTGTGGGAGGAAACCGGAGTACCCGGAGGAAACCCATGGAGACACGAGGAGAATGTGCAAACTCCACACAGACAGTGACCCGAGCCGGGAATCGAACCCAGGACTCTGGAGCTGTGAAGCAGCAGGATCTGATCCAAACCCACTCATTTTGTTAAGATTAAAATTTCTCTTATTATGTCTGTCACTTGGAGATTTAAAGAGGCAAGAGGGGATAAAAAAAACATGCAATTTTAAAAATAAGTTATGAAAGTTTCCCATGTTTTGCAGTCTGCAATAATCTTGAATGAAATTAGACCGAGCAATCCAAGTCTTGTGGGTTTTCCACTAAAATGTTGCTAATGAAGTGGCAAATTCAATCAACAGAGGCTCAAGATGGCAAATTGATGCCAAAAATGTCACATTGGTGCCAAATGTTAGAGTTAAAGCACATTCATGGAATTTTAAGCTGCAGCCCCTATTTTCAATGGCAAAATGCAGAATGGCAAGAATGGACCTTGTGCGATTTCTAAATGAAGTTAAATTTCACCCCCTACCCAAGTTGCAACTCGCAAATGAGGGTTTGTCATGGCTGGAAAGACAGAGGCTGAGGGGAGACCTGTTAGAGGTCTACAAAATTAGACAGAGTAGATGGTCAGAGGCTTTTTCCAAGGGTGGAAGTGTCACTTACAAGGGGGCACAGGTTCAAGATGAGAGGTGGAAAGTTTAAGGGAGATGTGCAGGGGAAGCTTTTCCACACAGAGACTTGTGGGTGCCTGGAACGTGCTGCCAGAGGATGTAGTGAAAGCAGGCTCATTAGCAACTTTTAAGAGGCATCTGGATGGGTAGGGAGACAATAGAGGGATATGGACCAAGTAAAGGGAAAAGGTTTTCTTTTAGTTTACTTAGGGCATCATGTTCAGCATGGGCTTGGAGGAACAGGCCTGTTCCTGTTCTGTACTTTTCGTTATTCTTTGTCATGCACCTCATCCATATTAGATGGGATCTTGAGTTCAACAAGTCTTGTTAAAAGAAAGCAACGGCAACAATCTGTATTTTATATTGTCTTTGGCATAGAAAAGCAATCCAAGAACAGTGTTCATAATACTGTACCGTGGATGATGAAACTTGGGTACAGAATGTCTGAAATACAAGTTGTTTAGTGTGGATTGCAACTACACCATGCAATAATTCGCCATCTGCATGCCTACAAGAGGCGACAAACAATAAAAACTTTCTATAGTGAATTCAGTATAGCAAAGAATCCCAAGGTGCTTAAATCAAAAATGGACCCTGAGCCAAAGCTGGAGCACAGAAACACTAATAGTCATTCAGCCTCTTCTGACATTCAACTAGATCATAACTGATCTACACTCAAATCCATTGTCTGTCATTCTTACTCTTGAACGCTCCAGCTGTCTCAACACCTAAAATCTTTTAGGAAAGGGAGTTTCAAATGTTTACTTTACTTTGCATAAAAGTTCTCTTGATTTTGTTCCCAAATGGTCAGGCTTGAATTTTAAGATTATAAACAGACTTGGATGAAGTGATGTAAAATTTGCATAAGACGGTGGATTTTAGAGAAGGAGCTTAAAGAAGAGAGAGAGTGGAGATGCTGATGGATTAAGAGAGAACTCCATACTTGGGTCTAGGTGGCTGAAGGCACAATTGTCAATAGCAAAGTAAATGAAAGAGAAACAAGTCTGGCGCAGGTGGTGGGGGAGCATAAGACAAAGTCTAAGGAATGGAGTGTTTGAGGGAGCAGGGTTTGTAGGGCTGGAGGAGGTTACAGAGATAATCAAATGTGAGGTCAAGAACTGATTTAAACACAAGGATAAAAATGTCAAGTTTATAGTATTTGGGTGCTTAGCAACATTAAATGGTGTAGCATTACTCATAGGTCTCTACTATGCCGCAATTACTCAATTTTTCTTTCAACAACACAGCATCTGCTTTAATGGCCTCCTGTGGCCTCAGATAGGTTCCATTTTTGTTGTTCAGATCGCAATCCAAGTGTGCAACAGGCTAAGCTCTCTGCATAAGCTTTTTGTCAACATGTAACCTGCTCATGTGGCAACAAGCAAGCAGTGGGGGGGGACTCCTATTGAAAAACTGAATGACATGCTCTGCAGGCCCAGAGAAAACTGTTCACTGGGAAGGCTGAGAATCATGAGGATACATTTTCTTGGAAGTTTCTCTTGCTCCACCATCAGAATCTTGGCAGGCATAAGGCAAAAATCCTGTATGTTGATAGAGAGTCTGCCATGTATTCAGCAGAGTGGAAAAAGGTCAGAGGAAATTCGTCCCTTATGTTTCCTATTATTGGAGTATTGGTGCTCCTATTTTAGCTGGCACTGCTCACCGTTTACATTGGCTGCTCTAATAGGAAACTATTTCATTTCCTAGTATCCTTCATTTCGATGTTTACAAAACGTATAAAGCAAATGAATGAATAAAAGTGCCTTCATTTTTGGTAAAGCAGAGATTTATGGCATGGAATCTTCTACATGATCATTGAAATCGCCAATAATCAACACTGAGTTGTGAAGCTGAGCATCAAAGTGCTGATCATGTCAACATGGTACAGGTCAATGCAAAGATATATCATCGTCAAGCAGATATACACCATTACTGTGAAACGAGGTGCAGAATATTTCATGAATTAAAGATTGATTTTTATCATTATCATTAACACTGTTGGTGATCAAGCATTTGTAATGCATCTCACTTTAAAACAGAAAGCTCTAGGAATAGCTTTGCTGTTTTGTTTGAAACAAGCTCCACTTCAATGAGAATAATTGCTTAAATCTTGGAAACAGCAGCTGTTCCGACAGTTTAAATTATTTCAACTGTTGCAGAAACAGATGGGCAGCAACTTATAAATGCATTCATTTGATCCAAAGAAAACGACTGCTATAATTGTTCTGTGTGAGACAATGCACTTAGCTCACTTTCATAGTTTGAAAGAATTGTATTCAAGTACTATAAAGTTTCAATTCTCTACATGTCGCAAATGTACCCACTGTTTAATAACAACTCCAGATGTTGCAAGTTCAGTTGAATCTAATAAATTGCGACTCCCTGTGCTTGAAGTCCAATTTATCTGCTTGTCCCCATGAGGGAAAGCCCATTAGTAATGACAGCGAGAATCACGTTGGCTCCTGAAGCATTCCCTGGAAAAGGAAAGTCCTGTTGGATACAGCTCCATTAATTGGCAATATTCATATCTGACTGTATATATGCAGTTCTTCAAACTCAATCCTGCTGCTTCTCATCAATTCTCCTCTGATCAGGAATATTTCATATATCAGGACTGCAGAATTATTTATCTTGAGTCAGTGAGAGACTTTATTTATTATTCATCTGTGGGACATGGGCTACTCTGGCTGGCCAGCATTTATTGCCCATCTCTAGTTGCCTGAGGGCAGTTAAGTATCAACCACATTGCTTATTGAACTGAACAGCAGTGGCAGCACAAGTCACATGCCTATGGAAAGCTAGGTAGTACACTTTGTGAGATTGTGGTTTCAAAACTGAAATGTCCCCCCTTTCGAATTGAACAAAAGTTACAAGTATTCCCCCTTATTCAGTGAACAAAAGACACATTTGCATGCACAATCCTGTGTACCTGTAACTTACCACTGTTCTCATGCATTATTTGATCTGATTTATTATTGTATCAGTATACAGTGAAAAATATTGTTTCTTGTGTGCTATACAGACAAAGCATCCTATTCATTGAAAAGGAAAGGAGAGGGTGCAAAATGTAGTGTTACAGTCATAGGTAGTGTGTTAAGAAAGATCTACTGTTTGTTAATAACTGTTTGTTCTACTAGTCGGTCACTGCAGATGCATTGCACACAAGCATCTCATGTGTGCAACCAGCCTCCCATCCATTGACTCTGTCTACATTTCCCAATGCCTGGGCAAAGCAGCCAACTTAATTAAGAATCCAACGTACCCCGGATATTCTCCTCCACCTTCTTCCTTTGGGAAAAAGATACAAAAGTCTGAGGTCATGTACCAACCGACTCAAGAACAGCTTCTTCCCTGCTGCTGTCAGACTTCTGAATGAACTTATCTTGCATTGAGTTGATTTTTCTCTACACTCTAACTATGACTGTAACACTGCATTCTTTGCTCTCTCATTTCCTTCTCTATGAACAGTATGTTTTGTCTGTATAGCGCGCAAGAAACAATACTTTTCATTGTATGTTAATACATGTGACAATAATAAATCAAATCAAATCAAATCACATACCAGGTGGGATTTTCTAGCCCTTCCTGCCTGCAGGATCTTCTGGTCCCGCTGACAGTGGGTACCTTTGCGGCATGACCCATGATCAATTCGAATGGCCATTGACTTCAAAGGGAATGGAAGATTCCACCAACTTCCAATGGTGACATGCCTCCAATTCCACCTTTCCATTACAACTTCTAAACCATCCTGCTCCCCTTTGGGCCTCCACATCCACCCCATCTCTTCATTCCTCTCCTCCCCATCTAATTCCACCCTGTCCACTCTCCCCTGGCACAGGCCATCGCCTCCCAACAGTACCTCATCTGCCTGCAGCTAGAAGACTCATGTTCTGGAAGAGCCTGCAATGTTACAATCTATGTGGTCAATACTCCACTAACCCATGGTTGCACATGGTGTTCCAGGGTCGCTGAAGACCTACATTTTACCATCTTCAGGCCAGTCCCAACATGTCCATGCTGTATTGGTGCAGTTGTGCTCTGGACTAGCATGATATCCCACGGGCGGGGGGGGAAATTCCAGTCGGTTCTTAATCTGCATCTCATTAATTCAATGCACATCTGTTGTTCGCCAGCGTATGTCAAGTTCCCATTGTTCATTTCACACCTGTGGGAAACTGATTTTTCAGGTCCTGCTGCATGTTCACTTTCTGCACCATTAAACCCAGCTTTGGAAAATCGCGGCCATTATTTCTTTTTAACAAACTAGACAACCATTAATTAATTCCACTGGTTGCATTTACAAAAATAAAATGAGTAGTAAAACATGTTAAAGTGTTGTTTGCATAGTTCAACCTTCAATCCAGAGATTTGACTACACAACCCATACAGGTACATCTGTGCAGTCTTGAGGGAGTGCTACACGCTTCAGGGTTGCTTTTGAGATGGGAGTTTAACTAGGGCCTTGTCCATCTTATCAGATAGAACTAAACTAAGTGGAACAGCAACTGGTGTCCTGGTCACTGCCCTCAATCTATGTTACCAAAAAAGGATTATTTGGTCATTTATCTCATTGCTGTCTATCAGAGCTGCTTTCCACAACTGGCAATCACTTTATTAAGTTTTAAAGTGTATTTATTAGTCACAAGTAAGGCTTACATTAACACTGCAATGAAGTTACTGTGAAATTCCCCTAGTCACCACTCCAGCACTTGTTTGAATCAATGCACCTAACGAGCACGCCTTTCTGAATGCGGGAGGAAAACAGAGCACCTGTTGGAAACCCACGCAGACACAGAGAGAATGTGCAAGCTCCACACAGACAGTGATTCAAGTCAGAAATCGAAGCTGGGTCCCTGACGCTGTGAAGTAGCAATGCTAACCACTGTGCCACCATGCCACTGCATTTATCTGTATTACAACAGTGACTGCACCTCAAAGTATTTCACTGACTACAAAAATGTTTTACAACATCTTGAGGTCATGAAATGTGCTATATAAACGTAAGTTCATTGTTCCTTTAGAATAAATTTGTAAAAGTTAGCATCAAATGCATTGATTTCTTCAAAATTGACATTAAATGATTGATGAGAATGTCTGGTAGTGAAATCGGCTGGAGTGTGCACTGCCATTTATTGGCTAGGTTTCAAAGTTAAACTGATAAAGAAATCAGAATGTTCCTCTCTCAGGAGAGGCTTCTTTCATATAAATTGTTTTGGTGCATTTGGATACTGATTGCAGATCACAGAAAGTTGAATTCTGTGCATTTTATTTTTTTCTTTCACAGTATTTTGGTGATGAAGTGGAAATGGATGACAGCTTCAAGTTTCTCGTGTCCTGATCACTAACAACCTGCCCTGGTCCCTCCACTCAAATACAGCTTGACACCACGGAATAGTAAGGATCATTCAACATCCAGCAAACAGTACCATTGAAATTAAAATATTCATGCAAGTGTTTGTAAAAGATTGCCAAACAAAAACTATGTACTTTAACACAGCACACTTTGAAGGAGTGCATATGATATAAGAGGTTAATTGGAGCATAATAATACTTGTAAGATGTACAGTAGAAAAATGTTCGAGGACTGAAGGCAATTTTGATGTGGTTCCTATTAAAATTCAAACTAACCCAATGAAGACAGATTAAATGCAGCAGAAACCATTTAAATTGAATCACGGTGTAATAAGAAAACAAGCAAGGGATCCAATAAGGGAATTCTACAGAAGACCAAAAACAGGCAAATAAGATAATAAAATGCCAAAAGAAATTTGGTTACATTTTGATGAGCCTGAAATCATTTTATGAGGGCCAGTGAATAGTGGGAGATGATCAAAAGTTATGGTTGTGGCTCATTCAAATAGATTTGAAGAATAACAGTGTGGATTTGAGGTTTGGCAAACAGACATTTGGCAGCTTTAACAAAGTGCTAAGATAGGTTTAAGACCATTAGGAGACATTTCTAGGTGTGAGAGTATTCAAAAATAAAAATTGGTCAAGCTAATTAGCAACCATTGAGGCAATTCAAGCATTGGCGCGCTGATTTAAAAAATAATCCCAACTGCTAGCTGCCCTGTTTTCCATCATTAATGAGGCATGCAGCAGTTGCCCCAGAATATTTTCCCCTCAATATGCCTAGCAGTGTATGGGGGCTAGTTAGCTCAGTTAACTAGAATGTGTTGAAGAATGCCAACAGTATGGCTTCGATTCCTGTTCCGGCTGAAGTGTACTTGGGCCCTTCCTCCTCATCCTATCCCTGACAGTAGAAAGTAATGGCGAACCACCCCAACCCAAAAAAAAGGCCAAGGAACTGCTGAAGGATGAAGCAGCAGCAGCCAATGGGTGAAGGACCTATCTTTTGGGCAGAGCACATGCAACGTCAATAACAGCACAATATTCAGTGTGCAATCAGTAAAATATGAGGCAGCAAAATCTAACGCTGACTATGGCCGTATGTAATTCTGGTGCCTAAATGTCTGTTGTTGAAGATGTTACTTTGTCGAGTTTACAGTTTGCAATGGATATAAATCTATGCTTGAAAGCAAATAATATGTTTGTTTTATATACCTGAATACAAATAAAGATGTTTTATACCATTCTGCTACCAGATATGAACCAGAGACAAAAAAAAGGATTAACGTAAATGGTGAGAGTACTGAGATCATTTGTGCTGACAAAAGTGGTAGATTATAACAGGGTCTAGACCAAAGCAAGATAGTGACTGAAAACTGATTAAATAGAATGCAAATAAATAAAATATGGGCTTGTGCCAAGAGATAAAGCAAATACTTATGTATAAAAGGAAGCAGTTGCATTCGATTTCTGACTAAATACAGTACTAATGTTTCTCTAAATTTATTTCTGCCAGGTAGTAAGCTAGTTTAAAATGTGTTCAAAATTGCATTAACTATTTACTGGGCAAATGAGCAGTGACCTAAATCAGTGATTTTTAAACATTTATTCATGGGATGTGGCATCACTGGTGAAGTCAAGAGCTATTGCCCATTGCTGATTGCATTTGAGAAGGTGTTGGTGAGCAGATTTCTTGAAGTCTGGGATGTTGGGAAGGCAGGAGCAGGGGCTCCAGATTTTTGACCCAGTGACAGTGAAGATACAGTGATGTATTTCCAAATCTGGTGGTGGTGGTGGCTTAGAGGGGAACTTCCTAATGGTGGCATTCCCATGTATTGGTTGTCCTTGTCTTTCTAAATGGTAGTGTTGACAGTTTTGGAAAATGCTGCTGAAGAGAATTATTGCAGTCTGATGGCCAACACACACTGCTGCCACTGTGCATCAATGATGGAGGAAGTGAATGCTTAAAGTGGTGAATGGGGTGCCGATCAAATAGTTGCTTGCCCTCAAATACCGCAAAGCAGACTTTCCCTGCGATCAAGGCTCCCAGGAGTGGAAGTCACACCTGCTTGGAGCCATACAGAGGATGACAGCTCCTGGGAACTCACAATACCCACCAGGGAGGAAGTCCACGGTTGGCGCAATACTCACCCAGTGCCTCACATCAAGCTGAGACCCAAGGACATGTGGGTGGTGTTGAAAACAAGGATAGTGGGATGGTTTTCACCAGGATCTTGCCCCTTTCTCAATGCCAGCTCCCTTGGTCAGGCACTAAATGCCTTTCAATGAGGTACAGCCCCACCACCAGCCTCGGGAACTTGCAAATAAACATACAACTGAAATCCATCCGATGTATTTGGATGGTGAATCTCTCTCTCAATGAAATATCAGTAATGCATCTTCTGGAGGAGCAAGTCAACTCTGACAGCAGCTTTCTGATTTCTATATTTAACTGAATAAAACAGAAAGTTGCTGTCTGATTTATTCTTTAATAAAAGTCAGATCTGATAGCTTCATTTCTATTTCTATTGCAAAACCACTGCCTCCACATTTTCTTTAATTTGAACAATCTGAGGCAGTCCTTTTAAGGGCTGCTAGTTACACAATTTACAAGCTCTTTGATATTGGACCAGTGACCAATTGAAGTATAGGATGAAACAAAATACTGCGGGTGCTAGAATCAGAAAATGCTGCAAAATCTCAGCAGGTCTGATGGCATCAGTGGGGAAAAAATAGAGCCAAAGTTTCAATTCTAGATGACTCTTTGTCAGAGCTAAGAGCAAAGAGAATCAGTTGAGATTTATATCATGAGGGTGGGGGTTGGGAATGAGGATACAGAAGGCTGAGAACTGCTGATTCCCACCCAACCATTTCAAGATTCCCAACAAGTGACAGAACTTCAGCAGGGTTAGACCCGTAGGTTCTATAGTGCCATTTGCAACCATCCTGCTCCCACCAAATTGATCAATGAAAGCCAGAGCCATTGAGAATCTTAAAATTTAATTATCCCTGTTATTATCTCCCTCCCATGTTATTGTAGTATAAGGATTGGGCATAGAATTTTCTTTACATGGGACTGGGTACAGTACCACTGCCTTGTGCTGGAAAGGAGCAAGTGACCTCAGTATAGAAGCCAATCTTATACTGGACAGAGACATGGAGACAGCTCAAAGCTGGGGAGGTGACAGTCATGTACTGGCAATGTCATTGGACTAGTAATCCAAGCTAATTTGAAATGACGCATATGTTTGAATCTGACCGTGGCAGCTAGTAGAATTTAAATTCAATAGGTAAATCTGGAATTGAAAGCTAATCTTTGTAATGATCACTATGAAACCATCATTGATTGTTATAAAAAAAAATCATTAACATCCTTTTGGAAAGGAAATTAGCTGTCCTTACCTGGTCTGGTCTACATGTGACTCCAGACTCATAGCATTTTGGTTGAATCTTAACTACCCCTTTGAAATGGACAAGCCAGCCAGCCAGTCTAAGAACAATTACCAATGGGAAACAAATACTGGTCTTCCCAGTGACACTCACAACCCATGGAAGAATAAAGAAAATAAATATCATGTGTAGTTTGGTAGGTCTCACAAAGTGGTTCTGATTCTTGAATAGTCCCACTGTGTTTATTAACCACACACAACCATATAGAGCGACACAGTATAAGGGCTAAGTTAGAGCTATTGTTATTATGCCTCTAAACATGTCTCTGTCTAGTATAAGACATTACTCTAGACTCAATTCATGTATTCCTTTATATTACAGTGTAGGTAGTACTGTACACAATCCAACATTAATACTTCCTATACCAGAGCTTTATACTACACCTCCCCCTAATGTATATACAATGCATTCCAGTTTACCCAATGTATTTACATTACTTACGTTCTACCTCCAACACCCCACCCCCATCCTCAAGTCTATTTCCTGGCTCAGATAGTGTGGAGACTTCAGAATTCTTCAAGATCTTGTCTTTACAACAGTTGGAGGGGTGGCAGATTCTGTTGTACTGGATAAACCTTGATGAAGAAGAACTTGGTTTCAACGTGGGCGTGGTTCTGAAATTTGGTTGAATTTAATTCTCTTTTTGGTCTTTGAAGTTGAACCGCTCTTTCGCAACTTCCCATTTGGTTTAACAGATGATCAGCAGTTTACCCTGTTCCTTAAAAGGGGATGAACTCATAGTTCAACTATAAGAGTCATTCTGCCTTTCTTCCTCTGTGTGATTCGCCGTGATGCATGTTGGGATGGAAGGTGTCATTTCCTGTAGTATGGGTGACTTACCAATGGGCTCAACTTGCAGATTGGCTTTCTGTGCAACAACTTGCTCATTCGTTTGTTTCCTTACCTCACTGATTTGTTGATGGCTACTTCTCTGTTCCAGCAGTTAATGGTTGCAACGGTCAAAACAAACTGGTTATAAATGACATACATGAATTCAAAGATTTGCTTCCTGCCATACCTTAATGGTTCCAGAATCATGCCTAAAACTGGATGAACAAAAATCCCTAAATTTTAACCTCACCCAAGAAACAATCTTGTGTTTTTTCTTGGTATGGTACCTCAACTTCAAGAGTCGTCTTGGGATCTTCTGAGCATCGGGATGTGTTAGCATTGTATAGATTTCCAAAGTGTCCACTGTGGTTGCAATTAAAGGATTGTGCTGAAACTGCGGCCATTGATCTTATCTGCAGAATCACTTGGCTCCACATAATATGGTAGTCCACCCTGTAGTGGTCATTTGACTTGATTTTGATTTATTATTGTCACATGTATTAACATACAGTGAAAAGTATTGTTTCTTGCATGCGCTACAGACAAAGCATACCGTTCATAGAGAAGGAAAGGCGAGAGTGCAGAATGTAGTGTTACAGTCATAGCTAGGGTATAGAGAAAGATCAACTTGATGCAAGGTAGGTCCATTCAAAAGTCTGATGGCAGCACGGAAGAAGCTGTTCTTGAGTTGGTTGGTATGTGAGCTCAGACTTTTATATCTTTTTCATGACGGAAGAAGGTGGAAGAGAGAATGTCTGGTGTATGTGGGGTTCTTAATTATACTGGCTGCTTTGCCAGGGCAGCAGGAAGTATAGACAGAGTCAATGGATTGGAGGCTCATTTGCATGATGGACTGGGCTACATTCGTGACCCTTAGTAATTTATTGCGGTCTTGGGCAGAGCAGGAGCCAAACCAAGCTGTGATACAACCACTTTCTATGGTGCATCTGTAAAAGTTGGTGAGAGTCGTAGAGGACATGCCAAATTACCTTAGTCTTCTGAGAAAGTAGAGGCGTTTGTGGGCTTTCTTAACTATCAAGTCGGCATGGGGGAACCAGCCCAAGTTGTTGATAATCTGGACACTTAAAATGTTGAAGCTTTCAACTATTTCTACTTTGCCCCATTGACATCAAGGAAGAGAGAATTCAATGTGTGCCAGAGATAGTGAAGTCAGGAATTTTCAGCTCTTTGGAACAAAAACATTACCAGGCTCACAGTAGTTGACTGACTAGTCAGTTATAGAGATAACTGAAGTGATAAGTTTTGCAGAGATTCTACTGGAAGACTGAGTTTAGGTTTGATGTGTCTCTCAGGGAGAGATATGAATTGGGTAAAAGGCATCAAGTAAATGCTCAGAAATTCACCATAAGATAAATACTTGCAACTGTGTACGAACGGAGCGAGAAGTCTTTGTGTATCAAGCAAGTGGTAACTCTTCATTGGTTTATGTGTTTGTGAAGGTATTGCTGGGGTAAAATGATAGTGGGAATTTGAACCATCTTCTTGCATTTACATTGAGTACTTAACAGCCTTTTTGTTCCATTGTACTAAAGGTCATTTTTCTTCTTTTTTGTTGAAAGTTCTTCAGCAGATTCCTGTGAATTTGTTCAATAACTTTTCTCCATGCTTACGAAAAAAAGTTAGGATCTATCAAACCAGGTTTCATTCTGAGATCTGATTTGTCCTGTATTATCAGCTGGGATCATTACAACTCAGACGCAAACAATTATAATTATATAGTTAAGAAATAAATAATGGTTTTTAAAGAATATTACAGCCATTAATTTGGGGGATATTTATATTCCAGACTTGATGAAATCTCCCTTTTCTTCTGATAATCTCAAGACAACCAAAGGACTTTAAAACATCCCCATTATCAATTTGTTGCATTGGGAACTGTACCATTTGACAGTTCCAAAGCTGTAAGTGAAATTAAACATGATTTATATGCTACCTGCAAAACTATTTTACAAGAGCAGGGAAAAATAGTGAATTTATCAAAAGTCTGTAACCAAACATTGCTGGTTGCACAGAAAAAAAAATTATCTTCTTATCTAGCATTGTGCCCATGAATTACAGAGATCTCATAAACTTGTCAGTTAAATAAACAGTAGGCATCCCATTTCTACATTTGCCGACTTGCACTGCATGCTGATCTAACAATATGAGTTAGATAGTTAAAGCTAGAATAAAGTTCAGGGTGATGAATATGATAGTTGCATTTTAAGAGAAATCTGATGGCTCTGAATAAAATATTATTGGCTTCAAAGCAGTACACACTGTGCTGCTCCAGATTATATCACATGATTGCAGCTGAGAAATGACAGTTCATTAGACTACAAGTTTAGACATTTTCTGTAGTGTTCTTGCAGGTTTGACAGAGGCAAGCTTACTTTAACATTCTGGTAATGCTAAGCTATATCATCCCGAAATCAGATTGACTCTCAGATAGAGAGTTGAAAGTTCATTAAAACTCCTGACCCTCCCATTTACAGTAAAAGAAAAATTTGGCCACTGGAGCCCTGCAGCAATTGATTGCAAATACTGTGGGATGGCATGCAAACATAAAATAAAATTGAATAAAGGATTCTCTTTTATTTATTTTATTTTACAGCATAACCTGTGGAAGGGGTTGGGAGTGGGACTTGTTGATACTGGTCAGGTTAGGAGTCTTGATTGTAAATATTGGCATCTGTGGATCAGGCTACTACCTACGAGAACAACACAGGTCCGGATTTTCACTACAATGAAGAATCTCTCCATCATGGAAAAAGTCCCAGAAAGAGCCACAATTTCTGTTTCACCCTCAAACTCAGCATTTCCCATCTTCACAAGGGCAGGTTCTGGTGCACGCACAATTCAAATTTAAATCACCACTGACTTCTGATTTTTGCACTCTATGTGAATCATGTGCACAGCATAGACCATGCCATCTGGTTTCTGTGTGTTTGCTTTAAAGAGCCAGGGAACCCCTCCTTGGAGAGGTGAAGTGCTTCTGTAAAGTTACATTGAAGTTTTCATTTAGTGCCTCAGAAATGCCAGGAACTCAGCCCTCACTGACTTCTCATGACCCAAGAGAGTGAATGGGGAAGGGGTGGAGGTGAAAGGTTGCAGCTGGTCAGCTAGGGCAAATTTTCTTTGCCCCACTGAGTCTTGCACCCAGGTACAAGGAAGAAATTAATGCTTTAGAGCAGCGCATAGCGCTTTGTTCAAGGAAGTATAGAGGTTTGGCCTTTCACCCACTCACATAGAAGCAGTAGAAGCCAGTCAAAGTGAGCAGCCAGAGCCCCAGAGAGAGGACCACAGATTATGGGTAAGAGACAGCGGCACCAGTGGAAGGAGAAAGAAGAAAGGGAAGCAAACCAGGTTCTTTCTCCCCTGTGGGAAGGGTGTGCTGATAGAGGACATCATACTGCAACATGACAGAAACAAGTGTCAGAGAAGACTCAGGTTAAACCTTGATGCTGTGACAGACATTTATCACAAGGTGCAGCAGGTGAAGTCTCTATCCATTGACACAAATGTGCCAATGGCTGTAGAGGTAACACTGAACTTCTATGCCTCAAGCTCTTTCCAGGGTTCAGTGGGAAAGCTGGCTGGAATATCCCAGTCAGCAGCACACAGGTAAAGTACAGAATTAACTAATACCCTGTTTGCTCATGTTGGGGGGTACAGTAGTTTCCCCATGGTTATTGAGTCTCAGACTCAGTCACAGCCTTTGCTCAAATTGCAGGCTTCCCTCTGGAATGCAACATGCAGAGACATTTTGATAAACCACAAATCATTTCACTCAACGTAGAAGTACATGTGACCACAATAAGTTATTTCTTCACATGTATTCAAGATTCCCAGGCAGCTGCCATGTACAGTGGCAATGCCACACAATACGATGGAGAGCATCCTCAATGTGAAGATGAACTTCATCACCATAAGGACTATGCTGTGGTCATTCCTATCAATACTGTCATGGACAGGTGCAAGTGTGGCTGGCAGGTTGTTCAGGATGAAGTCAAATATATTTTTCTCCCTTATTGGTTCCCTCACTACCTGCCGCAGACCCAGTCTAACAGAATGTCCTACGGACTTAGTTCAGCACGCCCCAGAAGATTATTTCTTCAGTCTTGGCAGACATTGAGGGTATGTCAATCTATTTGATATTGTTCATGGAAGAGAGAAACCAGAACGTAATCAACAATTATCAGTGATTCCCATTCAATTTGCACATCAAAATTTGATGTTCAACAAAGGCAATTGCACATTTGCAGCATCTTGGGTTGACTTTCTCAAGCACGGAGAGACAACAGCTGGAGTAGACGTACACACAATAAAGTCAAAGACATTCATGTACTTCCAAATCTATCTAATGTAAAAGAGACTACATTATTCCTCAGTACTATCACCTTTAATCAAAAATTCATTCCTAAGTATGCAGAGATCACGCAGTCTCTTTGAAACAAGTGTACAATGATAAAAAATGGGAATAAGTAATTGCACAGCAAACAGCATTTGACACATTAAAGGAGTAGATGTATGTCTGCCAACCATATGCATTTCAACACAGATGTGCCAACGTACATTATAGCAGATGCATCAGGAAATGTGACAGGAGGTGTACCCTCACAGTTCACTGAAAAAAGTAAATGACCAAGTGCTAATGTGTCATGGTCATTGTCAGAAACCGTACACAACTACTCGACAGAAGAATCGGGAGCCTCACAAAATAGGTGAAGAACTGGTCTTATGCTACAGAGTGTACAATTAACTCATTATTTGAGGATATCTGTATCACATATGGAACTTGAATGGTTATCCCAAATGTGCTACGGCAACTTGTATTGCTATATTTTCCATGAAGGGCATCCAGGTGTTGTTAAGATGAAACAATAACCCCATGAAGCAATCTGGTGGTCAGCAATAACAGAGTTTGTTAGAAACTGTGCATCTTGCGCATTCAGTGACCAATCTGTTAAACCATGCCCGAAAATTCTGCAAGTGTGACGCGGCTTGAGTTAGGATAAGAGTGGATTGTTCAAAGGCTTTCTTTTTCCAACACAGCCATCCATATGGCCACTAAACCATGTTAACCACTCAAAGTAGATGTTCATGATCTACATGGTAAATGACTGGAAATTGCTAGAACAAACTTATAATCACCACTTTGGTCAGTGGCATCCTGGATAAATTGTTTGCAAAATGATGTTTGGTGGAGGCGATCACTACAGAGAATGAAGCAGTTTGTTTCCAAGCTGAGGAATTCATGGTCATCTGAATCATGATAAAACCCACAATCCAATGGTGATGCTGGACAATTCAATGGTGGGAGAGGAAAATCTTTGGACAATCCACTCATATCCTAACTCAATCCTTCTCACAATCTCTGACAGCAAACGCACCATCCAAGCTTATGATTGGTTGTAAATTTTGCATGCTGCTGACCATTCTTCAGCCACCACCATTATCCAGTGTGAATATCTGAGCGAAACCAGAACAAACCCCAAAAGACCAAAGACTGGGATTTTCCTGCAGGATATGCTGTGAGGTGGGGGGATGCAGTGGGTCAGCCAATGGTCCATGGATTTTCGGTGGGATTGAATAATCCTGGTGTTGGGCGGGACTGGAAAATCCTTTCCGAGATAAAGGAAAAGCATATTTTTTAACAAACGAACAAGCAGGGAGACTACAAACTGAAATAGGAGATTGGCTTTGCATCAAACAGCCAATCATGACCACAAACCTGCATCATCTCTATCAGGACTAAAGCAGATCAAGTGGTTCCTTGGCACCAATGCTTATCTGCTGGATGAAAACACAATGTGGAATGTGTTACTCTTGATAACAAGTAGGCCAGGATGTTTCAAGTACAGAGATTATGAGGATGCATTTCTTTTTCTGATAAGTGCCTATGATGTGGATTATCCGCCTCGTTGTGCTGATCACACAGAACCACAAGCCTCATGCTCACAGAACTCAGCACTGTCATCATAAACTTTCATATCTAAAAAACTATTTCTGTGTTCAGAAAAAATGGACACACTGAACTCAAAAAAATGACTTGATTTACATTCTGTTTACTGAGGCTGCTGTAATGATGGTCTTTTCATTTTACAAGGGGAGAGAGATATATAGGGGGAAAGATATATAGGGGACGACTCTTCCAAAATAATTCTAAGTGCCAAATTTGCATGAAAATTGGAGTAAATCATGCTTTTTTTTCCAACGGGAGTTTCAAAATGAATCTCCCACGTACTGTGCGCTGCTTAGTGACCTAACGTGAATTGCATTAAAAAAAAATCAGAGAACAGGGCACATTCCCGCTGTGGAGGCCGGCAGCAAAGCACTGAGCAACCCAGTGCGCATGCGCCGATCTGTCAGCGCTGAGATCGGCACATACACAGTGACCTCCACACTGCCAGCCTCCTGATTGCTGACTAGCTCAATCACTGACCAGCCTTGCAAACCCCGAAATGCTGGCCCTCCACCACCAGCCCCCCCCCCCCCCCGCACCCCCCCCCCCCCCCCCCCCCGCACCCCCCACCCCCCACCCCCCACCCCACATTCCCATTGCCAGTCCCTTCAAGCATACCAAGGCCAAGTTCCGACCCCCCCCCCCAACAATCGCCTTGATCACCGCACCCCCCCTTACCCCCTGTCCTGATTTCCCATTCAACACACATGACCTCCCCTCCACTAGGCCGAACAACCCCCACCACCTCTCCCCCCACCCAGACGGCCAATCCCAATTACTGGACTTCCTCCCTCTACTTGAAATCTCTATGCAGAGTGGCAGCGGGCTCCTGCATCCCCCACTCCCACCGATCGTCCCCGGAGGCCTTGACTCCTCCCTACCAGGCCCTGCCTCATTAGGCCGAGCCCTTTTTGCACTACCCTGCACCCGATGGAAGAAGATGGAAGAGAGAACATCCAGGGTGCAGGGGTCCTTAATTATGCTGGCTACTTTCCTGAGGCAGCAGCAAGTATAGACAGCGTCAATGGATGGGAGGCTGGTGTGAGTGATGGACTGGGATCGTTCATGACCCTTTGTAATTTATTGCCGTCTTGGACAGAGCAGAAGCTATACCAAGCTCTGATAGAACCAGAAAGAATGCTTTTTATGGTGCATCTGTAAAAGTTGATAAGAGTACTAGTGGACGTGTCAAATTTCCTTAGTCTTCTGAGAATGTAGAGGCTTTCTTAACTATAGCGTCGGCATTGAGAGACCAGGACAGGTTGTTGGTGATCTAGACACCTAAAAACTTGAAGCTCTCAACCATTTCTGCTACATCCCCATTGATGTAGACAGGGAAATGTCCTCCAATACGCTTCCTGAAGTCAATAATTATCTGCTTTGTTTTGTTGACATTGAGGGAGAAATTATTGTCATCACTCCAGTTCACCAGATTCTCTATCTCATTCCTGTACTCCGTCTCATCGTTGTTTGAGATCCAACTCATTATGGTGACGTCATCAGCAAACTTGAAAATAGAGTTGGAGGGGAATTTGGCCATACAGTCATCGATGTATCAGGAGGATAGTAGGGAGCTGAGGACATCTTGAGAGGCACCAGTGTTGAGGATGATCGTGGAGAAGGTGTTGTTGCCTATCCTTACTGACTGCGGTCTGTGGGTTAGGAATTCTTGGATCCAGTCACAGAGAGAGGTGCTGAGGCCCAGGCCATGGAGTTTGGAGATGAGTTTTGTAGGAATAATTGTGTTGAAGGCTAAGCTGTAGTCAATAAATAGGAGTCTGACAAAGGTGTCTTTGTTATCTAGATGCTCCAGGGTTGACTGTCGGTCCAGGAAGATGGCATCTGCTGTGGGCTTGTTGAGGCAGTAGGAGAACTGTATGGATCCAGGTACACACCTCAAGCTCCAACATATACACAAGATGCAGTGCCAATGTGTCACTAATATGCATGTTACCTATGCTGTCAGAAAGGGATGTTTGAGGAACATGTGCAGACTTTAAAGTTAGTATCAGAGGATTTGCAGCAACTTTGCCATTTTGAATTCAGAGTCCACAGTTTCATTTGTGATGATAATCAGGGAGCTTTTGCTTCATTGCAGACTTCAGTCGTGCAACTGACAACTTAATTAGAATCTGTGACAGCTTCCTACCTCAAAAGGAATATGTCGATGTCTGTACTTTGACCTGCATGAGTTTTATTTATGCTGCAAATTATTAATAAGCTGAAATACAGTCCTGATTCTCCACATTCCAAAAAGCTGGGCTGGAATTCTCCAGCTGGTTGCGCCCCACCACCACTGTCAGTAAAGACAGAGAAATTGGAGCTCAACCGAATAGCTGTACCCTGTAGCAGGACTGGAGAATCCCAACTGTGAGCGAGGTCAAAGAATTCACCCCCCTGGATTCAAACGCATCACACAGACATGAAAGAAAGTCAGGAATGCTGAAAATTTAAAAATAAAAAATTAAGATGCTGCAAAGAGAGTTTCTCCTTTAATATGAGAGAAGAGAAATGACAGGAAACACTTCATCGCTGAAGCCCCACTGTCCATGCCTGGTGTGTTCCCATCAACCGGAAGCTGAACTGGTTACTGCGGTTATAAAGCACAGGAAGAAGTCTCACAACACCAGGTTAAAGTCCAGCAGGTTTATTTGGCAGCACTAGCTTCCGGAGCCTCAAGCTGCTCCTTCAGGTGAGTTGAGAACTTGTGATCACAAACAGGGCATATAAACTTGAAGTTCTGCACATTTGAGGGCCGCCTCAACCGGGATCTTGTGTTCATGTCACACTATCTGTAGCCCCCACAACTCGCCTGGGCTTGCAAAATCTCACTAACTGTCCTGGCTGGAGACAATACACATCTCTTTAACCTGTGCTTAACCCTCTCTCCACTCACATTGTCTGTGCTTTTAAGACTTGATTACCTGTAAAGATTTACATTCCAATCGTTATTTTGTAAATTGAGTTTGTGTCTTTATATGCCTGTTTGTGAACAGAACTCCCACACACCTGAAGAAGAAGCTTGAGGCTCAGAAAGCTAGTGTTGCCAAATAAACCTGCTGGAATTTAACCTTGTGTTGTGAGACATCTTACTGAGCTTACCCCCGTCCAACACCGGCAGCTCCACACCATGGCTATAAAGCAGATCAGAGGCTAGGATTGCTAAACTCACCTCCTGATTCCCCAAAGCCTGTCCAACCTCTACTAGGCACAAGTCAGGAGTGTGATGGAATACTCACTACTTGCCTAGGCGAGTGCAGTTCCAACATCACTCAAGAAGCTCAACACCACCCAGGACAAAACAGTCCACTTGTTCGGTGCACTATCTTTCAACTTAGAAATTCTCTCCCTCCACAAGTGTTGCACAGTGGCAATAGTATATACCATATACAAGTTTCTTTTAATGTTTATTTATTAGTGTCACAAGTAGCTTACACTAACACTGCAATGAAGTAACTGTGAAAATCCCCTAGTCACCGCAATCCGGAGCCTGTTCGGTTATACTGAAGGGGAATTTAGCATGACCAATGCATCTAATCAGCATGTCTTTTGGGTTGTGGGAGGAAACCAGAGCACGCAGAAGAAACTCATGGAGAGAACTTGCAAACTCCACACAGACAGTGATCCAAGCCGAAAACAAACCCAGGTCCCTAGCACTTGAAGCAACAGTGCTCACAATTGTGCACCGGTACAAGATGCACAGTAGCAACTCACTAAGACTCCTTTGACACTACATTCCAAATCTGCCACCTAGAAGGTCAATGGCAGCAGAAGCATGTGAACACTATCACATGCAAATTCCCCTCCAAGCCACACACTATCCTGACTTGGAATTGCATCCTTCACTGCTGGGTCAAAATCCTGGAATCTCCTTCCTAACAGTACTGTGCAGCAGATTGCAACAGCTCAAGAAGGTAGCTCACCATCACATTCTCAAAGACAAACAGGGATGGACAATAAATGCTGGCCTTGCCAGTTACGTCTTTATGCCATAAAAGAAAAAGGAAAACTATCCCAAGGCTATCCAAACAGCTTTATCAAGCAAAACTTGAGTTGAAACCATTTAAGAGAACAAGTCGTCAAAAGAATGGTCAAAAATGAGGGTTCAGGTAGCATTTTAAAAAGGAGGAGAAAGCTATATATAAGTTGAGAGTAAATTCTATACAGCTGAAAGCACAGCAACCAATGGTGGAGTAATAATCACCAGGAATGCGCAAGAAGCTGGAATTGGAGAAGTACCAAGATTTTGGAAGAAAGTATGAGGCTATAACGATGGAAAATTTTCAATCTGGGCAGGTTCAGACCAGGAGCTAACGTAGGCCCGCTAAAAAGCATAAGTAGAAAAGGTAGCTAATTGACATTTTTTGAAGTTGGAAAGTGACACGGGATACTAAAGAAAGATACATACAACCTTTCTCCCAAATGATTATCCTGGTCAGACTATGAGAAAGCATTACAAAGACAAAAGTTCCAAAGTAATGGCTGCAAAGTGAACCATGAAAGGGAAACATGGGCAGCAGGCTGGAAGAAGTTGCTTGAATCAGTGTTCAGACTGAGAGACTGCACAAAGCTTAACAGATTGTTCCAATCCTTCAGAAAGGAGCAATATTCAGAATGAGATAGAGATGGAAAGAAGATGTGAGGAGGGTTGACACAATAAGCCATGAGGAGGTCTACAGCAAGCTTGAGAGCAGAAAAGAAGTATTGCATGAAGTGATTGCCCAATTTCTACTGAGAGGTGACTCTCCCGTAAGCAATGGAAAAAAATCATCTTAATGCCACTAGGAAACTCAAATACAAACAGTGTTTGTGCCATTGCCACTATAAAAAGGAATGTCAAAAATTAAAATAATAAAACAGCTGCATGCCATCAATCATTCCTGTCAAACCAGCATGAAAAGCAGCATTTGGGCTGTCTTTTACAAGTGATATTACATGTATACAGAATAGACAAGCAAACAAAAATGTCCACAGTGTTGGTGACTCAGGTAACAAGGTATAAACAGATCATTCTGTCTGTAACCTTTTATACAGAATGTGACTTTCTAAATGATAGCTGAATTCAGGCTGATTAAGATTCAGATTTATGCTTTTGCTGTAATCCTTAATTAATTGAGAATGACAGCATCTGCAGATTACGCAATATAATGATTTATATTATTTTAAGTAATTATGTGAACCATGCTTCCGGAATTCCGCACTACATGAGTGAGTGCTTGTTTTTAATCCCCAATTTTCATTTGCTCCCTGCCGTTCACTGAGCCTCTTAATTGCTGCCACTGCAGCTCTGTAGCTGTCAGAGTGAGTGAGTTGAACTTCATTCTCCTTCAGTTTTGACAACACTGCCACTCCATGAATGACCTCAGAAATGTACTCACCAGAAGCCTGTCCTAATCAGTCTTCTCTGAGTTGCCAATTCAGCTGTCATTTGAGAGCTCCTACACAATAGTCACTCAGTGGACAAGACAAGGCTGCCAGTGCCTTTTTCAGTCTCTCGCTGTTATGTAGGTGAGCACTTTACCCATCCTACTGTTGAATTATGGAGAACTGCAAAGGTGGAGGAGTTATCTATTATGTTGGTGATTAATTGAAAATGCAAATTTGAGCCACCCACAGATATGTGGAGTAATCAACTAGCCATTGCATCGCTAATTACAATCTGCCAATTTAATCAGCTACAAGATGAAAAACTGAGTTTGATGGATTGCTAAATGAACACGAAAAATGACAATTACTTCAGTATTTGATTTGAATTGTCTGCAATCAAACTGTTGAACATCAAATTGACTAATTAATGAAAACGTTACACTGATCATTACAATAACTTTCTTTCTTCCATAGGATTGCACTAACACTTCGAACGAGCGATACCAATGTTATAAAAAAGGCAGGATAAAGTAAGATGTTTTGCTCAATGGAAATTTGGGCATCATCATGTGACCAGACAATATTAAGACAGTCCTTGATGATGAAGTGCTGCAAAAACAACTATTAATGCAAAATCACTGCTGCTTTATGATTAAGGTCTGGCAGGTAAATGTTATCTGAAGCCAAGGTTCTGAATCTTAATCTTTCATTTTTACTACTTGGATAATTTTTGATTTATTATATTTCGCTAAATCCCCTCAGTTGTTTTATCTGCTAGCGCACAGTTGCGGCAATATTTGCCAGGTATTAAATTATATGCTTCAGGGTAAAGGTTAAACTACTAGTCCAGGAAACTGGGAACAACATCAAAATGATAAAGGCAGCAATATTCAAAATTATTGGCATTCAAGGTGCTCTCCTAACTCATAGTCATCATTTAAGGTTGCATTTCCTGCAGGATACTGCTGCAAAAACAGGAAAATTGAATTGCATTCATATAGAACTTGAATGCAGAGGTTCATTGATATAGTAAACTAAGGAAGGAAATTATAGGAGCGATGGCCAAAAGTTTTGGTAAAATAAGTGGGTTTTAAAGATGTCTTTAGAGGAAGTTTTGGTTTTGTGAAGGGTAGGTCGTGCCTCACAAACCTTATTGAATTTTTTGAAAAGGTGACCAAAGAGGTGGATAAGGGTAAGGCAGTTGACGTGGTGTATATGGATTTTAGCAAAGCGTTTGATAAGGTTCCCCATGGTAGGCTATTGCAGAAAATGCAGATGCATGGGATTGAGGGTGATTTAGCAGTTTGGATCAGGAATTGGCTAGCTGATAGAAGACAGAGGGTGGTGATTGATGGGAAATATTCAACCTGGAGTTCAGTTACAAGTGGTGGACCTCAAGGATCTGTTTTGGGGCCACTGCTGTTTGTCATTTTTATAAATGACCTACATGAGGGTGTAGAAGGATGGATTAGTAAATTTGCTGATGACACCAAAGTCGGAAGAGTTGTAGACAGTGAGGATGGATGTTACAGTTTGCAGAGGGACATAGATAAGCTGCAGAGCTGGGCCGAGAGGTGGCAGATGGAGTTTAATATGGAAAAGTGTGAGGTGATTCACTTTGGTAAGAATAACAGGAGTACAGAATATAGGGCTAATGGAAGGACTCTTAGTAGTGTTGACGAGCAGTGAGATCTCGGGGTACATGTGCATAGCTCCCTGAAAGTTGGCACCCAGGTTGATAAGGTTGTTAAGAAGGCGTACGGTGTGTTAGCTTTTATTGTTAGAGGGATTGAATTTCGAAGCCCTGAGGTCATGTTACAACTGTGCAAAACTCTGGTGCGGCCGCACTTGGAGTATTGCGTACAGTTCTGGTCGCCGCATTATAAGAAAGATGTGGAGGCATTGGAAAGGGTGCAGAGGAGGTTTACCAGGATGTTGCCTGGTATGGTGGGAAGGTCTTATGAGGAAAGGCTGAGGGACTTGAGATTATTTTCATTGGAGAGAAGAAGGTTACAAGGTGACCTGATTGAGGCATACAAGATGATCAAAGGATTGGATAGGGTGGACAGTGAGAGCCTTTTACCTCGGATGGTGATGGCTAACACAAGGGGACATGGCTTTAAATTAAGGGTGGTAATTATAGGACGGATGTCAGAGGTAGGTTCTTTACTCAGAGGGTAGTAAGGGCGTGGAATGCCCTGCCTGCAGCTGTTGTGGACTCGCCAACTTTAAGGACGTTCAAATGGTCAGTGGATAGGCATATGGATAACATTGGAATAGTTTAGGTTAGAGGGTCATTAGATTGGTTCCACTGTCGGTGCAACATCGAGGGCCAAAAGGCCTGTACTGCGCTGTAATGTTCTATGTTCTATGAAGAGAGGGGGGAGATGGTTGACATATTTCCATCATTAGTCTACATTTGAATACATCCATACAAATAGAGACAGGCATATTGAATTGCACAGTTAATTCCAATAGAAATATGTCTTGATACATGAATGCCACAGCCCATAATCTTCCCTGACAGATTTCAGAGACTTGCTAGGGGGATACAGTCTCTGCCTGCCCCAAACAAGGACATCAGCATTATAGAGGCATGGCCATGCAAGAGTGGCATGATGGCACAGTGGTTAGCACTGCTGCCTCACAGCATTTTTACTTTTATTTTTACCTTCAGGAGAACAGTGACCACAACACTACACAACCCCCCCACAGCAACCTCTGCAAGACATGCCGGATCATCGACACAGATGCCATCATCTCACATGAGAACACCATCCACCAGGTATATGGTACATACTCTTGCAACTCAGCCAACGTTGTCTACCTGATAAGCTGCAGGAAAGGATGCCCCAAGGCATGGCACATTGGGAAGACCAAGCAGACGCTATGACAATGGATGAATGAACACCGCTCGACAATCACCAGACAAGACTGTTCTCTTGCTGTTGGGAAACACTTCAGCGGTCATGGACATTCAGCCTCTGATCTTTGGGTAAGCATTCTCCAAGGCGGCCTTCACGACACACAACAACGCAGAGTCGCTGAGCGGAGACTGATAGCCAAGTTCTGCACACATGAGGACGGCCTCAACCAGCACCTTCGCTTCATGTCATATTATCTGCAACCTCCATGACTTGCCTGGGTTTGCAAAATCTCACTAACTGTCCTGGCTGGAGACAATACACATCTCTTTAACTTGTTCTTAACGCTCTCTCCATTCACATTGTCTGTACCTTTAAGACTTGATTACTTGTAAAGACTCGCATTGCAACCATTATTCTGTAAATTGAGTTGGTGTCTTTATAAGCCCTGTTTGTGAATAGAACTCCCACTCACCTGACGAAGGGGCAGCGCTCCGAAAGCTAGTGTCTTTTGCTACTAAATAAACCTGCTGGACTTTAACCTGGTGTTGCGAGACTTGTTACTGCCTCACAGCGCCAGGAACCCAGGTTTGATCCCCAGCTTGGGACACAGTCTGTGTGGAGTCTGCATGTTCTCACCATGTCTGCGTGCATTCCCACTGGGTGCTCCGGTTTCCTTCCATAGTCCAAAAGACGTGCTAGTTAGGTGCAGTGCTTGTGCTAAATTCTTTCTCAGTGTACCCAAACAGGCGCCAGAGTGTGGCAATTAGAGGAATTTCACAGTAACTTTATTACAGCGTTAACGTAAGTTTACATGTGACAGTAATAAAAAATAAACTTAAAGGATATAGGGATTCCCAGCCCAGGAATTTCTGTGTCCCCAATCACATGCAACATTGGGTGGCCTTTATGCTGAACAAATGCAGTTGATCAGGTGTAGGGACACCTGGAGATCAAAGGCTGTGACTTGGCCAGGACTCATGCAAATGTTTAACATTTTTATGAATAAAGATAGAAAGGTACGTTTCCAGGAGTTTTCAAGAAGGATGCATGTACAATCATGCGATAACAGCTACTCTGCACCCCTGCAAAGCTGAATTTTAATGTTTCCAAAAATCATTGCTGGTTACTGTCTAAATGAACTAAAAAAAAAGTTTGTCTTTACTCTAAATTGTCCTGTTGTTTTGACGAGTGACAATCATCCCTGACTACATCTTAAGCATACATGCATGAAAATAATGAAATGCCAACAGGCAAAGCACAAGTAAATGTGTTGACACTTCAAATTCTATCACAGTTTTAATGAGATCAGTTGCCATTTTAAAAATGACTGTCTGTGTGGGACAAAGAACAAAGAACAAATAAAATTACAGCACACATCGACCATGCTACCCAACTTAAATAAAACTCCCTACACCTCCGGGGACCATATCCCTCTATTCCCATCCTATTCATGTATTTGTCAAAACGCCCCTTTAAAATCACTACCATATCCACTTCTACCACCTGTTCCAGCAACGAGTTCCAGGCACCCACTACTCTGTGTAAAAAATCTGCCTCATACATCTCCTTTAAACCTTGCCCCTCACACCTTAAACCTTTGCCCCCTAGTAATTGACTCTTCCATCCTGGGAAAAGGCTTCTGATTATCCGCTTTGTCCATGCCTCTCATAATCTTGTAGACTTTTATCAGGTTTCCCCTCAACCTCCATGATTCCAGTGAGAACAAACCAAGTTTCTCCAACCTCTCCTCATAACTAATGCCCTCCATGCCAGGCAACATCCTAATAAATCTTTTCTAAACCCTCTCCAAAGCTGGAATTTACACATTTTCTTCGTGTCTGTGTGAGTTTCCCCCCACAGTCCAAAGATGTGCAGATTAGGTGGATTGGTTACGCTAAATCGGCCCTTAATGTCAGGGGATTAGTAGGGTAAATAGATGGGGCTGTGGGGATAGGTTCTGGGTGGGATTACTGTCGGTGCAGACTCTATGGGCCGAATGGCCTCATTCTGCACTGTCGGGTTTCTATGAAAATGAAACTTATCATCCAGAGAATGTGACTGTGCCTTTAAAAAGCCATGCCTGGATGACTTTGTTTCCAATTCCTTCTTCTAAAAGCAACTGAAACAAAATTAACTTTTAGGCAAAGAAAACAACTCATCTTTAAAAGAGAAAAGCATCCTTTTTATGGAACTATTGAAATTGGTGAACATCTTTGAAGGCATTTCTCTTGTATTTTGCTTCTATCATCTTTTAATTAAAATTGACATAACTATTTAAAAAAAAAGACCCAATTAATTTTCAAGACTGATGAAAGTTTACTTCCAAATCTGCTGCCTATAAACTACAGTACGATTTCTGAAGCCATATTTCTACTTTGTTTCTGTCGATTTTTAAATGAGTTGGTTCTGCTATTGTTTTATTTCCTGTCAGATTAAACAAAACTTCAGAAGGAATCATTCTTGTACCCTCGGGACCTTGACTGTGAAAAGAATAAAACCATTTTTTTTTCAGTTCTGGCAGAAATAGATAGATGAATGAGTAGACAGTTGGAAAGGTTTAACGTCATTTGTATGCCTCCTTCCTTTCTTCTAAAAGTAGATTAAAATATATCCAACAATGACCTGTTCAATAGAGATCAAAAATAACTGTGCAAACATAGAGGCCTGGAAATTGATTCACCCTGACAGGCTGTTGTGAGCATGCTGATTGAGAGCCAATCTTTGACACTGTGGTGTCCCTTCAAGGACAACTGCATAGGCTACAGGTTGACCAGATTTTCAAAACTGCAGGTGGCTCAGGTAGGTTGTAGTTAGGGCACAGCCATTTTGAAAATGGGGCCTCAGACAGGCTGCTTCTTGTATATTTAAACGGCCTAATAATTGTTTCTGGTGCAGGATCTGATACCTCACTTTCTGCTTTTTACAATATGTCGGGCAACGTACCTCCAGAGAGATTGTGCATGCACACACTGCCTGGCTATGCTGTCTTTGGATGTTTTAGTGCCCACCTTGTATTACAAAAACTTGGCAGGGGCTTTAGGCCTGGAGAAGGTTGTAGACATCAGGGGATTGGCTATAAATGATGGCTATCTTAACCTTAAAAAGTTTTTAACGAGATTGTATTGGAGTACTGTGTTCAAATTGGTTTCCTTATTTAAAAAGGAGATAATTACATTAGAAGTAGTTCAGAGAAGGTTCACTCAACTGATTCCTGGGATGAAAGGGTCAATTTATGAGGTAAGATTCAGCAGCTTGGGCCTGTACCAATTCAAGTTTATGAGAGATGATCTGACTGAAATGTGCAAGACCCTGGGGGGGCTTAAAAGGATGGATGGTGACAGAATGTTTCTCCTTGTGGGAAAGTTTAGAACTAGGGAACACAAGTTTAGAAATGAGAGATTTCCTATTTAATCTTTAATCTCTCAGAGGGTCAGTAGTCCCTGGAACTCTTTTCTCAGACAGCATGATTTCAAAATTTGCAAAGGATATAAAGATTAAAAACCTTGTCAAATGTGATGAGGATAGTCTTGAGCTTGAAAATAATATAGACGTGTTTGTAGATGGGGTAGACAGATGAAGCTCAATAATTCATTTTGGCACAAAGAATATGGAAAGACTACAAAATAAAGAGAGAAACTCTTAAGGAAGTGTAGAAATTGAGGGATATCAATCTATGTGTACATAATTCATGGGAGATGACAAAGAAAGCAGTTAATATGAGTATAAGAGTAAGGGAGTCATGTTGAACTTGTACAAGGCACTAGTTAGGGTTCATCTGGGGTATTGGGTAACATATTGGAGGATGGACATGAATGCATTGGAGAGAGCACAGATTAGATTCACAAACTGATTCTAGGGATAAAGAACTGTGGTGATAAGGATAAATTGGAGAGATTGGGACTGTTTGCCATGGAGAAAAGGCTGAGAAGAGACTTAATCGAGGTATTTGAGATCCTGAATGGTACAGACAATGTAAATAGTGAGAAACTGTTTCCATGCAAGAAAGTATCAAGAACTAAAGGGCACAGGTTCAAAGCGATTGGCAAAATGATTAAAACTGATGTGAGGAAATGTTTTGCACCTAGAGGGTAATTGGTGTCTGGAACAAACTTCAAGAGGAGTTCAAGTGGAGACAGGCTCGATCAAGATATTCTAAAGGGAATCGGATTGCATTTGAAAAGAAAGGCTGTGAAAGGTTACAGTAATAAGGCAGAGAAGGGCTGTTTCTGAGAGCCAGTGCAGCCTTATTGGGCCAAATGGCCTCCTTCTGCACTGTAAAGATTCTGTAAAGCTGTTCAAGATCAAGTTCAACAGATTTTTGATTGACAAGGGAGTCAAAGGGTATAAAGGGATAGACAGGAAAGTGGAGTCATGACCACAGTCATCTCATTGCATGGACAGCACAGAAAAGTGGACTTGAGAGAGAAGACTAACCATGATCTTATTGATTGGCAAAGCAGGTCAGCTCCTGCTTATGATTCCTATGTCCACAGGGAGGAAGTTGTGTCCCAGGAGGCTGCAGATGTCAGTAACAACCTGCTAGGCAAACCAGAGTCTCCTGAGGTACTGGTGCTCATACATGTCGAGAAAACTCATCCTCTGCAAGAGACACCTCCCACCTCCAACCATGTGTTAAGAGGATCTTGCCTCCTTCCAACAGGGTAACTCTACCTCTTCACTCTACCCTGTGGAGTGTCTTGTGGCAGAGAAGGCAACTGGTGCTGCTGCTGATGATGGTTCTCCTCTTGCTTCTGGTGCTGTTGGTGCTGCTGCTCCACTCATTTCTTATTATCAGAGGTGTAAAATAAAGCTACATAAGCTGTTCCAATGCTGCAGTGAAGGCTGACAGCAAGAGAGTACAACTTAAGGTGACTGTAGCGCAAGATAGGTGAACAACTTCCAAGAATTTGCAGATTATCTCCCAAGCAATGAAGGCACACTCACAAAATAAGTGCACTAGCTAAACACAGTTTCACTGTTCGACAGCTTCCCAGGCTGTCACCGTACTCGCCTGGTTAACCCCAGTGAGCTGTGTGTGTTCGACTTGTTGAAGCTGGAATACTGGCTGAAATTAATTGTCTGTAAGACCATCATAAATCCTCACCTGGCAATGCCATGGGACTGCCCCACTCACCTGCAAATGTACCTGGGTTAGGCTCAAGCAGGATCGCGTTGAGTGCCTAAACTAATGCCACTTTCCATGGATTTAACACACAGCTGGGTGGCACAGTGGTTACCATTGTGGGTTTCTACTGTATGCCTTGGTTTCCTTTCACAGTCCAAAGAAGTGCAGATTAGGTGGATTAGCCATGCTAAGTTGCTCCTTAGTGTCTGAAGATGTGTAGTTTAGGGGGATTAGTGGAATATTTGGGCAGCAGTGTGGGCCTGGGTGAAATGCTCTGTCAGGTAGTCATTGTAAATTCGATGGGCTGAATTGCCTCCTTCTGCACTGTATGGGTTCTATGGTTCTATGATTTGATGAACATGCGTTCTTGAGGCAATTAAAATTCCACCCTCTGTCTTCATTCTCATCCCTCAAGCAACTTCCTATATACAGCGCAAGATGTTAATGATATACATGCAACTCCTGGCATCCAAACAAGATTCACTGTTAGCAGATAAATCATAACCAGTGTGTGGGTACATAAGTTCCTATAGTTACTCCACAGGATTGTGTATTATTGGACAGGAATCCTCACACATTCACAAGGAGAGAATTCTGGGTTGTTGGTTTTTCTTCATCATGGGGAATGCTAAATCCCAGCATATTCCTCCTAACTCACAGTCGACATTTTAGACCCATCTAATTCAGAGATTTTATGAAAACATTAAAAAAGTTTAATCAAATTTTCCAGCTTTCTTTAAAATCTAACCTGATTTATTCCGCTTGAGGATAAATTATTGACTTTAGATCATTTGCATGAAAGGTGTCTGTGAATTGAATTGTTTTAATATTTTAAAAGCACCAAGTCCACGGCATTAATTCATACCTCTGGCATTGTATTAAATTTTTAAATTTAGTTACAGGGTTAGCTATTAAATAGTAAAAATTACTGCAGGAAAGAATGCTTAGAAAACATTGTATGGGGCTTCAAAAATCTTCTGTTGTATTGATGAGTCAGAGTGTAGTGGCAGCACAATACATTTTCAGGGTGTTTTTTTTTGCATTCTCCAGTTTCCATCAATACTCTGCCCCAAATTTAATTTCTAGTTGAGTGTGGCATGATGGCACAGTGGTTAGCACTGCTGCCTCACAGTGCTAGAGACCCAGGTTCAATTCCCGGCTTGGGTCACTGTCTGTGTGAAGTTTACACATTCTCTCCGTGTCTGTGTAGGTTTCCTCCAGATGCTCTGGTTTCTATGGAGCTACCAAAGTTAAATGGAAAAAGGGTGAACCCTTGGAGGCAAAAGCTAACTGTTAATTCTCTCCCAACTTTTGAAGTGCTTAGCACTAGGGAAAGATGGAGCCTGTGGAACTGATTCTCATTCCTCTGGCACGTAGAGAGGAGACGAGGCATCAACGAAAGTGCCTGGCTCTCCAGAGGCATGAGGAGAACTGAGAAGGAATGGGTGCAGGGTCTGCTCTATTGGCACAGAGAGACCCCAGAGAGAAGTCTCTTGGAGTCACCTTCCCCGACTCAGGTGCACAGACAGCACTGAGCTTCCTATAGATGAGCGAGAACCAGAGTCTGGGAATACTTCACCTGTCAAGAGAACAGATTCATTTATGTGCCCTTCTGCAGGAGTTGTCCCCATGGGAAATCAGGTGGCATCCACTGCCTGGGGCACTGAAAGTCACAACTGCCCTCAACTTATATGTTCTTCCAGAAATCCATAGCTGACCTTTGTGGCAACTCACAAGCTCCGCACAAAACAGCATCAAGGAAGTGATGGATGCACCACAGGGCTCACAATTGCATCCATTTCAACCAGAATCAGGCTTGCCAGGATGCAAGGGACATGGGATTGGCCCAGATTTCTGGCTTTCCACTGCTGCACCAACATGGTTCTCCATGCCACGTGGCATAGAACATAGAACATAGAACATTACAGCGCAGAACAGGCCCTTCGGCCCACGATGTTGCGCCGACCAGTTACAAAAACAATGACCCACTAGCCTATACCAATCCCTTTTCGTCCATAAACCTATCCAGAGATCTCTTAAACGCCCCCAAACTAGACGCATTTACAACTGCAGCAGGCAGGGCATTCCAATCCCTCACCACCCGCTGGGTAAAGAACCTACCCCTGACATCCGTCCTGTAGCTACCCCCCCTTAATTTAAAGCCATGCCCCCTCGTGCTAGCTTTCTCCATCCGAGGAAAAAGGCTATCACTATCCACCCTATCTAAACCTCTAATCATCTTATATGTTTCAATAAGATCCCCTCTTAGCCGCCTTCTTTCCAACGAAAACAACCCTAAATCCCTCAGTCTCTCCTCATAGGACCTCCCCACCATACCAGGCAACATCCTAGTAAACCTCCTCTGCACCCTCTCCAACGCCTCCACATCCTTCTTGTAATGCGGGGACCAGAACTGCACACAGTACTCCAAGTGCGGTCGCACTAGAGTAGTGTACAGTTGCAACATTACACTGCGACTCCTAAATTCAATCCCCCTACCAATAAACGCCAAGACACCGTACACCTTCTTGATAACCTTATCTACTTGATTCCCAACTTTCAGGGATCTATGTACACACACACCTAGATCCCTCTGTTCATCCACACTATTCAAAGTCCTCCCGTTAGCCCTATACTCGACACATCTGTTGCTCCTACCAAAGTGAATTACCTCACACTTCTCCGCATTAAATTCCATCCGCCACCTCTCGGCCCAGCTCTGCAACCTATCTAAGTCTCCCTGCAGACTATGACACCCTTCCTCACAATCTACCACACCTCCAACTTTGGTGTCATCAGCAAATTTACTAATCCACCCAACTATACCCTCATCCAGATCATTAATAAAAATTACAAACAACAGTGGCCCCAAAACAGATCCCTGAGGCACACCACTCGTAACTGCACTCCATGATGAATATTTATCATCCACCACCACCCTCTGTCTCCTATCTGATAGCCAATTCCTGATCCAACTTCCTAGATTACCCACAATCCCATACATCTGCATTTTCTGCAGAAGCCTACCATGGTGAACCTTATCGAACGCCTTACTAAAATCCATGTATACCACGTCAACTGCCTTACCCCCATCCACCTCTTTGGTCACCTTCTCAAAAAACTCAATAAGGTTAGTAAGGCATGACCTACCCGCTACAAAACCATGCTGACTATTTCTAATTAATTCATTACACTCCAAATAACTATAAATCCTATCCCTAATAATTTTTTCTAAAACCTTGCCCACAACAGAAGTAAGACTCACCGGTCTATAATTCCCGGCAAAGTCTCTGTTCCCCTTCTTAAACAATGGGACAACATTCGCTATCCTCCAATCCTCCGGGACTACACCAGAGACCAATGACGACCTGAAGATCTGAGCCAGAGGCTCTGCAATCACCTCTCTAGCCTCCCAGAGAATCCTAGGGTAGGGATCAGGGAGTGCAGCTCATGAACCACATGGACTTACACTCTCAAAATGTTCTTCTGGTCTATACCACACAAAGCACTTTCTCCAGTTGTGTGCTCATTTCCCAGAGAGTGCACATCGTTCCTGAGCTGCTCTCAGATCCCAGCCAGTGTAGGTCACCCAGAGAATGAATTTATATGAAATTTAATGCAGAGGAATATGAAGTTTTTAATTTTGGTAGAAAGAACATGGACGGTCAGCATACAATACTAGAGAGAGTATAGGAACAGAGGGGCATAGGACAGTTGAAAGCAGACTTAACATAGCAAAAAAGTATCCTAGGCCTTATTAACAGGGACATAGAATATAAGAGCAAGGAAGTTATGTTGAACTTTTATAAGACACTAGTTTGGCCTCAGCTGGAATATTGTGTCTTGTTCTGGATGCCACGCATTAGGAAAGATGTAAACAGCACTGGAGAGAGTGCAGAGTTCCATGGATAAGGAGCTTCAGTTATGAGGGTAGATTGAAGAAGTTGGAAATGTTTTCTTTGGAGAAGACTGAAGGTAAAGGTAATAGAGATAAAAAAAACAAGCGTCTTTCATACAATGGAAAATAACTCCAGTGAACTCTCCCCCTGCACCTGAACAGATTCCTGTGGAAGCATCTCCATTCAGCACACCTCGATGACAAAAATCAGGACGTGAATCTTGAGTGAAATCTGAGAACAAGACTGTAAGCCACAGTTGGAATACTGTGTACAGTTCTGGTCACCCTATCATACAATATATTATTGAACTAGAAAGAGTGCAGAAAAGATTTATTAGGATGTTACCAGGACTTGATGGTTTGAGTTATAAGGGGAGGCTGGATAGACTGGGATTTTTTCTCTAGAGCATAGATGGCTGAGGGGTGATCTTGTAGAGGTCTATAAAATAATGAGGGTGCATAGATCAACTAGAAAGTCAATATCCTTTCCCAAAGGTAGGGGAGTCTAAAACTAGAGGGCAGAGGTTTAAGGTGAGAGGGGAGAGATACAAAAGTGTCCAAAGGGGCAATTTTTTCACACAGAGGGTGGTGAGTGTCTGGAACAAGCTGCCAGAGGTAACAGTGGGGGCGGGTACAATTTTGTCTTTTAAAAAGCATTTAGACAGTTACATGGGTATAGAGGGATATGGGCCATATGCGGACACTTGGGGCTAGTTTTGGGGTTTTAAAAAATGGATGGCATGGACAAGTTGGGCCAAAGAGCCTGTTTCTATGCTGTAAACCTCCGTGACTCTATGACTATGACTTAGGCTACCTATTATGAGAGAAACAGAGGTGAGACATGTGGAGACAGGTCTTTTATAATTTAAGATCTTATATCATGTATGCAGTTATAAATTTCATCTTCCATACTAGATGATGTCAGAAAGCTATGGCCAGCAGAGCACTATCCGGCACACCTTTACCTCATGTCCCAGATTCAGTCATTCTGGATCTCAGCTCTTGCTGTGACCCCTGCTGTAAGTTGAAGGATCCCTGCTACAGGAACTCATATGATTAAAATTCTGTCCCCATCCCCAACAACTAGTAGCAATTGCTACAATTCGAACGAATGATAAATGGAACCTGCCTGGAAGTGGCAGAATACTAAGCAGTCAAATGTTTATTTTTGAAGGCACACTCAACACAAAGTGAAGGCCAATGACCCACCCACTTGGCATAGCTATTGCTTTGCACGGCCTTTTCTCTCAATCCTCAGGCCTAACTAATACCCAGAAGCATAAACCAAACAAATTGCCTCAACTGTTGACTCGCACTGCTTCTAATACAAACACAGTCATGGTAAGGAACTGAAATATATCAATATACTCATCCACAACAATTTTGCAATTGAAATCTACAATGATTTTTTCATATATTTACAGGCGTCAGACTTTCTTTTCAAATCAATGAGAAAAGATGATGGGACCAATGTGTCTGTCAATCCAAGGCAACTGAAAATTTCACTTTCCATATGTTGTAAAATCCATTGAAGTCCTTTAGAAAGTATTCATCCCATTTATTTTGATTCTCAAGTATTTGGCAAGCTAGCTTGTTCTTACTGATTAAGCCCTTCCTGACATTTTTGTGCATGCAGTTGAAGGAAATGTAGCTTTGTCTTTTATGGGGGGGTTGTGCAATCTGCAATATGATTTAAGTACTTTTAATTGCCAGTTAGGATTTAGACAAAACAACTCCTTTCCAAAGCTATCTGGTTTTAATAATACTGACAAGCTCACTCATCATCTTACAAAACACTTCCTAAAACTCCCGACTTCTTGAAACAGGAATTTGACCCTTGGAAGGGATGGTTTAACCCTGACATTACAGCCATTGCTTTAATTTCCAAATGTCAGCAATACATCAATATTAAGATAAAAGCAAAATACTGCAACTGCGACAGATCTGAGATAAAAATGCAGAATATTGGAAATGTTCAGTGGGTCAGGCAGCAAACATGTGAGGGAGAGGCCTTTATGTAGAGTCTTTCATGACCACAGTGTGTGCCAAGGCATTTTACAGCCAATTAAGTACATTTGAGATGCAGTCACTGTTGTAATTTCTATAGTGTTAATGGGCAGAATACAATGGTTGTAGTAGTGGGCCCATCCACTGGCTGGAGAGTAGGTGGGAACCCCACCACAGCCATTTCCGGAACTTTGTTGAGATTAAGTCCCAGTTGGAGTTCCGGAGGTTCCTGGCTCCACAAGAGGCAACTTCCTGCCAGACCTCCTCCCCAGAAAAACTAATGTTTTGCCTTTGGAGAGCTGTTGGCTACCTGTGCCACTGGAAACATTGGCCAGTGTTGCTACTGCAGCTTGCCTGAAAATGAAGATCATTGCTGGAGCATCAAAGTGCAGGTGAATGGGTGGAGATGCTGAGAGCAGTCAGGGAAGCCCTAATGGGAGGTATGTAGTACATGGGGGAGTGGGGCAAGGGGTGGTGCAGGTATTGGTGATGCTAGTGGAGGAGATAGGTCCCTCCCTTCCTACCAGCAGGGCTCTCCATTGGGCACAGGATGCCTGAGAAAGAGGGACCACACTCCCAAACGAGTGTGCAGGTTTGCCCAGCGGGGTTCACCTGGTGCTTTTCTCACATGGTAATAGTCCCTGCTCACCATTGGTCAAAGGTTGAAGGATATCCAAGGTGGAAGTCTCTGGATTGTTCATGATGCCCATATGTCTGATTAGAGGAAAAAGAAAGATTATTCAGATAATTGCATGGCTGGAGTAGCGTTGCAGGATGGAGGATTTCAGTTTCCTACGGCATTGGAACCAAGTGTAGGGAAGGAAGGATCTTTACAAACCAGGAGGTTTACATCTGAACAAGGCTGCAATCATTGTCCTCAATTGAAGGTTAACTAGTTATTTGGGGGATGGTTTATTAAACTAAGGGAGGGCATCAGGTCACAATAGCAGAGAGGGAAGACGAACAGCATTAAAAGAAGGGAAATAAGCAGCAAGATAATAACTCGTATAGAATGAGGGGAATTAGGCAGCTGAACTAGCCTCATTTTGGAATGCAAAGATTGATGAACTACTGGTGCAATTTTCAACTTGGAGTAACGATATAGGCCTAAATGCCTGAGCTGACAGAGAGGTTCTCTCCATCTCTGTGAAAATGACTACAAAGGCACGAATCACGAGTCCCATCCACAAACTCAGCATCCACCATTTCTGCGGTGTGGAGGTGGATGGGGCAAATGGGGGCGGGGTTCTAAATAGCACACGCATTGTTCACAGAGGTAACTATGCATGCTAAAGTGCAGCTGACTCAGTTAGGTCTTATTTTTGTCAGCGGTATGTGCAAAGCATGACTTATATGCTTTAGGCCTGGTTGGAGAAGGTCTAAACTGACTGAACTTCTTTGGAGAAGTAAGGTAGTCTTCTGGAAAGAGAAGGGAATCCTTTCAGACATGGTCCCAAGATACTTTGGGAAAAATCAAGTGCCCTTTGTGATTGGTAAACTAGACACAAATGCATATAAAAAGCACATAAATGCATTGGAATTATTAAGAGTGCTGTGAAAAGAACTGTTAATGGGAACCGTCAAGATGTCAAGAGGCACAGTTATTAAGTTTGCAGATGACACCATGATTGGTGGTATTGTGGACAGTGAAGAAGGTTATCAAGGACAGCAACGGGATCGTGATCAATTGGACCAGTGAGCTGACGAATGGCAGATGTAGTTTAATTTGGGTAAATGCAAGGCAGTGCATTTTGGTAGATTGAACCAGGGCAGAATTTACTCAGTTAATGGTAGGGCATTGAGGAGAGTTAAAGAACAAAGAGACCTAGGGACACATGTTCATAGTTCCTTGAAATTGAATCACAGGTGGACAGAGTGGTGAAGAAGACATTCAACATGCTTGGTTTCATTGGTCAGAATGTTGAATACAGGAGTTGGGAGGTCTTGTTGAAGTTGTACAAGACATTGGTAAGGCCACATTTGGAATACTGTGTACAATTCTGGTCACCCTATTATAGAAAGGATATTAATAAACTAGAAAGAGTGCAGAAAAGATTTACTAGGATGCTACCAGTTATAAGGAGAGGCTGGATGGACCGGGACTTCTTTCTCTGGAGCGTAGAAGGCTGAGGGGTGATCTTATAAAGGTCTAGAAAATAGCCTATATATATGGGGCATAGATCAGCTAGATAGTCAATATCCCAAAGGTAGGGGAATCTCAAACTAAAAGACATAGGTTTATGGTGAGAGGGGAGAAATACAAAAGTGTCTAGAGGGGCAATATTTTCACAGAGGGTGGTGAGTGTCAGGAACAAGCTGCCAGAGGCAGTAGTAGAGGCGGGTACAATTTTCTGTTTTAAAAATTGTTTAGACAGGTACATGACTGGGATGGGTAGAGGGATACGGGCCAAATGCGGCAACTGGGACGAGCTTCAGGGTTTAAAATAAAGGGCGGCACGGACAAGTTGGGCTGAAGGGTCTGTTTCCATGCTTGTAAATCCCTATGACTCTATGTCAAGGATTTGAAATCTCTTGCCCTTGAAATATTTGAAATAGAAACTGTCTGCTGTGTTAAAAAAAGTTTGTTGACATTATAGGATTAATACGGTATAACTGAGTTCACAACCCATTTTTATCACTGCCCATCAGCTCACAGTTTGATTGATAGCTCCTAATCTTTGTAAAGTCATTGAAGTGGGCCTGTGAATATAAATGTTTGTTTTTAAAAGGGTTTAGAAGAAATTAAAGGTTGTCTTTTGGTAATAAAGAATTTGAGAATTGCTGAAAAAACGTATTGTCAAAACTTCTCATTTTGCACTCATCAGGACAATTCACTAAATTGTAAAGGGAAAAACAATTTATACTCTTCTCAGGGCATTGGATAGAAAACAGAGAGTAGTATTGAATGGATATTCTTTTGACTGAAGAAAATAATGTAATCCATGACAACATGTTAAATGTTCATTCAAAAGAAGTGCAATAATTAAATCACTTTGGAAAGTGTACCAACTTTGTTCTTTGTGTTGCTTGGACAGGATTTTAAAATTTATAATGCTCCTGTAATGATTGTCCTATGAATACTCAACCAAGGACAACATGGTTATTTGAAATGATGATTCATACCCTGAGAGGAAATAGTTACTGGCCCATCACTGATAGGCATTTTGACATCTATGATTCTTATTTATACATTTTTTTATAGATTTAAAACAATGGGAAGTCCCAAATGGTTAATTAATTAAAATAGTCACTGTCATTGAGAAGCGTCTCAGGCTATCAACAAAAGTTGGTGATAGATTGCTTTTCAGAGCTCATTAAACATTGAAGGGTATACTGGTTGCTTATCTAAGGACAAACCCAGTCTGCAGCCCTCAGTAACTCACAATACAATGTAAGTGAGTACTCTAGTTGCAGATCCTGTCCTGTTAAACAACATGTAAGCTGTAACAAAAGCATAAATTGGTAGAAACTACTTAGCAGGCCTGACAGCATCTATGGAACAATGCAGGTTACTGGCCTCTCATTAAAGTCATTGACCTGAAATGTTAACTCGGTTTCTCCCCCTCAGAGATGCTGTCGGACCCACTGAGTATTTCCAGAATTATCTAGTTCTTGTTCAAATTTCCAACATCCACAATATTTTGCTTATGAATCCTGACTGCTGGAAAAGCTATCCATTGGACACTCACCTTGAGATGAGGAAATAGTGCGTAACCGTAATGTCACTGGTCTTGTAATCCAGAGGTCCAGATGAATGTGGCACCTGGGCTGGCGGCACAGGGTCAATTCCCACCCTGACAATTGGCAGAATTTCGATTAGTTAATAAATCTGGAATTGAAAGCTAGTCTCAGTAATTGCAATAATGGCCTCTCCCACTATTAGGTTTGTAGATGTGGGTGGGCATAAGACTCCTCAAATGGGCTTCCCGCTGGGTTCCCACCTATCCCAGCCTCTCTGGAGTTTTGTGCTATGGCAAGAGAGGCATTAGCCAGTTTGCCCATTCTTGCCCAAATTGATTCCCTTAAGTTGCCATTTAGTCAAGGCCTGTTTCCTGCCCACCCTCAATTTCCAGGCTGGTGGGAGGAGTTCTGAGGTATAAAAGAATGCTGATAACAAATTGGAAAGGCAGGAAAGGAAACCCAGTCATCCTAAAACCCTGACCCATGAAACTATCATCAATTGTCTTCAAAGTTAATCTGGTTCAACAAATGTCCTTCGGATAAGGAAATTTTCCATCCTTAACTGGTCTAGACTATTTGTGACTCCAGGTCAGAAGCAATGTGGTTGACTTTTAAATGCCCTCTGAAATGGTCTGGTAAGTGATTCGGTTTGTGTATATCCCATGAAAGAAAAACAAGATCTAATTACAGTTCATGCAGCCATATTCACAGTTGTATCTGATTATTTCTCATTAATGCAGGACCATAGAAAATTGACTTATCAAAAAAAAATTCATGTATTTTATCTCAAATAAACTGACAATTCATCTGAAACTTTCACCAGAATTCTACACCCCCTCCCCACCCGCCACAGAACTGCTGCAGGCAAGGGGCAGACAACGAAAATGTCTGTTGACCTCGGGCAGAATTTCTGCTCTTGCTCGAGTGAGGCCATAAAATCCCACCCACATGTCTCTTTCAGTTGAGAGTTTTAGTTCATGTTCCATAAAGAGAAGAGAATGCACATGCTGGCACCTGAGGCATTTCAGTGCTGGTATACAGTGTTCCGATCATCATGTTATGTTGACATTTATCTCGATATTGAGCAATAAAAACTGCAATCCCAACCATAGAAAACACAATGTCCAACTGAAAGTGGTGATTGTTATGCATAAGAAAATATCAAGCAATAAAACATGAAAAATGTGACAGTGCAGAATTGGATGATAACTATGTCACTACAATTCTGATAAGACCAAACCAATGACTTGGAAGTGATAAACAGACTGTGCTCTTTCCCTCTTCTACCCAACTACAATCACAAATGCCTTCTGGTAATATCATTGATATCCTTAGATTGAGACCATTTTAAATTCAAGCTTTACTGAGTGGAAGGCCAAAGGTAAAAACGGTAAATCCAACAGGAGCTTTGTCCTATTTGATGCCACTGGAAAAATACAATCATTTCTTGCCCACGTGTGCCCAGAATGCATTGGATGCAAACAGCAGGATTTTCCAGTTTCTTCTGCCCTGGAATTCTCCATTCGGCCTGCAATACTATCCACGGCACTTCGGACCAGAAGCTTTAGGTCAACGTCATAGCCCATACTTATTAAATGAATAGAAAATCAATATTGGGAAGTCTGAATTTCCCCTAAATTCTATATTCACCAACTGGAGGAATACTGCTGGTTTAGTAAGAAGCAGTATAAACCCATCCTGAAAATAGCACCTTCCAGAGCTTGGTGAGGATGACCTATTCCAGAAAGAAAGCCAAATTATCATTCAAACTGTGCAATGTCAAGAAACGTGGTTGGGTTAGCCCTCATCCCGTGCAAGCTTATGATAGAGACGGCAACACAAAACGTGTTGCCACTCAAGGCTTTTACGTCAGAAACGTTAGAGCTATCACAGACGCAATTCAACACATTAATCCAAAAGGAATATCAGCAGTGACATTTCCACACTGTTGCTTTTGTTGATGGAATTCTCTCCCAGGAGATTTTCTTATCTGAGACTCTATTCCTTATACAGGAACGTTTAAATGCAGGCTTACGTAGCATTTGCTGAAGCAAAGTTGCTGGAGCATACACTACTCTACAGAAAATCTGTGCTTGCTGCCAGAGGGCAAAAGCTGCTCAGCTTTCCATCAGAAACATGGTTGCAACATTAAGAATTATTTTTAATTGCATCTTTTTGTTTTGTCATTGAAAGTTCAAAATAAATAACTTCAGACAGGTTTAATAACCTTTGATGTGAATACATCACCATGGGGATCTGGAAGGGGAGATAGTTGAAGGTCAGCTAAACATTAAAAGGAATATTTTCTGACCTTGCTCAGAACCAGAAAATCCTGCCTGAGGTCAACATATCTTTCCATGGTCCGCCCCTCACCCACTCCAATTTCCGTGGCAGGCGGGATGGTAAAATTTGCTCCATAAGGTTACATTTCGACTTTGTGTGGTGATTGCAGTTCAGTACCATTCACAACTCTTCAGACACTGAAGCAGTCCATGCATGTAACAAGACTTGGGTAACATACATACTTGGGCTGATACATGGCAAATAACAGTCATGCCACACAGGTGCCAGGCAATGGTCATTTTCAACATGAGAGAATCTAACTCTCTCTCCTTGACATTCAATGACATTGCTATCATTGAATGCCTCATCATCAACATCCGGCACTGCAGTCTAGAAACAGAACCAGACCAGATATATCAATACTCCAGCTACAGGTCAAAGGCTGGGAATTTTGAGGTGAGTAACTCAACTCCTGACTTATCAAAATCTGTCCACTACCCACAAGGCACAACCAGGGTCATGATGGAATACTCTCTACTTTCTGGGTAAGTACAGCTTTGACAACACTCAAGAAAAAATTGCCCTCTTGATCATCATTCACCATCTTATATTTTTTACTCCCCACCACCAAAGTAGCAGCAGTGTGTACCATTCACAGGATGCACTGCAGGAACTGACCAAGCCTCCTTTGACAGCAATTTCCAAACCTGTAACATATACCACCAAGAAGATCAAAGGCAGCAGATTCATGGGAACACCATCAGCTGGAAGTTCCCTTCAAGACACTCACCACCCTGACTTGGAACTATATCACTGTTCTTTCATTGTCACTGGATCAAAATCCCGGAACTTGCTTCACAGCAGCACTGTGGGTGTTCCCACACCACATGGATTGCAGCAGTTCAGCACCTTCTCAAGGGCAATTAGGGATGGGCAACAAATGCTGGTCTTCCAAGTGATGCTCAATCCGTGAATGTATAAACTAAAAGTTAAGTGGTTGAGAATAAATTGTCAGTATATTTTACATTTCTCCTAATTTTTATTTCCATCAAGCCAATTAAAGTAAAAATCAAGAGAGGTGTAAAATGGCCTATGATTCACTAGCACACTTTAGACTATTGCACAAAATCAAATTCTACCCAATATAGCTTAGAGATAGACAATGTAATCAGCAGATGCTCAGACTTGCAATTTTAGTGATAATTTTATTTGTCAAAACCTTTAATCAAATCCTAATTTACTCAAATAATGAAAAGACCTGTGCCCCAGAACAGTAGCCAAGCTGAAGTTGTGAAGGACGGATTCATTAACACCTCAGGGACTTGTTCCTATTTTAAACTTGACTGGCAGGGAGGCAGAACTTGACCAAATCATATTGATGACTTGTTTAATTCATTGTGCTGTCTATTGACAGTTTAGGAAGAACTAAACACATTATTGACTTTCAGTATTGGCTTAAATTAAACTAAATTCCTTAAATTCATCAATGTGCATTTTCAGATTCAAACACAGGTAGCTGCCATAATAAGAACAAATACAGAAAGTACAGCTGCATTTATAATTCTAGGCCTTCCTTCTGTACTATTGTTTAGCTAAGTGGTTGTGGGGGTCGATAAATTATACAAAGTGAATTTACATTTTACGTATGCAAAATACATAAGAACATAAGAACATAAGAACATAAGAAATAGGAGCAGGAGTAGGCCATCTGGCCCTTCGAGCCTGCCCCGCCATTCAATAAGATCATGGCTGATCTGTCGTGGCTGATCTGTCGTGGCTCAGTTCCACTTTCCCGCCCTCTCCCCATAACCCTTAATCCCCTCTCTTATCAAAAACCCATCAACCCGCTTCTTAAAAATATTTAGCGAGGCAGCCTCCACCACTTCAACGGGCAGAGAATTCCAGAGATTCACCACCCTTTGAGTGAAGAAGTTCCTCCTCAACTCCGTTCTGAACCGCCCCCCCTTTATCTTGAGGCTGTGCCCCCTAGTCCTACTGTCTTTTTTGATTTAGTTGATGATTTAGTTGGTAAAGGCTGTGTGGGTTTGGCCACAGATGGGAAAATCAACTCAATTCCAACTCCAGATTCCTCCCCAGTGACTATTGCTGAAAATATTGTCATGTGTTAGATATGTTAACAGATAGGAAATAGGACCAGGAGTAGATCAATCAGCCTTCGAGTCCACTTTGCCATTCAGTGAAATTATGGCTGAATTTCCTCTTCAACTCCATTTTCCTGCATGATCTCTGTATCCCTTGATGAATTTAACATGGGAAAATCTATTAACATACTTGATGTCTTCAACATACTCAACAACTAAGTCTCCCCAGCCCTTTGGGGCAGAGAACTCCAAAACTTCGCCACAGTCTGGGAAAAGAAATTCCTCCTTAGCTCAGTCCTAGGGAATTTTCACAGTAAATTCATTGCAGTGTTAATCTAAGTCTACTAGTGATACTAATAAATAAACATTTAAAAAAGCCTAAATGGCCTGCTACTTATTTTGAGACGATAGGTGGAATTTTCCTTGAATTCCACTAAGTGCAGTAGCATGCGTGAAAATCAATATTGTTTTGAACTGCTTACAGGTCAACACAGCAGGCTGGCAGCCACTGTGGAAATCTTTGTCTAGGATATTGGTCCTCACTGCTACTGAAGCTGTACTCCATTGCTTTACTCATTAGAGGCACTCATCGGTGTCAATAAAGGGATAGAGTAAGCAATCTCACTCCAGCTGCCCTTTCTCCTCAGCAAGTCAGCCAGGGCATTTATAGGGAGGAGGCCAATCAGCTGGATACCCCAAGACTATTCACCCCGGTGTCTCCAGGACTCTCTGGCCCATCCAAATCACTTATGCCGGTGACTCCCATTAGCTCCACAGGCGCAGAATGGTACACCTGCCCTACAGCAGCACATTCACGCTAGGCCAGGGCCCTCCTTGGTCTCAGCCTTCCAAAGGGCACCGGACAAGATCGTCACAGGCAACAGGACATAAGTACCAACAAGCTGCCTCCAACTCTACTGTGGATGTCAAGGAAGCACCAAGGTGTAGGAGTAAGGTTAGGAACATTAGAAAGATTTAGGCGCACAACAGTCACACAGGTGTTCACCACATGTACTTGGCAGGTCTTTGGCAGGTAAGATGAAGGAAAACCCTAAAGTTTTCTATAGATATGTCAGGAATAAAAGAATGACTAGGGTAAGATTACGGCCAGTCAAGGACAGTAGTGGAAAGTTGTGTGTGGAGTCCGAAGAGATAGAAAGACGCCAAATGAGTATTTTTCGTCAGTATTCACACAGGAAAAAGACAACACTGTCGAGCAGAATACTGAGATACAGGGATTGAGTTCATAAGATGGAGGTGTTAGCAATTCCGGAAAGTATGAAAATAGATAAGTCCCCTGGGGCAGATGGGATTTATCCTAGGATTCTCTAGGAAGCTAGGGAGAAGATTGCAGAGCCTTTGGCTTTGATCTTTAGGTTGCCATTAACTACAGGTATAGTGCTGGAAGACTGGGGAATAGCAAATGATGTCCCCTTGTTCAAGAAGGGTAGAAGAAACAACCCTGTTAATTATAGACTAGTGAGCCTTACTTCTATTGGGGCCAAAGTTTTGGAAAGGATTATAAGAGATAGGATTTATAATCATCTAGAAAGGAATAATTTGATTAGGGATAGTCAACACGGTTTTGTGAAGGGTAGGTCGTGCTTCACAAACATTATTGAGTTCTTTGAGAAGGTGACCAAAGAGGTGGATGAGGGTAAAGCAGTTGATGTGGTGTATATGATTTCAATAAAGTGTTTGATAAGGTTCCCCACGGTAACCTATTGCAGAAGGTACGGAGGCATGGGATTGAGGGTGATTTACCAGTTTGTATCAGAAGTTGGCTAGCTATAAGAAGACAGAGGATGTTGGTTGATGGGAAATGTTCATCCTGGGGTTCAGTCACTAGTGGTGTATAACAAGGATCTATTTTGGGGCCACTGCTGTTTGTCATTTTTATAAATGACCTGGTTGAGGGTATAGAAGGATAGGTTAGTAAATTTGCAGATGACACTAAAGTTGGTGGAGTTGTGGACAGTGAGGAAGGATGTTACAGACTACAGAGGGATATAGATAAGCTGCAGAGCTGGGCTGAGAGGTGGCAAAAGGAGTTTAATGCGGAAAAGTGTGAAGTGATTCACTTTGGAAGGAGTAACAGGAATACAGAGTACTGGGCTGGTGGTAAGATACTTGATAGTGTGGATGAGCAGAGAGATCTCGGTGTCCATGTGCATAGGTCCCTGAAAGTTGGCACCCAGGTTGGTAGGGTTGTTAAGAAGTTGTATGGTGTGTTAGCTTTTTTTGGTAGAGGGATTGAGTTTTGGAGCCATGAGGTATTGTTGCAGCTGTACAAAACTCTAGTGCAGCCACACTTGGAGTATTGCATACAGTTCTGGTTGCCGCATTATAGGAAGGATGTGGAAGCATTGGAAAGGGTGCAGGGGAAATTTATCAGGATGTTGCCTGGTATGGTGGGAAGGTCTTATGAGGAAAGACTGAGGGACTGTTTTTGTAAAGGAGAAGGTTAAGCGGTGACTTAATAGAGACATATAAGATGATCAGTGGATTAGATAAGGTGGACAGCCAAAGCCTTTTTCCTCAGATGGAGATGGCTAGCACGAGGGGACATAGCTTTAAATTGAGGGATGATAGATATGGGACAGATGTCAGAGATAGGTTCTTTATCAGAGAGTAATAAGGGTGTGGAATGCCCTGCCTGCAACAGTAGTGGACTCGCCAACAATAAGGGCATTTAAATGGTCATTGGATAAACATATGGATGATATTGGAACAGTGTAGGTTAGATGGGCTTTAGGTTGGTTTCACAGGTTGGCGCAACATCAAGGGCCAAAGAGCCTGTACCGTGCTGTTATGTTCTATGTATATCATGAATGCAAATATATATAGAAACATACCAATTTCACCATCCCCTCTTCTGTATACCTCCTTTTTATGATGCACTGTGTTGCTGTCACAAAGACCACTCACCTGACGAAGGGGCAGCCAGTGCTCCGAAAGCTAGTGGCTTCTGCGACCAAATAACCCTGTTGGACTTTAACCTGGTGCTGTGAGATTTCTTACTGCATGATCCCTCCCCCGCTTATTGCAGATGTCACTATCATGAGCCTCTTGTCTATGTAATATGTTCCCATATCACCACAGAATGTGGGAGAAGAAATTCCTCCTTAGCTCAGTCTCAGGGGATTTTCACAGTAACCTCATTGTAGTGTTAAAGAGCCAGAGAGTAACCCTTTCCCTGATCATTCTCAACATCAGCAATGCCTCAACCGTAATGTCAAGTGTGTTTGTGGAATGAATTTTATTCACGTGCTTTACAGGGTCACGTTATGATTATTCTTGGCTGTGTAAGATTGAGGCAGAGACATTCTCCTATCTTGTCTACATTCTGGAAAGGTGAAAGTGTAGTATACAAAGAGAGGTGTGTTCATGCATGGAGAAGGGTCATCTATCCTGTAATTTCATGTGATCTCTGTGTCTGGCCAGGGTTTGCTATCTGAGCCCACATTCGGAGCTTGCATGCACTTCCGTCAGCAAATTACATGTTCAACTTTCAGAGTTTACATTTCCTGAGCTCAATAAATGGGAGCAGCTTGCCACCTCAAATGATGAAGCTTTTCACATTAGTGCATTGCTGCTCAAACACCCAGATTTCAACATCTCTCACCCTGCAGTTGTGTTTATTGTAGTGAGACTTTGGTCACGACAGAGCAGAACCTGAGACCATAGAGCCCTAACTCTGCATCCCTTGAGAAGGGACCCCACCATATCTGGTCTGGTAGGTAAAGATTTGCCTGTGAGATCCCCTGAAAGTGATGTGATGCTGCCTAAAAACCTTCTTGCTGATTCCTGTGAGCACTGCATGATCCAAGGTAAGTGAACTAAACTCAAAGTCACAATGAAAGTGCAGATCACCAGTTGCATGTTATTTATGTACTATTATGAAAGGCGTTATTCTAATTGCATGCCCACATGCCTGGATGATCCAACATGCAGGTTGATTAAACTGACATTCCTGCATATCATGGTGGGAACGCAGCCTGCCATTGACACATGAGGTGGATGATCATGACCTGGCTGTGCAACAATGTACAACCAACTTTTGGCCTCCCAACATTTTCTGCCCCAGCTTGCAGTAATGCCCGCCCTCAAATGGGGCCAGAAAATCCCAGCCAATGCCCCCTGGTTCCAGACTGCCCCAGCCAATGGAAGCATCCTTCCTGCATCTACCCTAATGATCCCTGTAAGGATTTCCTGGGTTTGAGTGGGATCACTTCTCATTCTTCTAAACTCCTGAAGATATAGGCCCAGTCTATTTAATATTTCCTCATAGGAAAAGCCTTCCATCCCAGAAATTGATCTGTGAACCTTCACTGTAATCGTTCTGTGGCAAGTATACCTTTCCTTGAGTAAGGAGACCACAACTGCACACAATATCCCAGGTGCAGTCTTACCAAGGCAATAATTGCAGTAACACATCATTACTCCAATATTCAAACTCTCTTGTTATAAAAGCTAACATAGCATTTGCTTTCCTAATTGCTTATTGTACCTGCACGTTAGCTTTCAGTCACTCAGGAATAAGGACACCCAAGTTCCTTTGAAGTTCAATACTTCCCAGCCGCTTACCATTTCAGAAATGCCGTTGATGGGGGGAAGCGATCCACAACAGTCTCAAATGCAATGATTTTCTTTCACCAGACACAATGTAAAATACTCTGCCAGCCAACAAGCAGTGAATATCTTCATGAGGTAAACAAGGAACAGACCAGCTAAAATCTGGGTTAAGGCAATCTGCAACACAACTATTGTAAATCAACCACAAGTATACTACGCAGAGAAAATTGGAGAGATCTAATCTATCCCAAATCCTGATGTCAGGGCGTTTACACATATTGGACATGGATAATAACTCAAGGCAACTCAGTATGGCAGCTATAAAACAAGAAGATTTATTTAGTGAGAAGAAACTGTGTGCAACAGAAGGATTTGTAACACAACAACATAGATCTGCTTCCAACAACTCCTTAATTCGCTCTGCCAACTTCCAGCCCCGTGGATATGTGCCCTCACTCCCAGTTGGCCGAGGTCGCATGCTCACATTCCATTGGTTCCGGCCTGGTCATGTGGTCATGTGGCTGGCAAAGGATCACCTCTTAAAGGGGCGATGCTACCATAATGAGCCTGTGCCATTAACCATGCAACTGGCTGTCAATCTTAGGAAAATCATTTAGTCGGCGACCAGGATATTAAGGGACTAATGCAAGGAAGTTTGGGAATATAATTCAATGACATTGTGGAACAGGTTGGTTTTCAGGCAAACCATGGCCTTTTGTAATTTAATCGCCTCTAACACCATTGGAAATGCTCAACAACACCTAAGATGCTATGAACATCCTTTGCAACCACGTTGCCAAAGGGTCAAATGTGAAATAAAAACAGGAAATACTGGAAAAACCTCAGCAGGTCTGGCAGCATCATATGACTCTTCTTCAGAATTTCAGATTTCCAGCATCTGCAGTATTTTACTTTTATTCCAATGTGAAAAGTAGATTGTGTGATTTGATTGCTACTTTTGAACATACAAAATTATACCATGCATCCTCCTCCAACAGTCTGCAAACTGTACCCCAATTTCTGCCCCCACACCCACTTTTCTCCCCCCCCAGCTCCAACTTGAGGACAATAATAGAAGATTGTCACATCAAGCACATTGAGGAGGAGACTCAGCTTTGGAGTGACTGGGATGGATACAGTTTGCAGCTGTAGTAAGTTGATTTGGAACCTATTATTTAGTCATTTTGAATATACCTGCCACCCATTAGTGACACAAAACAACATGAAAACACAGCCATATCAGAAATCACACCATCAAAACGAGTCATGATTCTACATTAACTAGCAAAGACAGATTTACAAAGTAACATCATGTTCACACGTGCTTAGTACAGAACTTGGCATTTACACTTGGCAACTTTTAACTTCAATGAAAAGAATCCAATTCAAAAGAGCAAAGCCAAATAACCTTTTTAAAGTGTAGCTTGATGAAAGCTGCTTTATTTATGTAACTGATCCCACCTGAATGTCAAGTAGCTCTTCAATGCAGTCAGATATAATTTATTCAAAATGATTTTTGTGGGTTTTTTTATATTTCCATGAACAGTGATTACAAATGAGTGACTTAACGATTAGAAATCAAAATCTAATCTAATTAATTATTTTATTTAGTATCAGATATTACACAATAATTAATATGTAATTAAAATGTAATATCAGATGGCATGATTATATATAAAGGGTGCTCTAACTGTAGAAAACAATATTATCATCACAGTAAGCATATTTTTGACATTTTGTAACAATGTTACCTTACAGTGGTTCCAGAAGGCATTTGTGTATGCATAAAGGTTTAACGTAGGATTGAGCACAGTACCACCCACACAGTCATGTTAGAGAACACATGACCCAAAGCCAGGGTCAGTCTACAGACGGTCAGAGAAGAGTAAAGGTCTAGACTGGAGTCAGCTGTATACCTGTACTCTCTACTGTAAATATATTCATTGTTATGAATTGTCTATAAAGATTTGCTGTGAATATACTCTAGGCTATGAAACCTAACTCAGGGTGTCCGATGTAAGATTCTTCAACACCCAAACATCCATTGCCTGAAGTTACCTCATTCAATCGTTATAACCATTATAGATCATGATTGTAAGAAAAAGGAATTATTATTTCATATATTTTTGCAATATATTTTTGGGAAACATTATATGATGGAACTTCTGGTGTGCTCAATTCACCTCCAGCTTTCCCCAACGTATGCCCCCCAGTTTCCCCCCTCCTCTACCACCACTCCCCTCATGACACGTTTTGTGGCAGCAGAAGCAACACACCACTGGCTGGCAGTGGGATCTGTCACACCTTCCGTCACTGGGAAACCCGCAATAGGGGTTCGCCATCAGCAGGACAAGAAAATCGTGCAAGTGGGAATGGCAGGAAAATCCCGTCCATTGATTCATGTTTCCTGGTTCGCACCAGGAACCTTGATTGTAAAGTTTAACCTCCCATAGTGGTCAATGAAGAAGGTTATCTGAGATTGCAATGGGATCATGATCAATTGAGCCAGTGGGCTGACAAATGGCAGGTAGAGTTTAATTTAGGTAAATGTGAGGTGATGCATTTTGGTAGATTGAAACAGGACAGGACTTACTCAGTTAATGGTAGGGCATTGGGGAGAGTTAAAGAACAAAGAAATCTAGGATACAGGTTCAGAGCTCTTTGAAAGCGGAATCACAATTGGACAGAGTAGTAAAGAAGGCATTCGGCATGCTTGGTTTCATCGGCCAGAACATTGAGCACAGGAGCTGGGACGTCTTGAAGTTGTACAAGACATTGGTAAAGCCACTCTTGGAATATCATGTACAGTTGTGGTCACCCTGTTATGGAAATGGTATTATTAAACTAGAAAGAGTGCAAAAGATATTTATTAGGATGCTGCCGGGACTTGATGTTTTGAGTTATAAGGAAAGGCTGGATAGACTGGGACATTTTTCTTCTGGACCGTAGGAGGCTGAGGGGTGATGTTATAGAGGTCTTTAAAATAATGAGCAGCATAGATCAGCTGGATAGTCAATATCTCTTCCCAAAGGTAGGGGAGTCTAAAACTAGAGGGCATAGTTTAAAGTGAGAGGGAAGAGATACAAAAGGATCCAGAGGGCCAATTTTTTCACACAGAGGATGGTGAGTGTCTGGAACAAGCCACCAGGGGTAGTAGTAGATGCGGGCACAATTTTGTCTTTTAAAAAGCATTTAGACGGTTACATGGGTAATATGGGTATAGAGGGATATGGGACAAATGTGGGCAATTGGGACTAGCTTAGGGGTTTTTAAAAAAAGCACCGCATGGACAAGTTCAGCCGAACGGCCTTTTTCCATGCTGTAAACCTCTATGACTCTTAAGTTCAGCTGTGTCACAAACTGCCAATCTGGCAGTTAATTTTCTAGAAATTATTGTTGAACACTTAACAATCTCCAATGATGTTCCTTTGTCCTTTCTTTTCTTGCAGGTGTCATTCATGGATGCATAATGGCAGTGGTTTGTACTAACTACAACACACTGCAGCAACTCACCAAAGATGTTTAGACAACACTTTCCAAACCCACGACCACTTCCATCTAGAAGGACAACGGCAGTAGAAACATGGGAACATCACCAACAGCAAGTTCCCCTTCAAGCCACTCACCATCCTGACTTGGAAATGTTTCGTCGTTCATTCACAGTTGCTGGGTCAATAACCTGGAATTCGCCCCCCAATGGCATTGTGGATCAACCTACAGCAGGTGGACTGCAGCATTTCAAGAAGGTGGCTCACCACCACCTTCTCATGGGCAACCAAGGACGGGCAATAACTGCTGGCCAGTTAGCAACACACACAAATTAATAAATAAGTCAGGAGCTGAATGACTCTGACAGAGCAGTGTCAATGAGTGTGGTTATTGTTAAGCAAATGCTGGTAAATGTTGATGACCCTTTCCATCACATTATGGACCAGATAAGGATGGCAGATTTCCTTCCCTCCAGGACATAAGTGACCTAGGTGGTAATGGTTTTTAATTCAGACTTTAAAAAAATTGAATTTCAATCCCATCATCTGCTGTGGTGGGATTGGAAACCAGGTCCTGAGATCATTACCTTTGGTCTTTGGCTAACTAGTTCAGTGACAATACTGCTACACCACCACCTCATCACCCCTGTGTAAATGTAATGGAAATGTAAGGCAACACAAGAGATTATAAAGAGAAAAGTGAAAAAGAGATAAATAGAAGAGAAAGAGTTAAAAGAGACAGCATGCAAAATAATAAGAGACACTGGGGAGAAAGAAACACAATTATAATTGGGGAGTGAGGGAAACAACAACAATAGGGAAACATTTTGGCTGACACATGATATATTCCACAAAAAAGTTGGAAGAGCTTTTTGTTGGAAAAGCAATGAATGCTTCACCTGCCTTTCTAAAGTAAATTAGTATTCTTCCGACTGCATCTGTGATCTTTTTAAAAAAAAATAAAATATACAAGATATTTTAAAACCTTTTCACTGCCTGTCCATTTTATTAATTTTGACTTCAATTCTATTTTTAACAGCAATATTCTTAAAACAATGTTTTTCATGAATTCCTGAGTTACTGCACCAGTAAGTGGTGCTATGAATGTAATCTTACATGACAAGTTAAAAGCAATGAGGAAATAGCTAAAACTGTGAGGCACCAGCTAACATTATGGCCTCCAGGTGAGGAGAGGTGGGATAATTCCTAGCTCCACAATCTGGCTTTGAGAAATGTCTGACCATAAGTCAGATGTTTAGCCTGGGAGAGGCAGGGTGAGGCAGGGGTTGGGGGGAGATGGGATGTGATGGCGATGAAGGCCATATTAGCAGATGGGGAAGGCAATTCCAGAAGTAGTGAATATCTTGGCTTTACAAAGAAATGCACAAAGTTCTGACCTTCTCTATCCAGGCCTGCTCTGCACACATCCACAGGCAGGCACCTGCGAGATCCAAATCCAACTTGAGTGGAGGCATCTACCTTGTTGAAATAGGCAACTGCATCCTTGAAACGGGCAAATATAAAATGCAATGAACGGAAATGCAATCCATCCCCATGAGAATACTTTGTGCTGTGCTTAGGGACTGGTTCTGATTTCCAGGTATGTCAGCTACCTTTGCAGTAATGAAGATCTTCTCCACCATTGTGAAAAATCTAGGCTTATGTGACAATCCCAAATGGTATCCTGAAAAACTAGTCTGTATTCTGGCATTGTGATAATGTCACTGGAATAATAACCCAGAGACCTAGGGCAATGCTCTGGGGATCCAGGTTCAAATCCCACCACTGCAGATGGTGAAATTTGAATTCAGTAAAAATCTGGAATTAAAATTCTAACATTGACCATGATACCATAGTTGTAAAAACCCATCTGGTTTCACTAATGTACACTTGGGGAAATCTGCCATCCTTACCCAGTCTGGCCTACGTTAGACTCCAGATTCACAACAATGTGGGTGATTCTCAGAAGCCTCCCTTAAAGGGTAATTAGGGAACGGCAATAAATGCTAACCCAGCCAGCGACGCTCATATCCCATGAATGAATTAAAAAAGATGGATTATTGCTACCTCCCAGATGTTGGTAAATTAATCAGAGGTGGCCATAAATCAGAATAAGTGATGATAATTCAGTTTTGTATCATCAAAACCATGTACGGAAGAACTAAAAGTCAATCTAAGTCTGTCAAATTACTAGGGGGCAACAGATTGGGACACCTGTAGAGGAGAGCAATAAAATCGGTGTAAACTAAAGTGAAAATCATGGTGATATAAAGAGTAAGCCATGAAATGGTAAAATTGAATGAGAAGCTGAAGAATGAAAAACTAGCATTCAGGGATGAAAAGTAACCAACACTATTATCGCTATCCAGAATATCCGTTTCCATGTTTTGTGGAATGATCTGTTAAACAATCTCTAATGTCCTCCAAACAATCATCATCCCATTTTACTCCAACATCTAATTGTGTTAGTAACTCATTCAACTCCTGGTCTATTTACTCATTACGTGAAATGTGAATCTAAAAGACGTGTTTCATTGGCACAAGTATTATTCAGTAGAACTAATGTTGTTATATTTGTAACAACTCTAGTGTTATTCAATACTAGGCCAATTTCAAGTAAGATACAGGGGACGCTAAAACCAGGTTCAATGGGCCAAGTGGCCTCCTTCTTTGGCATATCATTCTATGATACTACATTCTATCTAGGTCTAGGACTTGAAATGTCTTCACTCCATTGGTGAAAGTCCACAAATTTTCTTATGGCCCTTTTTTATTCCCACTCCTCATCTTTGGATTTTTTTTCCCTAAATTCCGCAATCTATTTTTGTTTTATGCTGGTTTGTTTCTTCCAGTTTATCTTTAAGCTTTGGTCCCAGTAATTACAGTGTAGATTCCCTTGTGGCTTCCATCATTGTACCATTGTACATCCAGTAGAAGTTCACCCGTAAGCCTATTAGTGCATGTTGTACTTGGAGTGGCCTCAAAGAAACTCACATCCCTGGTGTGCAGCATAAAATATGCAACAGGATACTTTTTATTAATCTTCACACAGTTTACTAAATTAATATATCCACTTGGAATTTTGGCTAGGGTTTCACAGCAGGAGATTTGCAGTGAGATGGCACAACTGATTACAAATGTTAGTTGATACCAATCTACAAAGATTTTTGCTTATCTTCTTCTGAAGTTACAGTGGTAGATTGGGAATTTTCCCCATTTTGCTGAATTGGTCAGTATTTTTTCTTTATCTTCATTGAGAAAATCTAAATTTGTTCATATTTTGATTCACAGATCTGGATTTTTCCCTTTGAGGTGCCAATTCCTGATGCTGCAAGAATACTTTCTGAAAAGAACTCTCACGCTCACCTTATTTTAACCCCATGGAGTTGGGGCATCTGGTGTGCTCGGGGTGCAAACTTTTCCATGGACAGAATAGCCAATCCTATGGAAAGCCACACGCAGCAGCACCAGAATTGCAAACAAGAGAAGCAAAGCTTCTTGCTGTAGGCACATGGCTCTGCATATGAAGTAAGTACAGAGCAAGGATCCCCAAACAGTACAATCCCACATGTGTCCAATGGTGGCTGTAGGGGATTCCAGCTTCATCCTAGCTTATCATTCAAGCCAACAGGGGGCCACACCAGAAGCATCTACAGAGAGTCAGGTTTCCTTGCATTAAGAGGGAATCATACCATTGGCCCCCACTGTTAGGGGGCACATCAGGGATTAATTAATGCTGTTGTTGCTGCAGCAATGCAGGAAGTACAGCTGGGTATAAATATTGAACTCACTATCCAACAGCACTACAGATGTACCTACAACACATGGAGTGAAACAAAATTGCTCACCAGCTCCTACACAAAGGCAATAAGGTGTGGGCAAAAAACATTGGTCTTGTCACCGACACTATGTAGATTGTAAGTTGGCCACATGATAAGTGGATGATAGGTAGGAATGCATTGTGTCTGGCTGCAGAGATCAGCAGGGGCCACCAACAATTTTGATTCAGGATTTGCATTATCAGGTGGTCCCTGAAAAGCCAAAATAAAGTATCTTGGCTGATGTGAGGCTGGTTATTCTCGAAGTGGGGAAAACATATGAAGCAGGGGTCAGCGTCAAGGTGGTGATGCACAGAGCCAATAATGCTTTGGCCATGGAAATGCTCTCCCAAAAATGTGACATCTTACACACAATGCATTCAATTTCATTTTCACTTTGGACAATTGCTAAAAAAAAAATGATCACCCACTCATTATGCATCTCTCCTTCGATTATCAATTAGATATACAGAAACTCAGAAAATAGAAGCAGGAGTAGGCCATTCAGCTCTTCAAGCCTGTTCTGCCATTCATTTTGACCATGGCTGATCACCAATGAAGTCAATGGCCTCATAGTGCCTGTCTTACACATTCGTCCAAAGTCATAATTACAAGGCAAGATCTTTATTCTATTGAACAGAGACAGAAAACTACTCAAATCGACACCAGGGATATAATCAAAGCTTAATGCTCAAACTTACAACTATAATTGCAGTAGAACTGCTTAATTGATGTTGACCTGCCTCCATGGTTGGACATTTTATCAGTCCTTTGGAGATGGGCTGTGTGGCAGGAGGCATCAGGAGGAAAGCCTAACATGTTACTACTGCCAAGAGATAGTCCCAACAGTCAGAACAGCAAGGAGTAGGCCATCTGCCAACCAGAGGCCAATTAATAGGGTTATTGACATCCATCTTCACAACTCGTCAGCATTTTATCAGTGCCAGAAAAGCCTCTTTGCAGGATGAGACTTCTACTAACTTCATCAAGGCAGTCACCAGCAGCTTCTGTTTGGCTGATCTTCCTTTCCAGAGGCTTCCTGACCCATGGAGGGGTCCTCTGGGAGCAATGGTCAACCTCGTGCCCAGTCTCTGATGCAGGGGGGTTCAACCCTCCAATTGCATCTTCCCGGACCTGACATATCAATATTTTTAATGCCAGCCCTTGGAGGATGCCTCAATATGGAGACGCCTTCTTTTTCTCAATGTTGCCTTAGCAACAGCTACCTCTAATGGTGGAATTTCAGAGATTAAAGTGCTACCAGCCCTCTGGTCTGGTTGGCAGCTCAGAGAGACAGACCACCCTCCTTAATGAGACAGCAGTAAAATGGCTGCCACTATCCTGTCACTCACCCACATTGGTCAACAACTTTGGGAATGCCGATAAAATCCCAGTTTATGTTTCACTAATAGTAATCTGCTCAAAACTGCTGACACTCAGCCAGGCAACTCCAAGATCACTATTTTTCATTATATTCTACCAATCCTATTCAGAAGAAACTAATCTGTTTTTAGTGTTAACCTACCTCTAAGTATTTCCAATTAGAACTCTCTAATTTGGGCATCATGGGCCTGAAACCACTCCCACCCACCCCTCCCCCTTTGTGCTGATCTGTTCAGTTCACCTAAAGTACAATTTCCAACAAGAAGGTCAAGAAGGCCGATCTGGTAAAACCCTCCCACACAGGACATCAATGAGAATTCCACCCAGATAAATGAATAGGAATCATTGGACACAACAAGCAAGTACCACCCAACCTAACAGTTGCTTGGTTTCAACCTTCCAAAGAAAGAGTGGTCCGCCTTCAGGACAAGGAACAGCCCTGTTTAGCCAACATCTACAGATGGGGCATTGGTGCTAGCCACCTATGTACCTGTGAGAGACAGCAAACTATGCACCACATCATAGAAGAGTGTCCAATCCACAAATTTAGTGAAGACCTATTCGCATTCAACACAACAGGACTGGAAGAAACTACTTGGCTTCAGGGTTTTGCATTCGCGAAATAAATAATTCACAACACCTTCAGTTTTGTGTATTTATGTCCCAACATAATATTCCATTATTGAAATATAGTCACAGTTTAATTTTCATGTCTTTTAAATAAGCACTCTTCCCAAGTTGAAGGAAGGGCTTTTGCAAACATCAGGCTGCAGAGTTTTCCATTGTTGTTCAATGGTTTGCTTTCATCTGAATATATTTGTCCTTGAAAGTAGCAAGAAGACAAAATAAATCATGTTTGAAGCATAATTAGAAGACTGAAGTGACAATTGTGTAGCAGGCATAGACGATGAATGTGAATATATCTTATACATAGCTGCCATAATAGATGAACTCAGGCTGGTCACGCAGTGTGCGCTGAGGATGAATATACCTAATTTTGTTGCAAGGTAAAACAGATTTGCTCAGTCTCAAGGAGTTGACAAAGGAAAAGAAGCTCAGTTGCAACTAATGAACATGGACAAGTGGCCAGTTTGAGCTGGTGACATTGCAATTAAGTGAGTTACACAATTAAAGTAGAGCAGATCAAATAACATACCAGATTCCTTTTGACTCTGCCAAATTGTTCACAAAGTAATATTGAAATGTAGTTTTGCTGTTTAATTGGAGGAGAGGTCAGAAGCCAGAGATTTTCAAGCTTTGGCTACAGATCTTAATAATTATGATTTCAGCAAACACTATAGACTGCCAGAAAAAAACAGGTGTACCTTCAATTCTTCTCACAGTTACAAATGCAAATAAATGGATAATTGCCCCACGGCTACCAGGTAATCTTAATTAAATCTAATTCATTACTACAAGCTACCAAAGGAAAGAGACGGAAAAGTAAATTTACAGGCAGGTAGAACTCCAGCACAGTGATAATGAAATAGAGCTTTAATCACCCCAATATGCAGCGAGGGGTCATTTGGGGAAAGGTGGTCATAATTTCATCAGCTTTAGAACAGGTATGGAAAAGGACAAGGAGCAGCAAAGCATTAACATGTTTAATGGGTGGAAGGCTAACTTGAGTGAGTTGAGAAGGGATCTGGTCCAACTGGGTTGGAATCGACAGTTAGTACACAAACTGCAATAGTTCAATAGGAAGCCTTCAAAGTAGAAATGGTTCAGGTATCGAGGAGGCACAGTAACAACAGGGGGAATTGAATGGCACCCAAAGCTAGACAAAACACTGAAGGGGGTGATCTAACCAAAAACATTCTAAGTGTCGAGCAAGCATGAAAACAGGAGAGAATCATGCCCATTTTTCGAGTGAACTCCTGGACGCAGTCATATGGCACTTAGAAAAAAAGGCAAAATGTGATTCTTGCTAGAAGGGAATGTGGGCAGAGTCTTTTCACATTGGCGGGTCAGCTACTGAGCTGTCGAGGCCTCTGTACAATAGCACACTGGGAAATCTGTCAATCCTCGCCACAGCCCCAGACATTGCCTCCCCCCCCCCAAGGATATCTGCACTCCTTCAATTGATCCCCCCCCTGCAATTGCTGGCCTTGTTCTACTCCCCCACAACCAATTGCTGGCCCTGATCCACCCACCTTCCCAGTTGATCACAGCCCTTGCTGATCTCTGATGCAGAATACAATCCCTTCACCTCCCTGTCATGGGCCTGCCTCCCATTGTGGGCCCACCCCCTTCAGGCCTGCCCCCTTCAGACCCTGTCTCTCTCCTTAGGCCCAGCCACCTTGGCACTGCCCTGTGCCTGGTGGACAATGCCAGAGCCCAAGGGGTACTGCTTGCCCCAGCCCACAACCACCCTGAGCAAGAGGCCGGTCACATTGTAAGAGGCGAGAAAGTGGTCGTGAACCCACCCGATCAGTCTGTCACCTGATGAAGGAGCAGCACTTTGAAAGCTTGTGATTCCAAATAAACCTGTTGGACTTTAACCTGGTGTGGTGAGACCTCTTACTGCGCACACCCCAGTCCGACGGCAGCATCTCCACATCTTAAATTCAGTTCACAGCACTTTGTTCAGGCTCCAGTTCGTATGGCTCCTTGACTTCAGTCTTCCTAGAGTTTTCCCCTTTTTTATTTCCTGGCTTCTAAAATTTTATTTTATTTAGCTTCAGGGATTTGCTTTCTGTCCCTCTGTATTGCCCTGCCTGTATTAGCAGTTTCTGAGGAAAGCTTCATGCTTCTCAGTTACCTGGTCCCAGCTGAATTCAAATGCTTCTGCTTTTCAGTGTGGGACTCTCATTGCTAAGATAAAAGCTCACCATTACACCCAGTTCAGCGTGCCAGGCTGCCAGAGCTGTGAGATTCGCTGCATCACAGCTTTCCCTAAGTGCAGTGTGCCTCTGACTGCACACACGTGGCCTTGAGATTAATTAATAGAAAAAGATTTCACTCTCTGAACACTTAGTTAACGCACGATCACAGGAAGTAGATGTGGCATGTTTGTGCTCAGTGGACAGGAAGCTCTCACAACTGATAGATTTTGAGTCACTCCCATGTGCCAAAGATATTAGAGAGCTCAGCATTTAGAGGGTTGGCTCCTTGGTGATAAGGGGTACCCTCAGACCATAGCTAATGGCACCTGTTCATCAGCCAGAAAATGCTTCTGAGTAGAGATTGCATATCCCACCACAGAGTAGAAGCAGAGCAGACTATTGGCTTGTTAAAGATGTGTTTCCAATGTTTCGACTGGTCAGGTGGGATTCTCCAACACTCACCACAGTAAATATCCCACATCATTGTTATTTGCTGCACATAGCACTTCAAAAGGGGATGAGTTGCCAGAGGGACGTGTTGAGGAGCTAAATACGTCCTCAGACAAAGCAAACTCAGAAGGGGGTGGCCACAAGACGATACAATCGCAAGAGCACAACACAGCAGATACCCTCATTGCTGCAAGATTCCAGGAGGAGTGAGGTGAGAATGAGTTTTCACAGCTGAAGTTCTCTTCGGGCTTCAATGCATGAGGACACGAAAAAAGCCTTCCTTCATGGTGTAAAGTCATCAATCTCAGAATGGCAGCACAATGGCACAGTGTTTAGTCCTGCTGCCTCACAGCGTCAGGGACCTGGGTTCGACTCCTGCTTGGGTCACTGTTGTGCAGAGCCTGCATGTTCTCCTCGTGTCTTTGTGGGTTTCCTCCACCGGTGCTCCAGTTTCTTCCCACACTCCAAAGATGTTCAGGTTAGATACATTGGCCATGTTAAATTCTCCCTAAGTGTACCCGAACAGGCACCAGAGTATGATAACTAGGGAAATTTCACAGTAACTAAATTGCAGTGTTAATGTAAGCCTACTTGTGACACTAATAAATTTTTGAAAAATGACCGTGGAAGCAGAAAAAGTCTACTTCAACCCTAATGGCGGGTATCATCCTTGGAAGGCACATTAGCTAAAGGAACATGCGGCTGCTGTGGAATGTCATCAGCACTCCACTAGCACACTGCCTTAAGCAATTCCACATGCTGTCCTTTCAACCTGTTTGCAGGCTGCCATGTGGACATGGCAGTTTGCAAGCAGCTGACACACTATTACATACATGGATGCTCTCAAATCAGTACGACAGCAGCTTACCAAGATGGTACTAACAGAAGAAGTATTCATCAATGTTTAGTGCTTGACTGTCTCAAGAGGGAATATCATCTGGACAGCATCATTTCCCCAAACACCAGCTCTCATAAATGAATAATGCAGAGGCATCAACTTGTCACTGTGTCTCAGGCATCAGGACGCTGTTACCTGTTAATCTATAGCATAGACTCAAAGCTGCAAGATAGGTTGGTATTGTCCTCTCATGGCACAGTGGTTAGCACTGCTGCCTTACAGTGCTAGGAACCCGGGTTCAATTCTCGGCTTGGTTCACTGTCTGTGTGGAGTTTGCAGATTCTCCCTGTGTCTGCATGGCTTTCCTCTGGTTGCTCCAGTTTCCTCCCGAATTCCAAAGATGTGCAGTTTAAGTGGATTGGCCGTGATAAATTGATCCTTAGGGTCAGTGGGACTATCAAGGTAAAAAGATGGATTAGCAGGTAAATACATGGGGTTATGGAGATAGGGCCCAGGTGGGATTGTTGTCGGGGCAGGGTCAATGGGCCAAATGGCCTCCTCCTGCACTATAGGGATTCTATGATTCTATGATTTACAAACACTCAAGACTCTGTATTTGTCAGAAGTTAGCCAAATCCATATGCTGCAATGCCTACGAATTGGAGAGTGATGTGATCCAGTCAGTATTGATACAAGTTAAAACAACTTTTTCCCTTCATAGGTCCTGCTGAGCACCCAGGAGATGTGCTAAAGCATCGCTTTCATAGCATTCTAGTCCTCCACATTGTCCATCTCACAAAGGACAATCCTTTCTGTCTGCCCTAAGTCAATGAATACACAGTCATGCAATAAATTCCATACCAAATTTCACGCCGTGCCTTTTACAGAAGGTTCCGTAAAACACTGCGAGGCAGCCTTTCAAAAGCAATGTGTGATCCTCACAGCTTCATCTGGATGAGCACAAACCTCTAACATCACACACTCATTTCCCTCTAGCAGATATTTCAAATGTCACCAAGTGGAACCAATTTCAATCATTGCGAGTCATGCGTAGGGAAAATGGGAACTTAGAAAGGGATAACGTTCAGCTTTAAACACAGAAATGAAAACGTGCTGCAGGGAGGCATGAAAGTCTATGTTGCTTAACGATGAATACTGCTTGTCCCAAACCCTCAGTCATAAAATAAATGCCATCAAACAATACAGTTGGGAGAAAAGCCACCAATATTGGCCATGACAAATACTTGCAACATCCACAAACAAGAAATGCCAGGGTGACAGCATCAGGATAATCACTAACCCTGTTAACCAGTTCTCATAGCCGCACATGTCTGTGAGCTGATCCCCAGATTGTGAACTCAAGCCTACTCGAGAACTAAGATCTACCAAGTTGTGTGTCTCTGCGCTGGTGGAGAGTGGAGGTAAACACCGTTAAGGGTCTTCATCTGAAAGTTGCTCTCCCTCCTCAGCTGAGGTAGCCTGGAAGCTGGGACTGAGGCACTTGTTGGAGGTCTTCCTCTACCTTTTTGTGCTGGTAGCTGGAGAGAAGAGATAATGAACGATTGGAAAGGCAGGCTCCTACACGTCACTCACAGTCATTGTTTGCATGTGGGCAATGTATACTTGGTTCATCCTCACTGGATTCTTGGGGGAGACCAATCTGGCCTTCTGACAGGAATGATCTCCCTCCTCTCCAGCAAGCTCTGCCACTGCAGCTCACTGGAGGAAAGTGTCCTCTGCTCGGATAACACCTCTGGTCTTCATTCTCTCCTTTCTGTTGTGGGACATTTTCTCCTCCACAGAGGCAGATGGATTAACTATGATCACTATGAGTGAAAGAACAGTTCAGAACATGCATGTCAGTTATATCAGCTCCTCACGGATCCACAATTAGTGAGATTAAAAAAGAAAAATCACATGGATTGATCTGAGCTGCGGCCCAAAGAGTTTGAATTTTGCCAGATTTCATCCCAGTCATCCATTGTAATTATTTCAGAATAACTGCAAATGTCCAAAGAAATGAACCCATGACTGGTGTTATATTGTCTGACCTCCTTTCCAATATAAACTACAATGAGCCAAAAGTTTTCCCTACACAGCAGTAAATATGTTCCCCTGTTTCCATTCTCCCTCTGATAACTGGTCACTTGGGTAGAACACAGCAGCATGCAGTTCCAATATCCTATTTAACCCTGAGCTCTGTTTCAAACCCACATCTGGTCCATTAACAAGCCAGCAACCTTCACCTCTGAATGTCATTTTTCCCCATTCCTATTTCACTCCCATCACTGTTAAATCCTTTATATGGGCTTTCATTACCTCCAGATTAAACATCACCACTGGCCTCCCAGCTCCAGCTTACATAAACTCCAATTCAACCAAAATGTCATCACCCCCTCATCTGTTCATCCATCACCCTGTCCTCACTAAACTCTACTAGTTTCCAGTTATCCCATGCAGTCTTAAAAATTTACAGCACATTTAGCCCATTGTGCTTATTTTTTGCTGGATCAATAGAAACCACTAAACAAAAAGAATTGGACATACCTAATTACTTTATTGATGTTTCAAGGGGGGGACAAAGAACAATCTCAGATTTAAAGTTGCCTGTTATTACTTTTCTTCTCTAATATGCGCAAAGTAAATATTCAATCTTGATTTCTTTAACCTGTGTGTTTAGTGATGGAAGGAAGGTTCCTTTTGTGTGCTAATATTTCTTACTTTCTCCTTCTAACATTTTTATTCCGCTTGTGATGTGATTGACTCATTGCTAATGGGAGTATTAAGATAAGACATGAAGGGCAACCAGCAAATATTAGAAGAAAGCACATTTAAACCTGCAAGTGTTTGGGAAGATGATGTCTAGGTAATTGCAAAACTTGGAAAGTTAAAGAAAGCTAACTGAATCTTTCACATTAAAGCATCTGAGTTGTGTGGATTTACTCTACACATTTTCTTTAGGTTTTCAAACCGAATTCAGAGCAATATTTCCTTGTTTGTTGTTGTTTTAAGTTTTTCTTTTGCAGAGTACACATGGTGTTTCAAATAAAATAGTATTAAATAATTATAAATCACATCACAAAAATGTATCAATTTCTAGCAGCTAATAGTTTTGCTAAAGCTCACGGATAAAATAAAGACTTGTCAATCTTTATCACATTCTTGTTATTTTGATCAAGGCAGTTTGATCAATGCAGTTCCGATTGCATTCTCTCAGTCACCCTGACTTCTACCCCAAAGCCAGTCCCTTACTATCCAAATTGTTCATAAGCTCAGCTTCCATCCTGAAATCTGATCCTGCTCTTTCACCGATGGAATATGGACCACTTCAACTCACTACTTCTCTTCATGTGCCAATATAGTCCTAATTCATATCTTGAGTATCCTTACGCTAGGTTTTCAGCCACACCTACTCCAGACTCCCTGCTTCAACTCTCGTCCAGGCTGCTGCTGCCCTCATTCAGATTCACATTGTCGATATCTCCATTCTCACCAGGTTCTTCAAATTTAGCTGTTTCATGGAATTGACTTTAACATTTCCACATTCTCTTACGAATTCTTCCATTAACATACTTATAATAAATGTCACGCTAAGTGCTTTTGAGCACAATGGGCCCCTGAATAATTCAGTGGGCACAATGAGCCATGCTGTACTATTTTGCCACTATCCTATGATCCAAATGTTATTTGGTTGGTGGTTGCAATGGTAATGCCATTGGCTCAGTTGTTTTTTGTTAAATAGTTAGTTATCAAAACCAAATAAGGACATTAATCTCATTCACATGATAACGATAATGTTAATTTATCCCTTCCATAATGTAATAGTATTATATTAGTATCTTTCCCTGTGTTTATGGTGTAAGTTATTGTGCTAATTGTAGAATCATAGAATGGATACAGTAGAAACAGAGGCCATTCAGTTCTCTGTAGGAACTAATTCTGACTCTCAGAACCCAACCCTTTCCCAGCTGCCCTACCAATTTTTGCTCTTGAGATAACTATCTGATTCCTGTTTGCAGACTATAATTGAACCTGCGTCCAGAACACTCTCAGGCAGTATATTCCACATCTTAACCACATACTGCAAAAAAAAATTTGTTCATGCCACTGTTGGTCCTTTGCCATTCACCTTAAATTGGTGCCCTCTGTTTCGTGATTCTTCCACCAATGGGAACAGTTTCTCCCCATCTACGCTGTCCAGATTATTTCGATCACCTCTATCAAATCTCTCAACCTTACCTTCTCAAAAGAGAACAGCCCCAGTTTCATCAGTCTATCCATTAAACTGAAATCCCTCAACTCTGAAATCATTCTCATACATCTTTTTGGCAGTCTTTCTAATGCCTTGACAATGACAGCAAAATAAAAATGATAGTCATCGACTTCAGGAAGCCTAGTGAAGGACATGCGCATGTCTACTTCAATGCGGTTGAAATGGAATTGCTTCAAGTTTCTAGGTCACCAACAACATATCCCTCCATGGCAACGTTATAGTTAAAGCCCACCAACACCTATACTTTCTCAGGAGGCTAAGAAAATTTGACATGTCCACTATAACTCTCACCAACTTTTACAGATATACCATTGAAAGCATTCTTTCCAGGTGTATCACAGGTTGGAATGGCTCCTGCTCTGCCCAAGACCGCAAGAAACTACAAAGGGTCATGAACAAAGTCCAAACCATCACGCAAACCAGCCTACCAATCATTGACTGTCTACACTTCCCGCCACCTTGGAAAAGCAGCCAGCCAACATTATCAAGGACCCCATGCACCCCGGATATACCTTCTTTTATCAGGAAAAAGATACAAAAGTCTGAGGTAATGTACCAATCAACTTAAGAACACCTTCTTCCCTCCTGCCGCCAGACTCTTGAATGGACCTGCCTCATATTAAGTTGTTCTTTACTGACTATGACTGTAACACTACATTCTGCACTCTCACGCTTCCCTCTCTATGAACTGTATACTTTGTCTGTATAAGCACGCAAGAAACAAAACTTTTCACTGTATACTTACGCGTGACAATAAAAGATCAAATCAAATCCAAGCTGCCTGTCTCTTCTCATCTTCTCTCTTTGATTCTCGTTACTTTTATCACTTTCATCTGAACAATCTAAATTCAGCCTGGTGCTCACTTGATTTTTCAAATAACAACCTTCTAATCATAATTAAGTATTGGGGAAGTTGATTAAAAGAGAGCAAAATGAATTAGCACTCTACTTACGATATAATTGTGTAATGTAATTTTTGTTAATTGAACTTGAGTAAAATGTTATCAATAAATTAATGTAATGAATCCAATATCTAAAACATAGAAATATGCAGTTGAATCATATAGTCAGAGGTTTACTGTATGGAAACAGGCTCTTGAACTTGTCCATGCCGCCCAGTTTTTACCACTAAGCTAGTCCCAATTTCCTGTGTTTGGTCTTTCAAAACTACTACAGCAAGAAACAAGGAAAAAAATTTTTTCCCCATAAAAAATTACAGTGAATAATGGAGGGGCATGTGATGTGTGGTTTCTGTATGATGTGGGAACTGGCGGACCCCAGGGTCCTTCCCAGTGACCATGTCTGCAGTAAGTGCAGGTTGCTGGAGGAGCTCCAGCTCAAGGTGGATGAGCTGGCCTCTGAGCTACAGACACTGAGGCTCATCAGGGGGAGAGAGGGTGCCCCTAGACTGGCTAAATCTAAGGGTCAGGGACAAAAGGGGGCTGCTGGGAGGAGGAAGGGGGGTGAGGAGCGGAGGCCTCAGCCTCTTAATCTGCATAACAGGTTTGAGGTTCTTGCTTCCAGTCTGGAAGAGGACGAGGCTGGTGAGGTTGGTGAACAAGCTGCACACGGTACAGTGCTGCAGCAGGACATAGGCAAAGAGAAAAGGAAAAGGAACGTAGTAGTGATTGGAGATAGTGGGGTGAAGGGTATTGACACTGTCCTTTGTCACAATGACAAAGTGCACAGAAGGGTGTGTTGTCTGCCTGGTGCTCGGGTCCGGGATGTCGCAGCTGGGCTGCAGAGGAACCTGGAGTGGGAGGGTGAGAACCCGGTCGTTGTAGTACATGTGGGTGCCGGCGATGTAGGCAAAGTGCGGACTGAGGATCTGGGGAGGGAGTATGAGAAGCTGGGAATGGAATTAAAAAGTAGAACCGACAAGGTGGTCGTCTCTGGGCTACTGCCTGAACTAAGTGCAGACGGGCGTAGGGTTGACAGGATAAAGGAAGTGAATGGGTGGCTCAGGGATTGGTGTGGGAGGAATGGGTTCGAATTTATGGGGCATTGGCACCAGTGTTGGGGTAGGTGGGACTTGTTCGGGCGGGATGGGGTTGGTCTGAATCGTGCTGGGACCAGAGTGTTGGCGAATCGAGTAAAGAGGACTGTAGACAGGGCTTTAAACTAATTAGGGGGGGGGAGGGTGTGAGGGTAGGTGACGCTACGAGGTCTAAAGTTAAGGATAGGGTACAGGTAAGGGAAGAGGCCAAGGATGTCCCAATTGGTGGCGTTACGGCAAATAGGGTCCAGGTGAAGGCTGGGATGAAAGCGCTTTATCTGAATGCACGAAGCATTCGGAATAAAGTGGATGAGCTGGTGGCGCAGATCGACACAAATGGATACGATCTGGTGGCCATTACAGAGACGTGGCTGCAAGGTGACAGGGACTGGGAGATGAATGTACAGGGCTATCAAGTGTTTAGGAAGGATAGGCAGGAGGAAAGAGGGGGTGGCGTAGCTCTGCTGATTAAGGATAGTATCAAGGTGGTAGCAAGGGATGATATCGGAGCCAAAGAGCAGAACGTGGAATCGTTGTGGGTGGAGATTAGGAACAGCAAAGGAAGGAAGACGCTGGTGGGTGTCGTCTATAGGCCCCCGAATAATGATCTGGAGGTGGGGCGGGCTGTTAACGCGCAAATAAGTGCGGCGTGCAGGAATGGGACGGCAGTAGTTATGGGAGATTTCAATCTGCATATTGATTGGTCGACCCATGTTGGACGAGGTGGGCTCGAGGAGGAGTTCTTGGAATGCTGCCGGGATAATTTCCTTGAACAGTGTGTGTTGGAGCCGACGAGGGAGCGAGCTATCTTGGATCTGGTGCTATGTAATGAGGCGGGTAGAATTAGGGACCTTGCGGTGAAGGATCCTCTTGGAGAGAGTGATCATTGTATGGTGGAGTTTCTGGTGCAGATGGAGGAGGAGAAAGTGGGTTCCCGGACACGCGTCCTTTGTTTGAATAGAGGGGAGTATGGTAGGATGAGAGAAGAATTGGCGAATGTGGACTGGGGGAGTGCGTTGGAAGGTAGGTCTGCTGAGGAGCAGTGGAGGATCTTTAAGGAGATCTTTCTTGGTACTCAGCAGAAATTTATTCCGATGGTTAAAAAGGACAGTAGGAAGAGAGGTAATAAGCCGTGGATAACGAAGGAGGTGAAAGAAAGTGTTAAATTAAAAGCGGAGGAATTTAGAGTAGCTAAGAGCGGTGGGCGAGAAGAGGATTGGGAAAGGTTTAAATGTCAACAAAGATTGACAAAGAAGTTGATAAAGGGGGGTAGGAGAAGCTATGAGGCTGGGCTAGCACTTAATATAAAAAAGGATAGCAAGAGTTTTTATAAATATATAAAAAGGAAGAGGCTGGCTAGGGTGAACGTTGGTCCTTTAGAGGATGAGAAAGGGGAGCTAGTGGTAGGGGATGGGGATATGGCTAAGGTCTTAAATAACTTTTTTGTTTCTGTCTTCACGGAGGAGGACGTGAATAATTTGCCGGGTGTTAGCGATGGAAAGGTGGTAGGAATGGAGGGCCTTAATGACATTACTGTTACTAGAGAGGTGGTGCTCGACAGACTGGAGGGGCTGATTGTGGACAAGTCCCCAGGACCGGATGGAATGCATCCGAGGGTTCTGAAAGAAATGGCGGAGGTGATAGTGGATGCCTTGGTGGTTATTTTCCAGACGTCGCTGGATTCCGGGGAAGTGCCGGAAGATTGGAAAACGGCTAATGTTACGTCGTTGTTTAAGAAGGGTGCCAGGCAAAAGGCGGGGAATTATAGGCCGGTAAGTTTAACGTCTGTGGAAGGTAAAATGTTAGAATCCGTCATTAAGGAGGAAATTGCGAGGCATCTTGAAGGGAATTGCTTGATAGGGCGGACGCAACATGGTTTCATTAAAGGGAAGTCGTGTCTGACAAATTTACTGGAGTTCTATGAGGATGTGTCTAGGGCAGTGGATAGAGGAGAGCCGGTGGATGTGGTCTTTCTGGATTTTCAGAAGGCGTTTGACAAGGTACCTCACAAGAGGTTATTGCAGAAGGTCAGGGGACATGGAGTTGGGGGTAGGGTGTTAGCGTGGATAGAGGATTGGTTGTCAAATAGGAGGCAGAGAGTGGGGGTCAATGGGTGCTATTCGGATTGGCGGTTGGTGACTAGTGGGGTGCCCCAGGGGTCGGTGCTGGGGCCTCAGCTATTTACCATTTATATAGATGATCTGGAGTAGGGAACCGAGTGCAGGGTGTCGAAATTTGCTGATGACACCAAGACTGGGGGAAAGGCAAATTGTGCGGAGGGTGTGGAGAGTCTGCAGAAGGATCTAGATAGGCTGGGCGAATGGGCCAGGAAATGGCAAATGGAATTTAATGTTGGCAAGTGTGAGGTGGTCCACTTTGGTAGGAAGAATGGTAGGAAGGACTATTACTTACGTGGCGAAAAACTGCAGCAGGCGACGGTGCAGAGGGACCTCGGGGTCCTTGTGCATGAGTCGCAAAAACCCAGCTTGCAGGTGCAGCAGGTGGTCAGGAAGGCGAATGGGATGCTGGCCTTCATAGCGAGGGGGATTGAATATAAAAGTAGGGAGGTCTTGCTGCAGCTGTATAGGGCATTGGTGAGGCCGCAGCTGGAGTACTGTGTGCAGTTTTGGGCACCGCACCTGCGCAAGGATATTTTGGCCCTGGAGGGAGTGCAGAGGAGGTTTACTAGGCTGATACCGGAGTTGAGGGGATTGAGCTATGAGGAGAGGCTGAATAAACTGGGCTTGTACTCGTTAGAGTTTAGAAGAATGAGGGGAGATCTCATTGAGACTTAAAAGATGATGAATGGGATGGATAGGATAGAGGTGGAGAGACTCTTCCCGCTCAAAAAAGACAGTAGGACTAGGGGGCACAGCCTCAAGATAAAGGGGAGGCGGTTTAGAACGGAGTTGAGGAGGAACTTCTTCACTCAAAGGGTGGTGAATCTCTGGAATTCTCTGCCCGTTGAAGTGGTGGAGGCTGCCTTGCTAAATATTTTTAAGACGCGGGTTGATGGGTTCTTGATAAGAGAGGGGATTAAGGGTTATGGGGAGAGGGCGGGAAAGTGGAACTGAGCCACAACAGATCAACCATGATCTTATTGAATGGCGGGGCAGGCTCGAAGGGCTAGATGGCCTAGTCCTGCTCCTATTTCTTATGTTCTTATATCCCTCTATGGCCATTTTACCCATGTAACTGTCTAAACGCTTTTTAAAAAACAAAATTGTACAGACTCCTACTACTACTTCTGGCAGCTTGTTCCAGACACTCACCACCCTCTGAGTGAAAAAATTACCTCTTTGGACCCTCTTATATCTCTCCCCTTTCACCTTAAACCTATGCCCTCTAGTTTTAGGCTCCCCTGCCTTTGGGAAAAGATGTTAATTATCTACCTTATCTATGCCTCTCATTATTTCACGGACCTCTATAAGATCACTCCTATGCTCCAAGGATAAAAATCCCAGTTTATCCAGTCTCTCCTTTTAACTCAAACCATCAAGTCCTGGTAGCATCCTAGTAAATATTTTCTGCACTCTTTCTGGTTTAATAATATCCATTCTGTAACAGGGTTACCAGAACTGCACACAGCATTCCAATTGTGAATTACTAATGTCTTGTACAACTTCAACAAGATGTCCCAGCTTCCGTAATCAGTGCTCTGACCAATGAAACCAAGCATGCTGAATGCCTTCTTTACCACTCTGTCCACCTGTGACTCCACTTTCAAGGAGCTATGAACCTGTATCCTTTGATCTCTTTATTCTATAACACTCCCCAATGCCCTACCATTAACTGAGTAGGTCCTGCCCCGATTTGATCTACCAAAATGCATCACCTCACATTTATCTAAATTAAGTTCCATCAGACATTCATTGACCTCTGGATCCCATTGCAATCCTAGATAACATTCTTCACTGTCCACTATGTCACCAATCTTGGTGTCATTTGCAAACTTACTAACCATGCCTCCTAAATTCTCATCCAAAGCATTAATATAAAAACAAGTAACAGTGGCCCCAGCACCAATCCCTGATGCACATGATTGATCACCAACCTCCAGTTTAAAAAACAACCCTCTACAACCACCCTCTGTCATGGTCTATGAGGCACCATGTTCCCCATCCTATTGGCTAAAATATCAGTGGGGAGAATCCACCAGGGGAATAATGACCACTCTGGAGTCATTTCATGGCCAAATAAATAGCTGGTGGGGAGATTTCTTCCCCTTACTAAAACTGCCAGCCAGTCAGGGGCCAGAAGCTCTCTCTGCACAAGCAGTGCCATCAGAACAGATCACCATTGCCTGTACTGCACTTGGGCAATGACAAGATGAGCTGCAATGGGTTGGAACTTTGCGAGTGTTTGGAGGTCAGCCAAGGGTGTCAGTGATGGGGATGGCCATGAGGGGAGGACAAGCTTGGGGAAGACAACCTACAGGTCTAGGAGCCCAGTTAAGGAGGGTGCCCTTCCCTGCATGTGCCACCCCTCCCCCACCAGCCCACATAGGGAAAGTTGCCAGACTGACCACTTTGATTGGCCTTCTCCTGCCACTAGTTAAATGCTGGCAGCCCTTAAGGGGGCAATGCCACCCCTGCTGCTGGTATAATCATGGTGGGGGCAGGACATGCAGGTAGGCAGGCCATCTGTTGAATTTAATGTGCCCATCCACTTTCAGTTCATTGGGGAGTGATGTTGGAAGTCAGGCACTCATATATCAAAGCTGAGAACAGAAAGATGAAGTAATTAAGGCAGACATTTTGGACAGAAACGTTTAAGTATAAAACGGAGTATTAAGCAAACATCATTTATGCTTCTCAGGCGTCACTAGTTTGCTAATCTGCTTTTCATTATTTTTACTTCATCTGAGTCACATAATTACACAAAAGTCCTCCAGTTCCTACAACCTTTGTATTAGAGGAGTGAGGTGACAATGGAACTGGATTTCCTGTATTTATATCCCTTACATGGTTATTATGTTAACTGATGATAGTACCTCATTCTTAAATCAGCTTCAGTGTTTTTTGTTGATTTGATAGAGTCAACAGTTGGCATACGGTCCAGACATGTGGAAGAAGTTTATTCATTACTATTTTAATGGTACTTCCTTCATCAACAATGTTAAGGGTTGAAATTTGACTAGGGCATAAAATAGGTAATAGCAAATTGACAACCCATTTACACTTTGTTCCATTAAAGTGATTAAGTAAATGAAGTGGAGAATAAAAGGAATGGAATCACTCCATTTTGTGCTATTACCCAAGGCGAACTTCACTTCCTTAGTTAGGCCTGAATTAGCATCTCAGTATTTGTAATCAAATTAGAGCAAATGTCTCGATTTTGTTCAGCTGGTAAAGTCAGCAGCAGACCATCAAATTGCTTTAATCTGGGGCACACAATGGAGCTTTAGTGAACTATTGCTAAATGCAATTGTTACAGAGTGATAGTTTCATATAACCATTAACTCAATAATTATGGATTGCATTAAAGAGCAGAACTAGGACCTGAACAATTTATATACATTAGGCCATTGAAATTCGTTTATTTTCTAAAACAAGAGTATATTTACATGGATCAGTACTCATAAAACCCTCAAGAACGTAATTATAAAAAGCATGAAATTTTAAAAAGTATTAAGTGTAAAGTGACTGAGTCATCCAATACACAACCTGTACTATTATTTCCTAATCAATATATACAAAGCTGCATATAATTTAAGCTGCTGAAAACACAATAGACAATTTTATAGCATGATGGTTTGCAATATATGGACATTACGCGATTTAACTTCCAATGCTCCAGCAAATAAATGCATTGATAGCTGTTGTAAGATTATCAGGTTACTGACAGACAAATTGTTAAGATCTGGGATGAGATTTTCCACTCCCACTCCCAGATTCAACGAGGAGAGCAGGAAATGTCAGGAGAAAGCAAAGTTGTGTTTCATGACAATGTCAAACCAGGAAGTAATTATCTCCTTGCATTTATCAGAGGCGGGCTGCAATTCTTGATGCTCAATGTCTAGAACCTCATTATAATAAATCATAATTATCAGGCCCATACACCAGAATGTTAGAAAATCCACCCATGGTGGCATGATTTCAGAACATCGTAAAGCACGACTGGTCTCAGAAGACTTGCAACTGGTGATCAGTATTCCCAGGGATGCTTGAGGTAAGTGGAATGCTCTGGGGGAGAGGGTAGTGCCAGGGTAATGCCCACATAACACCAGGGTAACAATAGGTTAATGCCTAGTGGTGCCAGCTTGATGCCAGGGTATTGCCATGGAGGTGCCAGACTTCCTGGAGGATGCCAGGGGCACCTGGACAAAGATTCTTTTCTTGTATGCAAGCTGTGTGCTGGGACTGCCTTTATAAATGGCATCTGGATCATCAAGTGCCTGATTTATGGCAGGGTGAGCAATTCAGGGGCTGGCTGCCAGTGATACATCATGGAATCATGAATTATGTGCTGTGGTACATGGCAGAGAAAGCTGCCCTTGCCACGAGCGGTTTCAACACCGCTTTTCCCACCCAACATCAGACTTAGCTGGTTTTGGAGAAAACCCCAGCCCCAATTTACTTTATTTGAAGCTAACATGACTTTGTTAGATACTTTTTGTGGCAGCAACATAGGAACACTGACATATGGGGTAAATTATAGAAAATAGGCCACGATTGTGGGAGTATGGGAAAATTATGTCAAGTTATAAAAGAGTTTATCCGCAGCAAAAAGCTGGGAACATCAGACTGTCTGTGGGTATTTCTTGTGTATATCAAATATATTTGACTGGTCAAAGAAAGTTCGCCTACACATGTAGCTGAAGATCACTGGGGCTAGAAAGGGGTTAATTGAATAAAAGATGCTTGAATTTTTGCTTAGATTTTCACAAGTTGTGGAGACTCTGGGGACCTTTAAAAGGTGGCCAGAGCCCAGTTTTTTTTTAAATCTCACTGAGTCAGTGAGAGTTCAGTAACGAATTGTCCTAACAATTACATTAGATGTTTGCTGACATTATCCAAAGGGCAATCATTATATTTCGCATAATTGTTGTTTGTTTTCCATAATCTACAAAGAAAACAGCGATGTGGGGAGTGTTGTAAATTGAGAATATGATTGACAGCTCAACAACTTAATTCGAGGATCATCTGTCTTTGATTTGGGGTTATGAAAACAAGTCAATTTCTTTGATAAGGGATTAAGTACTTGAGGGGTTTTTAAACCTCACGATTTCCAATTGATTCTATTTTCACCTGGAGGGGAAACGGGGTGAGGTGTGACTCACACACGAGAAACTTGAACTCAGCAGGGCCATCTGAAATGAGTGTGGATTTCAACCAGGCTGCATTTTCAGTGTAGGCAAGAGACTTACTCACAGTATGATTAAACATAAATGATTTAGGTTTGACATAAATGTTTTTGAAGGGCAAATATGGTCTGTGGAACTGTCAAGCTATAAAGTTATTTAAATCCCCAACTCTTTAAAAATTAAGAAAGCCAGCTTGTGTGAGAATTGAAAACTGTTCCACCAATTACATTAGCTGTTTGCTGACATTATCCAAAGGACAATCATTATATTTTTAAATAATTGTTTGTTTTCCACAATCGACAATGATCACAGCGAGGTGGGGAGTGTTGTAAATTGAGAATATGATTGACAGATCAACAGCTTAATTCAAGGATTATCTGTCTTTGATTTGGGCTAACAAAAACAAGTCAATTTCCTTGATAAGGGATTAAGTACTTGAGGGGCCTTTAAAGCTTTGAATGGTGTTTTTTTTCTTTTAAAATCACAATTAAAATTGTAATAGATATGTAGATTTGTTTAAATTTAATCTCAACATTGTTCCTGAGTTCTGCCCATGGTGAATACTAGGTGAGTTGGCATGGAATGCGTCAGGGAAAAAGGTGTTGAGTGAGGTACATGGTTGGTATAGGTTAGCAACAAAATGGCATGAGTTTAAAAGATGCCGTTCGACTCAGTGAGGGCCTTGAGTTGGCATGTATCAGACATGGGTGTGGGTGGGGTGGGGAGGCAGTAGTTAATTGGGTATGAGAAATGAGGATTTAATATTAAACAAAGCAACTGGGCTGAAATTCCAGAGAACAGAGGCAAACATTTTAAACTGCTCTGCTTGGCACTCAGCAGAACGTGTGGCCATTTTTGACCTGTATCTATGACAGCAAATCAGGCTCCATCCTGCAACAGCCCTTCCAGAGTGAAAGTTGAACTATTCAGGTTTCTTTTACCTGATGATTGTGCATGAACGAGGAGATTCCCCAACTCGCATTTTATGACTTGGGCACTTTAATGTCTATTCCTGCCAAAAAGAGGTGCATAACCCCAAATTCTGATACTGCTGCACTGAACCATGCCAGCTTGGATGTTATCAAATTTGTTTTTTTTCTGGATAGCTCATCTGAACTGTGGCAGCAATATGCTTTGGTCTCAGCATAATGGCAAATACTAGAGAAATATTGGACTAAATCATACCAAAACATAGCAGAGTGTTGCTTCCAGTGAGAAGTTTTCTCTCAGATCTTATGATGCTGCCAAAGAAAATCAAGGGGGTGTGTGTTTCACGTTATCATACAAAGGGGAGGGACCTCAACACACTAGAGGCGGAGAGACTCTTCCCGCTCAGAAAGGACAGTAGGACTAGGGGGCACAGCCTCAAGATAAAGGGGGGCGGTTTAGAACGGAGTTGAGGAGGAACTTCTTCACTCAAAGGGTGGTGAATCTCTGGAATTCTCTGCCCATTGAGGTGGTGAAGGCTGCCTCGCTAAATATTTTTAAGACGCGGGTTGATGGGTTTTTGATAAGCGAGGGGATTAAGGGTTATGGGGAGAGGGCGGGAATGTGGAACTGAGCCACGACAGATCAGCCATGATCTTATTGAATGGCGGGGCAGGCTCGAAGGGCTAGATGGCCTACTCCTGCTCCTATTTCTTATGTTCTTATGTACACTAGCAAAACCCGGCTGCTCAGAGATAGGGGTGCCTTCTTTAAAAGGCACCGCATCAGAACTTAAGTAAACCTCATCCCAGCCCACCATGGAGCTCTCAGGGACTCCCAGCTCCTCCATCCACTGAACTACATCTAAATGAACACCCCATCCCCCAGGAGGCTCCCACTGGGCTCATCCCTTGGCACAAGTTGGCATGGGTATGGTGCCAACCTGTATGGGAGCATGCCAGGCCACTGTCTGGCCACATCCCTCTCCAATGGGGGCTATTCTTATCCATGCGCCCCTGAAATAACCCCCACTGCAGGTTCATGTTCAGCGCAACATCAATATATGGTGAGGGGTCAATATCTGGTGAAGAGATGGCTTAACAACATTTAAATACATTCAAATCCATGATGACCTCAACCACCATGGAGTGGAGAAGATTCAAATTCACATTCTCATTGGCAAGGACTGTGACTTCCGAATCTTGAGCCCATGCTGGCATTCGGACGGGAAGCGAGCGTGACTAAAGATTTCCCCCATAGCTCTTAAGTGCTGCACAGCAACCTTTGCTGGAAATGCACAGATGTTAAGTAAGAGTTCGGTTTAGCTATGATGGCCCACATGTACAAATCATCTGTCAGCAGTTACTGACTGGATCAACTTTTTGATTATTTTGTCTTCACAGTAGAGGAAGTGGGTAATATACCTGACATTCCAGGGAAACCGGTAAAAAAAAACACGGACCATAACTCATTAAAATGAATGTAAGCAAGAAAACAGTCTTAAAATAATGGTAAAAGGATGAAAATTGCCCAGAACCTGATGATTTCCAACCCAGTGTTCTAAAGTAAGTGGGTGAGGAAGGAAGTGTATGAGGAGATCCTGTTGTGCAGTGGGTCGCATCCCTGCTGCTGATCCAGAGGCTTTGGGTTCAGGTCCTGCTCCAAGATTTGACAGCCAAGGAAGCCATTAATAATGTGGGCAAGGAATTTGAGTATCAAGTTTTAAATCCTTCCAACATACGTCAATGGCGGCTTTTTTTAGTTTTATTTATTAGTGTCACAAGTAGGTTTACACTAACACTGCAATGAAGTTACTGTGAAAATCCCCTAGTCGCCACACTCAGGTGCCTCTTCGGGTACAATGAGAGAATTTTCTTTTGCATGGCAATGCACCTACCCAGCTCGTCTTCCAGATTATGGGGGGAAACCGGAGCACCCGGAGGAAACCCATGCAGACACAGGGAGAACGTGCAGATTCCACACAGACAATGACCCAAGCAGGGAATCGAACCTGGGCCCCTGGCACAGTGCTAACCACTGTGCCACCTTGCTGTTCCGTCTTATGCATTCAATTTCTTGCTCAGCCCGAACTATCGCACAATAATATGGTTCCACATCACAGTGCAGTGGAGTGAAATTAGAAACATATGAGAATCTCACAACTCAATTTAAAACCCTGATAATTATATGGTGAGTTTTATTGCACTCTTATCATGTGTAGACAGTTTAAAATTAATATTTTAAATTGTTCCTTTCTCTTCAACCCTGAACCACAGTTCAGAAATATGTTACACTGTGCTATTCAGTACCTCACATCTCCATTCCACAGGGATCTCCTTCCCATCCCTCATTACCTACTCTGGAAGTACTCCCACATATCTTGATCTTTTTCCATTTTGATTGCCAACAATACCTATCAACCACTAGGAAAGGAAGGCTGTCAGATGGGTTGTTCAGACAAGAGTGCTTAGCTGGTTTAGCAGAGGTTTGTTGACAACAGTCAAAAAGAGTTCATTTTCATTTTTTTACCTGTCATGTTTTATTACTGTCATTAGGAGTCTGTTAAAGCTTATTGAAGAATTACCATTGCTGAGGTAAAATTCCAATTATTTTGTTTATAGGTGTCTCCAAATCTTGCTGGGTCAGTGCTTTCCTGAATTAACTAACCCCAATCAGATTGCAGAAAGCACGCCAGAAATCAAATTCAGTCATGTGCAACAGGAAAGCTTTGATTAGATAAGGGATACTGTTCAATATTTAAATGCTATGTAGAAAAATTATTAATGAAAGCATTATCCAGGTTTATATACTCTTCTTTATGAATCAGGTTATCTTATCTGCTGTTTCTGATAAATAATCTTTGCAGCTGTAATTGCTACTAACCTGGTCACATTTTCACAAATCCAGTAACGAATGGGAGAAAATATTGTACCTGAACTTCTACAAAGCGGCAGCCAGAGTCACATTGCCACTCCGCTCTTACTTGGTTACGTGAAATTATTTTCAATCCCATCTTGTCCAACTTTCTGACTCAGGTCAGGTGGGGTCAAGGCAGTGCAGCACGTTCCTGAGGCTTGGTGTCCATGATAGCTCAGTCCCATGTTAGGAGGTTCCAGTTTCTTTTTTGTAGGTGAAATCAGGTAAGTTAAAGATCCAGCCAAGTTTAAAGGCTTGAACGAGACAAGGACAAGTCAGGTAAGTGAGTAGGATTAGGAAGGGAGGGTGTTTTGAGCGGAGCTTGGGCTGCATTGTACTTTGGGGTGGTGGGGAGGTTTAGTTCAGGCCTCGGTGGGAATTGGGGGGGGGGCTTGAATTGGGTTGGGCCTCAATGCAATTTGGAAGGGGGGTAGGGTGTTGAATTTTGGATTGGCCTGGGCCTCCAAGAGAAGGCCAGATTGGATCGGGCCACATGGAGAGGTGATTTAGGGACTTGTGGAGGGAGCAGTTCAGGCTATGCCTCAGGAGGAAAATCACCCCGCCTCAGTGGAGGTGATGGGGGGAGGAGTCAGGTTGGGCCTCTGGGCCCAGGCCTTGTGGTAGTGGGTCAAGTTGCAGCTTGGAGGGGGTGTCTGGTTGGGTCAGGCTTTGGGGGGAGGGGGCAGAAAGTTGGAAGTTAAGCCTTGGGCAGAGATGGGGAGAAAATCCATGTGGGTGAGGGTGGGGGGGAGAGGATTTGTGGGGAGTTTTGTGGGTGAGGAGTCTGATGGGGACATCCCATGGAGATAACAAATCTTCGTTGAGGTGGATAATGGTGAAGGGGTGCTGGGCATCCCTTGGGGGTTTGTGTGTGTTTGTACAACAGTTACCCAGAAGTTGGAAGTGGTTTTAATTTGTCTGGGTAGCTATTGATGTAACACCACTGGAAGCAACCAAAGTTTGAGATTTAAATCAAACTTTTGGAAGGTTCTTAGTGCAAGGCAATTGCCCAGGGGAATTTGTATCTCTCAGGTAATTGCCATGTGGACTTTATGTGAGAAATCACATTAGGTGATGGGGGAGTCGGGTGTGGATGTATTCCTTGTACATCATTAGTTTGGCCCCCAAATACAAAACCCGGAGTTTGGATATTAAGGCCCGATATGTTGTGTATTATTGCAATCCCTTTGGATGAACTCTCCTCTTTCTGTTGATGGGGAGTTTTTACTCAGTCCATGCAATATCCTTTTGAGTTAGATTTTCTATTTTTCAAAGAACACAGAAATCTAATCAACAAAATAAAAACATTTTATTCTCTTAAACTGTGGCATTGTAATAATGAGCCAATAATCTTATATTAAAAGAACTGTACTTACATCTTTAAAATCCTTGAAAGCTAAGCTACAAGGGACACCTTTCAGTACATGTGGAAAAAGATGTCAAGTCATGTCCCTTTAAATTTAAAATGGCAGCTTGGCACCAGACTGGCTGGTCCAGCATAAGGATCTCCTTTGAACTGTCTTGGAATTAAGTTTGATGTGCTAATTTATGTGCTTGTTGGCAAAAGCCATGGTTCTGTGTTTTCAATTGAACAGTTTGCTAACCATGGTATATCCTTGGCCACAGCTGAATGTTAAAATCATTTGTCTGGAAATTGTAACAGTTAGGAACAGCTGTGCAATCCCAGTCTTGCCTAAAATGTATGTATTTCGATTTGTGAGGGGAATGCATTGTTACAACGGATCTAAATTTGACAAGTGTAATTTTCAGAAGGTTATTCGTCATTGTTCCTGTGTCAATTTTCTTTAAACTATGCATTGTATCTTTGAAATGTATCTATGTTAAGGCTGAGTCGTAAGTAAAGCTTCAAAAATCAATTAAAATCAAGAAGGTTTGGCAGAGAGAGGAAAGCAATTTTTGCTATTGCCAAGTATTTATGTGGGTTTTGTTCACTGGAAGATATTTAGCCACATATTCTAAGAACATTCATTTGGAAAGCGTAAATGAACCTTCCTCAAATATGAATTACTTCTACATCTAATTACTTGATTGTCTAATACTGATGCTTCATGTTTTATTCCTCATGAATACCGATAATGCTTTAAGCTGCAAATAACTCCTAATATGCATGAATATACCTTAATGGATTTCACATCAAGTGGAGAGAGAAAAAAAAAGATCGACTCAAAGGAGGTGTTTGAAAACCAGTGAGGAAGTGAAACATACAAGATATGAAATTCCTGAGAGTTAGGGACTAAGTCCCGTGGTGGGGGTAGGAATGTGGAGTGTTTCCAGCTGTGGAGGTTGGCAGGATAACATGCCAAATCTTCCAGCCCCACCTCATTAATTATGCAACTGGGTGTTTTTGCGTCATATTCCGTGGCAGGTGGACCTGATGGCATGTAGTCCACCATTCTATCTGGACGCCATACTGAAAACATACCCAACATCACTGACCCATAATTGAAGGAAGAAGGTGAACCTGCCGGGAATGAAGATAGATCTCGGGGAGCATCCTGAGACCAGAAGATGGGCCTCTTGAGAAAGAAGATGAACCACCAGGGACATTCTGAGGCTGGATGATGGACCTGCTCCCAGATGCTAAATCAGGAAGGACCATCTGCAGATGTTCCTTGACTCACTGCTGTAGTGTTCCACAGTCACCATCAGCCTCCATCCCAAATTCCACAGGCAGCCCTAGACATTGTTGGGAATCACCTGAACATCGGCACACCACAGCGTTCCAAATGTGTTTCACACCAGCATGTTTTCCTGCTGGGTCTGTGGAGAATTGGGCATGGGTGGTCAAACCTTCATCTGCTTTCCATTGGCGCGATGCAAATGAGTTTCATGCCAGCCTCCAGCAAGTTCCCAAATTTGTCATAGTGGGCATAGAATCTCTACAGTGCAGAAGAAGGCCATTCAGCCCATTAAGTCTGCACCAACATCTATCCCACCCAGGCCCTATCCCCATAACCCCACATATCTACCCTGCTGATCCCTCTAACCTACACATCTTGGGACACTAAGGGCCAATTTAACATGGCCAATGCACCTAACCCATACATCTTTGAACTATGGGAGGAAATCCATGCAGACACGGGGAGAATTTGCAAACTCCATACAGACAGTGACCCGAGCCAGGAATTAAATCCGGGTCCTTGACCCTGTGGGGCAGCAGAGCTAATCACTGTGTCACCATGCAGCCCTTTCCAGTAAAAGATCCAGCTGTAAATCTACTCCAGTATGAAACTGATATTTTGGCCTCCTATCAAATTCCCTCATCCCCACTACCCACCACTGAGAGAGCCCTTGGAAAACAGTGGAACTCATCTTGGAAGAATCAAAATTCCATAAACATAATGTAAGCAAAAACAACAATTACTACCACCAGCTTCGGTCTATATCTGGCATTAACGCTCTGCAATCATCTCAGAATGTTAGCCGTTCTGTGAGCTTAGTGCTTTATTAAACTGTGTCCAGCTTTATATCCCACATCCATTCTGTTCCTAGGACTGCTTTCATCCAACTCTCCAACATATTGAGGCACAGAGCAGACAATGATGATGAATTTTAATAGACAAGCTAAACAGTTTCCATTGGCATACTGGTTGATAAACAGAGGGTATGGATCTGATAATGAGCAGAAAAGGGTAGAGAGGCCACTCTGTCTATCCCAATCACCTTTTTTCAAGGATGCCCAACCACTGAAACTATTTGCCTGCAGCAGTCTCCATAATGGCCACCAACTGGTGAGGCTGCTGAGCTGCCAGCCTTCTGATTGGGTCAGCCGTTCTTGGGAGTAGGCCATTGTCTTTAATTGAATGGCAACAACTCAATTGTTCCCCACTGGCAATACATCTCCCTCGGTCCCAGATGCCAGCGCACACCGAAGTGGATATGCTTCCCACTTCCAGCTTTAGTAGCAGGACTTCTGACACCTCCACAAAAAGCAACCAACAATATTTTAGGAACAGGGATGTATATGGATATGAGGCAGCAAGTGACTGTGAAAATAGGTAAAGTGAGGCCCAGGAGGAATTTACAAGCAAGGATGAGAATACTGCAGTGTGCAGAGCACTTAATTACATTTTTCTGGTAGCACAGGCTTATATACTCTTATACTCTTTATTAAATCAGCTATTCTTATCTGGAGAACAGAAGAGCTTGAAGTGGACAGAGGTGATGGAATTATAGGATTTAATCAAAATGAAGATGTAACTCGTGGAGATTTAGATGTGTTGAATCTTATGGAGAATCAGAGAAGGCTTGCACATTAGAGAATTAAAGTGTAGAAGTCATGAACTAAGATTTCAGTAACTGGAGGCACAGAGCAGACAACGTTGGAGAGTTGGATGAAAGTAATCCGAGGAACAGAATGGATATGGTATAGAAAGCTGGGCGTAGTTTAATATAGCATGAAGCTCACATAGCAATTAACATTCTGAGGTGATTGCAGAGAGTCAAAGCCACATGTAGACAAAAGCTAATGGGAGTAATTGTTGTTCTTGCTTACATTATGTTTATGGAATTTTGACCCCTCCAAGGTAATTTTAGACAGGCAGTCCTAGAGAGTTTAAGAAAAGTCTTGAAATTAATGAAGAAAGCAGACAACTAGAGTCAATTGTGTTTACCCACGAATGCCGAAGGTTTCCAAATGATATTGTAAATGAAAAATGAGGGCAACAAGGATGGACCTTGTGATACACTGCAAGTGACTGTTAGAGCAGAGGAGGTGAAGGTGTTGGAGGGAATGTAATACTTGCATTGTGACAGAATGGTAGACCCAGTAGGGAGCAGTGCTGGCCTGTAAGGGGTGGTGTGTTAAAGGATGATGGAATGTTCCCTCTTGATAATGAGGTCATGTAAGGTGGGGGCAGATGGAAAGCCATCACCTTAGGTATTTGTGACTTGGCTCATCTCTGCTCAGGGTGGGATGTGAACTAGATTCAAGGATCTAAATTAATAAGTACTGGTGGAGGAAGGAACATAACTGTGAGGCAAAAATATATTCCAGGACTTTGGAAAGAGTGGAATGATTGGAGTTTGGATGGTAATTCAAGTGAATTAAGAGATCTGTTTCTTGTGAAATAAAATAGTGATGGCAGTGGTAAAGGAGGTGGAGGTAGTTTCTCCACTCATCTTGTTGCATCTGGCATGATGTTTATCCCAATTTCTCACTATTTGCCCCAAGTAGTGAATTCGAGACTGGCTGCCTGGCTACAAGGCCATCTCTCCCATATTTAGCTCATGACTGCTCTCAGGAACCCACACTTGGGCTGCATTTTACCAGTCCTTGGGAAAAGGTTTGGGAGGATCTTTAAGGAGATCTTTCTCGGTGCTCAGCAGAAATTTATTCCGATGGTAAAGAAGGATCGTAGGAGAAGGGATAATCAGCCGTGGTTATCAAAGGAAATAAAGGAAAGTATTAAATTAAAAGCTGATGCGTTTAGAGTTGCTAAAAGTAGTGGGCGAGTAGAAGATTGGGAGAGGTTTAAAAATCAACAAAGATTGACTAAGAAGATGATAAAGAAAGGAAGGATAGACTATGAACCTAAACTAGCACTAAATATAAAAAAGGATAGTAAGAGTTTTTGTAAATATATAAAGAGGAGGAGGCTGGCTAGAGTGAATGTTGGACCCTTAGAAGATGAGAGGGGGGATTTAGTGGTGGGGGATGAGGAAATGGCTGAGGTCTTAAATAAGTTTTTTGCCTCGGTCTTCACGGAGGAGGACGCGAATAGTTTGCCAGGTATTAAAGATAGAAGGATGGTAGGAGTTGAGGGCCTGAATGCGATTACAGTCACTAGAGAGGTAGTGCTTGATCGACTAGTGGGACTGATGGTGGACAAGTCCCCAGGACCGGATGGAATGCACCCCAGGGTTCTGAAGAAAATGGCAGAGGTGATAGTGGATGCCTCAGTAATTATTTATCAAGCTTCGCTGGATTCCAGGGTAGTGCCAGAAGATTGGAAAACGGCTAATGTTACGCCACTGTTTAAAAAAGGTAGTAGGCAAAAGGCAGGTAATTATAGGCCGGTTAGTTTAATGTCTGTTGTGGGAAAAATGCTTGAATCCGTCATCAAAGAAGAAATAGCGAGGCACCTAGAGAAGAATTGTTTGATAGAGCAGACGCAGCACGGATTCGTTAAGGGGAAGTCGTGTCTGACAAATTTATTGGAATTCTATTGTTTGCTGGAGCAGACGAGGAAGGAGCATCAGAGAGAAAGCTAAGACTTTACCTGTTAAAAACCTGTTTAAAATAAGTTTAAAGCACTTTGTTCTTTGTAGAACTGTTTAAAGCATTTACTTATTGTATTTACTGCTTTAAGAATTGTGAGGGAGTGATTATCAGGCAGTTGTGGCCCATCAGCTTTAATTATCAAGTGTCCACACGGTGAAGCCTTACATTGTTTGCTGGAGCAGACGAGGAAGGAGCATCAGAGAGAAAGCTAAGACTTTACCTGTTAAAAACCTGTTTAAAATAAGTTTAAAGCACTTTGTTCTTTGTAGAACTGTTTAAAGCATTTACTTATTGTATTTACTGCTTTAAGAATTGTGAGGGAGTGATTATCAGGCAGTTGTGGCCCATCAGCTTTAATTATCAAGTGTCCACACGGTGAAGCCTTACATTGTTTGCTGGAGCAGACGAGGAAGGAGCATCAGAGAGAAAGCTAAGACTTTACCTGTTAAAAACCTGTTTAAAATAAGTTTAAAGCACTTTGTTCTTTGTAGAACTGTTTAAAGCATTTACTTATTGTATTTACTGCTTTAAGAATTGTGAGGGAGTGATTATCAGGCAGTTGTGGCCCATCAGCTTTAAATCAGCGCCAAGTTTAAAAGGAGGCCTGGTGTAGATAGCGGGCAGCGTCGGAGCGTGCAGCGGAGTGAGAGGGAAGCAGAGTGAGCTATTAGGGCTTAATATCAAAAAGGGCTGGAAGGTAAAAAGGCCAGGTTGAAAGAACAAGGGAAAAAAAAAAAAAAATTTTTTTTTCAAAACTACTACAGCAAAAAACAAGGAAAAAATTTTTTCCCAAAACAAATTATATTGAATAATGGAGGGGCATGTGATGTGCGGTTCCTGTATGATGTGGGAACTGGTGGACCCCAGGGTCCTTCCCAGTGGCCATGTCTGCAGTAAGTGCAGGTTGCTGGAGGAGCTCCAGCTCAAGGTGGATGAGCTGGCCTCTGAGCTACAGACACTGAGGCTCATCAAGGGGAGAGAGGGTGTCATTGTCAATGGGGTGCAAGTGACATCCACCCCCCCTAGACTGTCTAAATCTAAGGGTCAGGAACAAAAGGGGGCTGCTGGGAGGAGGAAGGGGGGTGAGGAGCGGAGGCCTCAGCCTCTTAATCTGCATAACAGGTTTGAGGTTCTTGCTTCCAGTCTGGAAGAGGACGAGGCAGGTGAGGTTGGTGAGCAAACTGCACACGGTACAGTGATGCAGCAGGACATAGGCAAAGAGAAGGGGAAAAGGAACGTAGTAGTGATTGGAGATAGTGGGGTGAAGGGTATTGACACTGTCCTTTGTCACAATGACAAAGTGCACAGAAGGGTGTGTTGTCTGCCTGGTGCTCGGGTACAGGATGTCGCAGCTGGGCTGCAGAGGAATCTGGAGTGGGAGGGTGAGAACCCAGTTGTGGTGGTACATGTGGGTGCAAGCGACGTAGGCAAAGTGCGGACTGAGGATCTGGGGAGGGAGTATGAGAAGCTGGGAATGGAATTAAAAAGTAGAACCGACAAGGTGGTCTTCTCTGGGCTACTGCCTGAACCGAGTGCAGACGGGTGTAGGGTTGACAGGATAAAGGAAGTGAATGGGTGGCTCAGAGATTGGTGTGGGAGGAATGGGATCGAATTTATGGGGCATTGGCACCAGTATTGGGGTAGGTGGGACTTGTTCGGGCGGGATGGGGTTGGTCTGAATCGTGCTGGGACCAGAGTGCTGGCGAATCGAGTAAAGAGGACTGTAGACAGGGCTTTAAACTAATTAGGGGGGGGGAGGGTGCGAGGGTAGGTGATGTTAGGAGGTCTACAGTTAAGGATAGGGTACAGGTAAGGGAGGAGGCTGAGGATGTCCCAAGTGGTGGCGTTACGGCAAATAGGGTCCAGAAGAAGGCTGGGATGAAAGCGCTTTATCTGAATGCACGAAGCATTCGGAATAAAGTGGATGAGCTGGTGGCGCAGATCGACACAAATGGATACGATCTGGTGGCCATTACAGAGACGTGGCTGCAAGGTGACAGGGACTGGGAGATGAATGTACAGGGCTATCAAGTGTTTAGGAAGGATAGGCAGGAGGAAAGAGGGGGTGGCGTAGCTCTGCTGATTAAGGATAGTATCAAGGTGGTAGCAAGGGATGATATCGGAGCCAAAGAGCAGAAAGTGGAATCGTTGTGGGTGGAGATTAGGAACAGCAAAGGGAGGAAGACGCTGGTGGGTGTCGTCTATAGGCCCCCGAATAATGATCTGGAGGTGGGGCGGGCTGTTAACGCGCAAATAAGTGCGGCGTGCAGGAATGGGACGGCAGTAGTTATGGGGGATTTCAATCTGCATATTGATTGGTCGACCCATGTTGGACGAGGTGGGCTCGAGGAGGAGTTCTTGGAATGCTGCCGGGATAGTTTCCTGGAACAGTGTGTGTTGGAGCCGACGAGGGAGCGAGCTATCTTGGATCTGGTGCTATGTAATGAGGCGGGTAGAATTAGGGACCTTGAGGTGAAGGATCCTCTTGGAGAGAGTGATCATTGTATGGTGGAGTTTCTGTTGCAGATGGAGGAGGAGAAAGTGGGTTCCCGGACACGTGTCCTTTGTTTGAATAGAGGGGAGTATGGTAGGATGAGAGAAGAATTGGCGAATGTGGACTGGGGGAGCGCGTTGGAAGGTAGGTCTGCTGTGGAGGATCTTTAAGGAGATCTTTCTTGGTGCTCAGCAGAAATTTATTCCGATGGTTAAAAAGGACAGTAGGAAGAGAGGTAATAAGCCGTGGATAACGAAGGAGGTGAAGGAAAGTGTTAAATTAAAAGCGGAGGAATTTAGAGTAGCTAAGAGCAGTGGGCGAGAAGAGGATTGGGAAAGGTTTAAATGTCAACAAAGATTGACAAAAAAGTTGATAAAGGAGGGTAGAAGAAGCTATGAAGCTGGGCTAGCGCTTAATATAAAAAAGGATAGCAAGAGTTTTTATAAATATATAAAAAGGAAGAGGCTGGCTAGGGTGAACGTTGGTCCCTTAGCGGATGAGAAAGGGGACCTAGTGGTAGGGGATGGGGATATGGCTAAGGTCTTGAATAACTTTTTTGTTTCTGTCTTCACGGAGGAGGACGTGAATAATTTGCCGGGTGTTAGCGATGGAAAGGTGGTAGGACTGGAGGGTCTTAATGACATTACTGTTACTAGAGAGGTGGTGCGCGACAGACTGGAGGGGCTGATTGTGGACAAGTCCCCAGGACCGGATGGAATGCATCCGAGGGTTCTGAAAGAAATGGCGGAGGTGATAGTGGATGCCTTGGTGGTTATTTTCCAGACGTCGCTGGATTCCGGGGAAGTGCCGGAGGATTGGAAAACGGCTAATGTTACGCCGTTGTTTAAGAAGGGTGCCAGGCAAAAGGCGGGGAATTACAGGCCGGTTAGTTTAACGTCTGTGGTAGGTAAAATGTTAGAATCCGTCATTAAGGAGGAAATTGCGAGGCATCTTGAAGGGAATTGCTTGATAGGGCAGACGCAACACGGTTTCATTAAAGGGAAGTCGTGTCTGACAAATTTACTGGAGTTCTATGAGGATGTGTCTAGGGCGGTGGATAGAGGAGAGCCGGTGGATGTGGTCTTTCTGGATTTTCAGAAGGCGTTTGATAAGGTACCTCACAAGAGGTTACTGCAGAAGGTCAGAGGACATGGAGTTGGGGGTAGGGTGTTAGCGTGGATAGAGGATTGGTTGTCAAATAGGAGGCAGAGAGTGGGGGTCAATGGGTGCTATTCGGATTGGCGGTTGGTGACTAGTGGGGTGCCCCAGGGGTCGGTGCTGGGGCCTCAGCTATTTACCATTTATATAGATGATCTGGAGGAGGGAACCGAGTGTAGGGTGTCGAAATTTGCTGATGACACCAAGACTGGGGGAAAGGCAAATTGTGCGGAGGGTGTGGAGAGTCTGCAGAAGGATCTAGATAGGCTGGGCGAATGGGCCAGGAAATGGCAAATGGAATTTAATGTTGGCAAGTGTGAGGTGGTCCACTTTGGTAGGAAGAATGGTAGGAAGGACTATTACTTACGGGGCGAAAAACTGCAGCAGGCGACGGTGCAGAGGGACCTCGGGGTCCTTGTGCATGAGTCGCAAAAACCCAGCCTGCAGGTGCAGCAGGTGGTCAGGAAGGCGAATGGGATGCTGGCCTTCATAGCGAGGGGGATTGAATATAAAAGTAGGGAGGTCTTGCTGCAGCTGTATAGGGCATTGGTGAGGCCGCAGCTGGAGTACTGTGTGCAGTTTTGGGCGCCGCACCTGCGCAAGGATATTTTGGCCTTGGAGGGAGTGCAGAGGAGGTTTACTAGGCTGATACCGGAGTTGAGGGGGTTGAGCTATGAGGAGAGGCTGAATAAACTAGGCTTGTACTCGTTAGAGTTTAGAAGAATGAGGGGAGATCTCATTGGGACGTATAAGATGATGAATGGGATGGATAGGATAGAGGTGGAAAGACTCTTCCCGCTCAAAAAAGACAGTAGGACTAGGGGGCACAGCCTCAAGATAAAGGGGGGGCGGTTCAGAACGGAGTTGAGGAGGAACTTCTTCACTCAAAGGGTGGTGAATCTCTGGAATTCTCTGCCCGTTGAAGTGGTGGAGGCTGCCTCGCTAAATATTTTTAAGAAGCGGGTTGATGGGTTTTTGATAAGAGAGGGGATTAAGGGTTATGGGGAGAGGGCGGGAAAGTGGAACTGAGCCACGACAGATCAGCCATGATCTTATTGAATGGCGGGGCAGGCTCGAAGGGCCAGATGGCCTACTCCTGCTCCTATTTCTTATGTTCTTATGTTCTTATGTTCTATGAGGATGTGACTAGCGCGGTAGACTGAGGGGAACCGGTGGATGTGGTGTTTCTTGATTTTCAGAAGGCATTTGATAAGGTGCCGCACAAAAGGTTGCTTCAGAAGGTTAGGGGGCATGGAGTTGGGGGTGAGGCGTTAGCATGGATAGAGGATTAGCTGTCTAATTGGAGGCAGAGAGTTGGTATCAATGAGTGCTATTCGGATTGGCGGTTGGTGACTAGTGGAGTGCCCCAGGGGTCGGTGCTGGGGCCTCAGCTATTTACCATTTATATAGATTATCTGGAGGAGGGGGCTGAGTGTAGGGTGTCGAAATTTGCTGATGACACAAAGATAAATGGAAAAGCAAATTGTGCGGAGGGTGTGGAAAGTCTGCAGAGGGACCTAGATAGGCTAAGCGAGTGGGCGAGGACCTGGCAGATGGAGTACAATGTTAGCAAGTGTGAGGTTATCCACTTTGGCAGGAATAATAGTAGGAGGGATTACTATTTAAAGGGCAAAAAGCTGCAGCATGCTACGGTGCAGAGGGACCTGGGGGTCCTTGTGCATGAGTTGCAAAAACCAAGCCTGCAGGTGCAGCAGGTGGTCAGGAAGGCAAATGGGATGCTGGCCTTTATAGCGAGGGGGATAGAATATAAAAGCAGGGAGGTCTTGCTGCAACTGTACAGGGCACTGGTGAGGCCGCAGCTGGAATACTGTGTGAAGTTTTAGTCGCCGCACTTGCGCAAGGATATTACGGCCTTGGAGGGAGTGCAGAGGAAGTTCACTAGGCTGATACCAGAGTTGAGTGAGTTGGACTATGGTGAATAGACTGGGTCTGTACTCGTTGGAGTTTAGAAGGATGAGGGGGGATCTTACAGAGACGTATAAGATAATGAAGGGGATGGATAGGGTAGAGGTAGAGAGATTCTTCCCGCTCAGAAAGGATAGCAGGACTAGAGGGCACAGCCTCAAGATAAGGGGGGGGTGCAGTTTAGATCGGAGTTGAGGAGGAACTTCTTCACTCAAAGGGTGGTGAATCTCTGGAATTATCTGCCCGTTGGAGTGGTGGAGGCTACCTCGCTAAATATATTTAAGACACGGGGTAGATAGTTTTTTGGTAGGCAAGGGAATTAAGGGTTATGGGGAGAAAGCGGGAAAGTGGAACTGATCCACTTCAGATCAGCCATGATCTTATTGAATGGCGGAGCAGGCTCAAAGGGCTAGATAGCCTACGCCTGCTCCTATTTCTTATGTTCTTATGTTCTTATGAGGCAGAAAAAATGCTGGCTGAAGGTGTTGGTAGGGAAGCCTGGTGTCTTCCCACTGCCAAGGGATATTTGGGGAATACCAGAGGCTCGATGCCCATCGACTGGAAAGGACAGCCAAGAAATCCAATTACTTAATCAAGTACTGGTCATTTCAGCACAACACTGGGATTTTGTTGATGTCAGTATGATCCACAGGATGTAGGGGACCACCAGGTACTGTAAGACAACCTCCCACCTGCTTCCTGGGCATAAAAGGCCTTCCTTCTTTGGGCCTTCATGTCCTATGGAGGGGTCCCAATTGTAATGTCCCCACTCCGCTCCTTCCCCCCACTGCTTCGAAACTGCCATTGGAGGATTCACCCCTCTGATCACAGGGGTATGCCTTTCCGGCCTCAATATCATAAACAGAGGACTAGAAGGCCTCTCGGCCCATCGAGTCTGCTTTACCATTCAATCGTGACTGATGTTTTTCTCATCACCATTCTCCTGCCTTTTCCCCATTACCCCTGACCCCCTTATTAATCAAGAACCTGTCTATCTCTGTCTTGAAGACACTCAATGACCTGGCCTCCACGGCCTTCTGCAGCAAAGAGTTCCATAGATTCACCACTCTCTGGCTGAAGAAATTCCTCCTCATCACTGTTTTAAAGGATCGTCCCTTTAGCCTGGGATTGTGTGACACAATAAATCCTCTCTGTCCTTCCACGGTACCTCATTGTGAAGGCTACCTCTCCTACTGCCTGCAGATTAGCTACAACCACTTCAGATTGTCCTGCTCCTTACAGAACCAGAGCACTGTGCTTACCTGAACAGGGATCCTGGCAGAAGTCCTTAATTGCCTGCTTCTGGTAAGATGCCCTCTGTGAGCCCTTGGTATGCCACTAAACCTCTGACTTTAATGGCTGAACTCCTCTACCATCAGATCCTTGGATCATCAACAGCTCTCGTGAAGCAGATCACTGAAGTTTGAGGAACTCCTGCACTGATTGCCGTGGTGGGGGAAGGTGGGTGCTTGCCTTCTAGTCCCACCAGCAGGAAGGACTGGAAAATCCCACCCCAGGTCTTCAAATCTGGGGACAGCCTGTAGTCCTAGCCCTAGCCACTGCTGCCAAGGGTGCAGCTGAGAATAGGCAGCTGTCTGTGATTCAGAGTGGCCAGTCAGCCCTCTGGGGTCGGGCTAACAACCAGTGAAACAGCAGAAGTATCATCTCCAGCTAATGAATGGTTGTGGGGCTGTTATGATTGGCATGGATGTGTTCCTGACCCGCCTTAGGATGGCGGGGCAGGAAACCCACCATCTGGAAAACCTTGCCCTTAATTGTCATTGAAAAGATGTAACGGATAATTGATTCTCTGTGAAAAGCATTCTCTGTGTAAAGGAGAATGCCTCCTAACCTGACTCTGCCTCCTAACCTGACCCTCATCCTCATGGTGACAGTTTTATTCTTATTATCCATTATTCACTCCCCAACCATGGAAAATGCTCCTTCTTGAGTCAGAGATAAACAGTGACAGTTGTTTAATGAACTATACAAAGCATGTGAATTGATTGATTGAGCATGTTCAATATTTAACTGCCCCAATAGTTAACTTAAATTACAACTAAACTTGAAAACTTTAAAATTAGGTGAATACTTGAGATTTTGTAGAACTAGCCTTCATATTGTGATTATAGAAGTAGGACCAAATAAAAATCACAAATCGAATGTAGTACATTTCAGAAGTCCAGATTCTGGGCAACAAGAGGGCGTCCATTGGGGATTTTGTAGTGAGTGGAATTAAAAACATCACATCCAAAGGGAAATTTATTTTTTAACTAAATTAAGAGATGTGACAAAAGAAATATATCTTTGTGAGAAACACACCAAGACAAAGACAGCAGTGATGAAATGAATGTTAGAAACATATACGAAAAGAATAATTACTTTAAATGATACAAGGAAACAAGAAGTAATGAGGCCTGGAAACTAGGGATCATAATGATTAAAATAAATATTGAAATAAACCTGAAGCAACGTGTAATACATTAATGCGATCAGCTCATTTGTACAGTGAGACAAAAGGATGAAAAGGATTTTGGGGTCAGACAGAAAAAGGACATGTTCCCTTTTCATCTTGCTTTGCCACTTTCGTTTGGTTCACATCCAACCTTTGTTGCCCCTTGTGGTGTCTTTCCCTTATGTTATGGCTTGTTGTCTTCTTGTCCCCTGGAGCTATTCCCCTTTTAGGAGGGGAGTATTTGTGTGGGGCGGAGGGGAAGGAAAGGGGGGTTCTTTTGTTTGTCAGGAACATTGGGAGGTTTTTGGTGTACATGTGGGAGAGATGGTGGTTTGGGAGAAGGGGAAAAAAGTGGGGGAGGAAAAGATGTTGGTGAGGGCTTGCTGAGAGAAGAGGGTAGTGGGTTCTGCTGTATTTTAGGTGTTGAGGAGGGGTGGTCATTGAGGTGTTAGAGGGCTGTTAAATTGGGAACATTTGTTGTGTTCCCGGGAGCTGGGGTTGATGTCAAGGTGGTATGTGTGTTGGAGTGTGGTTCTGTGGAAAGGGGTTCACTGTTTTGGGGGTTTCCTGGCTGGAGAAGTTTTGGGTGCATGCTGCTGAGTTTGGGGGGGGCTTTTTCTGGGGCTAGTAGGTGGGTTGCTCGGGGTGGAAGGCTAGGTGGGGCAGAAAAGAGTACCTGGGGATTTCCTGACAGGGGTGTTAACGGTTGAATAAGAGGTTGAAGGGTTTCTTTTTTATAGGGTGGGAGGTTATTCTGTGGGTTTGGGGCACTGTTTTGGGTCTATGTGAGGTTCTTAGGGGTCATTCAAGGAGAAGAGCTTGTTTATACAGGTTGGTTATGTTGGCATCCAGAGGGTGGCGGGGTGTCCTCCCTCGTAGAGGTTGGATGGGGCTTAAATTCTTTGCTTTGGATTCTTGCCCTTCTTCCCTATCCTCCTTTTCTTGTTGACTTTGGATCATTGAAGGCCAGTGATGTGTGTTCCCAATCTAGTGTTGAGTAAAAGGGGGAGGGATGGTGTTCCGCTTTCCTGCTACTCCCTTTCCTTTCCTTTTGGCCTTTACCCCTTCCTTTTGTCCTTTGTAATGTCTTGCCTTCAGTGTAGTGACTGTTGGATTCATTTCCTTCCCTCCGGTCCCTGTTTTTTGCAGAGTCTTGTTGGGAGGGGGTAGAGGAGATTGTCTTTGTGTCGCCAACGGGTTAGTTAACCAGTTAGTTGAGCTTTATTAGCTAGGTGTTGCTTGCTTAAAGTCCAGAATGGGAGAGAGGGAAAAATCCACAAATGGCTCTGATGATGTCACTATATGTCATGTGACTAATCACACAGAGTTGCAATCGTTTACAATTCACAAAACAAAATCATTTGCTCCACAGACTGCCTGCAACCTTCTATATTAATTCCTCAATTCAACCTCTAGCCATTGAGAGAGAATTCTCTACAATGCATGGGGTGAGACTGAATGGGAAGATGGAAAGCCTGGCTATATTTGAAGTGAATATGTGGCCAGGTCAGGCATCCCGGGTTCATATGTGGTGGAAACACTTGCCACAATCTTCCAATCTTCCCTAGATACGAAAGACTTGTTGAATGACTGGAGAGAGCGCCAAATATGACACCATGTTTAAGAAAGGGCATAAATTAATATAGGCTGGTCAGTTTAACATCAATGGTGGGTAAGATTTTGGAAGCAAAAATGAGGAAAAATAATTAATCTGCATTTGGAGAGGCTTGAATTCATTAAGCCGGTGTGGAATTGTGAAAGGCAGATCATGCTTTGCTAATCTGGGCCCAGGGCAAATGTTCCTGCTGCCCTGGCCCACAATCAGTGCTTATCGCATGGAACCAGTCCTTTGTGCCTTTTTATCTGCTGGGTGTACCAGCTTCAGAAAACCTGAGTTTCCCTGGTTTAAAGATGAACATGCTATTAAAATATCACATATGGTATGGCAGTCTCCTGAAAAGATTTTTCTGACAAATCCTCCCACTGAGTCTGGATTGGTCACCTGCCTCTCCTGAGAAAATCATTTCCCATCTATACACTTTTGAATTATGAGCTGTACATGCTTCATTTCACAGAATGTACTCCGTGCAAAGTCTAGCTCCCAGTGGAAGCATCAAATTTCTTAAAAACTGCTTGTATTCAATTAGGTTGTGGTGCCTTTAAATTATCCAAGCATGATATTGCAATCAGTGTAAAGTGTTTCTAGTCATTGCTTTTTTAAAGCTCTTAAAAGTTCCCTGCTATGAGTGCATATTGATCCCAATATTTTGATTCTAACAGCAGTTACATATCCAGTAGGAACATAAGATGGGGCTCAGTTGAACCAGATAAAACCGGTTCCTTTATTTTTTTACTCACAGCCACACGAGGCTCACAGATGGAATCTGAAATGTGTACACACATTTCTGTCAGAAAGTGCACAGAACAGTCTTCATGAAGAGCTGTGCATGCCTACACTTTATGACAACGAGCAAGATCCAGCAGGAAGAGATGATAATGATGTGCATCAGCGTGAAATACGTTCCTATTTTAGGAACAATTCAAAGGGAAGGACCCACCAACTGTGGTTAACCAGAGAAGTTAAGGAAAGCATCAAACTTAAGGAAAAGACATACAAGAGCACAAAGATGAGTGGTAGGTCAGATTGGTCAGAATATAATGAACAGCAGAGATGGACTAGAAGATTAATCAGGAGAAAGACATTAGAGTATGAGGTGAATCTCAGAGGTGACTTCCAGGGCACTCTCAATGCCACATCGACTGCACTTGTAGGAATTCTGAGATTGCAGCAACTCCTACAAGCTTTGGCAGCTTAGTTTGCATCATCCACGCAGAACTGAACATAATTGTGAGCTTTGCTGAAAGGGGTATCTGTTACCTTCCTTATGTATGTATGTATAATCAATTATGAGATTCTGCAGAGATCCCCTGTGGAGCCCTGGAAGGATCCACTCTCAACAAAGTTGAATGCAGAGCTAACTTTACATTGAACCAGTGTTTAGTGTCTTTCCTGTCTGGGCAATATGAACTCCTCACAGAGATGTGGAAAGTGTGATCACCATATCCGCAAACGAATGAAGGTGTCTTTCTCAAATCCCCATGTATTCCTGAATCATGGAGTTTTCCCCTTGTCTTCAGCATCTGCATCTTGCTGGGGCCCTGTTTGCACTTATTCTTTAAATCTCCCATGAGCTGTATCAGACATCAATGGGGTCTTCTACTCATTATCATCAAAGCTGTCAAGAAGGCAGTATTGCCTGCAGCTTGAATTCTCAACTCCTGTTTGCTTTTGTGAACTAATACAAAAAGGGAAAATAGAACGAATGATCAGACACTAGGAAGTACAAGGATCAGAGTGACCTTGGTATGTATGTCCATAAATCTATGAATACAGCAAGACAGGTAAGTAAGGTGGTTAACAACGCATATAGAGTACTTTCTTTATTAACTGAGACACTGAATGTAAGATAAGGGAGGGTTATGATGGAGCTGTATAAAACGCTGGTTAGGCCACAGCTGGAGTACTGTGTGCGGTTCTGGTCACCACACTATGGAAGGAAGTGGTTGCATTAGAGAAGGTGCAAAGAAGATTCACCACGATGTTGCCTGGGCTGGAGTGTTTCAGCTATCAATAGAGACTGGATAGGCTGAGATCATTTTCCTTCGAGCAGAAGGGAGACTTGATTGAGGTGTAAAATTTTGAGGGTCATAGATAGGGGGAATAGGAAGGAACATTTCTCCTTAATAGAGGGGTCAATAACCAAGAGGCATAGGTTTTAAATTAAGGGGCAGTTAAGCTTAAAGGATATGTGAGGAAAAGCTTTTTCACCCAGAAAGTGGTGGGAATGTGGAACTCATTGCCTGAAAGGTAGTTAGAGGCAGGAACCCTCACAATATTTAAGTAGCATTTAGATGAGCGCTTGAAATGCCACAGCATACGAGGCTACAGACCATGTGTTGGCATGGACACAATGGGCTGAAGGGCCTCTTTCTGTGCTGTAAAATTGTATGACAGTTGAGTGATCTCGAGTGTTTCTCAATTTTCAGAAGGCGTTTGATAAGGTGCCGCACAAAAGATTGTTACAGAAGGTTAGGGGGCATGGAGTTGGGGGTAGGGTGTTAGCGTGGATAGAGGATTGGCTGTCAAATAGGAAGCAGAGAGTGGGTGTCAATGGGTGCTATTCGGATTGGCGGTTGGTGAGTAGTGGAGAGTCCCAGGGGTCGGTGCTGGGGCCTCAGCTATTTACCCTTTATATAGATGATCTGGAGGAGGGAGCCAAGTGTAAGGTGTCGAAATTTACTGATGACACAAAGATAAGTGGAAAAGCAAATTGGGAGGAGGGTGTGGAAAGTCTGCAGAGGGATCTAGATAGGCTGAGCGAGTGGGCAAGGACCTGGCAGATGGAATACAATGTTGGCAACTGTGAGGTTATCCACTTTGGCAGGAATAATAGTAGGAAGGACTACTACTTACAGGGCGAAAAGCTGCAGCATGCTACGGTGCAGAGGGACCTGGGGGTCCTTGTGCATGAGTCGCAAAAACCCAGCTTGCAGGTGCAGCAGGTGGTCAGGAAGGCTAATGGGATGCTGGCCTTCATAGCGAGGGAGATTGAGTATAAAAGTAGGGAGGTCTTGCTGCAACTGTACAGGGCACTGGTGAGGCCGCAGCTGGAGTACTGTGTGCAGTTTTGGTCACCGCACTTGCACAAGGATATTTTGGCCTTGGAGGGAGTGCAGAGGTGGTTCACTAGGCTGATACCGGAGTTGAGGGGGTTGAGCTATGAGGAGAGGCTGAATAGACTGGGCTTGTACTCGTTGGAGTTTAGAAGGATGAGGGGGGATCTTATTGAGACATACAAGAAGATGAAAGGGATGGATAGGATAGAGGTGGAGAGGCTCTTCCCGCTCAGAAAGGACAGCAGGACTAGAGGGCACAGCCTCAAGATAAGGGGGGGTTGCAGTTTAGAACAGAGTTGAGGAGTAACTTCTTCACTCAAAGGGTGGTGAATCTCTGGAATTCTCTGCCCGTTGAAGTGGTGGAGGCTGCCTCGCTAAATATATTTAAGACGCGGGTAGATAGGTTTTTGGTAGGCAAGGGGATTAAGGGTTATGGGGAGAAAGCGGGAAAGTGTAACTGAGCCACTTCAGAACAGCCATGATCTTATTGAATGGCGGGGCAGGCTCGAAGGGCTAGATTGCCTACTCCTGCTCCTATTTCTTCGGTCCTTATGTTCTTATCAATGGTAGTTCCCATTGATTTGTTTTCCTCCATTTACAAGGCAGCAATACAGTCTGCAGCCAGGCCAGCCCTTGCACAATGATATCAACATGGAGGACAAAATCTGATTGATCTTTCCCTTCAGATGTGAATGTACATTTACAATGAGAGTGTTTTATAGGGACCAAAGACCCAAGTCCCAGGAGCCACAGTTAACCTTGTGTTGGTTGTCCTCCAGTGGCCTTTAAAACAAATCTGGATACCCAGTCCTTGCATTTCTGTCCTGACTGCAAGCATGGTGCCTTGAATGCAATGACCAATGCACTTGGACCCTGGAAGATCAATGCACTAGCATCCATGCTCCTCTACACAGCACATGTGGCCATTGTTTCTTGAAACTGTCAGGAAACTGTCTATTCTAATTATGCACTGGCAGATCATTTAATTTGGAAGAACAAAATTCCAGTGAGCTGGCCTTTCAAGGAGCATTCATGAGGTGGAAGTGAATGCAAATGTGGGAAGTCTTTAATCTGCCAGGGAAATTGGGAAACAAAATTCCAAACCAGTCTCCTACTGGTAGGAAAATGACTTTTGCCATAATGCCAAGATTTGAGCCCCCACTCACCACAAATCCCACCCCTGGCTGGTTTGGAAAATTCCACCCTTGGTTTGAAATCTGCCAGAGCAACTCAGTTCCAGGCCTCATTATAGCTGTGTTTCAAACATGGAGAAAGGACCTGAATCCCAGAATTGTGGTGAGAATATCCTTGATATCAAGGCAGCATTTGACAGAGTGCATCATCAATGTTCCCTAAGAGATTGAAATCAATGGGTATTAGGAAAATCTCTCCACTGGCTGGAGTCAGTTAACACAAAGAAAGATGGTTATGGTTATTGAAGATCAATTATCTCAGACACAGGACATCACTACAGGAGTTCCTTAGAGTAGTGGCTAAGACCCTGCCATCTTCAGTTGTTTTAACTCAATACCTTCCCTGCACATTAAAGTCAGAAATGGGGATGATTGCACAGTGTTCCATCCCTTAGTGTTCCTTAGGTACTGGAGTAGCCTTGCTTGCAAGCAACAAGAACTGGGCAAGGGTAAGTGGCAAAAAACATTTAAATTATAAATGTGACAGGCAATAACCATCTCCAATAAAGCTAACCATCTTTCCTTGATGTTCAATAGCATTACCACTGCTGACTTCCCCATTATCAACATTTCAGGGTTACAGTTAAGCAGAAACTTAATTAGACAAGACATGCAAGTACTGTAGGTACAAGATTAGGTTGAGGCTATGAATTCTATAGAGAGTAACTGATCTCCTGGCTCTCCATAACATGTCCACCATTTAAAAGCCACAAGTCAGAGAGTGATGGAATACTCTCCATTTGCCTGGATGAGTGTAGCTCCAACAACTCTCAAGAAGCCAACATTGTTCAGAACAAAAACAGAAAATGCTGGAAAATCTCAGCAGGCCTGACAGCATCTGTGGAAAGAGAATAGAGCCAACGTTTTGAGTCTGGATGACCCTGCGTCAGAGCTTCATCACAGCTTCTTCCCTGCTGCCATCAGATTTTTGAATGGACCTATCTGGTATTAAGTTGATCTTTCTCCACACTCTAGCTATAACTGTAACATTACATTCTGCACTCCTTCCCTTTTCTATGTACAGTATGCTTTGTCTGTATAGCATACAAGAAACAATACTCTTCGCTGTATGCTAATACATGTGACAATAAAATCAAATCAACATTGTAAATTGACTTATTTAGCCATATCAGTGAGCTAGTAATTGGTATTTTGCAATTGCTCAGTAATCCATTACAGTTGTGTTTGGTTAAATTTAATATATACCAGGATAGATGGTCTGTAACATTGATAGCAAGATCAAATGAACTGATATTCCCTGTCATTATTTATTTTATTTGAATTTTTGTGTAGGAAACAATAATTGTTATATACTGTAGGTATTACTCAATGACAGAAAAATAAAACAAAAGACTGAAGAAAACAGAGCATTTATTGTTGTGAGCATTGCAGTGTTGTTCTCTGAAATGGAGGAAATGATTAATAGTCTGTACAAGTGTCACCTGTATCAGAGGCAGTACTGAAAATCAGTAAGTCTAACACCAAATATATTATGTCACTGAAATGGCTGTGATGAAAAGTCAAGATCAGAAAGGTTTCAAAGCTTGACGTGAAAATGTTATTCCTTTCCACCTTGGCTTACTTTCACAGAAGATAAAAACCTCTCATTATTTGCTTATTTATACATTCAATTCTGTGACAATGGCACAAGCAATGTAATTGTAAACCCCACACAAGCAGTTGTGAATCTAAAATAGTTTGTACATCAAAACAAAGTAGTGCATCAACACTGTTCTTGGAATGAGCCACAGAAACTAGACACAGAAATTAATACATGAACTTTGAACACCCATTGCTTTCAATATGTCTACAACACATCAATTGTCTTGTTCTTCCCTGTTGCTTTAATCCCCACATACTATTCATGTATAATCAGCTTGATGACTAAGCAAATAATGTGTACTTGTTAGACTCTTTGACAATTGCAATGTGATAGAAACTAACTGCACCTTGTCTTTTCACAAACCTGGATTAATTTTCCAGAAGGGATTCACAATATTATATCAATTTTTGCACGTGGTTGACTAAGTCCAGTTGACTTTTAGCAGCTCAGTATTATGAAGACTGCAGGAGAGCCAGAACAAGCGAATGCAGATGACATGCACAAAACTGCATTGGCTTACTGTGTCTGCTAGGGATATATATGCCATAGGCCAAGAATTTCTTACATGTGGCGTACACGTGGCATGGTGACATAGTGGTTAACACTGCTGTCTCTCAGTGCCAGGGATCCAGGTTCAATTCCCGAGTCGGGTCACTGTTTGTGTGGAGTCTGCATGTTCTCCCCATGTCTGGGTGAGTTTCCTCTGGGTGCTCCAGTTGCCTCCCACACTCCAAAAGAGCCCCAAACTAGATGATAAGGTAGTCACTGATAAATCCAGTAGGGAATTGAGAAGAAACTTCTTTATCCAACTTGTGGTCACAATATACAGCTCAATACCACAAGGAATAATTGAGGCAGATAACTAAGGGCAGGATTTTCCAACCATTCCTGTCAGTGAGATCTTCCTGTCCCGCCGACAGTGACTCCTTGTCACAGGTTCCCTGGCAGCGAAGGGCATGAGAAACAGAAAAACCCATTAACAGCAGCAGAACTGGAAAATCTCACCATTGGCCAAAGGCAGGTCCGCTCTGCTGTTACAAAACATGTCGTGGGGGTGATAGAATCCCAACAAAAAAACAGGGAAAAAAATAATAGATTAAAGAAAGAAGGGTGTGAGGAAGCTTGTGCACAATATAAACACTGACATGGATTTTCCGAGCAACTTTTCCGTGCACTTGGAGGTAACTATTGAATGTACATCCACCTCCCTATCAGGCACAGCATTTCAAATCCGAGCCAGGCATATTGTAAGGAAAAAGGATTTCTTCATGTTATCTCAGTTTCTTTTTGGAATTCACTTTAAATCTCTGCCTTTTAAAATTTGATCCTACTGCCATTCAAAACAGTTTTTGCTCATTAATCTAAGTCTTCACGAATTTAAACATCTCTATCACATCTCCTTTTAACCATCGCTGGTCTGAGGAGAACAGTTCCAACATCTCCGGTTCATCCATGTAATCCCCTATTCCAGGAAACATTCCACTAAATCTCTTCTCCCTTTCCAAAATCTCATGTTCTTCTTGAAGTATGGTACACATAACTTGACACAATACTCCAGCAGGGGTTAAAGTCGTGTTTTATAAAGGTCCAGCATAACTAGCTGGCTTTTCTAACTGTGTAAGTTATATTTTTGACAAGATTTCAGGAACTCTATAATTCTGTTACTTATTAATTTTGAACAAAGGAAAGAGAAGTAACAAATCATTGTTTTCAATTTTTAGTAAATTCACTATTAAAACCCTCATCTTCATTTTATAAATTACATCTTTTTAAAGTGAAATATGCTTTACTCAGGCAGATCAGCAGATGATATCATATGAACACTAACATATTGCCTTTCTAAGGCTATTACCAAAGAGATACATGTGTTGCCATGTTAGGCCATCTATCTGAAGAAGTCTTTAATCTGGATCATCCATAATGGTCTTTGAAATTAACTGGTAAATGGGACCACATGCTGGCTTGCCTCATCCTTGAATTACTTTGGATAAGATGTATTAAAAACAAATCATGTCAAGATTTTATTCAAAATTTGCCTTGGTTTAGACAAAAAGGCTCCCAAGCTGTATTAATAACACTAATTAGTGTAATGCAAACATTAATTGATGGTAACATACTTACATTGATTTTTCAACAAGACAAATGACTTGATATTTTTCACACACGTTAGTGAGTGCTACAGATCATGAGCTGCTAAATTATTTCTGTTTCTACATCTTGATAACCTAAGATGCTTCAACAAAATTTGCTGTTGTTAATGAATGATATTTGTAACAGAAACAGTGATATACCCCTACTGTTGCTCATCACATATTCTAGGCCAAGGTTTCCTTTCCAAAACTGAGCAAGCCTGTGTCTGCAGACTGAAACCTGAAGCATGCGGGGCTATAATTAAATTCACTTAAAGTGATGTCAGGTTCATAATTCACACAAACAGTGACACGAGGCCAGAATTGAACCCAGGTCCCTGGCACTGTGATGCAGCAGTGCTAACCACTGTGTCACCATGCCACCCTGACCTCAGAGACTACCTTCCTTACCTCTAACTTTTCCTTTGGACCGGTTGAGCACAACCGGTGGGAGAGAGACTGCTACTTGTGTGAGATTCAGCCAGCGTGAGGTTATCAGAAATTTGGAGCTGAGTGGGGCATTCAGTGCCGAGGGAAAAGAGGTGCTCACCTTCAGGAGGAATGGAGAGGCGGACGTGCAAGGGATACTCGAGGGGAAGTGAGAGATAGGAAGAAATTTAACTGTGCCAGCACGTAAATGATTGGCTAGTGACTGGTAAGGAGATTTTCCTTTTCTCTTGGCATTGTAGTTGTTGTTGTAAGTTAACTTAAGGGTTAAATCATGGCAAGAGATCCCAGGTCATGTCCTCTTGTGCAATGTGAGAATTCAGAGACTCTTCTACGTCCCTGGCTCCTTCACATGCAGGAAGCGTCCCCAGCTGCAGCTCCTGTTATACCGCTTGACAGCTCTGGAGCTGTAGATGGATTCATTCTGGAGCATCTGTGATGCTGAGGAAGTCGTGGATAGCACGTTCGGTGAGTTGGTCACATCGCAGATAAAAATTACTGAGGGAAATAGGGAATGGGTGACCACCAGACAGAGGAAGAGTAGAAAGTTACAGTACAGGGATCCCCTGCAGTCATCTCCCTCCAAAACAGATATATCATTTTGGATACTGTTGGGAGAGATGGCTCTCCAGGGGAAGGTAGCAGCAGCAGCCAGGTTCATGGCACCTTGGCTCATCTGTTGCACGAGGGCAGGAAAAGAAAGTGGCAGAGGGATTCAATTGTAGCAGAAATAGGCATTTCTGCAGCTGCAAACAAAACTCCAGGATGGTATATTGCCTCTCTGGCGCAAGTGTCGTCTCGTAATGGCTGCAGGGCATTCTGGAGAGGGAGGGTGAACAGTCAGCTTTCGTGGTCCATATTGGCACCAACGATATAGGTATAACAAAGGATGAATTCCTACAAGCTGCATTTAGGGAGTGAGCAGTTAAACTAAAATTAGGACCTCACAGGTAATAATCTCAGGATTGCTACCAGTGCCAAGTGTTAGTCAGAGTAGGAATGTCAGGATAACTAAGATGAATACGTGGCTTGAGGGGTGGTGCAAGAGGGAGGGATTCAAATTCCTTGGACATTGGTACTGGTTCTAGGGGAGGTGAGACCAGTAAATATCGAACAGTCTCCACCTAGGCAGGACTGGGACAAATGTCCTAGGGGGGATGTGTTTGCTCGTGCTGTTGAGAACAATTTAAACTAATGTGGCAGGGAGATGGGAACTGATGCAGGAAGTCAGAGGGAAGTAAAATGGGGACCGAAACAAAAGGCAGTAAGGGAAAAAGTGGAAGGCAGAGAAATCAAAGACAAAAATCAAAAAGGGCCACATTATATCACAATTCTAAGAGGGCAATAAATGCCAAAAAAACAAGCTTGAAGACTCTGTGTCTCAACGCAAGGAGCATTTGTAATACGGTGGATGAATTAACTGCACAGATAGTCATTAATGGATATGATGTAATTATGATCATGCAGACTTTGCTCCAGGATGACCAGGGATGGGAACTCAACATCCAAGAATATTCAGGAAAGATAGTTGGAAAGGAAGGGGGGGGTGGGATAGTATTAGAACATAGAACATAGAACACTACAGCACAAACAGGCCCTTCGGCCCACAAGTTGCGCCGACCACATCACCTACCAACCTACAGACCTATCTATAACCCTCAATCTCATTAAACCCCATATACTCATCCAGAAGTCTTTTAAAAGACCCCAGCGAGTTCGCCTCCACCACCACTGACGGCAGCCGATTCCATTCACTCACCACCCTCTGAGTGAAAAACTTACCCCTAACATCACTTCTGAACCTCCCTCCCCGCACCTTAAATCTGTGTCCTCTCGTAGCGACCATTTCAAACCGGGGAAATAGCCTCTGAGAGTCCACCCTATCTATTCCTCTCAACATTTTGTAAACTTCTATCAGGTCGCCTCTCAACCTTCGTCTCTCCAGGGAAAAGAGTCCCAGCTCCCTCAACCTAACTTCATAAGGCATGCCTCCCAGTCCAGGCAACATCCTTGTAAATCTCCTCTGCACCCTTTCAATAGCTTCTACATCTTTCCTATAGTGAGGCGACCAGAACTGCGCACAATACTCCAAATGAGGCCTGACAAGGGTCTTATAAAGTTCCAGCATTACCTCCCGACTCCTAAACTCAATCCCTCGATTATTGCTGGTTAATGTAATAGTAAAGGAGGATATTAGCGTAGACGATGTGGAACCTGTATGGGTGGAGCTGCAGAACAACAAAAAACATAAAACATTAGCGGCAGTTGTGTACAGACCACCAAACAGCAGTAGTAAGGTTGTAGATGGCATCAAACAGGAAATTAGAGATTTCCTGCAGCAAGGGTACAGCAGTTATTGTGGGTGACTTCAATTTGCATATTGATTGGACTCTCCAAACCGGTAGCAATGCAGTGGAGGAGGATTTCTTGGAATGTACAAGAGATGGCTTTCTCGACTAATATGTCGAGGAACCATCTCGAGAGCAGGCCATCCTAGACTGAGTATTGTGCAATGAGAGTATTAATTAGCAACTTTGTGGTGCGAGATCTTTTGGGGAAGAGTGACCATAGTATGGTAGAATTCATCATTAAGATGGAGAATGGCACAATTAAGTCTGAGACAAGGGCCTCAAACTTGAGGAAAGCTAACTTTGATGGTATGACACATGCATTGGCTAGAATAAGCTGGCAAAGGATACTTGAACAGTTGACAGTGGATAGGCAATGGCAAACATTTAAAGAACACATGAAGGAACTTCAACGACTGTGCATCCGTCTGACGTAAGAGTGAAACGAGGAAGGCAGCTCATCCATGGCTAACAAGGGAAATCAGGGAAAGTATTAAAGCCAAAGAAGAGGCATACAAATGGGCCAGAAAAAGCAGCAAACCTGAGTACTAAGAGAAATTTAAAATCCGATAGAGGAGGACTAACGTTTAATTCTGAAGGGGAAATTGGGATAGGGGAGTAGGCTAGCAAAAAACATAAAAACTGGCTGCAAAAGCTTCCACAGATATGTGAAGAGAAAAAGACTGGTGAAGACAAATGTAGGTCGCTTACGGTTAGAATCAGGTGAATTCATAATGGGCAACAAAGAAATGGCTGACCAGCTGAACAAATACTTACGATCTGTCATCACTAAGGAAAACGCAAATAGCCTTCCAGAAACATGAGGGGTCAGATGTCTAACGTAAAGGAGGAACTAAAAGAAATCCTGATGTCAGAATATTGTACTTGGAAATTTCTGGGATTAAAAGCCAATAAGTTCCCAGTGCCTGATGCTCTGCATCCCAGAATATTCAAGGAAATGGCCCTAGAAATAGTGGACAGATTGGAGATCATTTTCCAGCATTCTATAGACTCTGAAAGAGTTCCAGTGGATTGGGGGGTAGCAAATGTAACCCCACTTTTTAAAAAAAGGAGGGAAAGCGAAAACTAGGAATTATAGACCAGTTAGTCTGATATCGGTGGTGGGGAAAATGCTGAAGTCAGTTATTAAGAATGCAATTGGAAAGCAGTGACAGGATTGGTCCATGTCAGCATGGATTCACTAAAGGGAAATTGTGCTCGACAAATCTGGATTTTTTTGAGGATGTGACCCATAAAATGGATAGGGATGAACCATGGATGTTGTGCACGTGGACTTTCAAAAGGCTTTTGACAGGTACCACACAAGAGATTAGTGAGCATAATTAAAGCTCATGGTATTGGGGTAACATATTGACATGGATGGGGAACTGGTTGGCAGACAGAAAGCAGATAGTGGAAATACATGACTTCTTTTCAGAGTGGCATGTCGTGGCTAGTGAAGTACCACAGGGTTCACTGCTGGGACCCCAGCTATTCACTATATACATCAATGATTTGGAGAAAGGAATTGAATTCAATATCTCCAAATTTGCAGACAATACTAAGCTGGGTGGCAGTGTGTGCTGCAAGGAGGATAATAAGAAGTTGCAGGTGATTTTGACAGGCTGGCTGAGTGGGCAAATACTTGGCAAATGTAATGAATGTAGATAAATGTGAGGTTATCCACTTTGGTGGCAAAAACAGGAAGGAAGATTATTATCTGAATGGTGGCAGTTTAGGAAAAGGAGAAGGGCAACATGACCAGGGTGTCATGGTAGAACTGTCGCTGAAGGTTGGTATGCAGCAGGCAGTGAGGAAAACTCATGGCATGCTGGCCTTCATAGCAAGAGGATTTGAGTCTAGGAATAAAGATGGCTTGCTGCAGTTATACAGGGCCTTGGTGAGGCCATACCTTGAATATTATGTGAGGGGGTCTCATAGAAACATATAAAATCCTGATGGGACTCAACAGGCTAGGTGCAGGAAGAATGTTCCCAATGTTGGGGAAGTCCATAACTAGGAGATCACAGTTTAAGATTAAGGGGTAAGCCATTCAGGACTGAGGTGAGGAAGAACTTCTTCACTCAGAGTTGTGAACATGTAGAATTCTCTACCACTGAAAGCTGTTGGGGCCAGTTCTTTAGATATGTTCAAGAAGGAACTGGATGTGGCCCTTGTGGCTAAAGGGATCAAGGGGTAATGGAAAGTGGGAGTGGGATACTGAAAGTATCAAGAATGGTGGTGCAGGCTCGAAGAGCAGAATGGCCTACTCCTGCACCTAGTTTCTAAGTTTCCATGTTTCTATCCTCACCCCCATCTTCCCATCTGCCTCAACCTACTGGTGCTGAAAAACATCCTTTTACCTCAAAGATTTGACTGTTCCAAACCTCAGCGGGCCAGACTTCTATCCTGTAAAAGCATCAGTTCATCCAATAGTTCCTGCTCTTGCTGATATATCTTGGCTTCCAGTCCACCAAACCGCAAATTTTATCAAAGAAAAGTACTGCAGATGCTGGAAATCTCAAAGAAATGCTAGAAATGCCCAGCACCTGTGGAGAAAGGTCATCAAATGAAATGTTAACCCTGTTTCACTCTCCATAGATGTTTCCTGACCTGCTGAGAATTTTGAACATTTAGGTTGGAATTTTGCACTCAGTGCTGGCTGGAGTGAGAAAACTGATGTGTAGCCCTACAGTTGTACAGCTGAGTTTTCTCTCTAAATTCTCCAGCCAAAGAGTAGAGAGAGTCTAAAGGCGTGATTTATGCCATCACACTGGCACAACCATCAATGCCAGCTCCACTGCCATCTGGCGCCAAACTGTATTAAAAACACCTTCCCCTGTTCCCTACAAGCAATGGGTAAAAAGCTTGTCGTCCACTGCAAACAACGGGGAAACCCTCACCCCCACAAAAAGCAAAAAGACAGCCCCCTAACACAAGAATCCAAGTAAAGCCCTCCCCCTTTCGTCACACAGAAGGACCAGGCCAACCATTCTCCCCGTCCCCACAAGCACGAGGCAGCCCACACTCATACAAATCAATGTTCAGTTCAATAGTCAGTATTCAATACTCAGCAACTGCTGAAGAATTCCAATCTACTCGTCAATTTGTCACATGGGAGAAATGCTTCCAACAACAGATCTGCTTCGTCATTCAGACCACCTATTTCTATTTCTGTAACATTGCCTGACTCTATCCAAGCCTCAGATCATTTGCTAATGAAACCCACGTCTATCCCTTGCTGTTTTCAGACTTGTCAGCTCTGCTGACCTAATCCCTGTGTCCCACTCTGCATAAATCCAAAACCATGCTGCCTGTATGTCAGGCACGACTCACTCACACATGTACTTGTTGAGTCAGGTTGGTTGTTGGTTCAGAAGTGTCTCAGTTTTAATGCTCAATCTTACTTTCAATTTGTTTTGTGGCTTCACACCTCCAATCACCTCTAGTGCTGCAAACCCCCAAACCATGGCACTCCTCCAATTCTGGTCATTTGCACATCTCAACTTTAATCTTTCTGCCATTGTTGGGTGTGCCTTCCTCAGTTGCCTGAGCTCTATTCTTTCAAATTTCCTCCCTAAACCTGTCTGAGTATCTCCCCTCCTTTATGGCATTTTTTAAATCCGTCCTCCTCGATCACGTCTTTGGTCATCTGTCCTATCACCTCCTTTCATAGCTTTTTGCAAATTATATAATGCACCCAAGTACCTGTGAGATGTTATGCTGTGTGAAAACTGCTGCACTTAAAATAGAGAATTGACCTGAAAAATGTGCCTCAACATAGATTATCCAGAAATATTTTGTATTCATTTTAGCAGTTCTCAGACTATTCCAAACCAGTTAAAATGAAAATACAACTTAAAATTCAGCTAAAATAGTGCTGTATGTATCTGTGGATGTGATACTAAATCAGTGGTTGCTAAATTGTTTCAAGGCCAATAGATCATCCAGACAGAGGGCCTGGAGATTACGGGGATAGTGATGGCGAGGGGTAAGTGGATAAAATAAATTGAAAACATATAGCTAAACACAAGAGAAATAAAGCAAGAAACTGCAAATAGAGGACAAAAAGAAAATCAGTCATCAAAAAAATAAAAAACATTGTGATAAAAGAGTATAAAATTGAATAGAAAATCTTAGTAGAAACAGAGAAATAAAGAAAAGAGCAGCTAATAAGGGTCACTGAGTAAGGCTTTTTAAAGACTATTAAAAACTTTGCTTTCTACCTTTTATTTGCCTTTTTTAAGATGTTCAGCTTTAGCAAGTTAAGGGAGGAGGAACTTGTATTTTGTACAATTAGGAGAACGCTCCATGTTCTCGGGTTGTACAGTGCATAGGAGCAATCAGATGAGCACAAAATCAGATAATAGGGGAAAAAATCAAAAGGGACAAACTTTTTCTACATCTGAGAAACAGTTACTGCTAATAATGCAGGCATTTCATGACATGTTTTTATAATTTTCATTCCTGCCATTCATTTAAAGCACATTTTTGACCCCTTTCATTGGCATCCACCTCTACACAGACTGAAAGAACAATCTTCTGGAAAGCATTAACCTATACTACTGTTTAAAAGTTATTAGTTGTCTTAATGCAAGGAACCTCACTTTTGTTTGGCAGTCTAGGAAAGAAATGCACATTAATTAAAATCTTACCAGAGCAGAGAAGTAAAATGAAGTAGATCTTAAAGGGGTTCTCAATCATAAGTAGAAAAATAAGGGGTTAAAGACACAACAGACTCGAATTTGAGGCTTAAGTATTGCCTCTGAAAAAATTCTGGCAAGAAGAAAGTGAGACCAGTCAAGGGTGATCAAATATGGCAATCATGGAATTTTTACTTTGAAATTGCAACAAGCTGCACACATTCAGCTCACAGCAGACTGTTTGACTTCAAAGAGCAAGGTAGCTTTAAAAAAAATACTGAAATGCCTCTAGGTTACATGATGACTCGAAACCCTCATATCCTAACAGAAAAATGGACAAGGTGGGACCTTTAATATTAATTTAGGTCAATTTTCTTCAAGCCATTGCCTCACTCGCTTCCACGATCAAACCACATAACACATGGATCACTTTACGATCGCTGAACTCCTTTCGTTCTATTAAAAAGGGGTTTAACCATAACAACTGCGTTCCATTGTGAACAGATTAGTCTCCGCGCCACTAGTTAGGAGTACTCCCTTTTCTTCAGAAACTTGTTATTACAAGCTACCGCACATAATACCGAATTACTGGCGGCCACAGCCCACTCAAGACTTATCCCCGAGGGAGACCAGCCCATCAGCTGACTTCCTGTTGCAAACAAAAAGCCGGGATAGTACTTTAGATTTTAATTTACAGGAGGGTGCTACAATTCATGGCTGAGCTCAGTAGGTTTGCTAACGGATGATGAGAAGACATCACAAGGTCGTGTCTGTCTGGGACCCTGTATTTAACCACTGTCTAAAAAGTAGAGGACCTGTAAATACATTAACTATCAACTGCTTGCAACATTCCAAATAAACTGCTTTGTAACATATCACATGCATGGGTTTTTATTTATAAAGTACATTTTTTCGCCTTTACATTTGCTCCTCATACTTGTCTCACTTTCAATAGCACATGTAGATTAATTTCAAATGTGGAGCCACGCTAAGAGAAAAAGGCAAGAGATTTCCCAGCAAATTTCTGTTTCTGTCGTGGGGCTAGAACTGTCACAAGGACAGCTGCTATCAGCTGCCCGGCAAATATTTGACCCCCAGTATTTGCCGCCTCTGGATTGCTCACTTTCTTCAAATCCAGTTAAGCCCCGATATCTTCAGATTGATCGCTGATTATTTACAAATGTAAACCACAGCCATCGATTCCGCCTCCCCCCTCCTCGCCTCACCTTATTTTGCGCACAGATAAAAAGCGTGTCAAAGCAGGCTCATAAAAGGGGCCCACCACTTGCAGGCTGCACATTTTCTGATGACAGCTTGCTGTGATTACTCCTCTGAGGTTTGCCAATAACACAAAGTATCACTCCTACTTCCTCTGACCATTCTCTTATACATTGAATTTTTCATTAATTCCATTTCAAGAACAGCTAATATAGTTGGCACAGTATTAAATATCAATTTGTTTTAAAGCCAGGTGTGTTTTTGTATTCTATTACACCTTAGATGTAAGTTTTTCTTTAATGCTTTTTGGCTCAGATCAGTTGATCTGCAATTTGCTTTTTTTCTCCACAGTAAACTCGTCTCTCCAAAGGATGCTGTGTAGTTAACACTTTCAAATCAGCGGATTCTGAACAGTCTCTGCAGCTACTAATCTGAATAAATTTTAACTTGCTCACCTCTGCTTGCTCTTTCAAGCCACAGAGGTAAAAGGGATTTTATTTTTTAAATTACAGGGGAATTTATGGTTGACTGATCTCACAGGAATGTCCTTTGTTGTTCTGTAGCTCCCAGCTATTACACATGCATTTTGCACAGCCGGAAAATCACCTCTGGAGTTTAAATGCAGTCAGTTGTTAATTGCATACCGGATTTTTCATAATGGTTGATATGAGTAAAAATCCACAGTCAAATTAAGTAGTTCTTTTAACGGCCCAACAAGTAAAACAAACTCAAATTAACTTAGGGACAAATTAAGAGGGGCAGCCCCCCACAAAAAGGAAGGGGGGACAGCCCGAACAGAAGCCAAAAGTCCAAAGGAATCTTAAAACATTAAATCAAAATGTGATTATCAGGGTCTATAATACACCCCAGTCCCTGCGGTGCCCAGCGGGCGTGGAAGGCATCAACTGCGCCCGTGGACACCGCGTGCTCCCTCTCCAGGGGCACCTGGCCGTGAATGTAGCCACGGTAGAGGGGCAGACAGTCGGGATGGATGACCCCATTGATCGCCCGCTGCCTCAAATTAAGTACAATATAAGGCTTGTCACAATGCAGTTATTTAATTAATTAGAAGAACTATTTGCATTGATGGTCAGTTTGTTTAAAACGGCTCATGCACCTTAAAGCATAGTCTGAAAACATAGTCCTTATATAGAACAAAGCATCATAGAGTTATGGAGGGGAAAAGTGGCCCAGTCTATTCTTTTGACAATTGGTGTTTCATGTGGGTGTTGATAGATAGGTCTGTCCTCTACTTTAGTAGCTTTTGAAAACTCACAGGCCTTGTAAATCAAACAAAAAAAATGTTTTCAGAATCTCATGTGTTTTCCCTCACTATGCAATTAAATGTTGAGTGTTTCATGGGTGACAACTAGCTGAAATAACACTGCAGATTTCAGATTAATATCGACTGGGAATGTGTTGGCCTGAACCACTCAGTCCGATGTTAATGTGGAAGTTGGGTGAAGCACGGTAGCTTGGGTGCAAAATGTTAGGGAAGTGAAACCCTACCAATTTTAATGGGAGTTCTTCATTTAAATCACAAAGTCACAGAATTGTTACAGCACAGGAGGAGCCATTGAGTCTGTGCCGACTCTCTGTGAGAGCAATTTACCAAGTGTCACTTCCCCTCCTTTTTCCTGTAGCATTGTGCATTCTCCCGATTCCCACTGGAGTGCTTTGAACCTGCCTCCAGCACACTCACGTGCAATGCATTGCAGATTCTAACCACTTGCTGCGTGGAGAAGCTTTTCTTCATTGCACCATCATTACTTCCTTTGCCAATTACCTTAAATCTATGCTCCCTTTGTTCTCAATCCTTCCAACAGTTTTCTTCTATCCACTCTGTCCCAGACGCCTCATGATTTTGAAGACCTTCTCTCTTAAATTCTTTTTCCACGATAAAAGTTCTGACTTCTCCAACCTATTTACATAACCAAAGTTCCTCATCCCTGGGAGCATTCTAGCCAATCTTTTCTGCACTCTCTCAAATGCTTTCACATCTTTCCAAACGGATAGCACCCAGAACTGAACGTAACAATGAAGCTGAACCATTGTCTTATACAAGTTTAACATAACTTTCAATACTTCAGGAACCTATTAATAGAGACTAGAATGTTCTCAGCTTTATTAACTGAGCTCGCAAACCTGTCCTGCCACCTCATTGAAGGTTATGTCTGTATAATGAATGCATTTTCCTTCATTTAAGGTAATTGAAGGTGGCAGGATATATCCAGGTCACTCTGTTCGGTGTCTGTGATGGTGACGTGATGTGGGTATGCCGGCGTTGGACTGGCGTAAACACAGTAAAAAGTCTGACAACACCAGGTTTTAGTCCAACCTATTTATTTGATAATATACTCACAAGCTTTCTAGGGACACCCTCTTCGTCAGGTGAATGGAGAGTTCTCTCCATTCACCTGACGAAGGGGCTAACCCCGAAAGCTTGCGAGTATATTATCAAATAAATAGGTTGGACTAAAACCTGGTGTTGTCAGACTTTTTACTATGGTGACGTGTTACAGATCATTCAGGAAGTCTGAGTTACTGTGACAAAATGTATTTTTACATGCATGTTGTTGTCTGGAGCTATGGAAAGTGATGGTAGGTGCTCCAACACTTTTTCCATCACATTACAGGCCAGGAATCTCTCCCGATCTCATCGACTATGATTGGAAAGTCTGTAGGGTTATACCCAACCAGTCTGTCTGCATAATGAATGCACTTTTCTTCACTTCATGTCTGGGGTTGGAACTCAAACTCAGAGCTTCAATGTTATTTTAAGCTCACCTAGTTTCCTCCAGGTTAGGTTGTTAAAATTAAGTTTACTGTTTCTGTGATGTGCATGGCCCCAATATTTGACTTAAAAATATGGTGGATGCATGTGTGGCATTTTGAATATGTGTTTCCAACAGGTAAGTCTTCCCCATCTGTATCCCACACATCACTGGGGACTAATATCTAGGTCTATATGTCAATAGAGAGCAATTTCTTATTAAAACTCTTCAGGTGCAAAGTCTTGTCAGTTTCAGGCAGTATAATAGCTTCAAACAAATGTTACAAGCCTCTGTTGCCAGCATTGTTTGGAATATATCTACATATAATGTTTGACATTTGTTTTCACTAGTTGAGGTTTGTTAAATGTGCCCAAGGCAGCGAGACCTGAGCTGAAGTCCAGAGGCAGTAATTAGGTAACTGGACAAGTAAAAGTTTAAACTATTACTGGGAATATATCATAGAATCATAGAGCCCTACAGTGCAGAAAGAGGCACTTCGGCCTATCGAGTCTGCACCGACCACAATCCCACCCAGGCCCTATCCCCATATCCCTGCATATTTTACCCACTAATCCCTCTAACCTATGCACCTCAGGACACTAAGGGGCAATTTTAGCATGGTCAATCAACCTAACCCGCACATCTTTGGACTGTGGGAGGAAATCGGAGCACCCGGAGGAAACCCATGCAGACATGAGGAAAATGTGCAAACTCCACACAGACAGTGACCCACACCAGGAATCAAACCCAGGTCCCTGGAACTGTGAAGCACCAGTGCTAACCACTGTGATACCGTGCGCCCGACTTAATATAAGTACTAAATTAATACTTAATATAATATTTAATATTAATTTAATGTTAAATTAATAGTTAATATAAGTATTAAATTTATAATTTAGCTCGTTAAAGTATATGACACAACACAAGTAATTGTTGACTGGCATTGCTAAACTTGTAAGGCTAATTGATTAAATAAAATGTAATTCATGTCTCAGGGCCAAAGATGTATGTTACAGCTATAGTATGTGGATGTTGGTGGATACCAGTGTGATCCACTCGAGGAACTTCAGCTCCATGTTGATGAGCTGGAGATGAGCTTCGGACAGTGTTATGCATCAGGAAGGAAAAATGTTCCCTGGACACTGTGGCCCAGATTTTGTGGCATCAACTCATGTGACAAGTCTTTCCATAATGCCAAGGCAATGGTTTCTCATAGAGACTTGTGGGTAAAGAAACAAGCTGAATAGTGTCTGAGGGAGGATTCTCATACATAGCTGCCATTACACCAGTCAATGAACAGTATCTGTATGCACAGTCATATATGAATGGGAGGAACACTCATCAATGTCTTCCAGGACGTCCTTCACCACAAAGGGATGGGGTGGGAATACCATGTCTAGACAGAAGCCGGGTATAGGGCTTATAATTGGTTTAGAGGCTGAGAGATGGAGCCTAATCTACAAAATATATGGTCACTAAATAGATCACTGCAATTCACTCAGAGAACCTTTGAGGCCTACCTGATGCAAGTTCCAGGAAACCCTGACTTTTTACTGGCTCACATTCAAATGAAGAGGAACCTTATGCAACAAAGGAAGTTTGTGTTGGTTGAGGGATGTCCCATCGTATCAGGCAATGGGACCCTGTGTGAAAACCTCTCCGACTATGTTGAGGGAATCCTGAAACCCATTGTACAAAGGACCCCCAGCTTCTGTCACAACACTACAGACCTCTACAGAAACTCATTACACATGGAGCAGTTGAACCAGGAGCATTCCTCATCACAATGGATACCTCGGCACTCTACACCAGCATCCCCCACCGATGACAGCGTTGCTCAGTACTCAACACCAATAACTGCCAGTCTCCACATGCAATTCTACAACTTATCTGCTTCATCCTGGACCACAATATCTTCATTGTCAACAACCAGTTCTTCATCCAGACACAGGGAACAGCTATGGGAACCAAATTTGCACCTCAATATGCCAACATTTTCATGCACAGGTTCGGACAGGACCTTTAACCAACGCTATACATTGGATGCGTCGATAACATTTTCTTTCTTTGGACTCAGGGTGAACAATCACTGAAACGATTATACGATGACATCAACAAGTTCCATCCCACCATCAGACTCACCATGGACTATTCTCCAGAATCGGTTGCATTCTTGGACACATGCATCTCCTCAGCACTTTACTGTACCGCAAGCCCACGGATAACCTCACGATGCTCCACTTCTCCAGCTTCCACCCTAAACACGTTAAAGAAGCCAGCCCAGGTGGACAAGACTCCATATACACAGGATCTGCTCAGATGAGGAGGATTGCAACAGACACCTACAGACACTGAAAGACGCCCTCATAAGAACAGCATATGATGCTCGACTCATTGATCGACAATTCCAAAGCGCCACAGCAAAAAACCACACCAACCTCCCCAGATGACAAATGTGGGACATGGCGGACAGAGTACCCTGGTTTAAAGAAGCCACAAAACCTTCTCTGGAGCCTTCAACATATCTTCGATGAAGACAAACATCTCGCCAAAACCATCCCCACACCCCCACTTCTTGCTTTCAAACAATCACACAGTCTCAAAAAAGATCATTGTCCACAGCAAACTACCCAGCCTTCAGGAGAACAACACCATACAACCCAGCTACAGCAACCTCTACAAGACATGCCGGATCATCATTGTGGATACCATCAACTCATGTGAGAACACCATCCACCAGGTACACGGTACACAGTCGTGTGATACGGCCAACGTTGTCTATCTGATGCGCTGCAGGAAAGCATGTCCCGAGGCATGATACATTGGTGAGACCATGCAGATGCTACAACAATGGATGAATGAATGTCGCTTGACAATCACCAGGCAGGGGTGTTCTCTTCCTGTTGGGGAACATTTCAGCGGTCATGGGCATTCAGTCTCTGATCTTCGGGTAAGCATTCTCCAAGGTGGTCTTCACGACATACGACAACACGAGCAGAAACTGATAGCCAAATTCTGCATACATGAGGATGGCCTCATCTGGGATCTTGGGTTCATGTCACAGTATCTGTAACCCCCATGACTTGCTGGACTTGCAAAATCTCATTAGCTGTCCTGGCTGGAGACAATACACATCACTTTAACCTGTGCTTAACCCTCTCTCCACTCACATTGCCTGTACCTTTAAGACTTGATTACTTGCAAAGACTCACATTCCAACCATGACCTTGTAAATTGAGTTTGTGTCTATGTATACCCTATTTGTGAACACAACTCCTCACTCACCTGAAGGAGTGATACGCCGAAAGCTTGTGCTACCAAATAAACCTATTGTGAGACTTCTTACTGTGCTTACCCCAGCCCAACGATGGCATCTCCACATCTTGGTTGAGGGAGCCATGGAGGACTGAGATGTCACCACTGACAATGAAGATGGTAGAGTAATGGTGATGATGAGGGCCAGGATACTGCAGAGACACTTGCAGAGGTCCTTGCAAGGGTACAATGTGGCAGACAAGTCCATGACAATCTAATAGCTCCAGGCAGATTCCAGGCAGAGCAAGTTGCCAACTTTATTCTTTATTGTTTGGTTTTCAACTCTCTGCTGACAAACAGGTGGTCATTTTGCCTGTTTGTGACTCATTTTTGTGCTCATGCACCCTGATTTATGATTGCTGAATTAAATTGCACTTCTTAACCTCAGCCCTGCTGGTAGTTTGATCCTTTGTATGTTGATATATAGAACCGTTGTGACAAATGTATGCATCAGAACGTACACTACACTCCATTCCCCAGTGGGCTGGGGCACCTGTAAGTGGAGCCACACATTGTTTATTTTGGGGCATTATGTGTTATTTACAACCCAGAGCTCCTGGCTTGTAGTGAGTGAACGGTCTTTCAGTGCCCCTTAAATATGGCACCTCTGACCAGAAGAGACAAGGGTGTGAATGGTGACTTCCTGCCAGTCCTGCCATGGGCATTGCTGTGCTCCACAGGCACATTTACTTATGTGGCGAAAAACTGCAGCAGGCGACGGTGCAGAGGGACCTCAGGGTCCTTGTGCATGCATCGCAAAAACCCAGCTTGCAGGTGCAGCAGGTGGTCAGGAAGGCGAATGGGATGCTGGCCTTCATAGCGAGGGGGATTGAATATAAAAGTAGGGAGGTCTTACTGCGGCTGTATAGGGCATTGGTGAGGCCGCAGCTGGAGTACTGTGTGCAGTTTTGGTCGCCGCGCTTACGCAAGGATATTTTGGCCTTGGAGGGAGTGCAGAGGAGGTTTACTAGGCTGATGCCGGAGTTGAGGGGGTTGAGCTATGAGGAGAGGCTGAATAAACTAGGCTTGTACTCGTTAGAGTTTAGAAGAATGAGGGGAGATCTCATTGAGACGTATAAGATGATGAATGGGATGGATAAGATAGAGGTGGAGAGACTCTTCCCGCTCAGAAAGGACAGTAGGACTAGGGGGCACAGCCTCAAGATAAAGGGGGGGCAGTTTAGAACGGAGTTGAGGAGGAACTTCTTCACTCAAAGGGTGGTGAATCTCTGGAATTCTCTGCCCGTTGAGGTGGTGGAGGCTGCCTCGCTAAATATTTTTAAGACGCGGGTTGATGGGTTTTTGATAAGCGAGGGGATTAAGGGTTATGGGGAGAGGGCGGGAATGTGGAATTGAGCCACGACAGATCAGCCATGATCTTATTGAATGGCGGGGCAGGCTCGAAGGGCTAGATGGCCTACTCCTGCTCCTATTTCTTATGATCTTGTGTTCTTATTTAATGAGCTGAACAGCGTGAGATCCTGGGTGTCAAGCATTCCATCCCCAAGTGGACATCACTCTCATTTCTGCTTCCTCACTCAAAGTATACTTCAAACTGGAAGATATGATCCATATTGTTTACAGACAAACAAGATGAAAATATACCTTCTGCTCACCTCCAGTGGAGCAACTAATAATCTTTGGGTTACTACTTGAGACACAGGCAAATTAGTGCAGGGTAAAAAAGATCAGAGAGTTAAATGCTTGTAGGAAAAATTAGTTTCAAATCTTGGGCCATTTACACCATTACTGAGAGGAAAAACAGAGCTATGCTGTATCCCTAAACCACACTGGCACCAGTACTTGGCAAATTGAATAACTAGTCATGTGGAGAGGGCTTTAGCCTTTTTAGTAGGGAGAGGATTCATATGAGGGGAAATCTGGATAGTTAAAGATAAAGATAAAGGCAATGGTGCAGCATAGCAATATGCAGAATGATAATCAGAATGCGACATGAAAGAAATGTATTAACATGAGAGTGAAGACACAAGCGGGCAGGCAGGGGGGTGGAATTTAAAACAATCACTAGCACTAGAGAAAATATAGAAGGAAAACTAGTGGGATTAATAGCCTACAAGTCTCTTGGACCTGATGGTCTACAGCTTTAAATTATTGGCTGCAGAGATTGTGGATGTATTGCTTGTAATCTTCCAAAATTCCCTAGATTCTGGAAAGATCTCACCAGATTGGAAAGCTGCAAACGTAACACTTCTACTGAAGAAAGGAGGTAAAGAGTAAAGAGGAAACAATAGGCCAGTTAGCCAAATATTAGTCACTGGCAAAATGCTGGAATCCATTTTTAAAGATATTTAGAAAATTGTGATACAATCAAGCAAAGTCAACCAAGTTTTACAAAAGGGAAATTGTATTTGGCAAATTTAACTTAATTGAGAACATAACAGGAAGGGTCAATAAAGGAGAACCAGCAGATATAGTGTATTTGGATTTCCAAAAGGCATTCAATAAGGTGCCACTTAAAACATTACCAAGCAAGATAAGAACTCATGGTATTGGAGGTAATATCTATGGATCAAGGGTTGATAACAAATGGGTGGCTGAGATTCTAAATAATTGGATAATTTTCAGTTTGGCAAACTGTAAGTAGTTGGGTACAACACCTTATAATCATAATCCATGACTTAGATAAAGAGACTGAGGGCAGAATTGTATTCCAGGAAGTGGGCTGTGAGGTAGGGTGCCTGTTTAATAGAACAGAGAGTATGGTGTGGAGACCCTGTTGCTTTACAGAATAACAACTGATGAAATGTTAATTGTCATAAAAACCCACTGGTTCACTAATGTGTTTAGTGCGAAGAAATCCGCTGTCCTTACCTGGTCTGGCCTACATGTGTCTTTCAGATCCATAGCAATGTTGTTGACTCTTAAATGCCCTCTGAAATCGCTTAGCAAATCTTTCAGTTGTATCAAAGCCCAGAAGGAATGAAACTAAATGAACCTCTCAGCATTGATCTAGTCAATGGAAACAACAATGGCACAGCCAGCAATGTTGCCTTACAAAATCTTCCTTACTAACAAAAGGATACCTGTGCCAACGTTGAGTAAGTTGTCCCACAGACTAGTCAAGCAACAGCCTGACTCAAAACTGGGCATCCATGATGTACCGTGATCCAGCAGTAGGAGCCACAGAGTTGCAAACACCCATGATCCGTAACCTCATAACCAGCATATCCGTCTTATCATTAAATTAAAGGACAAACCCTGGTTCAATGAAGAATGCAGGAGAGCATGCCAGGAGCAGTAACAGGCATATCTAAAAATGAGGTGTCAACCTAGTGAAGCTACTGCAAGATAAAGGCAAAATACTGCAAATGCTGAAATCCGAAACAAAAGCAAAAAATATTGGAGAAACAAAGGGTCGTCCTGACTCAAAACGTTGGCTCTAATGCCTCTCCACAGATGCTGTCAGACCTGCTGAGTTTCTCCAGCATTTTCTGCATTTGTTGCGGTGAAGCTACAACACAGGACTAATTTCATAGAACATAGAACATAGAACATAGAACATTACAGCGCGGAACAGGCCCTTCGGCCCACAATGTTGCGCCGACCAGTCTTATTTTTAAAAAAAAACATTGACCCACTAATCTAAACCAATCCCTTTTCGTCCATAAACCTATCCACCAATCTCTTAAACGCCCCCAAACTAGGCGCATTTACAACTGCAGCAGGCAGGGCATTCCAGTCCCTCACCACCCTCTGGGTAAAGAACCTGCCCCTGACATCCGTCCTATAACTACCCCCCCTTAATTTAAAGCCATGCCCCCTCGTGCTAGATTTCTCCATCCGAGGAAACAGGCTATCACCATCCACCCTATCTAAACCTCTAATCATCTTATATGTTTCTATAAGATCCCCTCTTAGCCGCCTTCTTTCCAGTGAAAACAACCCCAAATCCCTCAGTCTCTCCTCATAGGACCTCCCCTCCATACCAGGCAACATCCTGGTAAACCTCCTCTGCACCCTCTCCAAAGCCTCCACATCCTTCCTGTAATGTGGGGACCAGAACTGCACACAGTACTCCAAGTGCGGCCGCACCAGAGTTGTGTACAGTTGCAACATGACGCTGCGACTCCTGAATTCAATCCCCCTACCAATAAACGCCAAGACACCGTACGCCTTCTTAACAACCTTATCTACTTGATTCCCAACTTTCAGGGATCTATGTACACATACACCTAGATCCCTCTGCTCCTCCACTCTATTTCATGCCAAACAGAGGAAGCAGGCAATAAACAAAGCTAAGCAATCCGACAACATATGTGTTAGATATAAGCTCTGCAGTTCTACCACGTTCAGTTGTGAATGGTGGTCAATGATTAAACAATGGACAGGAGGAGGCGGTTCCACAAATATCCCCAGTCTTAATGATGAGGAGAGCATAATTCTGTCCTAATGCTGCTCCAATGCCTTAGGTCTTATGGTCTTACATTGATGCAAAAGACAAGGTTGAAACATTTGCAACCTTCTTCAGCCAGTAGCGTTGAGTGAATAATTCATGTTACCTCCTCCAGATGCCCCCGGCATCACAGATATCAGTCTTCAACCAATTTGATTCATTCAACGTAATATCAAGAAGTGGCTAAATGGCACTGGATATTGCAAAAGGTATGAGTCCTGACAATATTCCAGCAATAGTACTGAAGACTCTCGCTCCCAAATTAGCCATTCTCTTAGCTAAGTGTTTCCAGTGTATGTACAACACTGGCATCTAAATTTCCCAGGTAACAGGTATGTCCTGTCCCCCAAAATCAGGCTAAATCCAACCTGAAAAATTCCCACCCCATTTGCCTACACTTGATAATCAGCAAAGTGTTAGAAGGTGTCACTGACAGCGCTATCAAGTGGTTTTAATTCAGCAATAACTTGCTGACTGATACAGAACTTGGATACCACCAGGGTCATTCGATCCTAACCTCACTACAGCTTTTAACCAAACATGAACAAAAGAGCAGAAGTCCAGAGGTGAGATGAGAGTCACTGCGCTTGCCTTCAAGGCAGCTTTTGAGTGTGGCACCCAGGAGTCCTAACAAACTTGTGGTCAATAAGGAAGAAATCTCTCCACCAGTTTGAGTCATACTTAGCACAAAGGAAGATCACTGTGGTTGTTAAAGTTAAATGATTTCAGTCCTAGGATATCACTGTAAGAATTCCTCAGGGTAGTATCCCAACATTCTTCAGTTGCTTCATTAATGACCTTCCTTCCATCAAAATGTCAGAAATGGTGAAGTTCGATAGCAGCATTTGTGACTCCTCAGGTACTGAAACAGTCAGTGTCCATGGATAGAAAGGCTTGGATAACATTCAGGATTGGGCTGATAAATGGCAAATAATATGCACATAAGTTCCAGGCAATGACCGTCTGAAACCAGAGAGAATCTAAGTATTTCCCCTTGTATCATCGCTGAATACTCCACTGTTATCAATTTGAGGGATTTCATTGACCATAAACTCAACTGGACTATCCATATAAATATTATGGATAGTGACTGAATGTGAGACTGAGTGATTAAATGTATGAGTGAGTGATTGAGTGACTGATAGTGTGACTGAGTGACTGAATGTGTGATCAAGTGACTCAATGTGACAAAGTGATTGAGTGTGAGTGAGTGATTGAGTGACTTCTAGTGCGACTGAGTGACTGAATCTGTAACTGTGTGACTCAATGGGCCCGATTTTACTATTGTGTTGCATCCATTTTCGGCGCAAAAACTTGGAAAAGTTGAGTATGAGGCAAGTAGCGTGATCCATGCCCCCTCCACACCAGTTCCTCCTTTACCAAGGCCCGAAAATAGCCGTGGTCAGGAACATGCCCAAAATGGACACAATGGTCATTTAAATGTATTTGAATGCATTTCAATTGATTTAATGGACTGCACGCCCAACCTTACCAACACTTGCTCTTTTATCACTGCATTTGCCCATCCAGGATCGGCGTGAAACAGACATGCTCCACAAAACTCCGATTCGGGCAATCCAGTTAGTGAGGAGATAAGTGCCTAGCGTCAGACGGCTCTCTGCTTGAGAGTTGAATGGAGAACTCTCCATTCACCTGACGAAGGGGCAAACCCCAAAAGCTTGCGAGTTTACTATCAAATAAATCGGTTGGACTTAAACCCGGTACTGTCAGACTTCTTACTGTGTTTACCCCAGGCCAACGCCGGCATCTCCACACCTCTGCCTGAGATCAGTGAAAGGGAAGGGGGGATCTGCTGCCACCCTGCCTGAGATCAGTGGGTGGGGAGGGGAAATCCACTACCACTCTGCCTGAGATCAATGGGGGAAGGGAGGTCTGGTGCCACTTTGCCTGAGATCGGTGGGAGCAAAGGGGGAGGAGCCCATGATTAATGTCGCTGGTGGGGCGATAAGGAGGTCAAGTAATGTTGTAGGGGTGGGGCAATGTCAGTGGGGGGCGAAGGGGAGGCATTATCCACCCCAGGAGGGATGTGGCAGGGAAGCACCATTCAATCTTTTTTTTGCACGTGCGCAGTTGGAGGTGCCGATCGGAGCTGCAGGGGTTTGGGTGCATTAAGACCCGCCCATAGGCTTCTGCAGCACGATTCAGAATCACTGATTTTTTGTAGGCAGTGTGCGTATGGGGACAACTCAGAACAGGATTAAAAGTTGGATCTGAAACACTCCCAGTTTTAAGTCTGCCAAGCACTTAGAATCAAAATGGTAAAATAGGGTCCAATGTGTGATTGAGTGACTGAATGACTGAGTGACTGAGTAATGGGTGGCTGGGTCACTGAATATATTCAAAGCTGACTTTGACAGATTTTTGACCTACAATAGAGTCAATAGAGTAAAACTTGGAGGGGCGCAAGGGAAGAAGGTGGAATTACGGCCACAATCAGATCCGCCATGAGCTTATTGAATGATGGAACAAGCTTGAGGGGCCAAATGGCCTATTCCAGCTGCTTTTTCTTATGTTCTTATTCTGATACTGATTCCGATTTCCTAATGGGTCACTAAACTTTAAAAGGCAGGTATCTAGATGTCAAGTAAGGTTCAGATTTGGTTGAAATGCACTTCACCCTGACAAAAGCTCACTACTTCAGCTCATTCATGAGAAATGAGCACTGTTAAAGGGAACTTCATGTCCATGGGATGATACCCCTCCACAAGCCATTGTTGCCTGGAGAGGATGCAAGGAGAGAGAACTGGAATAAAGGCTTCAGATCAAAACATGAGCTCAGAGCAAAACAAAAGTATTTCAGAAATGTCATTTTAATTGCAAATTTAAGTTCCTCTTTACACTCGCTTTCATACAACTTTTAAAATACACTCAGCACTTAGTAATTATGGCAGTTAAAGGCATCTTAAAAGTTTCATTCTTGAATGGTCTGACTGGGTAATTATGGTATAACTGTCGAATAATAGGCACACAATTTCCAGGAGGCTTTAAGAGGAGAAAAATTCTGCAATCTAAATGCAAAATTACAGAAAGATCAAAAACATTTTCAGGGTTCCTTTGAGTTAGAATGCCTCATTGAATTGATTGAGTTCTGCAATTTAGGTCAGATGGCATTTTCACCAAGATTCCACCTTCCTGTGTCTGTGTGACAGGAGCTCATTATAATTCATGTAAAGTAGCTGTCGCATTGCTTTCTTTGGAACCATAGAGAATATTAGAATGATGCAGCAAAGTGGAAGGCCATTTGGCCCATCTGGCTTCTGCCAGATCTTTGAAAGAGTTGCAATTAATTTCCTTTTCAAGTATGGGAAAAGGCAGGGGAATGGAAGGTAGAAAGATCTTTCAGAGAGCTGGTGCAATGTTGAATTGTCTTTCTTTGAAGTACAACTGGGCAATTTCTATGTGACAGATTTTACTCTTAGCACCTTAGGTATGAAGTAATGTCTGAACTGAATATCTGATAGGAAGAATCATTTAAAGTAACAGATCCTTGTTGATTTTACTTCCAATCAGAACAATGGCACAAAAATTGGGTGTTTTCTGCACAACTTTCCTTTTTTGTCCTTCAAACCAAGTCATGTCTCTTATCCAGTTGGATAAGATTAAAATCTCCTGCATGATCTGATTGACACATCATGAGGTGATTCATTAAGTATTGTATAAATGTGGCACAAGAGTTTCTTTGTGCACAGCATTCTTTAAAGAATGTTATTTAAAATGGGACATGTTGGTATTTTGGCTTACCATGCTTTAGGCACTGATCTGAATTTTTCTACAGTGGAAGTTACTTGCTGGTCCAAATTTCCCTGTAGTAATTGAATAGTGAAAGTAAAACTATCAATGAAATTATTTTTCATACCTTCCACAGGTTGCTTCCTTTAAATTTTATCCACTTTGTTTTCGGAAGTCATTACTGGGTCTGTTTCCAAAGCATGTGCATTTACTAATAGGAAATGATAGGGATCTTAAATGTGTTGTTTTATATTTTTGACAGATCTGGGGAGACTTCATAATCCCAGGCATGTAGAAATCAAGAAAGTATTTGCATTGAGGTAGCATCTTGCACAATGCTGTCCCAAATAATTTTATAGTCATACTTTTAAAGTGTATTCATGATTGTAATGGAGATAATGCAATCACCAATTTGCACACAATTAGGACCCACAAACAGCAATGCGCCAATAATTAAGGGAGAAATATTGCATGACTCCCCTACTCTTCTTCAAAAGCACACCATAGGAGATTTTATGTCCATTTGAAAGGGCAAATGAGGTCTCAGATTAACGTCTCATCTGAACAACATGTCACACAGAGTGATAGATTGCTCTGTCCTGCTCAAATTTGCAGTACAAAATAATTTACATGAAGTCTCCTGAGGAGACAGAGGAGTATTAGGAGAACTGGCACACTAAGGGTTTCTCAGAAGAAAGTGCAAGAAGAATCAGAATTTAATAATTAATCAGGTATTCTGCTCTATTTCAAGTGTCTGAATTACCACCACTGCCAATATCAGACATGGAAATTCATAACATGATCCATGAATAATTGAGCACAAAATACGTATGCCATCCCCTACTCTTTTATTTTCAACAGAACAAATATCACCAGGAGCCATCTTATTCCATCTTTGAACTGTGCTTCCTATGGGTGCATTGACATGTTTTTGTTTTCTTTTATCTAAGTGCTCATCCTGCATGCAATACAATGGTCGATATTGATAGAGGTAGTGGTCAGAATTTTACCGGCACATCCTCCCCGCTTCCAGGGACAGGTGAGGCTCGGAGAATGGCATTTACCATTGGCCTCGGGCGGGATCGTATGAACCTCAGGTGGAAGAACTGGTAAAATTCAACCCCCCACCTTTTGTTTTTCCTCATAGCACAGAAGACTCCTGAGAATCATGATAGCTTGATCTAGAGTCACTTTCATCTAGGCCGCTGAAGTTTGTGCTGGGAAGTCTAGTCTGCTCCCCTACATTCGACTTGTGTGGTCCAGCACTCTGAATTGGAGGCCTGACACATGTTACTGGCCTGAGAGATGGCAAGAGGCTTTGGGCTTACACCAGCCCCCTGAGCCATTAAACATTCTTGTCCAGTAATCAGCCAGTCTACAAAAGCTATCAGAGCCTGAAATATGCAAGAGAAGCCTGTAAAATTGGTCATTTGTAATTCAAGAAAAGTAACTTAAAATATGTCATAGAGGTGTTAAAAATGATGATGGAACCTTGATGAAATAAATTGGAGAAAGTTAATTGCATCAGTTAATGAGTCAGTAACTAAAGCCTACCACCATATGAATGAAAGGAGATTTTTTTTTCCCCAAAAGAGTAAATGGTTGTTAGTGCCAGGGAGGAATAACAGCCCATTAAAACTTTCTAAAAATGAAGTGGATAAGCATTTGAAAAATAAATAAATTGAAAAACATATGGGAAAAGGCAGGGGAATGGAAGGTAGAAAGATCTTTTAGAGAGCTGCTGCAATGTTGAATTGTCTTTCTTTGAAGTACAACTGGGCAATTTCTATGTGGCAGATTTTACTCTTTGCACCTTGGATATGAAGTAATGTCTGAACTGAATATCTGATAGGAAAAATCATTTACAGTAACAGATCCTTGTTGATTTTACTTCCAATCAGAACAATGGCAAAAGATTGGGTGTTTTCTGCACAACTTTCCTTTTTTGTCCTTCAGACTAAGTCATGTCTCTTATCCAGTTGGATAAGATTAAAATCTCCTGCATGATCTGATTGACACATCATGAGGTGATTCATTAAGTATTGTATAAATGTGGCACAAGAGTTTCTTTGTGCACAGTATTCTTTAAAGAATGTTATTTAAAATGGGATCTGTTGGTATTTTGGTTTACCATGCTTTAGGCACTGATCTGAATTTTTCTACAGTGGAAGTTACTTGCTGGTCCAAATTTCCCTGTAGTAATTGAATAGTGAAAGTAAAACTATCAATGAAATTATTTTTCATACCTTCCACAGGTTGCTTCCTTTAAATTTTGAAAACATCAGTGACTTGACCTAAGAGCTCCACTTTCAATCAGGTTCAATGATATTTCTCTGTTAAGTAACTCAGGATCTTGTGCTGCTTGCTAGGAGTGGCACGCAAGATGGGTGGGGAACATAATTGGGAGAGAGGCCAACAATCAGCATCCTAGCAGTGGGATGAAACTAAGGTATTCAGCTCTTGGGAGTTTGAAAACGGATTAAGGTTCCCTATGCCAAGCATCAGGAAGCCCTTTTGCATGCATCTGCATGTCATGCATGCACATTAAACAGCAATCTCGATAGAATTAAACACTTTTCAAATTATGTTATTGGTGAGCAAGAAATATGCGCTTTCCGGTTCATGACTACAAATAAATGGCGTGCAGCGAGCAAGGTGGTGTACCTGCTGGAGGGGGAGTGAGTCACAGCTGCTTCATCTGATTTGGGGACCATTGTTTCATGAAAGTAAATAGTTGAGATTGGGTAGCAGCAGTCAAAAGGCAAGGGAAACAAGGCTGTGTGAGGCCCAGAGCTAGAGAGGAAGGGAGGGAGGGTACAGTCTGAGAGGCATGAAGCAAGGATAATCAAGGTAGGGAAAGAGGGAAGCTGCTTGGAGCAGGGAGAGAGGAAGGCAGAGAGGGAAGGCAATGGTGCAGGGACTTGAGGAGGAGGGAAAGGCTTTGTGTGATGGGTGTGGTCATGCTATTGCTGGGGGAGGGGGAATGATATGGCTTTCTGGGCAAGGCTGGTCAAAGATAGATGGTCGTAAAGAATGGGGTTGGTGCTGTCAATGGTCCACACCTGGGTTAGAACTGAGAGTACTAGGCAGTGGAGGGAACAGTCTCAGTGAGAGGGTGTGGGTTGCGGGAATGTGGCTGGTCATAGATCCTGATGTGGAGATGCCGGTGTTGGACTGGGGTAAACATAGTAAGAAGTCTCTCAACACCAGGTTAAAGTCCAACAGGTTTATTTGGAAGCAAACACCACTAGCTTTTGGGGTTTTGCCCCTTCGTCAGATGAGTGGGGAGTTCTGATCACAAACAAGGCATATAAAGGCCCACACTCAGTTTACAGAATACTGATTAGTTTGCAAGTCTTTACAGCTAATCAAGTCTTAAAGGTGCAGACAAGGTCCACTCACATTGTCTGCCAAATTTGGGAAACAATGCTTTCTGCTTTTCCCAGGTGGCTAGGAGGAGAATCTGCAACAAGGCGTTGCTGAACCATGGGGTCACTCTTTGTCTGTTCTGAAATATGACTGATGGTGGGATCAACAATGGTTTTTCCATGGGGGTGGGGAGGATGTGAAATAAAGTCAATTCTTCCAGAACAACTGCCGGACTGATGCTCATGGCTCGACCCTGCAGAGCTAATTGGCTGCATGCTGGTTCTTTGTGCGTGGCCAGCCACCCTGTTCCCAAGTGGAACAGTCACACAATTCCCATTCCCGCCATCAACAAACTCACCATTAGCGGAAGATCCCACCCTCATATGCTGAACTTACCTCAAAATTCCTGCCAGTATCTAGCTAATTTTCCCCCCCTATTCTGTCCTCTGGCTTACTCCTTTCATGAATATTCACCAATCACTTTATGTCAGCTTGTATTTGCAGGAAAGTTCATAAAGTTCTGGTTGGTCAAAATCCATGATAAAATTCATTGGGATGCACAAGTTAAGTCAATCCTGATAGCATTCAATTGGCCCACCTCAAGGCAACTCCACCATGAAGGATTAGGAGGCAGCATAGACCATCACAATTAAATAACTAATACATTTCATTACTTTAACTGCTAAAGAAAATATACTTTAGACTTGGGCAGCCGAGTTCTTTTTGCCTGTATCTTAACCTCATACATCTGACTGATTGTGTACTAAACAACAAAATAATTAATACAAGTACACCATCTCTTTCAGTATTGGTGACTCTAAATAAAGAGCATGGATTAGATATGAATGAGCTGAATAATTCATGTTTTCATTCAGCTTTAGAACTATTCATTGTTCCACAGGAAAACAACTGCTGTGAAACGAAACTGAACAACAAACACTGGGCGTGAATTATCATTCATTATGGCCTTGTTTCCGTGCATGCCAATGTAAGCACACTTGGTGTTATTTTACATGATTTTTGGATCACTGCAGTCCTTTTGTTTGTAAACAGTTCCAATTAAGATTTTGCTTTGTTCTGTGGGCCAACACCATCGCCAGTATAAATAGAGGATTTGTGACTCCAACTAACATCAAGGTCATCAATCTCAACCACTAATTGTTCTTCTCTCTGTCTCTCCACAGATGTTGCCAGACTTGCTGAGTATTTCCAGCCATTTCACGGTAATACGCTTTTGTTACAGTGGCTTGTATTTATATAGCACCTTTCACATAAGGAAAAATCCCAAGGCATTTAACAGAAACAAAAGGCAATATTAGGACCGACAACCAAAAGTTTGATCAAAGAGGTAGATGTTAAGAAGCATCTTAAAGGAAGAAACATGAGGCATAGAGGGACTTGAGATGCAGAGAGGGGTGGCGCGATAGCACAGTGGTTAGCACAGCACCAGGGACCAAGGTTCAATTCCCAGCTTGGGTCACTGCCTGTGTGGAGTCTGCACATTCTCCCCGTGTCTGCTTGGGTTTCCTCCGGGAGCTCCGGTTTCCTCCCACAGTCTGAAAGATGTGTTGATTAGGTGAATTGACCTGAACAGGTGCCAGAGTGTGGTGACAAGGGGAATTTCACAGTAATTTCATTGCAGTGTTAATGTACGCCTTACTTGTGATTACTAAATAAACTTTAAAACTTTAAGAAAAAAATTCCGGAGTTGAGGACTCAGGCAGCTAAAAGCACAATCACTAATACTGGAAATGCTCAAGTCAGAATTAAATGAATGTAGATATCACAGTGTTGTGGGGATGCAAAGAGATAGCACAGAGGGAAGGACTTGAAAACAAAGATGTGAATTTTAAAATCGAGACACCTTTTTGAGTGGAGTCAATGCAGTGCAAGGAGCACAGGGTTGAACGGAACTGGATAAGACCAGGAGCAGTTTTGGAATACCTCCTGCTTACAGAGGGTAAAACGTTGGAGATCTGCCGGGAGAGCATTGGAAAAATTAAGTCTAGATCTAACAAAGGAATGGATGAGTGCTTCAGCTGCTTGTGAGCTGAAGCAGGAACCACGTTACGGAAGTGAACATAGGTCATCCTATCAATGGCATTGATATGTGGTTGGAAGCTCATCTTATGATCCGAGGCCCTATACTGCTGCAGGGAGATGGATGGCAGCTAGGCAATGGAATTTGTATTGGGAACAAAGGACAATGGCTTTGGTCTTCCCAATGCTTATTAGAGGAAACCTTAACTCTTCCAGTACTTATGCTCTTATGCTATTGGCTCTTAACACAAACATGTCAAACACTGTGACAATGATTTGTAATCTAAGCATGACAGATGTTGGGCAAGCTGTTTGATCATTTTGTAGAATTGAGAGAAGTTGTGGTGAGGTATAACTGGATGTCATCATCATTCATGTGAAAACTAATACTGCTTTCAGATGATAAATGCAAAATACTGCAGATGCTAGAACTTGAAACAAAAGCAGAAAAATGCTGGAAAATCTTAATAGGTCTGACAGGATCTGTGGAGAGAGAATGGAGCCAATGCTTTCCCTCTGTCGAAGGATCATCTAGTCTCAAAACAAAGGCTCTACTCTCTCTCCACTGATGCTGTTAGACCTGCTGAAATTTTCCAGTATGATTTCACTGTATGATTTGATTTAGTTTGATATGATTGATTATTGTCATATGTATTAGCATACAGTGAAAAGTACTGTTTCTTGAGCGCTATACAGACAAAGCATACTGTTCATAGAGAAAGAAACAAGAGAGTGCAGAATGTAGTGTCACAGTCATAGCTAGGGCGTAGTGAAAGGTCAACTTAATGCAAGGTCGATCTATTCAAAGGTCTGACAGCAGCAGGGAAAAAGCTGTTCTTGAGTCAGTTGGTCCGTGACGTCAGAATTTAGTATCTTTTACCCCATAGAAGAAGGTGGAAGAGAGAATGTCCGGGAATGGTGGGGCCATTAATTACGTTGGCTGCTTTTCCGAAGCAGCGGGAAGTGTAGACAGAGTTAATGGATGAGAGGCTGGTTTACACGATGGATTGGGCTGCATTCACGACATTTTATAGTTTCTCGTGGTCTTGGGCAGAGCAGAAAACACAACAAGCTGTGATATAACCAGAAAGAATGTTTTCTATGGTGCGTCTGTAAAAGTTGGTGAGAGTCGTAGCTGACATGCCAAATTTCCTTAGTCTTCTGAGAAAGTAAAGGCGTTGGTGGGATTTCTTAACAATAGTGTCGACATGGAGGTCCAGGACAGGTTGTTGGTGATCTGGACACCTAAAAACTTGAAGCTCTCAACCCTTTCTACTTCGTCCCCATTGATGTAGACAGGGGCATGTTCTCCTTTATGCTTCCTGAAGTCGATGACAATCTCCTTCATTTTGTTGACATTGAGGGAGAGATTATTGTCACTGCACCAGTTCACCATATTCTCTGTCTCATTCCTGTATTCTGTCTCTTCAGGAGGAATTCAAATATGAAATTCTGAGAAAGATGGGACTGAATTTGAGAGTTCACAACATGCCCAAAAATTTTGGAGAGGCAAGGGACAATTTTCCCAGCCTTGAAGGCGTATAAATCTCCAAGGCTGATTATATCCATTCCAGGGTACTTAAAGAAGTGGTCCTAGAATAGTAGACTCATTGGTGGTCACATTTTAAAAATCCTTTGGACTCTGGAATGGTTCCTACAGATTGAAGGTTAGTTAATGTAAGCCTGCTATTCAAAAAGGGAGACAGAGAGAAAATAGGGAACTATAGACCAGTGAGCCTGACATTGGTACTGGGGAAGATGCCAGAATCCATTATCAAGGATTTCATAGCGCAGCATTTGGAAAGCAGTGGTACAATCAGACAAAATCAGCATGGATTTACAATGGGGAAATCGTGCTCAACAAATCTACTGGAATTTTTTTGAAGATGTAACTAGTAGAGTTGACCAACGAGAACCGGTGGATGTGTTTTTTTTGACTTTCAAAATTCCACCCTTTGTCTTTCTTTCCTTGTAAAATATTGTTCCATCTCCAGCCACCCTTCCTTTCCAAAGTCCATGAACACATTCTCACCTCCCTGATCAATGTCCATATTTACTGCAATGCCATGGTTGAAGCTTTCCAATCAGCTTTCTGTCCGTGCCACAGCAGTGAAGCAACCCTAATCAAAGTCACAAAAGATATCCTGTGACTGTAGCCATGGTAAATTAATTCTTCTCAACCTGTTGATAGAGCAGACGCAGCACGGTTTCATTAAAGGGAAGTCGTGTCTGACAAATTTACTGGAGTTCTATGAGGATGTGTCTAGGGCGGTGGATAGAGGAGAGCCGGTGGATGTGGTCTTTCTAGATTTTCAGAAGGCGTTTGACAAAGTACCTCACAAGGGGTTCTTGCAGAAGGTCGAGGGACATGGAGTTGGGGGTAGGGTGTTAGCGTGGATAGAGGATTGGTTGTCAAATAGGAGGCAGAGAGTGGGGGTCAACGGGTGCTATTCGGATTGGCGGATGGTGACTAGTGGAGTGCCCCAGGGGTCGGTGCTGGGGCCTCAGCTATTTACCATTTATATAGATGATCTGGAGGAGGGAACCGAGTGCAGGGTGTCGAAATTTGCTGATGACACCAAGATTGGGGGAATGGCAAATTGTGCGGAGGGTGTGGAAAGTCTGCAGAAGGATCTAGATAGGCTGGGCGAATGGGCCAGGAAATGGCAAATGGAATTTAATGTTGGCAAGTGTGAGGTGGTCCACTTTGGTAGGAATAATGGTAGGAAGGACTATTACTTACGGGGCGAAAAACTGCAGCAGGCGACGGTGCAGAGGGACCTCGGGATCCTTGTGCATGAGTCGCAAAAACCCAGCTTGCAGGTGCAGCAGGTGGTCAGGAAGGCGAATGGGATGCTGGCCTTCATAGCGAGGGGGATTGAATATAAAAGTAGGGAGGTCTTGCTGCAGCTGTATAGGGCATTGGTGAGGCCGCAGCTGGAGTACTGTGTGCAGTTTTGGGCGCCGCACCTGTGCAAAGATATTTTGGCCTTGGAGGGAGTGCAGAGGAGGTTTACTAGGCTGATACCGGAGTTGAGGGGGTTGAGCTATGAGGAGAGGCTGAATAAACTGGGCTTGTACTCGTTAGAGTTTAGAAGAATGAGGGGAGATCTCATTGAGACGTATAAGATGATGAATGGGATGGATAGGATAGAGGTGGAGAGACTCTTCCCGCTCAAAAAAGACAGTAGGACTAGGGGGCACAGCCTCAAGATAAAAGGGGGGCAGTTTAGAACGGAGTTGAGGAGGAACTTCTTCACTCAAAGGGTGGTGAATCTCTGGAATTCTCTGCCCGTTGAAGTGGTGGAGGCTACCTCGCTAAATATTTTTAAGATGCGGGTTGATGGGTTTTTGATAAGAGAGGGGATTAAGGGTTATGGGGAGAAAGCGGGAAAGTGGAACTGAGCAGCGACAGATCAGCCATGATCTTATTGAATGGCGGGGCAGGCTCGAAGGGCTAGTTGGCCTACTCCTGCTCCTATTTCTTATGTTCTTATGTTCTTATGAATGGTTGACACAGCTAACCAGATCATCCATCTCCAATGTTTCTCTTCCTTTGTCCAGTTGAATGGCACAGCACTTGCCTGCTTCCAATCTTACCAATCCAGTAATGGGTAAAGAATCTCCTGCAATTGCTTCTCTCCCCACTCTTGTACCATTACTTTTGGAGCTACACCTAGCAAAACTGGACTCAATGGGAATCAGGGGAAAACTCTGCACTGGTTGGTGTCATACCAAATGAAAGGAACATGGTTGTGGTTGTTGGAGGTCAATCATTGCTGCAGGAGTTCTTCAGGGTAATGTTCTAGGCTCAACAATCTTCAGCTGCTTCATCAATGACCTTCCCTTTATCATAAGGTCAGAAGTGGGGATATTCAGTGATGGTTGCACAATGTTCAGCACCAATTATGGCTCCTTGGACACTGAAGCAATCCATGTTCAAATGTAACAAGACCTGGACAATATCCAGGCTTGGGCTGACAAGTGGTAAGTAACATTTGTGCTGCAGAAATGCCAGGCAATAACCATCTCTAACAAGAGAGGATCTAACCATCGCCTGTTGACATTTAATGGAATTGCCATCACTGACTACCCCACTATCAACATCCTAGGGGTTACCATTGACCAGAAACTGAACTGGACTAGCTATTTAAATACCGTGGCTACCAGATCAAGGCAGAAGCTAGGAATACTGCAGTAACTAACTCACTTCCTGACTCCCTAATACACCATCTACAGGGACAAGTCAGGAGTGTAATAGAATACTATCCACTTGCCCCTGATGACTGCAGCTCCAACAACACTCAAGAAGATTGACACTATCTAGGACAAAGCAACCCACTCCATTGGTACCCCTTACACAAACATTTAATCCCTCCATCAATGACAGAGAGTGGCAGCCATCTGTAACATCAATAAGATACACTGCAGGAACTCAAAAAGTTTCCTCAGAAAGCACCTTCCAAACCCACAACCACTACCAGCTAGAAGGAGAAGAGAAACAGGTACATGAGAAAAACCACCATCTGGAAGATCCCCTCCAAATTACTTACCATCCTGACTTGGTACTCCCTTCCTAATAGCAGTGTGGATGTACCTACACCACATGATCTGGAGCGGTTCAAGAAGGCAGCTTACCATCACTTTCTCAAGGGAAGTTAGGGATGGGCAATAAAAGCTGAGGTAGCCAGCGATGCTCACATCTCATGAATGAATAAAAAAAAGCACTATGAGTTATTTCTTGCCCCCTTCCTATCCCTCAAAGTCCAGAAGGAAAAACCAGTAAAATGGGGAAGTAAGAATACTGATCTCAACTGCTTTCCTTTCTGGGTATCAACTTCCATGGTCTCCAGCTGATCTATGGAACTATCGCTCCATAACATCTGTGTTGCCAGAGTGCTTCGCTCTAGTTCCACCACCATCATTTTCCCACTCTCCATCTCGAATTTAGCCCATCTGCTGCTTCAATCCATGCACGCTTCTATTATCCCCGGAATCAACCATTTTAATCTTCTCCTGGTTAGCCTCCCACCTCCCATACACTAAAACTCAATTAAATCTTTGCTATTCTTAGCCTATCTCATAACAAATCCTTAAGCTCAATACTGACGTGCAGAAAATCTGGAATAAAAATAAAATCATGCTGGAATTACTCACTAGGCCTTCCACCTGAAATGTTAACTTTACTTTTCTCTCCAGAGATACTGCCAAGCCCAGTGAGAATTTCCAGAATTTTCTACTTTTGTTTCACCAAATTTTGTTTCATACCATCACTGTCCACCACTCGATATGATGTGGGTATGCCGGCGTTGGACTGGCGTAAACACAGTAAAAAGTCTGACAACACCAGGTTTTAGTCCAACCGATTTATTTGATAATAGACTCACAAGCTTTCGGGGTTAGTCCCTTCGTCAGGTGAATGGAGAGTTCTGGCCTCAGACAGAGCATATAAAGCACAGACAGTTTAGAGATTACTGATTAGAATGCGAATCCTTACACCTAACCTGCTGTTCAAGACCTGAAGTGGCTGACAGGTTAGGTGTAAGGATTCGCATTCTAATCAGTAATCTCTAAACTGTCTGTGCTTTATATGCTCTGTCTGAGGCCAGAACTCTCCATTCACCTGATGAAGGGACTAACCCCGAAAGCTTGTGAGTCTATTATCAAATAAATCGGTTGGACTAAAACCTGGTGTTGTCAGACTTTTTACTGTGTTTACACCACTTGATACCCAGTTCAGCAATGCCTTAAATAGAAATTCTTCTTTTTGTGGTTAAATCCCTCTACGGCCTCTTCCCTGCAGCAAACACCACCATTCTCCCCACCCATCCCCCTCCCCACCCCTGCATCCTTGTAACTTCTTCCAATTCTACAACCTTTTAAGAATTCTATATTCCTCGATTGTGTACCCCCAATTTCCTTTGCTTCACCATTGGTGGGAACACCTAAAGTCACCTTGGCCCTAATCTCGCGAGACCTTTCCTTAAAGATCTCTACTCTTTGAGTGGAATCTTGTGCTTGCCGCTGTAGAGAGTTTAGTAGTGGGGGGAGCATTTGATTGGGTGGGAGGCTGATGGAGGCCCTGCCACCTCGATTAACTTCCTGGTGGGAAGTCCCAGAGAGGCCCTTACTTGGACAGTAGATGCCCAACTTCAGGGGCTCATTCCACCTTCTGGAGAATTATCCCAGTGCACATGAGGGACTCACCATACAGAGAGTATGACAAGTAAGCTTTCACGTATTTGCCTGTGGGTTTGCGGGAGGGAATCCCTTGTTCAAAAGATACTCAGTGCCTGATCAATGGCCCCACCACACAGAGTGGGTAGGTGTGTGTGGGAGGGGGGGTGTGAAAGAGTCAACCCTCTGCCCTTGCTGCCTGTGCCAGGATCTCTCCTTCATCCAAGGCCTCAGACAGGGTGGCACAGTAGCACAGTGGTTAGCACTGCTGCCTCGCAGTGCCAGAGATCCGGATTCAATTCCAGTCACGAGTCACTGTCTGTGTGGAGTTTGCACATTCTCCTCGTGTCTGTGTGGGTTTCCTCCAGGTGCTCTGGTTTCCTCCCATAATCTAAAGATGTGTGGGTTAGGTGGATTGGCCATCTAAATTGCCCCTTAGTATCAGGGAGACTAGCTAGGTAAATGCATGGGGTTATGGGGATAGAGCCTGGATGGGATTGTGGTCAGTGCAGGCTCAATGGGCCAAATGCCTCCTTCTGCATTGTAGGATTCTATGATTCTATAGCTGTCACAGCAGCTATCGCCTCCTCAGTGGTGTTGCTGAGTACTGAACAGCTGCCACTTCTGACTGGCTGGCAGCCCTCTGTGAGGATGAAATTACGTTAGGGATCTTTGTTACCAGGACAAACCCACCACTGGCATGAAAAGTGGTGGACCTTCCTGAAAAGAGGCAATGCTGGGATCTCCAGCTCTCTGGTTAATGGCTGGGATCCCTCTTGCCTATATTTGATTCCACCCTTTCTCCCTCTTTAAGACCAGTCTCTCTGACTAAAATTATGATCAACTGTTGTAATATCTTAGTCTTTGGTTTGATACCTATTTTGTTTCAGATTACACTCCCCTGAACTATATTGAAAACACTCTAACAACGATAGTTGTTGCCACAAGAATAAAAATCAAGTCATAATTGTGCAAGATTATACATAAATTTTTACTCTTCATTGGACAGGCAGCTAACTGGAGGCATTTCACCCGATATTTTTGACATTTAGCAAGTGTTGATTCTAAAGGCTGTACACCATTTTAATATTTCACGAGCAACAAAGGAAGCTGTACAGATCTCTCACACAAGTAAAATAAGCAATGCTACACAGCTAATCATGCATTATTTTGTTTTCAGACAGCAGGGCTTTTAGATGTGAAAATTATTTGCTTTCTTTAATATAATATTTGTCCCAAGAATAACAGAAGTGGTGATACAGAGTAAAAGATTGCATTTTATTTCTCTGCAAATGTAATTTCCTCCCATTTTGCTTAAATTGCTATAACCACATAAGTCATGTTTTGCAGATAATTGTTGAAAATAAAGAATGATCTATCCAACAGTGCAATCCTTGGAACGTTTCCCTATTCTCAGACCGATCAATCTTTGTTGCTGTTCCAGTACTACTACACTCCCAGAGAGATTTTTTTCGGCTCAGAGGTATTTACAGAACCCTTTCATTGACAGATACAGAAGAGGAAATGAAGCTGCTAACGAGGCCCAATGGACGAGGTGCTTTGCGTTATTAATCCCAAACCAGAAATTATAAATTGTCTAATAAGACAAAAGAAGCCTTTTAACCCTTTCATTAATACGGGAAGGTGAAATGGACTGAAGCAAGCCACACTCCCTGACTGATTGAGGGTGATGTGGAACGCTGAACAAAAATAATCGATTGAAAAGTTGTTCAAAGGCACAGGGTGCAGGGGATTTCCTCTGGTTGTTAGATACCTGAGGTGTTGTAAACATAGTGAGAAGATTGCTTCTGGTGAAACTGTAAACAAATTCTAAATGAAGATTTTTATAATTTTTTTTAATGTAGCAGCATTACTAACATGTAATGGCCAAAATAAAATCCTTTCCCATGCTTCAATTAGTACCGAAGCTTAACGTTTATTCATCTTATTTATAAATTAAACTAGAAAGAGAATGCTATATCATTCACTTTCTCGGTTGTCAGCCAGGTTAGGCTTGAATAAATAGGCTGGCTTGGATTCATCTTCAGGAATAATGGAGCATTTATGCTAAACTTTCCCTCTGAAGCGCAAACCCAAAAGTGGAGAGGACCTGATAGGCTGAAAAGCTTCTTTTTTCATTCCATGCTTTCTTGACTTGCCAATGCCGCAGTGAAAACATGGAAGATTTATTTCATAGTTGGCGGCTCCACGTTAAATTTTGTTACTGCACATTATGAAAAATGCATGCTACATATTCTGCTTTTTCTGGCGTAATTCCTCAAGGCATTTATCCTGGCAGTTCTTAATTGTCTTCTGCATGAAGCAGTTGTAGCTTTGTCTACATTATATAAAAAACTGGAAAAAAAGTTTCACAATTATGAGAGCATTGTACCAATCACAATGGTTGAACTGGACTAAAAGTAACTGCAAATAAAACCCGAGGGATTAATTCTTCCTAGCTGAAAGGCATTGGGCTTAAATAGGATTTAGTCTTGATTGCTTTCTACAACTATAATTGAAACAAATAAACGTTGGCGATGGCTGACTGTTATCTGTCAGTTTTATGACTTTATTCAGAAAACGCAGGGCCACAGGACAATTTAGGACAGTGTTATTAATATCCTTCATACAATAGACTGTCCTGTGGTACAGCGCTATACTTCACTACAGTGCTGTATTTTCACAGTATCTTTGTTAATTAATTTCCCAATCAAACAGTGTGTTAACTAAAACACATTTTTGCCATTAATACATTGAAATTTGACTTTTACATCACATTTGGACTATAATCATTATTTCTTCCCTCCTCTTCTGCCTCATACTACTGGATATTTTACTACACGTTAATTGTTAAGTCTCAAAAAGGAAAGTCCTACAACAAAACAAAAAGATGAAAGTGGAGAACATTTCAGACAAACACTCCCAGTTGCTAAATGGAAGACAAAAAGGTTATTTCAATTTACCCCACAAGCAAGACATTAGCTGTTTCAGCATCAGCCTCAGTCCTGTGTGTTTGACACCTTGACATAAGCATTAAGTTGAAAGATGGGTAAGGGAGGATTGCTTATGTTAATTTAATTACCACAGTAGTTCTTGATTTTCAATTATAAATAGGTTAGTTTGTAGTTGCAATATTGCACTTTTGCCATGAATACAACACTCAGATTTCCAGGCCAGAGTACCAGAAGTGCATTGTTATTCTTTTGCTTCAATATTAATCTACTGGTGCACTGTATCTTTACTGATTTAATATTAATTCTCAGGTACAGTGGAATTCTTTTTTAATTCATTCTAAGGATGTAGACATTTATTGACCATCTGTAGTTTCCTGACATGGGTGGAAGCTTTCATATGAGGCATTGCAGTCTATGTGATGAAAATGTTCCACAGTGCTGGTAGGCAACGAGTTCCAGGATTTTGACGAAGAGATGGTGAAAGAACAATAAATTATGTCCAAATAAGAATGATGTGTGAATCAAAAGAGAAACTAGCGGTGGTATTCTTCTCACACATCATTCACCCTTTTTCTTGTTGGTGGAGGTTACTTTCCTCATAAAGTAAGCTCTTTATTCCAGGAAACAGTGACGGAACTTTGCATGCACAGCTTCTAATGCAATTATATCCCTTCTTAAGCAAGGAGAGCATAAATGTTCAATTCCTGCTGCTGGAATTTGAATTCAAGTAACAAAGTCTGAAATTGAAAGTTAGTCTCAGTAATGGTGGCTATGAAACTATCATTGGCTATTATAAAAACCCGTCTGATTCACTGATGTCCTTGAGGGAAGGAAATCTGCCTTCCTACCTAGTCTGGCCTACATGTGACTCCAAGGTTGCTCACTCTTGATCCCGCTCTGAAATAGCCTAGCAAGCACTCAGTTCAATGGCAATTAGGGATAAGCAACAAATGCTGGACTTACCAACAATATCTATATCTCATGAGAGAATAAATAAAAGTGTTTGATTTGAGCACCAGGAAGACAAATGTTATATCACCCTTTGTCAGCATTGACAATGTTTTGCTGGATGGCTTCATATATCTAGGCTCCATAATAACCAGCAATCTGTCACTTGATATTGAAACTAATACGTGCATCATAACTGGTAGAACTGTTGTGTCCATGTCTGAGAGTGTCAGCAATCCGACTGAGAACACCAAACTGTGAACTTACCAAGCCTATGTCCTCAGTGCATTCCTTGACAGTCATGAGACCTGAACAACATATGCTGGACAGGAGAAAAGGCTGAACATAATCCAGCTTCACTGTCTCAGACATATCCTCAACATCTTTTAACAAGATAAGGTCACCAGCTACAAAGCACTGCATTGTGCTAATTCCATCAGCACACATTTATTGTTAAGCCGATAATGCCTGTGGCTCGGCTACGTTCATCAGATGGATAACAGCTGCATACCGAGAGGTCTTATGTATAATGAACTAGTCACTGGGTTTCAACTTCCTGGGTATCCATATCTATGCCACAAGAATGAATGAGTGAGATATGAAGCTGGTGGACTAAAACACGGACTTCGCCAATGACTGACCCCTGTAGGCTGACTCTTTGGAAGGGCTTGGGAGAGGTGAGCAGAAATAAAAAAAAACTCAACCGGCTTGTCTACATGGACTTTAGCAAGGCCGTAGGTTGGCCAAGTAGGTTGTTGCATAAGGTTAAATCTCATGGGATCAGGGTGAGGTAGCTAAATGGATACAAAATTGGCTTGATGACAGAAGCCAAAAGGTGGTTGTAAAGGGTTGTTTTTCAAACTGGAGACCTGTGACCAGTGGTGTGCCTCAGGGAGTGGTGCTGGGTTCACTGTTATTTGTCATTTTATTTAATGATTTGGATGAGAATATAGGAGGCATGGTTAGTAAGTTTGCAGCTGACACCAAGATTGGTGGCATAGTGGACAGTGAAGAAGGTTATCTCAGATTGCAATGGGATCTTGATCAATTGGGCCAGTGGGCTGATGAATGGCAGATGGAGTTTAGATAAATGCGATGTGATGCATTTTGGTAGATGGAACCAGGGTGGAACTTACTCAGTTAATGGTAGGGCATTGGGGAGAGTTACAGAACAAAGAGAACTAGGGATACAGGTTCATAACTCCTTGAATGTGGAGTCACAGGCGGACAGAGTGGTGAAAAAGGCATTCAGCACGCTTGGTTTTATTGGTCAGAACATTGAATACAGGAGTTGGGACGTCTTGTTAAAGTTGTACAAGACATTCGTAAGGCCACGTTTGGAATACTGTGTTCAGTTCTGGTCGCCCTATAATAGAAAATATATCATTAAACTAGAAAGAGTGCAAAGAGATTTACTAGGATGCTACCGGGATTTGATGGTTTGAGTTATAAGGAGAGGTTGGATAGACTAGGACTTCTCCTCTGGAGTGCAGAAGGTTGAGGGGTAACCTTATAGAGGTCTATAAAATAATGAGGGGCAAAAATCAACTCGTCAATATCTTTTCCCAAAGGTGGGGGAGTCTAAAACTAGAGGGCATAGGTTTAAGGTGAGAGGGGAGAGATACAAAAGAGTCCAGGGAGGCAATTTTTTCACACAGAGGGTGGTGAGTATCTGGAACAAGCTGCCAGAAGGAGTAGAAGAGGCGGGTACAATTTGTCTTTTAAAAAGCGTTTAGACAGTTAAATGGGTAAGATAAGTGTAGAGGGATATAGGCCAAATGCGGGCAATTAGGACTAGCTTAAGTGTTTAAACAAAAAGGGCAGCATGGACAAGTTGAGCCAAAGGGCCTGTTTCCATGCTGTAAACCTCTATGACTCTAAAAAGAGGCTCCAGAGAAAACAGAGTCTTTCTCTTGTTGGGATCCCGTACGAGAACCCCAAGTTACATTAGGAAGCTAGACTGGACCCCAACAATTATTCGATTTTGTGCTGATAGGATATTCTTTTCAGGAAAAATTTCACTGACAAAGTTGGGATCTTTTGTAGTAAAACAAACTGTATTTAATAACACAGTTTATACATAACTCTAAAACAAATGATGCAGCCTAACCTTTAACAGTTGAAAAATATTTAAAAATGAAAGTAAACAATGTTAGTTTCTAACTTATTGCTTTTTTTATATTATGAAGAGCTTCAATAGATTGAAGGAGGAAAGGTGAGGGGTGGGATTCTCCATCCCCCATGTGATGTATGTTCCAGCAATGGAGGTGGCATACCAATTGCTGGTGGGGGGGATCTAATGTTCCCATTGATGTCTACTGGATTTGGTCCAGGGAACACCCTATAGGGATCACCATTGGCAGGATTGAACAATTCCAACAGCAGGAAGGGATGGGAAATTTCAGCCTATTAGTTTGAGTTCAGATATCAGTAATAAGGATCATCATTTACAATTATAACTGGAAGTATAGTGGGACTTTGGGAAAAAGTTTACTTGGAACATTATTGCAGCGCGGAATGTTTGCCATAGGAAAACTTTGAGGTTGCAGCGACAGGAAGGCTACAGAGAGGAAGAACAGCAGTAGGAGCTGGCTCTGTGACAATGGCCAGGGAGGGAGTGGAATTTGTTTAATACAATTGGATGTTGGCCGAGTAGTCCAGAACATAGAGATAATGGATAGGGTTGAGAGTGATGATAGAGAAATAGAACAGGATATCATCAGCATTCAGGTTGGAACTCAGCCTGTATCTGTGGATAATACCATCAAGAAGCAACATGTAGATGAGGAAAAGTGGCAAAGGTTAGATTTTTGGAGGACTCCACAAGAATGATGTGGTCATCTGTACAAAAAAATTGGAGAAAGATCAGGAATATGATGACCAATAAAGCTCCATGTTCAATGTCAAAGGGATGCCATTTGTGACCTTGATTAAGGCCATTTCACTGCTGTAACAAAGGTAGAAAGCTATCTGAAATTACAGGGGAAATGTATTCAGGAGATGACAACATGGTGATGGACTGAAGTGGAAAAGGATGTTGTATTCAGGGTGACAATTTTCAAGAACAGAGGGGTTAAAGATGGGATGGGGAGATCTGAGGAAGAAGGAGCTGATGCTAATTTTGAAAGGAAGGGAAAAGTTTCAGGAGAAAGGAGTTATTGCAATGTCAACCAGAATGGAAAGTTGGGTGATTAACAGTTGAACGCCATCTCCTATTGCTATATTCATATTGAAAATGGATGTTTTTACACCAATTGAATTTAAACAAAGTGATTTTCACAGTGGTTCTACAAAGCATATTTTTTCATCAACCATACAAACTCGGGGGTAGAAGGTAGTCTGAATCTGGTTTTGGATACATGCCTAATACGAATACAGACATGAACTAGGAGCAGGAATAGGTCATTCAGCCCTTTGAGCCTGCTCAATCATTTAATAAAATAATGAGCTGATCTGATAGTAATCTCAAATCTGCACTCCACCTATTCCACCCAATACCTTATCACCTCTTGTTGCTTACTAAGGATCTACCCATTTCTACTTTAAAAATACTTAAAAACTCTGCTTCCATTGTCTTTTCAGGAAGAGAGTTCCGAACATTCATGGCCCTCTGAGAGAAAGAACTTCACCTCATCTCTGTTTTAAATGAATTATTTTTAAACAGTGAACCCATAGCTCTAGATTTTCCCACAAGAGGAAACATCCTCTCCACATCCAACTTTTCAAGAAACCTCAGGGTCTTACATGTTTCAATCAAGTCATTTCTTACTCTTCTAAACTCCAGTGGATACAAATTTGGCTGTCTATCCCTTTCTCATAAGACAAATCACCTATTCCAGATATGAATCTGGTAAACGTTCTCTGAACTGCTTCCAATGCATTTACATCCTTGCTTAAATAAAATAATCAATGCTGTATATGTGACTAAAAATGTGGTCTCACTCGTGCCCTGTACAAGTGAAGCATAACCTCATTACTTTTATACTCAGTTCCTTTCACAATAAATGATAACATTTTGTTAGTTTTCCTAATACTAACCTTTTGTGATTCTTGCACTAGGACATCCAGATCCCTCTGCAATTCAAAGCTCTGCAATCTCTAACCATTTAGATTTCTTTAATTCTTCCTGCTAAAATGATCAATTACACATTTTCCCATATTATGCTCCATTTGCCAGATCTTGCCTCCTTACTTAACCTGTCTGTATCCTTTTGTAGCCTCCTTATGTCCTCTTCACCTGTCATTGTGTCATCAGCATATTTTGTAACCATCCTTCAATCCCTTCTTTCAAGTCATTTTCCAACATTGATCCCTGTGGCACACCACATGTTATATTTTACCAACCTAAAAAAGATTCATTTGTGCCTACTCTCTGCTTCCTGTTAGCTAAAAAATCTTGCTTCCATACCAATATGTTACCCCCATAACATGAGCTTTTGTTTTCTATGATAACATTTGATGCGGCACCTTATCAAATACTGTTTGGAAATCAAAGGACAGTGCATTTACTGTTCCCCTTTATCCACAACACAAGTTCCCTTCCTCAAAGAACTCCAGTAAGTTGATTAAACATGATTTTCCTTTCACAAAACTATGTTGACTCTGCCTGATTACCTTAGTCTTATTCAAGTGCCCCGCTATAACTTATTTAATAGAGGATAACAAAGAAGCCATGGAGTCTCAGCTAAATATTTTGGGTAAGTCTGATGCACTTTCACAAGCTGCTCACCCATCTCCAGGATTGAATGTTTGGCTCAAACGAAAACAGAAATGCTGGAATATCTCAGCAAGTCTGACAGTATCTGTGGAGAAAGAAAAGAGCTAACATTTCACATCTGGATGACCTTTGTCAGAGCGGAAGATAAAGAAAATGGGATGAAATTTGTACTGTAAGTCTGGGGAGGGTTAATTGACAAGGATGCCATTGACAAAAAAAATCCAAAGGGAATATAAATGATTGCGATGAATGCTGAGAAGGGTGTTAATAGGGGCCCATTTAGAGATCAGAATGTGTAGATGGTAGAACAAAGGTAAGCCGAGTGTCAAAGGATGACCGAGGAGATGTATCAGTTGGCTCAAGTGAGGCGAGGAAAAGATGGGAAATGAGATTCTAGCATTCAAAGTAATTTACTTTTATCTTGAATCGTGGGCCATTTGTCTTGCCAACACTCATCCTCAGGCTTCTTCCAGGACAAGATGTTCGAATAGGCAATGCGTCGGGTTCAAGATTGCTATGTCTGGGGAGTTGGAGGGTGAACTCATGTACAATCTGGTTTCACAGAAAGATTTTTCTCTCCAGAAACAAAATTACAAATAATAGTGACAATAATACAGTGCAGAAGGAGGCCATTTGGCCCATCAAGACTGCACCAACAACAATCCCACCCAGCCCCTATCCCTATAACCTTGTGTATTTACCTTGTTAAACCCCCTGACACTAAGGAGCAATTTAGTAGAAACAATCAACATAACTCACACATCTTTGGACTGTGGGAGGAAACAGGAGCACTTGGAGAAAACTCACACAGACACAGGGAGAATGTGCAAATTCTATGCAGACAGCCACCCAAGATCAGGTTTGAACCTGCGTCCCTGGCGCTGTGAGGCAGTATTGCTAACAACTGCATAACTCTGCCACCCTAATAGGAGTCACTGAAAATTCTAGAGTGGGCCAAACATTTGCCTAATTGTATAACAAGGTACTGAACAGGCCAAAACCTCTGTTAAACAGTTGCCTGGGAATTTAGGAGTGAGGCCAACAACTTCAGAGTACTCAACTGCTTAATTGGTGTGCTTTGCATTCATTGCACAATGTGCCTGAAAAACCTCTGTTTGTCTTATTCAAACTCAACAACCTTCCTATAATAAATATTTTTCAATTGAAAGTCAGTCTACGAATGTGTTAATACTTAAGTGCAAAAATGTTAATAGTTTTCATGTTCAATGATATCAGTTTTCCTCCAATTGAGCCTAAATGTATTTACATAATTTTAATGTCATTATTGCTTTCAAAATATAATCTTCTACATAGAATTTTAACAGGGACAATGATAAGGAGAACTATAACCACCCTCAGTGATTTATGCATACTTGCTCAGTTGTTCCTGATGGTTGAAAACATGGATCTCTGGAAACCTTGAACTTTTCTGAAACAATTACCTTCAAACCTTTGAGGAGATAAAATATTTCCTTTCTAGCCTGAAGTGAAGACTTGTTCTGCTTTCAATTAGCAGACTTTGGACTGCAGCTGATTCTCGGACTGAGTAATCCTTGTCGAGCAATTAGTCATGCACACAAACCCCTCCCCCCCCTCCCCTTTGAGAACTTGCCTGCTCTTCAAGGAGACTGAATAAATTTTGTTCTCCTGCAACCTTTCAGTCTTGTGCATTGAGAAGAATGTTGCACTTTTAGTAACTCTGAGTTACAATAATAAATTCAGTTATTAATATTTTTTAAAAACACATTTGAATTTCCTTGACTATAGGCAAGACTGTAACATTACTTATCAGCGGTCCTATTCATTCAATGGATCTTTCAAGTGTAAACTGTTCTCTGTCTTATAGATGTAAGTAGACTGAATAGCACTGTGAATTTGAACATTGCTCTTTCACCTTTGAAACATGGGTTTGAATTGAGTCCAGGCGGATGAGATGAAAGTCTTTTCTCTCTGATGGCTGTAAATGAAATGAATTTAGACAATCTCTGGCAGATGTGAGTCCACAGTACAAATCTGCCCATAATTCAGCACTAATTGACATAAAAGGACTGAAATTCCTCTGTGTCCTTTTTTAGCAAAGTTGTCGACCCATTTATTTTAAACAAGCTGTGCTCAAATAGGGAACAAAGGAATTTCACATTAACTAACTCATTAAAAAAAAAGCCACAAGGAAGTTTCTACCTCAAAGTTGACAACCTCATTCAGATGCCATAGGATGTCTGGTACGAGAGATGGAAAACGTGGTCTCCTGCAGTACCAGATGCTGTTTGTGGCAGGACTTGCAGAGTGAGTTTAAGTCTTGCTGTGCTGCGCCTATCATTTGAATGCCCTATTCAAAAACTGAACACCTTAGCTTTGCTCTGTCATGATTTTTTTTTACATCAAGGTTGAACTGGAGCACTTTAACAAATAATTTTGTATCACCTCAATATACATTGACTCAGTTGAGGGGTTAACCACAATTTGCACAGCTCAATGTCATATTTGAAGAAAGGGCACTGAAACTCATCACTGGTTTATACAGATATGTAATACTTGATAGACAGCAGGACACATTATAAAATAATTAATTATTTCGCTATTATCATTTAAATGACTCATATTGTGGCTTCCTGATGCCAGTCAGCTCAGGAGGGGAAACATTGGGCACAACCAGATGGGATTGATCACATAGTGGAGAAGAGAAATAAATTACTGCGCTTTAAGCAACTTGCATTCTGTACTGATTGATATTGGAGTTTCTACCACCCAGCGCATGGACTTAATATGATAGTGGTAAAGCAAAGAAGTTTGGATGCAGAGCCCATATGAGAGCTCTGACATATCCTCCTCCCACCCCCTGGACTATAACCTCCCCCATCACTGAACATCAAGCCATTGACCGGAATTTTCCCACTCCACTCACTACTGGAATTGGAGCAAGCGAGGGATGGACCATTGAAAGGCCCGTTGATTTTACAAGTTTTGAGACAAGCAAGGTTGTAAAGTCTCACCCATTGTTTCCAGAAAAGTCACTGACTTCATCTCCAGTGACCTTCTAGCCATGGCTTCCCATCTGGTAATTCCCATCTGATGGCCCCGTACAGTTCTCTTTTACCTCACTCCCTACATTCATAAACAGGGCTGTCCTACTCACATGGGTCCTAGCTGCGCCTGCTATTTTGTAGGCTATGTTGAACATTTCTTGTTCCAAACTTATCAGGGGATTCCTTCCGTCAACTTGCTTTCTGATACATTGAAATCTGTATCCATGCCATGTCCTTCTCTCACCCTGAATTGGATAAACTTTAACAAATTTTCTTCCAATTCCCATCCTTCTCTGACTTTTACATTGTCTCCAAATCATCACTTCCTTTTCTGATTTCTCTATCTCTATTTCTAGCAAAAGGCTATCAACTAATATTCATTAAAAATCCACTGACTCCCAGCTACACTTCCTCAAGGCCTACACTCTACAAGGATACAAGTCCACCTTCCCAGTTCTTCTGTCTTCACCCCACTTGAAATTTGGTGATGATGCAATCTTCCATAACGCTGCTTCTGAGATGTCTTCTTTTTTTCTCAAATGAGAATTTGAGAAAATTCCCTCAGTGGTGACAGCCAAGCTCCTTGACCATGTGCACCTCATTTCCACTACTACCACTCTCACCCCTTTCCCTTCCTCTCAGAACCACTATAGAGTTCCCCTTTTTAAAAATTCATTCAAGCAATGGGGGCTTCACCGGCTAGGTTAACATTTATTGCCCAATTCTAATTGTCCTTGTAAGTAGTCTCAAACACCAGGTTAAAGTCCAACAGGTTTATTTAGTAGCATGAGCTTTGGAGCACTGCTCCTTCATCAGGTGAGTGCAGCACTCCAAACGTTTGTGCTACCAAATAAACCTGTTGGACTTTAACCTAGTGTTGTGAGACTACTTACTGGGCCAGTCTAACACTGGCAACTCCACATCATAATTGCCCTTGAGGAGAAGGTGGTGCCTTCATGAACTGCTGCAGTCCTTGTGGTGTAGGTACACCCATAGTGCCATTAGGGAGGGAGTTCTGGGATTTTGACCCTACAACAATGATAGATTTCCAGGTCAGGATGGTGAGTGGTGTGGAGGGGAACATTCAAGTGGTGTTTTTCCTATGTATATGCTGCCTTTATCTTTCTAGAAAGTAGTGATAGTGCGTTTGGAAGGTTTTGTTTAAGGAGCTTTAGAGAGTTGATGCGGTGCATCTTGTAGATGCACACACTGCTGCTACTGTGTGCTACCATCTACATTCTGTAAGGCAGTGAATGTTGTGGATGGATGCCAGGCTGACCCTAGCAACCAAGCTGCTTTGTTCTGGATCGTGCTTAGTTTCTTGAGTGTCTTTGGAGCCGCATTCATTCAGTAAAGTCAGTAGTATTCCATCACAGTCCTGACTTGTGCTTTGTAGATTATGGACAGGGGCTTTGTGGAGTCAAGAGGTGATTTACTCACCACAGGTTTCCTAGCCTCTGATGTATTCTTGTAGCCACAGTTTTGGAAAAGCAAATTGAGTGGAGGGTGTGGAAAGTCTGCAGAGGGATCTGGTTAGGCTAAGCGAGTAGGCGAGGACCTGGCAGATGGAGTATAATGTTAGCAAGTGTGAGGTTATCCACTTTGGCAGAAATAATAGTAGGGGGGATTACTATTTAAAGGGTGAAAAGCTGCAGCATGCTACGGTGCAGAGGGACCTGGGGGTCCTTGTGCATGAGTCGCAAAAACCCAGTCTGCAGGTGCAGCAGGTGATCAAGAAGGTGAATGGAATGCTAGCCTTTATAGTGAGGGGGATAGAATATGAAAGGAGGGAAGTCTTGCTGAAACTGTACAGGGCACTGGTGAGGCTGTAGCTGGAGTACTGTGTGCAGTTTTGGTCGTTGCACTTGCGCAAGGATATATTGGCCTTGGAGGGAGCACAGAGGAGGTTCACTAGGCTGACACCAGAGATGAGGGGGTTGGACTATGAAGAGAGACTAAATAGACTGGGTCTGTACTCGTTGGAGTTTAGAAGGATGAGGGGGGATCTTATAGAGACGTATAAGATAATGAAAGGGATGGATAGGGTAGAGGTAGAGAGATTCTTCCTGCTTAGAAAGGATAGGATGAAATAGAAAGGATTGAGAGCTTCAAGTTTTTAGGTGTCCAGATCACCAACAACCTATCCTGGTCCCCCCATGCTGACACTATAATTAAGAAAGCCCACCAATGCAGAGAATCATAAAATCATAGAAACCCTATAGTGCAGAAAGAGGCCATTCGGCCCATCAAGTCTGCACTGACCACAATCCCACCCAGGCCCTACCCCCATATCCCTACACATTTACTCGCTAATCCCTCTAACCTATGCATCTCAGGACACTAAGGGACAATTTTAGCATGTCCAATCAACCTAACCCGCACACCTTTGGACTGTGGGAGGCAACCAGAGCATCCGGAGGAAACCCATGCAGACAAAAGGAGAATGTGCAAACTCCACACAGGTAGTGACCCGAGCTAGGAACCGGGAGCTTGGAATCCTGTATATTCTCAGGAGATGAAGGAAATTTGGCATGTTAGCTACAACTCTCACCAACTTTTACAGATGCACTATAGAAAGTATTCTTTCTAGTTGTATTACAGCTTGGTATGGCTCTTGCTCTGTCCAAGGCTGCAAGGAACTACAAAAGGTTATGAATGTAACCCAATCCATCATGTAAACCAACCTCCCATCCATTGATTCTGTCTACACTTCCCGCTGCCTCGGCATAACAGCCAGCATAGTTAAGGACCCCACACATCCTGGACATTCTCTTACCACCTTCTTCCTTCAGGGAAAAGATACAAAAGTCTGAGGTCATGCACCAACCGACTCAAGAACAGCTTCTTCCCTGCTGCTGTCAGACTTTTGAATGAACTTACCTTGCATTAAGTTGACCTTTCTCTACACCTTAACTATGATTGTAACACTACATTCTGCAATCTCTCATTTCTTTCTCCAAGAACAGTATGTTTTGTCTCTATAGCACGCAAGAAACAATACTTTTCACTGTCTACTAATACATGTGACAATAATAAATCAGATCAAATTAAATCAAATCATATCGCTGTGCACAACAGCGAGTCATCATCGTCCTCCAGCTTTCCACCAACACTCACAACCATTGCCAGCCCAGGCACATTAATAGGGTTGGATGTTTCTGGGGCATACGGTGGTGGGATGACAGGAGCAGGGGAAGGGTGATGTGATGGTTTGAGAGCCCAGGTTGGTTTGGAGGGGGAATAGCGGCTGTACTTGCTCCTGGAGTGTGGTGGATGTGTGTTGATTGCACCCCACTCACTGCACAGCACCAGCTAGGTAAAGCGGGCTGCAATCAAGGCATCCCTCCCTGCCCTTCTCTGCTGGGCACCTGCCATCACCGCCTGTCCTCTTTCCTCCGGCTCTATATATGGTGGGGTGCCTACGTTGCACTCTTATCGCTCCTCCTTCCCCTCTTCCTTCGCCTCATCCTTCTCCTCCTCCTCCTCCTCCTGCTCCACCTGGTCTCCTCATTGCTGGGCGATGTTGTGAAGAGAGCAGCAAACAATAATGATGGGTGAAGCATGCACAGGGTCATACTGGACGGTTCCCCCCAGAACAGTCCAAGCAGCGGAACCGCATCTTCAGCAGGCCGATGCACCGCTCTATAACGGACCAGGTGACTGCACGGGCCTCGTTGTAGTGGGTCTCTGCCTCGGTCTCGGGCCTCCGCACAGGTGTCATCAGCCATGACCTTACCGGGTAACCCTTGTCACCCAGTAGCCATCCTGGGAGCCTGGGCTGGTCTTCAAAGAGCCCAGCGATGTCCGACTGCTGGATTACAAACTGTCATAGACACTCCCTGGGTGGTGTGCACTGACCTGCATGTTCAGTTGATGGTCGCAGATAATTTGGACATTCAGGGAGTGAAACCCCTTCCTGTTCACAAATTGCTGTGGCCCTGCAATTTGGGGGGGGCCCGTGAGACGATGTGCGTCCCATCCACTGCTCCCTGCACATTCAGAATCCCAGTGATGGATGTGAAGTTGAGAGCCCAGGACTCCAGCTGTGCACGGCCCACATCAAAATTAATGAACTGTCCTGCCTGGGCATACAGGGCATCTGTGACCTGCCACACACATCTGTGCACGGAGACCTGGGAGAGCCCAGCTAGGTCACCACTGGGAGCCTGGAATGATCCAGAGGCACAGAAATTCAGGGCAGCCGGCACCTTCACTTCCCCAGGTGTGAGAGCACCTCACAAATCTGTCGCACCGTGGTCTTGGACAGGCACAGCCAGCAATGGCACATCTCCTCCGAGAGGGCCGAGAAGGAATTGGCTCCTTGCCCTCAGCACCTTCCGCTTTTTGGGCACCCTTTCAGGAGCCTGCGTACCCAACTCCTGGCCCACATTGGCAGCCCTCTGCCTTCCTTTGTGAGGGTCTGGTAGTGGCTGCTCTTGCGATGATCTCTCCACGCCCACCATCTTCTGTGCAGCCACCTCCTCCTCCACCTCCTCCACCCCTGCTGCCACCAACATGGCCAGCTCCAGATCACACAAACTGAGATCCATCTGCACAGTGGGGTTTGGAGAGAGCCTGGAATGATGGATTATTCTCATTGGCTACATAGATTCAGCATCACCCTACTCCAGGGTAAGACATTATAATATGAACAAGAGTGGCAAAGGTAAACACTGGTCCTTCAGAGGATGAGAAGGGGAATGTGACAACTGGAAATGAGAAAATGGCTGAGGCATTGAACAGGTATTTTATGTTGGTCTTCACAGTGGAAGACACAAATAACATGCCAGTAATTGATGTCAGGAAAGCTATGGCAAGTAAGAACCGAGAAACTGTCACTATCACGAAAGAGGTAGTGTTGGGCATGTTAATGGGGGCTAAAGGTAGACAAGCCTCCTGGTCCTAATGGAATGCATCCAGGTACTAAAAGAGATGGCGGGAGAAATAGTAAATGCACTATTTGTAATTTACCAAAATTCACTGCAGTCTGGGTTGGTTCCCGCAGATTGGAAAACAGCAAATATGATGCCACATTAGAAAAGGAGGTAGACAAAAGGTGGGTAACTATAGGCTGGTTAGCTTACTTTCTGCAGTAGGGAAAATGCTTGAATCTACAATCAAGGAAGAAATAACATGATATCTGGATTTAAATTATCCCATTGGTAAGACGCAGCATGGGTTCATGAGGGGAAGGTCATGTTTGACTAATTTGGTGGAATTCTTTGAGAACATTTCATGTGCAGTGGACAATGGGGAACCTGTGGATGTGGTGTATCTGGATTTCCAGAAGGCATTTGACAAGGTGCCGCACCAAAGACTGCTACATAAGATAAAGGTGCGCAGTGTTACGGGTAATGTATCAGCATGGATAGAAGATTGGTTAACTAACAGAAAGCAAAGAGTAGGTATAAATGGGTGTTTTTCTGGTTGGTGAACAATGGCTAGTGATGTGCCTCAGGGATCAGTGTTGGGACTGCAATTGTTTACGATTTACATAGATGATTTGGAGTTAGGGACCAAGTGTAGTGTGTCAAAATTCACAGGTGACACTAAGATGGGTGGCAGAACAAAGTGTGCAGAGGATGCTGAAAGTCTGCAAAGGGATATAGATAGTCTAAGTGAGAGGGCAAGGGTCTGGCAGATGCAGTACAATGTTGGTAAATGAGAGATCATCCATTTTGGTAGGAATAACAGCAAAATGGACTATTATTTAAATGGTAAAAAATTGCAGCATGCTGCTGTGTGGAGGGATCTGGGTGTCCTTGTGCAAGAATCTCAAGGGGTTGGTCTGCAGGTGCAGCAGGTAATTAAGAAGGCAATTTGAATATTGTCCTTCATTGCTAGAGGGATGGAGTTTAAAAACAGCGAGATTATATTGCAGCTGTATAAGGTGCTGGTAAGGCCACACCTGGAATACTGTGTACAGTTTTGGTCTCCTTACTTGAGAAAGGTTAGACTGGCACTGAAGGGGGTGCAGAGGAGATTCTCTAGGTTGATTCCAGAGTTGAGAGAATTGGTTTATGAGGAGTGCCTGAGTAGACTGGGGCTATACTCATTGGAATTCAGAAGAATAAGGGGAGATGTTACAAAAACATATAAGATTATGAAGAGAATAAATAAGATAGAAGCAGGGAAGTTGTTTTCACTGGCGGGTGAAACTAGAACTAGGGGGCATAGCCTCAAAATAAGGGGAAGTAGATTTAGGACTGAGTTGAGGAGGAACTTCTTGACACAAAGGGTTGTGAATCTGTGGAATTCCCTGCCCAGTGAAGTAATTGAGGCTACCTCATTGCATGTTTTTAAGGCAAGGATAGATAAATTTTTGAATAGTAAGGGAATTAAGGGTAATAGTGAGCGGGCGGGTAAGTGGAGCTGAATCCACAAAAAGATCAGCCATGACCTTATTGAACAGCAGAGCAGGCTCAAGGGGCCAGATGGCCTACTCCTGCTCCTAGTTCTTATTTACTTATGTTCTTATCCCTCCCTTGAGCCAGTACCCCCACTTGTGGGAGCTAGCAACACCACACAATCCATGGTGCCATGTGTGGCCCGATTAGGGTTGTGTGAGATTCCCATCATGACAGATGCTGGCACTGATTGTGCATTTCAGAGTGCAGATGTGGACAATGTGCACCCTTGAGCCATTGCTATGTGTGGAACTGCAGCATCTGTTACAGGCATGTGTTGCTGGTCCGTGTCACAGGGCAGGGACAGACTGTAGATCAGCACCAGATGTGTGCCCAGTGACAGCAGATTCCATGCAGTCCATGTCTGAACCTCTGCACCCCGGGCTGGAGCAGCAGCTGCTTCACCTGGTTAGGCCTCAGTCAGCACATGGTACACTCCTCCCCCACCCATGGAACACCAGTACTTGGTCGAGTCCCTGACCACACTCTGCGGCAAGACAATGCCACTGCAAAGTACCATGGAGGGGGACGGTGAATGGGAGCCCTCAAGACTGCTTCCCACAATATGCTGCCTGGCACGGGGGGTGGGAGGCGAGGTGCAGGGTGGGTGGGGGGGTGGGGAGGGATAGCGGGACTCCCTGACAGAATCTCACTTGAGAGCTGTAAGGAAATCCCAGCACTTAAGAACATAAGAAATAGGAGCAGGAGTAGGCCATCTAGCCCTTCGAGCCTGCCCCGCCATTCAATAAGATCATGGCTGATCTGAAGTGGATCAGTTCCACTTTTCCGCTTTCTCCCCATAACCCTTAATTCCCCTGTCTATCAGAAACCTATCTACCCATGACTTAAATATATTCAGCAAGGTAACCTCCACCACTTCAACGGGCAGAGAATTCCAGAGATTCACCACCCTTTGAGTGAAGAAGTTCCTCCTCAACTCTGATCTAAACTGTCCCCCACTTATCTTGAGGCTGAGATCAGTGATGTGTGTGTGCGGGTTGTGGGGCCAGCAATGAGGCCAGCGATGTGTGTGGTGGGATTGTGGAGGCTGGCGATGTGTGTGGGGGCTGGATGGCAGTGATCTGGATGCTGGAAGGACTTTCCAGCAATCTCTCAGCGATGCACGCATGCGCGGGTTCCTCCTTATCCCATCGATTTCAGGCTCTTTGGTGCGAATAGGCCCCGCTACCTGGGTTTTTAATGGTATTCACAATTGTGATCTCTGCATTACACAGACTGTGGGAGATTCGGGTAAGAAGCTGAACTGAGAAAGTAATTGGGATTAAGAATAGTTTTCCCTCCAATTCAGCATTTTTGGGAGAATTGCCCCCTACATCTCTAAATTTTCCTCTTTCTGATGTCAGGTCACAGGTTTGAAAATTCATTCTGTTTTTTTCTCTCTCTACACAGACGCTGCTTGACCTGCTTTGCGTTTTTCCAGCATTTTTATTTTATTTTCTGTTTTTTTATTTTCCAGCATTCACAGAATTCTGCTTTTCCATATTGTAGTCACTCTTTGCTTTGAAGTCCAAGTGAGAAACAAAGAGAAATGGCATCCTTCCCAATTAAACAACACTGTTAAAAATCGAATTGTTTTTTGGAGACAATCAGTCAATATTCTTCTGATGTCGTTTAAATCTCTGAAACAAAGCAAAGACAGCCAAAACTCTTGACAATCAGCGGACTACTGGTAATCAGGCCTCTGCTGAGGCCTATAATGAGAATGGGTCAGTGGTCATAGTAACAAAAGGTAGGAAACACATGGCAAAGATGGCAAACGTCAGATGTCAATACAAGCCATGAGTTCTGCCATGTTTCACGTATATGACAGCATGACTTCCTCCATGGAGAGGATGGTTAGAAGGAAAAGTACAGCAGATGACCCACATGCACTCTGACCTGTGTTCTGTCATTCTAACCATGGGCTCCATCCGGCAGTGGGGTTAGGTAAGAATCTTGACCTCCCTCCAAGTACCCTTTCTCCTTAGGGGCATAGGGCAGTGTCACTTTTCCACCAAGGGAGAAGGAGGAGCATGTGCCAGTGTACCAGGGACCTCCGTTCAGAACACCCTCACGATGGGAGGTCACTATTCATTCCATCTGCCATTGCCCCTGCACCCTTGCAAGGAACCCTCAGTAGGCCAGAGGATTCAAGGCCCCAGATCTCAAGAGGGCCCCCAACAGAGTCAGTACAGGAGCAATGTACTGAGTAGGCAGCCTCCACCTCATTACCTCATGTCAGTGTTGCACCAGCCTGAGAGCAAATAGGCTTTTGAATGTTTGCAAGCACAAGGGTAGCATGGGTGTTTTAGGAATGTTCACTTTGTCTCACGTAAATACTGTTTTCACTTTTTTCATGTCTGCATCAATTGTGTTGGGACTCACATAGTCAGAGAGCTAACTGTAATGGTTCATGGTTGGCACGCATTTATGGAGTTAGGAACATTGCCTTTGTTGTGGAGGAGATGATGTTGTGTGTTTGCATTCAGTCTTTTTTAGATGATCATGTGGGTGTCAATTTTGTATTTGATGGTATGTGGGACATAACATATAGATATAAGGCCCTATTTCACCATTTTGATTCAAAGTGCTGGACAGACTTGAAACTGGGAGCGTTTCAGACCCGAGTTATAGACCCGTCCTTGGGTGCCCCATATGCACTCTGCCTGAAAATACATCAGAGATTCGGAATCACACCACACAAGCCTATGGGCAGAGCTAAACATGTCCAAAACTCTGCAGCTCCGATCAGTGCCTCCAACTGCGCACGCGCAAAAAAAAATAGAATGCATCTCCCCTGCCACGTCCCTCCCGGCTGGATAAGCTTCCCCCTCACCATCCCAGGCATTGCGCCACCCCCACAGACATTACTCACCCGCTTATCTCCCCACCCCCCGCCACCCAGGCCGATCACAGGCCGGCCACCCCCCTCCTCGCCCCCTTATCTCAAGCAGAGAACATCGGATGCTTGGCACTGACCCCCTCACTAACTGGAGTGCCTGAATCGGACTTACATGGAACAAGTCTGTTTCACTCCGATTCTGGATGGGTGAACATGGTGGTAAAGGGGGAAATGCTGATAAAGTTGGGCGTGCAACCCATTAAATGCACATACATTTAAATGGCCATCAAGCCCATTTTGGACATGGTCCTGATCACAACCATTTTCAGGTCTTAGTAAAGGGGGAAGGCACAGAGGCAGGTGCAGATCATGCTAGTCACCTCACGCCTGACTTTGCCAAGTTTTCATGCCCAAAAATGGGCGCAACATGACGGTAAAATCAGACCCATCGGGTCAGCTAGCCCTCCTTATATACAGTGTGAAACATATTTAGAAACCTGCAGCACAGAAGGAGGCCATTTGGCCTACTGAGTCTGCAACAATCCCTGTAACCCCACATATTTACTCCACTAATCCCTCTAACCTGGTCCCAGTCCTATTGAATTGTAATTGTCTGACTTGTCTACACTGCTGATCCTGTTCAGGGCGGTACGGTGGCAGAGTGGTTAGCACTGCTGCCTCATGCACCAGGGACCCGGCTTCAATTCCGGCCTTGGGTCACTGCCTGTGTGGAGTTTGCACATTCTCCCAGTATTGGCGCAGGTTTCCTCCGCATGCTCTGGTTTCTTCCCACAGTGCAAAGCTGTGTGGATTAGGTTGATTGGCTATGCTAAGTTGACACTAGTATCAGGGGAATTAGCAAGGTAAATATATGGGGTTACAGGAATAGGGACTGGATAGGATTGCGGTTGGTGCAGACTCGATCGTCTAAATGACCTCCTTCTGCAATGTAAAGTTCCTATGAGTCTGATTGTTTTCACGAGATCAGATCTCATTCTTTTAAACTGCAGAGAATATTGACCTAATTTATTCAGCCTCTCAGCACAGTTGACTGCCTTCTGTATTGCAAGACAGTGGTTTACACTGTTTTGGTCAACTTTGTGTTAAGCATCACCTGGTGTGGCTCAGGATTCCCACTCTGGCTGGACATTTACTGCAGAGGAACACAGGGAGCTGAGGGGTAGGTGGTTCGCTGGCTTCTTTTTTCTCTGGGTCCTCTCCTACACTGGTCCTCGAGATGCTGGATGTCTAATACCATCCCTCCTGCTCTATCCTCCTATTTATGTACTTACTGAAGGGTTGAGTTTTATGGTCCACTATAAGCAAGAATAATGGATGGATGATGGATAAATCTGTAACTTAGGGCCAATGTCAGTCTGCCCTCCTCCCACCTCAGAATGATTGTATTAGCAGCAGGGGAGATGTTTGCAGTCTTTGGCCCAATTGAGATCCCCTTTAGTGGGTAATTAATGTCCCATTAGGCATCATATCATGAGGCTGCTTTGATCTAACAGACAGGAAAGAGAGGCTAGCATGCAGCATGCAGGCCAGCACGTTTACCTTGTGTGCCACTGGTCAGTTAACTTGACCTATCACGACCATGCCAGAAATGTTTGCTCTCCCCTTCTTTGCATAAAGAAGATTTTTTCCCCTTGAATTCCTCGTTGAATTTATTAGTCACGAATTAGTGACCATCTTTTATTAATGACCCTTGCTTTTTAATGTCCTCATATTCAAGATCATTAATTCCATCTTGCAAGAAAGTACCTTAACAGCAATTTTAAAGCTGTTTTAAAAGCAGTACTATTAGAAATTTTGTCACTGCTATGACCAATCTTCCACTCTGAAGGACTCAGTTAAGAGCAGTCGGATCTGCTTTGAACCACGTTTTGGAAAGGAAATGTACCGTGCCCCTTTTCGTAAAGACCAATTTATTTTCCGTTTTTAGTATTCCTAGCATGTTCTATCATGCACCAGTCAAGACCAGTTCAAGCCAGTCGAATAATTAGTTTGTACTGGTATGAACTGAAATTTACAACAGTGTAGGTTGCACTGTCAATCACAGACAAAGGTTAGACATATTACTTCCATACCAGAGGCGAATAATTTTTAATTTAGTACAGCATGTTTGCAACTTATTAGTGTTAGGTTTGAATACAAAATGGATTTTAATATTTCATCTGATATTACATAAATACCTCGGAATATTATGCCTTGAAATGATATAATGCCGTTTTTGGTCGATCAAGAATGAACAGCTCATCATGTATTATAATTCTGGTGCCTTCAAACCCTGCACATTTACACAGCGTGAAGTATGATTGCCTTTTATTTCTTTCAGTAGATCTGATTTACACAAAAATTGAACAGAATTAAGGATGGAATATGTTGGAAATGCGCAGCAGGTTGTATAGTTGCTTGCTCTAAACTATTCCGATGAAGAGTATCTATCCAAAACATTAACCTTTCTTTACAAAAGCTGACGCTGTGCATTGCCAGCCAAAAAATGCCAAGAATTTGCAATGTAATCTTACAGAATGCATGGAATTTTCTTATAGATAGCATTGTAAATGCCTGAAAATTGTGTAAAAACAAATTCCTCCAACAGCAAACATTTTAAAATCAGGTCCATATGGATTCTTTACTTAATCATACTTTGCTGATTAATTAATCCAGCACTGAACCATGTCAGTGAGGAAGATCTGCAGTACAATATCAAGCCTGTGCTGATTTAATACCTCTCAACAGGGACAACAGTGAAGTTCCTGCAGCAATATCCTTTAGATAGCAAAGAAAAATCAGGCAGGCTTTTAAACTTTGATTTCAATTCTGTGACAGCTTAATTTTCTCAACAATCCAAGGCCTAGAAAGGTGTTGACGCTGATACCATATTACAGGTTTAAAGGTACATCACACAGGCACCAAAGAAGATGCCAAGACCCACACTTACACATTTAATGCTCCCTTTAACAAACTTCAGTGAAGTATGCTTTCCAAGTCAACCAGAACCGCCTAAAGATTTAAGCTTTAGAAAATAGTTCTGGCTGAATGTGGCTCTTGGAGAAGTATAATGTGTCTCCTGGCTACACTGAATCTCAAAATATCATTGCCAACCCGGTCCAGCCCCTTTCAAATGAGTTCCTTGCCTTGCCTGATCTTCGCCCACACACCCTAACTCGACCACTGCCTCTACCTATCTCTTGATTATTGCTCCCTTCTTCTCCCAATCACTTCCTCCATCTGTCTCCATCCCTCCCTCCCTCTCCCAAACACTTCCTTCATCCCTCTCTCAAACACTCACTCCCCCACTTTTCCAGTTGCTCACTTGGTCCCTCTCCCAATCACTTCCTTCATCCCTCTCCCAGCACTCACTCCCTTTTTTTTCCCAGTCATTAACTCAGTTCTTCTCCCAATATCCCCTCACTCCCTCTCCCAATCACTCCCTCCCTCCCCCAGTCACTCACTCAATAGCTCTCCAAATCACTCCGTCTCCCTATCACTCTCTCTGTCCCTCTCTCAATCACTCCCCCTTTCCCAGTCATTCCCTATACTCCCAGTCATTCCCCCTCTCTCCCTATCACTGCCTCTCTTTCTCCCCCAATCACTGCATCCCTCCAATTCCTGACCATTCCCTCCATCCCTCTCCCAAATGCTCCCACCCTTACTCTCCCAATCACTCCCTCCTTTCCCAGTTATTCCCTCACTCCTCTAATCACTGCCTCCCTTTCTCTTCCAAACACAGTATTCCCTTTGTTGTATATTTTATATCTTGGATCTATGCAGAGATGACCTATATAACAGGTTTTAACTTGTCAACTCCATGCTCCTAACTCTAGTTTCCAGTTCTTTCTGCAGTTTTGTTTATTTTTCCCTGAGTCCACATCCAGGCTTATTTAATCAAACACTGTGAGCATTAATAGTAAACAGATTCACATAATCAAATTCAGAACAATTGAACACCATACTTCCCTCCCACAATCATTGCCTTCCTCACTCTTGCAATCACTGGCCACCTCCCTCTCCTGATCACTATCAGCTTCATGCGCCCAACCACTGGTCTCCCAATCCTTGCCTCTCTCCTTCCCTGTACTAATGACTGTCCCTTTCCTGCCTCCAATTCTTCATTCGCTGCCTCTCCTGATAGTTTCTTCCGTGCCTCACTCAGCGTACTTGCATAGATACTTCAAAAGCTCTATTAAGTGGTCGATGTATAAACTGTTAGGCAAAGAGATATCATCTGAAAGATGAGAATAAATTTTTAGTCACTGAATCATGAGGCATTTTAACTCATAATCAAGTAATACGAACAAAGGAAGTACCATTCTTTTTCCAAATGTTCTTTGCTCTCGCTGTCTTGTGAAAATATGATTTGTGCTAGCGCACAATATTTTAACATCACCTGTGCCTCAGTTTCATGTCTTATGCCATACTTATAGCAATATATTATTATGCAATACAGAACTCTCAAAGTTTGCACTGAAATGTCAGCTTAATTTATGCACTTGAGGACTGGTGTAGGACTTTAATCAAAGTCTCTTGACGTTGGAGCCAAGCATTTTAGTACTCTCTGCATGTCCTGATCAGACCACATTTTGCAGAAATAAGTTATACACATCAAGGGTGATGTCACAGGAGATTTTTAATTTTTTTTATGGGATGCGGGTATTGCTGGCAAAGTCATATTTGTTGCCCATTCCTTATTGCCCTTCACAAGTGGCGGTGAGCTGCCTGCCTGAACAGCTTAAGTCCATGCGGCGAAGATACATCTGCAGTGCTGTTAGGGAGTGTGTTCCAGGACTTTGGCCCAACAACAGTGAAGGAACAGTAATATATTTCCAAGTCAGGATGGCGAATGACTTGGTGGGGAACTTGGTGGGGAGTCCAGGCGAGAGGAGAATACTCCATCACGCTCCTGTCATTTGTCTTATAGATGATGAATAGGCTTTGGGGAGCTGAGGAGTGAGTTACTGTCCTCAGAATTCCCAGCCGTTGTCCTACTCTCATCGCCAATGTATTTATATGTCTGGTCTTAATTAATAATAAACAAAAACTACAGAAGCTACAAACTTTTCTCGCGACTCAAAGAGTTAATGTCTGCTGCCAAAACCACTGTTTGCTGTTTAAGTAAACACAGTCTTAGATCAAAAATCAACTAAAAAATTCCCATCTCTGAAGACAACATTCCTGAAATGCCTTATGTGCTGATGTGAAAGATTTTATTTTCACCCTCTGGTTGATGCATTTAGTTGATTAGCTACAAGAGTTGTACGCACCAATGAAATTAAGGGTGATTGCCAGGCAACTACATAATGTGATATCCCAATGGTTCAGTGTGTGTTTCCAATGAATGGATAACTCATACAGACCAAGAAGATACTTAGCTTCAAACCTTCACCTGTGCTGAATTAACTGGGGCAGCAACAGACATCTGCATGCCTTGGATTAAAAAGGCAGAGGCAAAAATTAATCAGAATTCTTCATTCTTACCAGTATCCAGTGATAGATGCTGAGAGTGCAGTTGTGGATATTAGATGAGAACTGGACTGAATTGCAATACTCCCTGTATAGATTGGCTGACAAGACTGTTTTGTGGCTAATTATCGCTTTAACAAGTCACGTGCCATCTGGGGAGTAATAATAAGCAAGGAGTCAACATTCAGGAAGTGACGATAAAAGTTGGCAAAGGATAAAAATAACATAAGTTATGAAAAACAATATAAAATTTGCACATACTGTGTCGCTTAGTGACTAGTAATCTAAATAGCCTGCTTTATGTGGCTTTTCTGAAGAAATAGATGGATGTTTGAGCCTCCAGTCCATGAAATTATTATTCACGTATTGTTTTGTTAACTTGTTACTGATCACATAGACAACACAACAAATCTGTGAAGAATTTATCAAGAGTTAATTTGTGCACAGCTATATCCTAATAGAAAACCAATAGTCAGGTATGGATGAAAATACTTCGACCTATCCTGTAAATTTAAAAGATTTTCTTCCCTCGAGGAAAAATGATCTTGAAATGACAAATTTACCAATCAACTGCAGATGTGATTGATTAACTTCGAATTAAAAAGGAATGAGAGAACCACACTATTTTCCCCAGAAGGGAAAAATAAATAGTGACACCAATTTAAATTGAAATTTTACCTGGTGACAGCAGTTTTCATAAATGATTGTAAAATGAAGGCTTGCTACACTGAACAATGGACAACTTTTTAGCCTGAAGCTCATGATAGATGAAAATATTAAAGAATACATTGGCTTGTGTGTACCCCAAAACATCAGTAATTTGTTTAGTTACAAGGAACATCTGTGGCTACATGTTCCATTCCCGTATTGATAATCACTCATTCCAAGATCACAAATCTTCACTAGATATCCACATTTATAAATATAATTTATCAGCTTTAACAGTAGGGTTTTGTTATGGATTTTCCAAGGTCCTCAAAATGCCTGAGGGAAAAGGTAATCAATCCTAGTAGGAATTAGTTTACTTTCAGGATGGCCTGACAGTTTCTTTTGGAGTTGAAACATAATGCAACATTTCTCCCATCTGGCCTCTTCTGGGCTTTCTGTGTCACATGAGCACAGAAAGCTAATCGTCACTTCCTGAATTTGTTGACTCCTTGTTCATTACTATTCAGACATGGCATGTAAAATGGTAAAGAGATAATTAGCCACAAAGCAGTCTTGTCAGCCAATCTATACAGGGAGTGTTACAGTTCAGTCCAGTTCTCATCTAATATCCACAAATGCATTCTCAGCATGGATCACTGGATACAGCTCGTCCATGCTTCTGTCAGTGCTGGTACTGTCGATATACCTCTACGAGCATAATATATCCATACACATACCATCCAGGACAAAGCAGCCCACTTGATTGGCACCATATCTACAAACATCCACTCCCTCTATCACCGACACTCAGTAGCAGCAATGTGTCCTTTCTACAAGATGCGCTGTAGAAATTTACCAAAGATCCTTAGACAGCACCTTCCAAACCCACAGCCATCTAGAAAGACAAGGGCAGCAGATACATACCACCACCTGCAAGTTCTCCTCCAAGCCACTCACTCTCCTGACTTGGAAATATCAAAATCCTGGAATTACCTCCCTAATGGCATTGTGGGTCAACCCACAGCACATGGACTGCAACATTTCAAGATGGCAGCTCTCAAGATGGCAGCTCTCTACCACTTTCTCAAGGGCAATTAGTGATGGGCAACAAATGCTGGCCGCCATCAATGCCCAGGTTCCAGAATGAACTTCAAAAAATGCTAATAACTGCATCCCCACAAGTTGCATTGGGACCTGTGGAGCAGGCAGTTTGGACTCCAGCTTTTTCTGTACCAAATCAAGAACTCCAGGATCTTGGTCCCATTTTTAAAAAAGATACATGATGACCCTGAGCAAAAGACGGCATTAATTCAGTACATATCATGACTGAAGCATTGTATAATGAAATCCCTTCCTTTGTCAATGGAAAGTACCACTTAACATGGTATTTAAAAGTTGGGAAATACGCTGTAATTAACCACAGAACAATTGCAGGGGCTGGTTGAGGTGCGAGTCGAAGCAAGTTTGTTGAATAACAGTGCCATCATGTATGTGGCATGTGACTGGTTTTGAAGGAGGCATGTACGGAGAATATAACCAGCAGCCCAGCAGCAGCATTAAGGTAAAGATGAGAGTGAATTTGACTAGATGTCACCTGAATCTTCACAGTCTCATCCATACACAGAAACGTATGGGGAGTGACTCTGCATTGTTTAATCCTATGCAGCATAATAAAGCTTGCCAAGCTGTGATATTGTGTGTGCTAAGATGATTGCTTTCAATGCTTACTCACACCTGTCAGAACTGAAAGATTTTCATGTTTAGTCTTGCATCTTCATTATGTCCCATTGGTAATTCTTTTCACATTGCTTATCCTCAGTGCCTACATTTGTGATACTAACCTTTTACACCGATGTGATGGCATGGACTTTTCTTTATTCTTTCAAGGTATATGGACTCACTGACTAGGCAAACACTGATTGTTCTGGGGGAATTTCCAGGTGGTGGTGTTTTCATGTACCTGCTGCCTTTGTCCTTCGAGATGGTAGTGGGTTTGGAAGGTAAGGAGCCTTGGGAATTCCTGCACTGCATCTTGTAGTTGGTACATACTGCTGCCGTTCATCGGTGAGGGAGGGATTGAATGTTTATTGTTGAGGTTTCAATCAAGCAGGCTGCTTTGTCCTGGATAGTTTCAGACTTATTGAGTGCTGTTAAAGCTACATTTATCCAGGAAAGCGGAGAGTATTCCATCACAATCCTGACTTGTACCTTGTACATGGTTTACAGTCTTTGGGGAGTTGGGAGATGAGTTACTCGCCATAGGATTCCTAGCCTCTAACTTCCTCTTCTGGCCACAGTATCTATATGCTTAGTCCAGTGAAGTTCCTGGTCAATGATAAACCCCAGAATGTTGGTAGTGGGGGATTCAGCAATGGTTATGCCATTGGATGTCAAGGGGTGATGGTTAGATTTTCTCTTGTTGGATATGGTCATTGCCTGACACTTGTGTGGTGCAAATATTATTTGTCACTTGTTAGTACAACCCCGGATATTGTCCAGGTCTTGCTACATTTGGACATGGACTGATTCAGTACCTGAGGAGTTCCAAATGGTGCAGAGCATTGTGCACTCATCAGCAAACATCCCCACTTCTGAACTTATGCTGGAAGGATGTTTCTTGTGTTTGCATTGGGTTTAGTGAGTTGATGAAGCTGCATTGGACTGGATTTTCCATGAAGTGGCAATCAACATTGGATTGCTGCTCGAGTGAACTTCTCCACACTCCGATGCTGCTCTGAATCTCAAGCTGGGTCTTCTGACCTCTGCTTTTTAAGATATGTGCATGCAGCATCCATTGGGAAGTCTTCTCATAGTTCAGGGTGTTGGGGGAGGGAGGTGGTTTGAGGCAAACACCCTTTTTATGGCACTAGTTGTTGTATTGTGCATTTCAGTGTCCATTATGAATGTTGCTGAATGGGTGAGTGGAACAATGAGTGAATGAGTGAGGTTGTACATGGGGTGGGTGGGGGATGGGTGAGATGGGTAGAGTGGTAGCTGGGTAGGGAGGTAGGTGGACAAGGTGATAGGTGGGGAGGGTGGCAGGTGAATAAAGTGACAAGTGGGTAGAGTGGCAAGTAAGTAGGGTGCTAGATGTATACAATGACAAGTGATAGATTGGCTGTTGGATGAGATTGGTAAAGCGGTAGGTGGTAGTGGGCAGGATGGCAGGTAGGTAGAATGGGTTGGGGGGGAATTAGTCAGTCAGCAGACTGCTTCATGGCATGATCTTAATAATACCCAGATGTACTTCATGGACAAAATGTAATACATGTTGCTTTAACACTTTTGAGATAACTGCCCGAGTTCATCATGCAATACAGATGTCATCAAACAATGTGAGCTCATTGTGCACTGTAGTACGGGCCAAGTCATATCTATATTTCACAAGACCATTCAGTTTTATCAGAAGTGGCATACTCTCTGCAAAACACTGTCCATCGTGCTTTCAACTCCTCTTGCGTAACAATATTTGCTGTCATATGTGAAATCACCAGGATCATTTAGTCCTCAATGTTGGAAGCTGCTTCACCATCACACAGTCTGCGATAGTGTTATGGCTAAGTACGCCAGCAAACTCGACCTCAAAGTTATACGCATGAAGATGATCTGACCATCTGTTGATGCTTGAAGATCAGTGACTAGATCTGATGTTGCTAGTAATATAGTCAGTGCTTGTGGCCAGTACGGAGAGTGAATTTTCTACCGTTGAGAGACACGTGTCAATGTTCACAAGCGTAGATTCAGGCTCGTGCTTCCCAATCTCCAGCAGACAGTTTCTGACAATAAGCGTGACACATATGGGGTTGATCATTTATCCCACAATGTCTGCATATGTGGAAACAAATCTGTGATCAAATTTGGTCATATCTAGAAATGATGCTGACGATTCTTTCCATTGCAGTGGTCTTTTTATATTGAAAAAAGATACGTTTCCAACTGCTCTTGATCATAGTGATTTATACTTCATAGCAACTTCAGGATGGAACCACAAAATAACTTTGTTATGATGAACTTCCACTCAGCAGGAGACTGCCTGCTGTCAGAAACCATCTCTGTTGATTTTGCACCATGCAGAGTTTACAAAACCTCCCAATTTCCCTTTGAAATGAAAGGTACTCGGCTTATACCTGCTTTAACCGATGGCAGTGACACAGGGCAGGAGTTCGCATTTTGGGTTGGGACCCTGACTTTGGGATCAAATGGGGGCCCAGAGCTCTCTCTGTGTTGTAAGCAGGTACCCAACCGTGTTTTCTTTTCCAATTAGCAGACACGGGGTATGCTCACTACCCAAGAAAAGACAGCGCCAGTCGGGGTTTTCAAAAATGGAGGACCAACAGGAGGCCCTTCAGTACTAAAGGAATAGCAGCCTGCAATTACAGTTAGCACTGCTGCCTCATAACACCAGGGGTCCTGGTTCGAAGCTGGCCTCGGGTGACAGTCTGTGTGGAGTTTGAACTTTCTCCTCATTTCTGTGTGGGTTTCCTCCGGGTGCTCCAGCTTCTTCCCAGACTCCAAAGATGTGCAGGTTAGGTGGATTGGCCAAGCAAAGTTGCCCCTTAGCGCCCATTGAAATGTAGGTTAGGTAGATTAACCACAGTAAGTGCACAAGATTACAGGGATAGGGTGGGAGATTGAACCTGGATAAGATGCCCTTTTGGAGAGTTGGTGCGGACTCTGTAAACTGAATCGTCTGCACTGTAGGGATTCTATGATGAGAGGGTGCCTCTATTTTAAGATATTGGGCAAGGTTTTATGGCCTTGCTTGAGCGAGACCAGAAATTCCAGCCCGAGGTCAACAAACATTTCCATTGTCTGTCCCTCGCCTGCTCAGGTTCTGAGGCGGGGCAGTAGAACTCAGGTAACCATCTCAGCAACTTTAACAAATTTGAAATAAAAAAAAGACCACAGCAGCCACACAGAATCACAGAATTGTTACGGTGCAGAAGGAGACTATTTGGCCCATCTTGCCAACACCAGCTCTGTAAATGATCATTATAACTCAATGCCATCCCTTGCCTTTTCCCTATACAGTGCGCATTGTTCCTATTCAAATAATCATCTCATACCCTCTTAATTGCCTCCATTGAGCCTGCACCACACTCTAGGTCCGAACCACTCCATGTGTGCAAAAACTTTTTCTCACATCATATATGCTTGTTTTAAGAATCGCATTTAACACCTCAGCTATACCCCCTGCTTCCCTGTGTAAATTTCCTTTCAGGTCTGTGATCGGTCCAACTCCTCTTTTTATCACCCTTTAACTATTTATTTGCTGATAGAAAACACTGAGATTCTCCTTAGTGTTAGCTGTTATTCTTTCCTCATAACCCCTTTGCACTTCTCTAAAATGCTTTTTCACCTTCCTTCCAAACCTTCTGTCTTCCAAGTGGTTCTCAATTTTATTTTCTACTTGACACCTGTCACTAACACACCTTTTCTTCTTTGTCCTAATTTCTTTCTCCTTTTACAGACACGAGCTCTAGATTTGCTTGCCCTGACCTTCTCCCTTGAGGGGATATGCCTTGACGATACCTGAACCCATGTCTTATTCGGAAGTAACCCATTCTTCAGCTACAGTTTTGTCACTAACCTTTTTATCCAGTCTAATTGGCCCAGCTCCATCCATACTTCAGTGAAATCAACTCTCTCCCAGTTAATTATTCTTACTCTGGATTACCTATTGTCCTTTTCTATCATCATCCTTATCCTTACAATATATTGGCTTGAATCCCACTGCAGCTGGTCGAATTTAAATTCAATTAATAAATATGTTCAATTAATTATTAAAAAAAGAGAATGGAAAGCTTATCTCAATAGATAACCAGGAAACAATCATTAATTAGAGTAAAATCTCATCTGACTCACTTATGTCCTTTAGGGAAGGAAATCTGTTGTCTTCTCATCTGCATGTATGTGAATGCACGAAGTATAGTAAATAAGATCGGGGAGTTACAGGCACAAATTGCTATGTGGAATTATGATGTTGTGGTGATTAAAGAGATCTGACTCAAGGAAAGGCAGAGCTAGGTATTGAATATTCCTGGGTAAAAGGTACTCGGAAAAGGTATGGAATGAAGAAGAGGAGAATGGGTGGCAGTATTGATTAAGGAGAGCATTGTAGTGCTGGGGAAAGAGGATGTCCCAGAAGGTTCAAGGACATTATCAATTTGGATAAAGCTAAGGAACAGAAATGGTACAATTACATTGACCAGTGTAATCTATAGACCACCAGCTAACTGCAGCCCACAAGATATAGATACATTCACACACTGCCAGAGTCAGGGTAGTCTTTCACATTTGTCCTACAATCAAAGAAAGTCAAACTAAGTAAGAAGAGTTATCTTTGAATTACTGTACCTGTGTGACTCCCAGTCCACCAGCCAGCCATGCCTTTAGTTGCTGAGGCCTGAAGATCTGGAATTCCTTCCCTAAACTTCCCCTCCTCACTATCTCAAGATGGTTCTTGAAACCTAACTCTTTGAGATCAATTTTGATCACCTATCCTAATAACTCCTTTGTGAGTTTGAGACTCCTTGTCTCAAATTTTGTTTGATAGCTCTTCTGTGAAGTGTCTAGAATGTTTTACTATATTAAAGATGTTATACAAAGTTGTCTGAGCACATGGGGCTAAATCACAATTTCTTTACGTGGATAGGGTGGCACAGTTACACAGTGGTTAGCATTGCTGCCTCACAGCACCAGGGACCCAGGTTCAATTCCCAGCTTGGGTCACTATTTGTGTGGAGTTTGCACATTCTCCCCCTGCGTGTGTAGGGTTTCCTTGGAGTACTCTGGTTTCTTCCCACAGTCCAAAGATTTGTGGGTTAGGTTGATTGGCCATGCTAAATTGACCCTAGTTTTGGGCGGATCAGCAGGCTAAATATGTGGGCTTGCAGGGATAGAGTGGGATTGTTGTTTGTGCAGGCTCGATGGGCTGAATGGCCTCCTTCTGTACTGTTGGGGTTCCACGGGATTCTATGAAATAATTGGATTACACTAAATAGGTGTTGCATCAGTTTCATAGGAATCTAAAATAGTGTTCTTAAGTACTAATTTCTAGTCCTTAGCTTTCATCATAGTTTCATCTATGAGACACACTCTGTGCTTTTGACTTTCACTTTTCATTTCAGAAAATGAGTGCGTTTATTTTACCCTTGTAACTAAATATCTGGTATTAATTTCAATAAATGGCCTCACTGTCAGACTTTGTATGCTATTTTATTGCAGTCTCGTTTCCAATGGCTGCTCATCGCTTCATGATTAAGAGGAAATCTTGCATTGAAACATTACAAACTAAATTGGAATGAATGGCTATTATGTCAATATTAAGATGAAATCACACTTTCCTGTACAGTACTAAAGCATTTGAGGGGGAGGGGGGACATGCAGGAAGAGGAGAGGGGAGGGAGAGATAGAGCATGGAATTGTTTCAGCAGGAGTAAGGAACCAACAAACTCACTGATCTTATGAGACTGGATTTTCTTTTGGTAGCAGTGAGGAGGAGTTGCTCCATTTAGGTGATACAGTGGTAATATCTGGATTGGTAATCCAGGAGGTCAGTTTGGGGACATCGCATCATAGAGTAATTACAGTGCAGAATGAGGCCATTTGGCCCATCAAGTCTACACTGATTCTCTGAGAGATTAGGCCCTCTCCCTTGCCCTATCCCCGTAACCTCACACATTTACCATGGCTGATTATTCTAACCTACACATTTTGAGACACTAATAAGCAATTTAACATGGCCAATCAACCTAACATGCACATCTTTGGACTGGGGAGGAATTGGGAATACCCGGAGGAAACCCACGCAGATAGGGGAAGAATGTACAAACTCCACACAGACAGTGCCCTAAAGCCGATTTAACGGCTCACCACCAGCTTCTCACATGCAATTAAGGATGGGCAACAAATGCTGGTCTTGGCAGCAACGTTCACATCCTATGAAAGAATTAAAAATCTATGCAGAAGCTACACTGGGAATGATGCTAAGACAGTTGTTCTTTGTTTCTTAATGTGAATTCAGTGAATAACAACAGAAATATAGGGGGGGGATTCTCCAGCCACACTCACCCCAAAACTGGAGAATCCTGTCTGAGGTTAATGGACCTTTGCATGGTCCGTCCCCCGCCTGCTACAACTCCGGTGATGGGCGGGATGGGGCAGTTCCCCTCAAAGTGTCCAGATATGGAGAATCTATAAGGCACACTTTGTGCTTTTGACTTTCACATTTCACTCCAGAAAATGAGTGCGTTTGTTTTACCCTTGTAACAAAATATCTGGTATTAATTTCAATAAAGGGCCTCACTGTCAGACTTTGTGTGCTATTTTATTACAGTCTCGTTTCCAATGGCTACTCATCACTTCATGAGTAAGAGGAAATCTTGCACTGAAACATTATAAACTAAATGGGAATGAACTGCTATTATGTCAATGTTAAGATGAAATCACGCTTTCCTGTACAGTACTGACATGCACATGTATTAACATTACACAACATGATTTCACTTCACAATCCCCAAGCATAGGTGCATTCATGGAGTCTATGCAGCATTTGGGTCCTAAGCATAAGTTTTGACTCATAGATTCATAAAAGGATTTTCTGGTATATCAGACATTCCCGACAACACTGTGGTTCACCTCCTGACTCCTCAGAACCTGTCCACTATCTACAAGGTACAAGCCAGGAGTGTAATGGAATACTCTCTACTTGCCTAGATTAGTGCAGGTCCAATAACAAGAAGTTTGGCACCATCCAGCATGCAGTCTACTTGATTGGCATCTTATCCACTGCCTTCAGCATTCACACTCTCCATCACCAACATACAGTGGCATGCATCAGTGTATATTAACTACAAGATGCACTGCATGAAACTCACCAAGCTACTTCAACAGCACCTTCCAAACCTGTGACCTTTGTCACCTAGAATGGTAAGGACAGAAGATTCATGGGAAGACAACAACCTGCAAGTTCTCCTTCAAGACGTGTACAATCTTAACTTGGAAATATATCACTGTTCCTTCGCTGTCACTGGGTCAAAATCTTAGAACTCCCTTTCTAATACACTGTGGATGAACGGACACCAGAAGGAGACTGGAGCAATTAAAGAAGGTGCCTCACTGCCTCCTTCTCAAAGGCAATTAGGGATGGGCAATAAATGCTGGCATAGCCAGTGAAGCACACATCGTGTGAATGAATGAAAAATACCAAATCGAAAGGAACGTCAGATTCTTTAATGTTTAATAATTTTTTACCTTGCAGCTTTGGGAGAACGAAATGCCAAATGTTTTTAGACATTTTGCTAATTCATATAAACATAGGTAATTTAATAAAATGCAGTAAAATGTTTTTATGTGTTTGTTTATGACAGGTTATAATTGCTTCGTATATATTTGTGTCAGAGAGCTTCCAATCCACTTCCTGAAGCAGTTCTGCAATGCAAGGTACTGATGAAAATCAATTTCCTTCATAACATAACTCATTTCATTTTAATGTTAAGAATGAAGATATTTTCTGTCCTATGATCATTCTCGTGCAATGTGATTTCCAGGTATTTGCATTATTCTCTCCAAGATGTGATTGCAAGCACACGCTATAAGCATGGCGCCAGCTAGGCTCACAGGTCTGATATCATGCATGCTGTGCACCCAGGAGATGATAAGATCCTGCTCTTGTAAAGAACATTTCATAAATATCTTTCAAATGGATCTTTTTATGGAATCTATTTTTGGTACGTGAAGCATTTAATGTGTGTGTTTAAAAATAAATGGAGTATTTTATGAGACATTACAATTTTTCAGCCTTCAATAAAATCAAAGGGAATGTTCTGGAAATCACTTCAGGTTCCCAGGACTGGTTGGAGAGGTTTCCAAGATATTGACAGAGGATGAGCCAGAATTTGGAAAAATGCCTGAAATTGCCAAGGATTCTTCTCTTCTGACTCCACTGGAAATTTAACTGTTTTCTAAGGCAGCTCACCATATAACATATTTCCTTGCCTCCTTGTACCCCAAAAAGGGACAGCAGACAGTAATGCAATTTAAATAAGGAAATATGTCATACAATGTCATTCCCTGGACAGCAGGGTGTCAGCTAACATTGCAAGGGCTGTCAAAGAGCAATTAAAAAATTTGAAATCCAGTTTTGCAATGTGACGTAGAGAAGAATTCTGTCTGCCTAATATTGGGGAAACAGCAGGAGGAAAGTTTTGCTTGAACTCAAGATCCAAACCAGGAGCAGAATTTAATACTAACCGAGGGAGTAGGGAACAAAGTGGGTAAGGGGGGGCATTGAATCGTGCAGGGTGCACCATGTCAAGCACTGATACTGGGAAGGAAGAATCATATTATTCTATATTTATGGGCGGCACGGTAGCACAGTGGTTAGCACTGCTGCTTCACAGCTCCAGGAACCTGGATTCGATTCCTGGCTTGGGTCACTGTCTGTGTGGAGTTTGCACATTCTCCTCGTGTCTGCATGGGTTTCCTCTGGGTGCTCCGGTTTCCTCCCTCAGTCCAAGGATGTGCTGGTTAGGTTGATTGGCCTTACTAAAATTGCCCCTTAGTGTCCTGAGACACGTAGATTAGTGGGTAAATATGTGGGGGTAGGGCCTGGGTGGAATTGTGGTCAGCACAGATTGGATGCGCCAAATGGCCTCTTTCTACACTGCAGGGTTTCTATGATTTCTATGGTTACTAGCGGCGGAGAGGAAGAGGGGTGGCAATACCAAAGCTTTGCATCAGGAAGGAAATTTTAATGGCTTTGCACAATATTACTATTCATTAAACTTCAAATTCAGTGATTCAATGGTACCTTCCAGCGTGAGACTGATCGGAATCACAAGCCTTCAGTTTTCCAGCTGGTGAAAGGCAGCATGTATTATAATGATACAAACGTTCCAATCACTCATAAGAGATTATACAAACACATTTTGGGTTCATTTCTTAAGAACAGGCACATGTGATCATGAATAGAACTTGTGGAAAGAGCTATCTTTAGTGGGGGGAGGAAGAGGGGGGGCTGCATGGTGGTTAGCATTGCTGCCTCACAGTGTTAGGGATCCTGGTTCAATTCCTGCCTTGGGTGTGTGTGTGGGCTTCCTCTGGGTGCTTCAGTTTCCTCGCACACTTCAAAGATGTGTAGGTTAGGTGGATCAGCCGTAGTAAATGCACAAAGTTATGGAGGTAATGCAAGCCTGAGTTGGAAGGTCATTGGCAGACCCAGTGTTGTAAGTATTCTATGGTGACTGAATTCTATGACATCAGAACTGTGTGTCTATGTTCTGCTCCAAGCAAAAGTGAAACTAAAGCTGGATCACATGACATATTTCCTTTAAGGTAATGGCATGCTGCTATCTCTAAAAGGCATATTATAACATTCTCCTTTCTTTTTAAAGATACTTTTCCCCATCCAATGACGTATAACTATAAACAATATATGTTTATGTTTAATCATAAATGTATAGAACTGATGAATCTATGAGTCTCTAAATCTTAAAGGTAATCTGTTGGTACACCCAAATCCTGTTTTGGTAACTTTGTCTGGCAGTTTCTTTAATTGTTCACAGTGATCTATGGGATTGTCATGTTCCTGATTACATTTGGGATCTCGTATTTTACAATAGGACTGCACGATGACTGAGGAGATGGAATAGATATGGATTGTCTACATTTAAGCCTTAGCATTGTGTCTTTGTTTGTAAAGATTTCCGAGGACCTTGGTTCCAAGCAAATTGTTCACCTCAGCTGGTTGCCATGTACTTTCTGTGAGATTCTGGATGTGAACATTTTGTCTTAACTGTAAACCTGACAATTCTGTACCCTCATTTTTACTGTGTACTTTAGTCACCTTCTCTTTAAAAGGTGCTCCTTAGTTTCAGAGAGAGTGGAATGGATAAGGGTAGATAGACTGGTGGGCACTGGTATGCCAAATAATAGCACTTGTCTGTGATGAAATCATTGCACTTAAAGGTGTCACTCTCAGCTGTAACATTGCAATGCGTAGATCTAGCTTAGTCTGCCTACTTTTGAAAATTAGGGTTTTTGCCATGCAAATCATTTGTTTAGCAAGGTTGTAAGATTCTATGTATTATTACAAGTTACAGAATGCCAGTAGACCTACTATCATTGGGCCTTTAGTCTCCATGATGTAGAACATTGATTCATTGCACTTGCATTTCAGGACTATCGATCTGCACATGGAATTAGTGAATTGTCGTATGCCGAATGTTGCTCAGGAGCATGATTCACTATGACCTTCCATGTCTGTGGATACAAGTGTTTCAGAATTTATAGGGGTTGGCACTTGCCCTGAGTCAATCTTGGCTATTAGTGAGCAGTTACCAACTCTCTTAGCACAATAGCACAGATAATTGAATCATGATAAACACCTCAGATACTGTGATGGTGTCTGTTGTCCACAATATTGACAGTGTGAAAAACGTGTTCCCCACTCACCATCTCATCCTGCACATCATCATTATTTTTGTGGTTCGTCAAACACTTCATGTCTATGTTTCTGATGGGAGACCTGGGTGGAATTCTCTGGCCACGTTGGTTTAAAAGCCAGAAACACCCACCTGACTGTCAATGGCACACCCGCCCACTAAAATTCCAGTGCTGGTGGGATGGGAAAATTTTGGCCCAGCTATTCATTCTTATTGCTTTTAGTCTGTTAGGATTGGTGCACAGCTCTTTGTAGCTGAATCAGCCTTTGTTCTAGTGCAGTGCCACTGCCATTGGCTCTTTCTGCCACATGCTTTGTAAAATAACTGGAAAGTTGGGCATTTTCTTAATGCATGCAGAAGACCACATTCTCCACAGGGCTTGCTTGGTTTAAGGTGCACTAGTCAGTGTGTCAACAATTGGGTTGTCTGTAGGACCTGTAAGTTTCATCGACCTGTGATGAATGCATTGTACTTATGTCCATCCCTGAATAGCTCTGTAATGCTATATATTTTGGGTTTGTCTAGCAGATCCTTTGGAATACTTCCTTGGGTGTGGGTGCGATCACCAACTCAACAGTTCTGTCTGCTAGCTCTGCATTTGAAAAAATACAGCTAAAGAATTCTCTGCTGATGAAGTGGTCCATCAATTCTATAGATTGTTGTTCAAATGACATGAAATCCACTTGATGAATACAGAAGTCTAACTTGATTCTGAACTGGATTTCCAATGTAGCCCATATCTTTTGGGGATCTTTTAGCACTTCAGCTGTTAATGCTGATGTTTGCAGCCTGTGTAGACATTTAGCCCCAATTGTTAACTGAATTTTTATGGCTTGCTTGTCTGGTTTAGATACACATGAATCAAGGAATCCTAGCTCTTCATGATGTATAAATGTTATGAATTTAGATAATAAGCCAGCTGCATCCCAACTGATACCGGGGAATTTTGTGGACGTTTGACAATGTCCCTTGACCTTCCTTCTCCAACTGGGATGAGTGTCACTGCAGCTGCTTTTGCATTCTTATCTGAAGCTCCGCCTGTTACAATCGCAATTTTCTCTGGCCCAATTTTTATATGCTTTATTTGCATTTTGTTTTGTTGGACTCCCTCTCATTCACTATTGATCTGGCCCTCAATCTGCTCACGTGCCTTTCCCAACCCACTGCTGGTCTTCTTGATCTGCTGTCCTGCTCACCACCAGACACCTGTCCGCTCACCAGCTTTTGATTTGAGCACAATTTTCGCTCTGTGTCTTAAGGCCTTCCTCTGCATCCAGCACACTGCAATTTCAATACCCTCTCTTCCTCACTATCAATTCTCTAATACTCTGGTTTCATTGTAGTCTGACCAAAATATTGAAGTTCAGCTCTTTTCTTGTAGCATGATCTACAGGTTCACCAGGTCGTACCTGCACTTAACCCTGCAACCAGGCTGAGTCCCATGTCGCTTAGAAGCAACCATTGATGCACACCATGTTAGGTGTCATAAAGATATAAAGGCACAAATCACCTATGTTGTGGGTTCCTTTATTAAGAGCAGGCACATGCCAACAGATAGATACATGCCCAGAAAGCTTGAGAACATCAGAGCTACAGAACTGTGACTATCTTCTGCCCCAGGTCAAAGTGAAACTGAGGCTGGATACTCTTCCCTTAAAGTGATGACATGCTGCTATTCCTTAAAAACAGTTACAGGTAGCAGTGATCACGTAGTCAAACAATGAGGTGGAAGATCAGACAGTTAAAGCTGCCTACAATCTTAATAAAGGAACCCACAACGTGAGTGATTTGTGCCTATATATCTTCATGATACCTAACATGGTGTGCATCAATGGTTCCTCCTAAGCGACATGGGACTCAGCCTGGCTGCAGGGTTAAGTGCAGGTACGACCTGGTGAACCTGTAGATCATGCTACATGACAAGAGCTGAACTTCAATATTTTGGTCAGACTTCAATGAAACCAAAGTATTAGAGAATTGATAGTGAGGAAGAGAGGGTATTGAAATTGTAGTGTGCTGGATGCAGAGCAAGACCTTAAGACACAGTGCGAAAATTGTGCTCAAATCACAAGCTGGTGAGCGGACAGATGTCTAGTGGTGAGCAGGACAGCCGATCAAGAAGACCAGCAGTGGGTTGGGAAAGGCATGTGAGCAGGTTGAGGGCCAGATCAATAGTGAATGAGAGGGAGTCCAACAAAACAAAATGCAAATAAAGCATATAAAAATTGGGCCAGAGAAAATTGCGATTGTAACAGGCGGAGCTTCAGATAAGAATGCAAAAGCAGCTGCAGTGACACTCATCCCAGTTGGAGAAGGAAGGTCAAAGGGGCATTGTCAAATGTCCACAAAATTCCCCGGAATCAATTGAGATGCAGCTGGCTTTGTTGGCAGAGGGGAGATTCTGCTATGAATCATCGTGGGGGAGGTCAGGGGTCATTGTGGGATGGATAATCTCAGGGAAGTCAAGGGTTACTGCAGAAAGACAAGAACCAATGTGAGGAGGCCAAAGGTTACTGCAGGGATGTTAAGTATGAGCACATGGAACAGAAGAGTGAGCACCAGAGTGAGCTCAGGGTCCTGGAATTTCTGACGGCAAAATGGTTCTATTCCACGTAGTGTTTCTGGAGCCTCAAGTGAAGGATGGAACTGAGTCCAGACACGGGGCTGGCAGAAGGCCAGTGAGGTGTACAAGCTGCAATGAGAGGTCAAGAGGGAGCCAAACAAGGATCAGTCTGATACAAGCTAATCTAATGCTGCATCCCAAGGTTTACTCGTCTTGGCTCATTGATCTGCAGTTGACTGAGATGCTATGCCAACAAGAGCCAAGGATGTTTAGGGGAGGCAGTCACTGACCTTTTTGCTCTCCACAGGCCATCTTGCCAGTCAGAAAAAGACCCACTTATGCCAACTCTTTGCTTTCTATCTGCTATAGCAAGGTTGTCCTTGCTATAGAGGGAGAACAGCGAAGGTTTACCGGACTAATTGTTGGGATGGCAGATCTGTCATATGAGGAGAGATTAAGTCAGTTGGATTATAATCACTGGCGTTTAGAAGAGTGAGAGGGGATGTCATAGAAACTTATAAAATTCTAACAGGGCTAGATTTGGAAAGAATATTCCCAATTGCGGGAGAGTCCAGAACTAGGAGTCATAGTTTGAGGATAAGGGGTAAACCTTTTAGAACTAAGGTGAGGAGAAACTTCTTCACCCAGATAGTAGTGAATCTGTGGAATTCACTACCACAAAATATAGCTGAGGCCAAAATGTTGTCTGATTTCAAGTAGAAATTAGATATATATCTTGGGGCTAAAGGGATCAAGGGGTATGGGGGGAACCCAAACATTGAATTCAATAATCAGCAATGATTAAAATTAATGGTGAAGCAGGCTCAAAAGGCCAAATGGCATACTCTTGTTTCTAATTTCTATGTTTCTATGTTTCTAAGATCACAACTGATCTCTGACTCAACTCCACTTTCCTCTCTGCTCCCTGGTGATGCGGCAGTGGGGTCAAGACGCACCCCGTATTGAATAGATTTGATGAAACTGGCAGCAATGGGGAAGCAACTGTCTACTAGGTTGTGCATGTTTGTTTAAAATCACAGCAGTGACTTGCTTTTTTAATCTGTGAACTTCCTCAGTATGAAGGAAGTTGCAAAGGATACTGAACCTTTGAAAGAAAATAGCAGCCATTTATGTTTAGTGTCCCAAAGAAGGCCCCTTTTACAGCATTTCAATTATCTGCCAGCAGTAACACTGTATCATTTATATTACAACGTTGTCATTGAAGTAAAGACTACTGTCAGCATCGGTGCTGCAACAATAGAAGGCCACACATCCATTGAGTGCAGCAAAAATAGCCAGTCATCTGACATAAATTTGGAATAATAAACAGGATGTTACTGTCGTTTGACAGTAATGAACTGTAAAAGAGAGATTATTGCTAATGTTCCTCATCCAGTGGCTTGGTTTCCTCAATCCCTCCCAACCTTTAGCCGAATTTTCTAACATGATGGTTACCATGACATTCCTTCCTCTAAACTGTCTTTGAGCATATTGTAAGATGCTGTAGAGCTTGATTAATGAGCACCAAATAAGAATACAATAAAATTTGTTAAACATTAATGTCCTCGCTTAAACCCAGCCAAAGACCGTTGAGGTGCCATCATCTGTAAAATCCCATAAATACATTTTCTGGCAGGGTTGTTTATTTTTCAAACATTTAAACCATGGGGATTCTTTGCAACCACTTGTTTCTATGGTTACCTCATTCTTTTTTAGAATTCGGGGTCTGGATTTTATAACAGACCAGAGTCTAATTGACATTTGCAATCAAACTTTCAAATAAAAATAATGTTAAAAATTTTAATAGGCATACATTAAAATAGATCTTACTTCACGGAATCAATTAACTCCAACATTTAAGCATGAGCCTGGGCTCCTAGTTAAACTTACATTTAAATACCTGTAACTACAGACTTTCCAATGTAAGAGGGAAAAAAAAATTCATCTTTGCCCTTGCCCCTATCTCCAGTGGTTTATTGTAAATACATTACTCAGTCAGGTAGTTTGAAAACTGCTGGCTTTTGTTTCCCATGCTGTTGGCTGATCTCACCCGGAGGATTTGGGAATATTACAATTGGCCTCAGGTTCCTTAGCCCATGGTACTTAAAAGATGTTTTTTAAAAAATCAGCCGAAATGGCTGTGCCTGATTGCTATCTGGCATATAGTAAACATCTTTACTCCTCACTTTGGTCCCTAATGACAGGCGCTGACTCATTCCATCATCCTTTCTCCTTGACACAGATTGTAGGAAAGCTTGGGCCTCAGTCCTCCCCAAGGCTGTTGTCAAAATCATTTTGTCATTGGATGGCAAGTAAAAACTTTTGCTATTTGGCACTCCTCCTGCTATTTTCCTCCACCTAAGGTGAAGCAAGCTTCTGAACTGTATGTGTAACATTTACTAAAACTTCATATAAGATCATAAGAAATAAAGGTTGGAGCGGACCATTTGGCTGATTGAGCTTGCTGCACCAGTTAGTGGGGTCATGGTTGATCTGATTGTGGATTTAACTGCCTTGCCCCCATAACCCTTGCTCCCTTGTTGTTCAAAAATGTATCTAACTCAGCCTCGAATATATTCAATGAGCCAGCCTCCACTTTTGACCTTTTGGGATAAGAAATTCTTCCCCCTCTTGTTTTGAATGGCAGACCCTTACTTTTAAACAGTAGCCATCTATTAGTAGAATCATCCTCTCAGCATCTATGTCAAATATCCCTCATTGAGACATATAAGATAATGAATGGGATGGATAGGATAGAGGTGGAGAGACTCTTCCCGCTCAGAAAGGACAGTAGGACTAGGGGGCACAGCCTCAAGATAAAGGGGGGGCGGTTTAGAACGGAGTTGAGGAGGAACTTCTTCACTCAAAGGGTGGTGAATCTCTGGAATTCTCTGCCCGTTGAAGTGGTGGAGGCTACCTCACTAAATATTTTTAAGACGCGGGTTGATGGGTTTTTGATAAGAGAGGGGATTAATGATTATGGGGAGAGGGCGGGAATGTGGAACTGAGCCACGACAGATCAGCCATGATCTTATTGGATGGCGGGGCAGGCTCGAAGGGCTAGATGGCCTACTCCTGCTCCTATTTCTTATGTTCTTATGTTCTTAAGTTTGTATATTTCACGAAGATCATCTCTCAATCTTCTAAACTCCAATGCATGGAGGCCCAATCCAAATCATAGAACCATAAGTTTAAGTTTATTTATTAGTGTCAGAAGTAGGCTTACATTAACACTGCAATGAAATTACTGTGAAAATCCCCTAGTCGCCACACTCCAGCACCTGTTCGGGTACATTGAGGGAGAATTTAGCATTGCCAATACATCTAACCAGTACATCTTTTGGACTGTAGGAGGAAACCAGAGTACCTGGAGGAAACCCATGCAGACACTGGGAGAATGTGCAGTCTCCCCACAGATAGTGAATCGAATCTGGGTCCCTGGTACTGTAAGGCAGCTGTGCTAACCATTGTGCCACCATACGTCCCACAGGCATCGAATCCCAACAGGGCAGAAGGAGGCCATTTGGCCCTTTGAGCCTGCATTGATAACAATCCCACCCAGGCCCTATTCTCACAATCCAATTGGACCAATTGTCACTATATGGAGACTTGTTCAGCTTTTAAATATTTTCTGGTTAGCTATCTAGAATAGCTGATTTTTATTTGACAGTTGTAGCATCATTCCTTTACTCCTCCTAAAATCCAAATATAGTAAGGGATTAGGCACTGTTCTTAGTAACAATTTGTTAAAGTCCAGTCATTTCTCAGAATTCTCCAAAGTAATTGTCAATGATTTACTCTAAGTTGTCTGAAATAAACCAGGAGTAAGGGGAACTATTTGAAATGAAGCCAATGAATGAGGTTTGTTTTCCCTCACATTCTGCATCCTGCTGCGGCAACTTTTATAAAATGCACAAACACAAAACGCAGGAACAAAATACAAATTTATAACTGTTTGCTGGTACGCCTGTGCTGTGTGTATGTGTTTTTAATTACACTAGGTATTTAAAGCTATATGTTCATTTTGTTTATTTTCAGTGGTTTTCCCCTTTGTTGCCCTCCTTGCAAAGATGCTAATATTAGTTCTGCAATTTATAATCCTTGCATGGAAACTGCACTTCAAGGCTTTAGGACAATGAAACTGTAGTTCCCGATCACTGGCTCATGCATCCTACAAAGTGCCAACTCTCATGGGATCATGGCACCCACCCCAAATATGTAATGTTGGGATAGAACATAGAACATAGAACACTACAGCACAAACAGGCCCTTCGGCCCACGAGTTGCGCCGATCACATCAACACCTACCAACCTACAGACCTATCTATAACCCTCAATCTCATTAAACCCCATATACTCATCCAGAAGTCTTTTAAAAGACCCCAGCGAGTTCGCCTCCACCACCACTGACGGCAGCCGATTCCATTCACTCACCACCCTCTGAGTGAAAAACTTACCCCTAACATCACTTCTGAACTTTCCTCCTTGCACCTTAAATCTGTGTCCTCTCGTAGCAACCATTTCAACCTGGGGAAATAGCCTCTGAGAGTCCACCCTATCTATTCCTCTCAACATTTTGTAAACCTCTATCAGGTCGCCTCTCAACCTTCGTCTCTCCAGGGAAAAGAGTCCCAGCTCCCTCAACCTAACTTCATAAGGCATGCCTCCCAGTCCAGGCAACATCCTTGTAAATCTCCTCTGTACCCTCTCAATAGCTTCTACATCTTTCCTATAGTGAGGCAACCAGAACTGCGCCCAATACTCTAAATGAGGCCTGACAAGGGTCTTATAAAGTTGCAGCATTACCTCCCGACTCCTAAACTCAATCCCTCGACTAATGAAGGCCAGTACACCATACGCCTTCTTGACCACCTCCTCCACCTGCGAGGCCGATGTAGGCGCTGAAAGCATTTTGGTAATCTCACTTAAATAGCTATTAAAGCCTGGACAGTGAGAGCCATGGGGACATCTCACCATGCAGCATCACAGTGAGCTCAGTGACATTTGTGCCACACAAGTGCCAGAGAGTGACCATTCCCAACAAAAGTGAATCTAAGAATCGCCACTTGACATTCAATGGCATTACTATTGTTGAATCCTCCACTGTCAACATCTTGGGGTTACCAATGACAACAAACTGAACTGAACTAGCCAGAGCAAGTCAGAGGCTAGGAGCGCTGTGGCAAGTAACTCACCTCCTGACTCCCCGAAGCCAGTCCACCATCTACAAATACAATGGAATACTCTCTTTCTGACTGGATGAGGGCAGCCCCCACAGCACTCAAGAAGCTTGGCATCATGCAGGAAAAGCAGCCCGCTTGATTGTTGCCCCTTCATTCAATCTCTCCACCACTGACAAACAGTAGAAGCAGTGCGTACTATCTACGTTGCAGGAAATTGCCAACGCTCCTTAGGCAGCACTTTCCAAATCCACAACCACTACCATCTAGGACCTGAGTAGCAGATACATGGGAACACCACCTCCTGGAAGCTTCCCTCCAAGGCACTTACCATCCTGTCTTGGAAATGTATCACTGTTTCTTCACTCTCACTGAGTCAATATCCTGGAACTCCCTTCCTAACAACACTGTGGGTCTACCTGCACCTCAGGGACTGTCTGTCATTCAAGAAGGCAGGTTTAGTAGCTGGTGAGCTTGCTCATTCTTTGACTCAAGAAAACCTGGTTCGATTGGCTCCTTATTGAAATATGCCTGGCTAAGCAAAACCAGTTCCTAAAAATCTCCTGTCTGTATATTCCCATAAAGGAATTCGATATAACATGCTTTATTGTCATTGTTATAGAACAAGTAGTTACAGTTTGATCTTACGCCTCAGAAATATTTGACAAATTTCCAGATAACAGAAACCAATAGTAGATGGGAGTGTTTTGTCCTTCACAGTGGGTCTGACCGGCTGTTGTGTGTATCTAGCTAGTAAGCAGTTTCCACTTCCTTTACTGTTGATTAAAATTCAGCACCATTCATTTTTTACTCTTCCTTAGAGCATTGGGTTTGACATCTGTAAGTCTTTTTGAAATGTCACACTCTTCACATTTCCTTTTGGAGGGGGTTTGTATTTGCTTTTCTCACTTATACCTTGAAAGGTGGTCTCATGTTTTAAAGCTGTTTGCTGTCTCATTTTTAAATCTCCAATCAATTGAAAGTTGAAGAATCATTTTTCAAAAGTAAAGGCATTTTGTGACACTAAACATAAATAAATATAATTTTGAAGTACATATACTGGTACTGTGTGTAAAGTATTTTGAATTTAATTTAGGCTAAAGCAGTATCATCAAGTGGAATGCTCCCATGCCCTCACTAATGGGTTCAATGATGGACAGTGGTGGAGGGAGAGAATTAGGTTGGAATCCAAAAAAATGGTTTTACACCAACGTGAATTTTCAACGAGATCTTCCACTGGTGCCCGCCACGGCAGATTAGGAAACCCACTGGAGACCAGCATGAAGCTGATTTGCATACTGCTAATTGGATGCAAATGAAGGTTCAACCCAAACCTTTCTCCCACTGTCCAATTTTCCGCAATGCCAGTGGGAAAACACACTGGTTTAGAATATCTCTGGACCAACATGGCATGCAGTAGTCAAGACTTACCTGAAGAATGCCAATAGCTGCCTTTGGAACTTGGGATGGAGGCCACCAGTGACATTAGACTCTGGAACACCACAGCAGTGGGTGGGAGGAACATATATTAGGTGGATCTTCCAGCTTCAGTGTCATCGCGGAGACCTTTCTTCAGGAGTTCTAACTTCTTTCTTCAGTTTGGATCATTGATGTTGGGCGCCTTTTCAATAAGAGATCAAGGTAAGATGGTGGGAAACATGCAATCAAAGCTCCCTACCCCACCCCTTCCTCTCTACCTCCACCACAGGAAATGGCTCTCAGCCCCATTATGGATGTGCAATTAATGAGGTCAGGGCTGAAAGTTATAGGGCAGAATTTTCCGTCTGCACTCGCCTGAAGGCACACAAATCCCGCCCGAGGCCAATAGACCTTTGCATGGTAAAAGCAAAATACTGTGGATGAGGATGCTGGAATCTGAAACAAAATCAGAAAATGCTGGAAAATCTCAGCAGGTCTGACACCATCTGTGGAGCCAAATTGCCAGTCTGGATGACCCTTTATCAGACCTTTGCATGGTTCTGTTCCTCCCGCTGCAATTGCTGTGGTGGGCAGGACGGTAAAATTCCAGTAGTAGTGTGATTTTCTTTTGGCCTCCACAATTGGAAACACTTTCCATCCCCACCTCTGTTCCGCCCCCACCAGGGATGTTGTCCCAGATGGGAGAATTCCACCCATCATAGCCAAAGCCAATGACTAATCAACAATTTCAATTGGGCAACACTGCGCTAGACTACAAGAACAGGCACACAATGCACCTATAGACAAAAGAACAGACATTACCCTGTATGCAGGCCTCAAGCAATAATAAAGTGATGCTATTTTCATATTTGGACAAGAAAGAGAATTCTCTTTCGAAGGGAGCAGGATTCTATTGGTGCAGGCAGTTCCCAATAAAGTCCTATTTCTAGTATTTCAGATTGACCCCTGCTGTGGTATTCTAATTTCCCAGGATTTTACTCTTCAAATTCCTTTTCAGCCTGTGAACCATTAAGTGACACATTGAGTCATTTTGACAATACATTTGTGCAAACCTAATTTTTACTGCCTCACTTATATGGTTATATAGTACTAGAAAGACCAGACTGCTTTTAGAACAAAGGTTTAGTGCAAACATGTCTCTGTTGAAAGTAAACCATGTTGTTTATATTAAAATGTGAATTTGATATAAGCAACTTGTGCCATTTTGCTTTAATATATTTTACAGCGATCTATCTTCACAAACAGGAAAGAAATCAGATCATTTATTCATGAGTAACTGATGTCAATCCATCCCATGCACTTCAACGAATGCAGAGGACAGTCCATCTACATGAAACAGATTTCAGACCACCATTGTTTCAGAAGTTTTAAGCAAATATGCAATGATTAATATGCACTTAGATTTTGAAAGTCATTTCTACCCGCTACCCGCAAATTGGATTTTTTTGCATTCATTCAATGATCTAATAATCAGTGGCAAGGTCCTCATTTGTCTCCCTTCCTGAATCCACCATCCCCCCCACCCCCACCCCATGTAATTACCCCATGCATCTTCTTAAACTGCTGCAGTTAATCTGGTAAAGGTATGTTTAGAACATAGAACATAGGAACAGACCCTGCAGCCCATGATGTTGTACCAAGCCTGACATCAAATTAAATTGATCCCTTCTGCCCACCCTTTGTCCACATCCCTCTATACCTTACTCATTCGTGTGTTCATGTAAAAGCCCCTTAGATGCCCCTATCGTATCCGCACCTACTACCTCAACGACCACCCCACCCCCAACCCCCGCCCCCCACTGCACTGGGCAGCATGTTCCAGACACTTACTACATCCTGTTAAGAAGTGGGCCTCAAGTTTTTGACTCAGCGACAATGAAGGAATAGCATTGCTGGTAGAGGGAATGAATGTTTAACACGGGGTATTTAGATAGTATTGAGCTTCTGAAGTATTGTTGGAGCTGCACTCTTCCAGACCTGGAATAATTGCACACATGATATTGTGCCTTGAGCTTCATGTCAATTAAGCCTGTGATCCACAAAACATTCTTGAACATTTTCCTCCATTCAAATTGCGGCTGTGTCATCATTAGACACGCTCTCATAGGCCTTGGGCAGAAGAAGGACCCAATCAGGAAGTGTTTGGAGGCAATCATGAGGAGGCCTTGGAGACTGGGCAACCATCACCATATGCATCTTTAGCCAAGGCCTCCAGTTAATCATTTGAGGCGAACCGGTTAAGCCACATGTAAACTTAATTATCCTGATTTCAGCAGATCCAAGCTGAGCTGCCAAATGTCTGGTAGGGTTCCTGAACAGTTGCTGAGTCTCCTATCTGCATATGCAAAATACGATGCCTACTCTGGTAGGAGGTCAGGATGCCTATAGTTCAAGATATCTTCAGCATGGAATGTATATCTAAGCACTGCTTAACATACTGGAGAATTTACAAATATAAAGCAGTTGTGATGTCACCCAGTTCCTAGGTTTTGATCTGAGAGAGATATCTATATCACTTAGTTAGAATCTGGATAAGAATTAAGCAGCATTTTAGACATTCACGTGACAGATTTCAATTCATACCATCAGTATTTGTATTAGATCTCAACAAGTTACATCATTGTAAAATTACACCAGCGAGTTGAAGGATATTTCTGCTGATTTATTTCAAAGGATCAGACAACACAGGAAACCAGCTAAATGAGACATGTTTATCTCAAAGTCCAAAATTCTTGTGAGTTGGAAATGTTTACTAAATGGCGATTAAGTAACAATCTTTAGGGGTGCATTTGAGTTTAAATTGTTTTTTCTTGAGGGCAACTAGTGCCTAATGAACCATACCCCAATGGGATGTTAAGTGCATATGAGAGAGGATAGGAAGAAGAAGAAGGGAGAAAATCTGGCAGAGAAAATTGGCCAAAGCATAAAAAAACTACAGGCTTGCTCCTTTCAAGCCCACATCTGTCAACATCTCACTGAAAAGGTGTCTCTCTTCTGTACCTTAACACCAAAACTTATACGAACGCTGTTGTCATATGTTCTAGCTGACATAAATCAACAATTTTTTTTAAGATACTAACAGCATCCTAGTTAATTTTTTATTACTGCTTATGTCAACAATACTTAGATCAAAGGCTAGCTGACGTTTGCAGACTCCAATTGCCTCATAGTTTCTTAGGCACAGATCAAAGACTTGAAATGCTTGAAGACATGGGAAACTTTGTGAATAATAAAATAACATAATTGCAGATGGAAAATGACCATTTTGATAACTAAATGTTATTTAGATCGAGTCCCGGTTCATTTCACTACAGTTTCAAGAAGAAACCGTTTTACAACAAAGCACAAACACTGACAAAATAAGAGCGTAAGAACATACCAAATAGGAATAGGGGTAGTCCATTGGGCCCCTCGAGCTTATTCCACCGTTCAGTAAGATCACATCTGATCTAACCTTGTTAACCCCGCTTTCCTGCCTTACCCCTAGCCCCTCTCCATAGCCATTGTACTCCCTTGAAGATTAAAAATCTGTCTGACTCAGTCTTGAATATACTCAGCCTCCACAGCTCTCTGGGTAGAGAACAGCCCTCAGAATATCTGACTCAAATCAATGGAGGGGAAGGGCTGCCACTCCGCCTGAGATCGGTGGGGGGAAAGAGGAGATGGGCCCGCAATCAGTATGGGTGGCGGGGGTGGGGGAATAAGGGGGTCAGTAATGTTAGATTGTGGGGCAATGTCTGTGGGGGCTGGGGGAGGTATTATTCAGCCCGGGAGTGTTGTAGCAGGGGAGCAGCATTTTGTCTGCACGTGAGCAGTTGGAGATGCCGATCGGAGCTGCAGGGTTTTGGACACATTAAGCCCTGCCCACAGGCTTCTGCAGCGCGATTCAGAATTGCTGATATTTTTCAGGCAGAGTGCGAATGGCGGAGCCTGAGAACGAGTCAAAAAATTGCATCTGAAATACTACCAGTTTCAAATCTGCCCAGCACTTAGAATCAAAATGGTAAAATAGGGCCCTAAGACTCTGTAACAGCTGCAACATTATTTTTCTTGGTGCCAGTATTGCCAGAATTATTAAATTGAATTCAAATCTCAAATGGTCAATATGACAAAATTTAACTTGTGTTCTCTGGAGTACTAGTGCTGGTTTCTGTGTGAGTGGCATAATCACTGCATCAGTGTATCCTGTATTGCCTGGTGTTCAGTTGGTCAGCCAATACCCTCCTGTTCATTGTCACTGTATGATTTTCATGTGTGCGTGTGTGTGTGTTGTTACTTGGGGATGGAAAGTGCATATGCAAAACATTAAGGGTGAGATATTATCTCCTTCAAAACTCTGTGACTCAAACTGAACTGAAATTGGGCCCTAACTGTTTCTTCACAACTTAGACAGCTTCATTATTTCGACTGAGTTAATAAAACTGCCCTTTGGCCACAACTTTCAAAATGTCAATGTGTTCAAAATGGAACACCTTCCCCTAAAAGTATAATGAGGCCTACACATTTCAAAGCATTCTTGTGTGGGTTTCTCCTGCATCCATTTAATGAACACACAGATAATTCTCCTTTAAGTATTACCAGATGTAGTCTGATGCAAGGGTCACTGGCACATACTCAACGGCCTTTCCGGAGGACTCCCAGGGTAATTTCAGCAGGGGTATATTGGAATGGCCAGAGATTTTATTTATAGTTTATTAATTGCCCATCCCTCATCGCCCTTGTTCAGAGTCAACCATAGTGCTATGGGTTGGGAATCACATGTAGGCCAGACCAGGTAAGGACAGCAGATTTCCTTCCCTAGTGATAGGATTTTATGATAATTGGAAATTTGTGGTCGCAATAGACTTTTTCTAATTCCAGATTTTTATTTAATTCAAATTTCACCATCTGCCAATGGTGTGATTCCAAAACGGGTCCCCAGAGCATGACCCTGGGTCCAGTGACAATACCCCACTACGCCATTGCCTTCCCATGGCCATGGCCCAAATAGTCACAGCTGCCTGCTCTTGCTACCAGGTTTCTGGAATTGTTTTGTGAACAAGGAATTTTAGTCCATCCCCTGCAAGGCCATTGACATAAGGAGACGGAAGTTCCAGATAGAGAGCTCCTAGTTGTGATTCACCCGATTCAGCACTAAATGCCCATGCCAGCAGGCAAACCACAGTGTTTCCTGCCAGGTGGCATTTACCCACCTAAAAACGCCAAATGAATACATCTTGGGAATTATGCCAGTCAGCCCCATGGTTCAAAGCTCAGGGCACCATTTTTAGAGAGAGCCCTGACCTCTGTATTTGCAGAGTGCACCACCACCCCCCCCCCCCCCCCCTAGAACGGAAATGGTGACTCCTCACTACTGGCAAGGGGAGCACCACCGAACCCCCAGTGAAGAGGGACATCTGCCATCCACCACTGAAATAACTGAAATAACACCAATGAAATGGGCGGCACGGTAGCACAGTGGTTAGCGTTGCTGCCTGGGACCCTGGTTCAATTCCCAGCTTGCGTCACTGTCTATGTGGAGTTTGCACGTCCTCCTCATGGCCTGCGTGGGTTTCCTTCGGGAGCTCCAGTTTCCTGCTGCATTTTGAACGACGTGGTTGTTAGGTGCATTGACCCCGAACAAACACCAGACTGAGGCGACGAGAGGAATTTCATAGTAATGTCATTGCAATGTTAATGTTAGCCTGACTTGTGACTAATGTATAAACTTTTTACTTTAGGTTATTCCCCTCCCCTCACCAGACAAGCATGTGGGTGGCCCGACTTAGCCCGCAGTCCCCTCCGTCGCCCCCCCCCTTCATTCCCATTAAACCCACTTCCCACTCACATCCCCCCTCAGGCCCCACCTTCAGGGCTCGCTCCTTGGCAGTGCTAATGGTGCATCCCTGAGGGTTGTCATGGAAGTTGTGCTCCTCTAATGCTGGCAAGCTGTAGAGGGAAGGCCCCCAAGGGTCCTGGGTTTGGGTGGGCTCAGGCTCAGGGTTGACCAGACATTCCCCTGTCCACCAAATGCATTAAAATTGCAAAACTCCCAGGACCCAGCAGAGTTTCCTAGCCAATTTCAGCACATTTTATTGCTCATGTCTGGATTTCATCCCTCTCCCCACCACTGTTGATGATTGGGATCACTGTCTATTAATAACTTGTACACCAAGAATCATCATTAAAGTTTCATGAAGATCCTTGAAAAGCTTACATTTCCTCCTGCTCAGTGACGTTCTTAGAATATCTCACTTGATCACCAGAGAATAGACCCAGTGTGATCCCACCCTAGCTGTCAATATTACATTCTGCAAAACAGAAAATCTATAAGCATTGAATTTGACAACCTTGTAATAAAAAAGCTGGTAATTTTAATCTAACCACCATCCATTTTAGACACTGCCTGATTTATTTTACATTGATTTAATTGGGAAGGAACGGTGTGACATGGGCAGTTGATGCAATCTTGTTTGCACATCCCAGCAGGCAGGTTAGGTTAACATTACCCTCTGTAGTTTAGAATAAGTAAGCTTGAAGCTGCTTTGGAACTGATAATGAAAATGAGGAAGTGGTGATTGTTATTTGTAGCTCTGGGGAACTGTTTATTTATTGCTGCGGGTTGATCAGAGGGTTATTAACATCTAAATTGTATTGAAATTGGAAATGGGAAATTATGACAGAGATAAGTTGTTTTATCAATAGATGCTGTCTTTTCTATTTATTTGATTTCAGCTTTGGGCTTTGTTGAAGCTCTAATTATTTTATATTTTGAGATGGCAATGTCGTATTTTTATTTCTAAAATATCAAAGATTGCAATGGTTTCAAGGTATTCTGTGTGAAATTATTCTTTGTGCGGTTGCACTGTGGAGGAATAGTCCAGGAATGTCACACATAAACTTTGATCATTTCATTACAAAGGAAGTTTCACTACAATCTAAGATATTGTCTGCTGTGTGTGGTACTCTGTTTATAATGTCCACCTTTAGACCAGCTGGCAGGCGAGATGAGGTTTTGTCACTGGATTGAGGGTAATGTTCTGGGAACTGCGGTCGAATCCCTCCATGGCAGATGTGAAATTTGAATTTAATAAAAATCTGAAATGGAAGTCTAATGATGAAACAATTGTCGTAAAAACCCATCTGGTTCACTAATGTCCCCTTCAGGGGAGGAAATCTGTGATCCTTACCTTGTTTAGCATATTTGTGATTCCAGACCCACAGCGACGTGATTGACTCTTTACTACCCTTTGTGATGCCCTAGCAGGGGCACTAATATTTGTCCAGCCTATGGCAGCCATATCCCAGGAATGAATTATTTTTCAAAATTTGACCAAGGGAGAGAGGGATTCTCCCTGCCAGCTCCAATGGTGAATGGTGATGGTGCAGAGAATCGGAAGTCAACAGAAGAATGGGCTTTGTGCCCAGTGCCAAAGCCATTGCAACCCTTCCAGGTTGCGCTGCCAGCCCGATCGGATTTCTGGCCAGAGCAGCTGGGAAGCCTATAAATATTTAAATGGCTTTCTTAGCATCTCATTAGTGGGCTAGGAGGCTGATTCAATGGTCATTTGAGATGATGCCACCCTCCAGTTGGAAGTCACATGGGTGGGAATTGGTACAGGTCCTGAAAAACAGAGACCTGGTTGATGGACTGAGCACTGAGGGGAGCAAGGAGGTAAGGCACCACTTGGAAGTTGTATCTGGATGTACAGGGGTCTTGCAAAGCACTTTGGGGTAGTGCTGCTAACCTCAGAGGTTCTTCCACCCTGCCTACCACCCCCAGTGCGCCTTGCTAAATGTCCTCATGCTGTGGGGGAAGAGTTTGGAAAAATTACTAAAATGCTACTCTCGGGCAACTGACCTGTCATTATGTAGCGTAGTGTCGGTTGCATATCTCATTTGTGATGTCTCATTTGTCAATGATAATGTCATACGTCCTGTCCGGTTGTGAGTCTGCATTACTATCAAAGGAATCCACAGGTACGCTGTGAATGATCCAGATCAAGACAGCCACGACCTTCACGGCCATCAGGAGCAAGTGTTCTTTCTGATGACAGCCCACTGACTTCCTGGCTCATCATTGCTGGAATGATACATTCACTCGAGACCACCTAACAGCAAGGGGTCGGTGTGGGGAGTCTCAGGGATCAGATCATCGGAGTCCTGGATTGGTGATGATGTTAAAGACGCAGGTATAACACTATTGCTCTCAAATACTCCTGATTAAGAATTAGTGCAGGGGCCCTGTGGGAAGATCAGAGATCCAAGTAGTCGACATAACCCTCCCCCTGCCCGATTCCCTTCCCTTAAGGGATTGATGTTACATTGATAAGCCAGTCCGTATGATATGACATGTATTTATTAGTGACAATGTGCAAGTGGTGTCCCCTTCCCCCTAACTACAAGTGTGAAGCTTCATCCGGGCCTACTTAGTGATCCTGTGTTTTCCTCTTCTCTCATTCTCTCCCACTCTTTCTAAGTGTGTCCCCAGATTGCACATCTGAGCTTGAGGTTGCTGGTGACCGCACTCTCTGGCCTCTGATGCCCTTGGTGGGCCTCCTCTGGAGGGCTTGGACCTAGGGGGATCTGTTCTCTGTTCTGCCAGCTTCCCAGGGTACCACGGGGAATTTGGTCAAACAGCAGAGCACTCGCTTTGCATGTGTGAGGTAGTGGGATTGATGATCATATTCTCCACTTTGATTTTTGGGTGGCATGGTGGCACATTAGCTAGCCCTGTTGCCTCATAGCACCAGGAATCCGGGTTCAATTCTTGGCTTGGGTCACTGTCCATGTGGAGTTTGCACATTCTCCCCATGTCTGCGTGGGTTTCCTCCGGGTACTCCAGTTTCCTCCCACAGTCCAAAGTTGTGCAGGTTAGATAGATTGACCATGCTAAATTGCCCCTTAGTGTCAGGAGGACTAGCTAGAGGTTAAGGGGATAGGGCCTGGATGGGATTGTGGTCGGCGCAGACTTAATGGGCTGAATGGCTTCCTTCAACACTATGAGATGTGCCACTGTCAGGAAGCGGGGATTCAGAAGGACTAAGTCTCCATCCTGGAAGGTCCCAAGTTGGGTTCCAGCACTACGCTGTCTCACTAGGTGCCCTTTGGCTCCCAGGTCACTCCTTGGCATGGAGAAGCGGCTGGAGTGAGCTCTAGAGGTCTCTACACCATCTGGCACTGGAAGCCCATCATTGTCTACACCATTGTTCTGATGCCGTCAGCCATGGCCCTCAGTAACTGGCACATGTCTCTCTGCGACTGGGCAATGCCTTCAGTCATTTGTCATATTACGGACTTCTTGGTCCAGGCTTTCCACTGAGGACATCATCCTTGCAGCATTGACCTGGGTATCACTCAATGTCAGTACCATTTTCTGCAAGATGAAGCTGCAGGACTCCTCCAATTGTGCCTACACCTCTGCTGGGAGCTTACCTCCTGTAAAGCCTGGCTCTGCTTCTGCATATTGACCATTACTGGGATGGACTTTTCCAGAGGCCTGACAGACCAGGTGAGAACGCATATCTCAGGGGTGCCCTGCCTGTCTTCACTTGCTCCCTTGTGTTGAAGGCGATCTTTGCCAATGGGGACACAAGGATGACAGAGTGAAAGATTGGCCTGATTAAGATGGGGGTAGGGGGACTGATAGGTGGTGGCATGGGGCCTGGGCAAGTAGTGGTGTGATGTGGACTGTGGAGTGGAGGAGAGGTGGAATGAAGTGCGGTGGTCAGATAGGGATTCCATGTGACAATGTTAGAAAGTGCGGCGATGCAATTGAGAGGGGTTTAAGGTGAGATGGCAGAGGTTAGAGTCATGCATGATCCCAAGGGCTAGGAAGTGGGCATTCACCCTTGCTGACCAGAGCAGGTAGTTCATCTCCTACCGGCATTGCATGCCCACCCTCCGATGAAGCTCCTGGCAGTGACTGCTGCAGCTACCCCTTCCCATGCCTCAGCTACCTCGGTTGAATCAGCCTCCTGCCACCTCTCAGGAAGGGAGTGGCCCTCCTCTCCTCCGTACCTTCCAACATTCTGTCCACCTGGGAATTGAGGAATCTGGGTGCCGACCTTTACCCAGCCATATTGCTGGCTTATGTGAGAGTGCTATTGAAGGGAGTGCTGAAATACCACTCCCACTTGGCTAACAGCTGAATCCCGACTTCAGCAAATCAGCCACCAGGCATCGGGAAGTCAGTGAAACACCCTGGGGGAGAACTGGCCCATGAACGTATTCTGAAGTGCGAGTACAGATCTCTGGTAACACGAACAGGAAACCCTCCAGGTTTCCCGCTTGCGTGGGCACTTAGTCCCAATTCAGGAGAAGCACAGCCAGAGCACAGAGCCCTTATAAAACTGAAGTCAACGCGATCAGGAGGAAAGCTCTCCAATGCTTGAAGCCATAACCAGCACAAAGGAAGATGGTTATGGTTGTTGGAAGTTGATCATCTCGGTCCCAGGGCATCTTTGCAGGAGTTTTTCAGTTTAGGGAAATTAGGGTTGTGCAACGAATGCTGGCTTAGCCAGCCACCTCCAGATCCATGAAAGAATGAATAAAGAATATGTCTAAAATTACAGGAATGCTGTACACCACAAAGCATTGCATAAATCGGTCCATCAGGCCAATCTTTGACACAGCCCAGATTGAAGGGCAGCACAGTTGTAAAACAAAAATAACTCAGTGAGGGATTGTAAATGGTGTGGATATCAGGACAAAAGATATTGGGTGGGATTTTCCAGCCTCACTCATCCCAAACCATAGGATCCTGCCTCTCACATGCTCCGATTCCTGTGGCAAACGGAACAGTAAAATTCTGCCCTTTATCTACAACACCGCACCCCCTCCCCAACACCCCCCCCCCCCCCCCCCCCCGGCCTTCCCAGATTTTGAAGACATCGTTGTCTAGGAGAAGCAAATGATACCGAGGTGAGGAGAGGTTGCTTCACCCAGAGGGTGGTGAATGTGTGGAATTCACTACCGCAAAATATAGCTGAGGCCAAACGTTATCTGATTCAAGAAGAAATTAAATACAGCTCTTGGGACTAAAAGGCTCAAGAGATATGGCGGGGAGCGGAGGGGGGGAGCTGGATATTGAATTTGATAATCAGCCATGATCAAAATGAATGGCAGAGCAATCTTGACGGGCTAAATGGCCTACTTATCCTTCTAATTTCTATGTTTCTACGATATGACTTCTACAAAATAATGATGGTCACCCTCCAGTATACTTGACAATATCTTTATATACAAACTGAACTAGTAGCAAGTTTCTAATTAGTATCAGTCAGTTCAGTTTATAGTTTTCTTATGTGTGCATTTGAGCATTTGCGAACAGAGCAGATTTTGCGCTGCTTGGTTTCAGTTTACAATATTGTACTTTGCTTGTTTACTCAGCACATCAATAAAACAGCTTGCTTTAAATCACACCTTGGTCTTTGGAAATCATTCATTTAATGGCAGCTTAAACAAATGTTACACTGAAAGTGCAGAGGATTGCTTCCCCTCAGATAGAGGAAATAGCAGGAACACAGCCAACCAACAGAAGCATCTACTTGTCAAGAAGTCATAAAATTGATTTTGACAATAGCCTTGGGGAGGACTGAGGCCCGAACCTTTCTACAAATCTGTGAGATGGAGAAAGGGTGATGGCAGGAGTCAGCTCTGGGCACTGGGGACTGAACTGAGGAGTAAGGATGTTTAATGTATGTTGGATAGCAATCAGCAGTGGGAACTTGACTGATTAACCCTCTCCCTGATTTATCCAGCTTGGCTGAGACCAATTGTAGATTCCCTCGGGTTGAGATTTAGCACTAACAGTTTGAGGATTAAACCAAGTTCCTCAGTGAAGGAAAAAAGAAAATGGGGAGAAAAGTTAAGTTAAATAAATGAGAAGATATGTCACCTAGGACTAAATGATAGAAAGTGACAGTCATTTTGAATCTATTGTAAAACACATCCACCAGCTTTTTGGACTCTAGAAAACAACATTAAGCATTTCACTCATTTAATGTAAGTGTCAATAATATTATAATAATATAGTGTCGTCAAAATTGAGATTTGTTTAAAAATATAGCTTCATTCATGAAGCATACACAAATATTCATTCTCCTTACATTGAAGTTTCTGGCAGAAAAATAATAGCTTTTGTAAAAATTATAGTATTTTAAAATCTTCTTTGCTTGAAACACTTGCTTGCCTGTTGTCATGTTCCAGAAATAACCACACCCCTAACCAAGCTGTTCCAGTACTGCGACAATATTGGTATCTACCTGACAATCTAGAATAGCCCAGCTAAATCCTGCCCATAAAAAGCAGGGCAAATTCAATCTGGTCAATTACCGTCCCATCAGACTACACTCAATCACCAGCAAAGTGATGGAAGGTGTTGTCGACAGTGCTATCAATCGGCACTTACACAGCAATAACCTGCACACTGAAACTCCATTTAGGTTCTGCCCGGGCTACTCAATTCTGGATCTCATTACAGACCTAGTCCAAAAGAGCTGAACTCATGAGATAATTGCTCTTGGGGGAGGCAGGGCGGGGGGCAGTTCTTCACTGACTGGAGTTACACCGAGCACAAAGGAAGATAGTTACGGTTGTTAGAGGCCAATCATGTCAATCCAGGACATTGTAATAGAAATGCCTCAGGGTTAATGTCCTAGGCTCGTCTATCTTTAGCTGTTTTCTCAATGACCTTTCCTCTATCATAAGACCAGAAGTAGAGATGTTCACCAAAGATTGCACGGAATTCAATATATTTGCCAGTTCTCAAAAACAAAAGTAGTTTGTGTTCATATGCAGAAAGACCAGGACAATATTCAACGGGGATTGTAGCAACAGTGAGAAGGAATATCTTTAGGTCACCACTAGGTCTGAGGAATTGCAGGCAACTTGATTGTATTGTTCATTCACATTTTCAGCTTGCCAAATACATAGTACCTTCAATGTGGCAATGTGTCCACTGATGGTTTAGAGTGGGGGAGACTTGAGCAGGAGTTTGGGAAGAGATCGAGGAGATTACTCTTGCCATATTTGAAGAGGTGGATAAGGAATTTTAGATACTGAACCAACAGTAGATGACTTCTATCCAAGTCAGGTATGTGCTTTGAGGAGAAATTGGAGGCAACTGTATTCTTAATATATTGAAAAGCACTTTATGATGAGTATTTTACCTTCATAGTGGCAGAGATCACGGGAAGGTACTTATGGTCATGGTGACTTCACCAAAGCTGTTGCAGATCATCCTGTAGTGCGATATACTGCATCCAAGTGTATTGGTGATGAATGGAATGAACACTGACACAATTACAAAGGGATTGGCATTTTGTAAATTAGAACACAAAAACAAGCTCTGGAAATGCAATTTTATATTTAAAATATATGAGACATAACCTTTTGTCTGTTCTTCCTTATCCTCTTTGTACGCTATTTATTTCAGCTTATTTTTAGCTCTTCTAGTACATTCTAATACCTTTGTAACAATTATTGGAAATTCCCTCAGAGCTGCTCCTGCTTCAAAACTCTACTTTCTCTGTAGTGTGCTAGTAAATCAGCTTTTCATTGTATTTTGGCAAAGTAAGCATTGGAGTCGCAGACCGCTCCCCCAACCCCCCACCACCACCCTCCACCCCCTCTCAGGCAAGGAAACCTTGGCCCTGTTTGATACTATTTAACTGTGATTCCAAGTTCTTAATCAAGATATTGGCCAAAAGAAATAAACTACTACTACCTCAACGTGTACAACTTGATCAGATGGGCTTCAATATTATTAACATTGGATGTTCAATACACCATTACTAATTGCTATTGTTCATTATGTTTTTGAATCACATTGGTGATTCCAGTGGATGTAGAAAAGCCCTTCACTTGGCAGACTGGGTCAGTTTACTCATGAAACTCACAGATCTAACCTTTTGGGAAGCATTTTGTAAAATTAATTGCTCTCTTTTCTAGGCTGAAATATGTCAGTTAAATGCCCTCAGTCTACTTCATTATCCATTTTGAGGATTGAACAAAAGGCCTCAATCAAATCTTGACACAGGACAATAATACCTTGGAGAATATAGACCTAGTTATTTATCAGAATTCAGGGAGACACTGGGTGGGGTTGAGTGTGGGGGGTCAGAAAATCTATAGAAATTAGAGTAACAGGCATTTGGATTATTTCCTCTATTTCACTACTGCATGTCAGGCCAGAAGGTCAGTGCTGAAAGTTTGTAACTAGGGAGTGGAGAACTAAAGGGGTTGGTGATGGGAAGCATTGCAGGGGTAAGGGAGTAAGATCGAGTGGAGGGCTTTAGATCATCAGTCAGGGGAAAGGTCATGAGGTGGGTTGGCATGGGTATGTTTGACTTGGGTTAGGAGCAGATTACAGATTTTCAAAATGATAATTCATAGGATGTATCCTTACCAAACAGGAACAGCGAATGCCTTTACAAATAATCACAAATAAACACTCACCTGATGAGGGGCAGCGATTTGAAAGCTCATGCTACCAAATAAACTTGTTGGACTTTAACCTGGTGTTGTGAGACTTTTTACTTTACAAATAAAGGGATTGAAATATAAACACATGGCAGAAATTGCCTAAAAATGTGTTTGAGCTTACTGTTTCAATGGCCTTTCTATAGGAAATCTGCTCTTCAGTTAGGAATTAAAATGATACCATTTTATATGCATATTGTCTCCTCACTCTGAATTTTCATTTTTTTAAAAATTGAATTTAAAATGACTTTTCTCATTGTCTGGCCAGGTCATATCGATGTAGTTAACATATGTTTTGCATCTATTTTAGATATGGCTAGGTAGATGTTTTTGGGTGATTTTCTGTCTTCATTCTCAAAACAAAGAACTGAATATAAGATCACCAAGTATTGTCAGTCACTGGACTGAATGGTTATTCCATCTGGTAATGTTGCTCTCCCATCCTGAAATTAATTACAGTTGAGCACTGATCAATAATACATTACTAATACATTGCCAATGCTTTGTTGATAAATGGAATCATTAGCCTGATAGTCATCTGTACCATCAGTCAACCACAACTCAAGATATGTTTGAAGGATTTCAGGGTCCCTTACATATATCACTGATCATATTGGCTTGATCTGAATAACGTTTCCTTTCTCTCCACCTCGCAGTTGGATTAAGCTATTATCCGTTTAAACAAATTGGTTCAAATAAATGATTCAAATCCAGCAAATAGAGTTTTAATAAATAGATTTTTTTTTGGAATGACTCTGGTTCAGGAAAGTGATTTGGATCCTCTCAAATGCCATATGTTTCTACCAAATAAGCCAAGAGCAATTACTAGCATCAAGGTCAGTGTTGTCTCTTCTGTATTTGGCATATTGGCTTTTACTCAAGTGACTGTCAGTTTCCAACGGAAATTAGACAAGATTTGGCACACAGCAAGAACAGTGAATCTTTGCACCAGGACTAAATATGTACAAATATCAGCTAACTCAGAAGATCTTACACTCTTCACTGACTGAATCAGTTGATCCAATACAAATGAGTTATCATTGACAGAATTGTGGAAACAGCCAACTCTCTGCAGTGTGACATTTCAATATGCTCAACCTTATAGTACTTCTGGACTGCACTCCACTGTCACCCAGGTTATCCATATTAATAACCTTAAACTTAGACCCTCTCATATTATGAGCCTTCCATAGCCTCAAACTAGGGCAGGGCCACCAATCCGTCTGATTTTTCTATTAACTCCTTTTTTTTGTATTCCCATCTGTTTATTCACCCATCCCATCTTTTAGTAGATCAGGAATGAATATAAAACCAGAAAACATTAAAAAAAAAACAGCAGGATCTGTGGATAATAAAGCAGCTAACATTTCAAGTCATATGACTTTTCTTCAGAACGTAAACATATTCATTCCCCAAAATAAAAGCAAAATGCTGTGGATGCTGGAAATCCGTGTTCTGCTGAAGGTATGAAATGAAGATATCCCTAGTTGGATATTTCTTATTGATTTAAGCAAGTTCATCCATAAACCAAAATGATTTAGGATTATATTCAATCAGTCTAATATCGATTTATAAGAGCCACAGATTCTACACATGTTCAATGTTTTTGAGGCTGCAGAAAAAGATTTGATATATGTATTATTTGCTAATATCAATGTTTTTATATACATGCTAGTTAGTCCTCATAATATTAATTTGTGCAACAATAAAAATAATACATTTATCACTAAGTACTAACTTATCATTGACAATAGTAAGGTTGACCAGCAGAGAAAAAAATATGGGATTCACTAAAGCAAGGATATAGCTTACAATCACATCCATCTTGATACCCTTTATTAACAGTGCCCAGACTTATTGGCAGTGATTTAATGTATTGGCTCAGATTTCAAAAAACATCCCCTACTGTCCAAGTACAGCCATGTGTTATTAATGTGGTTGGAGCCAATGATCTGAACTACTGCCAACAAGTCTGGATACTAAGACAAATTCTATCAGGATTGTTGCATTAATTAACTTTGCTTTTCTAACTTTCATGTGTTGTGGGTTTACTTTTTGCAGTTGATCAACTTTATTACTATATGTATGTAATAATCATGATATGTAACTGAAAAAATAGTCAGGAAAAGATTATCTGAGCCATCCTGTCCTCCTGACCAGACAGAGTACAGCCAATGAAGTATTTCTGAAATGTAGTCACTTGTTGAAATGTAAAGAAATGCAAACAGAAGAGAGATTTATGACCAGATAATCTGTTTCTCTGATAAATATTGGCTACGCTACCAAATGCATTCTGCTGCTCTCCTTCCAATTCTACCAAACAGATTCAAACTTGCCTAAGTCAAATTACTCAGATCAACTTCTATTTCAATGTTTGTAGGGATGAAATGACCGCAATATGATGCTGCTGATTCAACAGCCTCTGCTTGAAGGTGCATATTTAATTCCCTCTCTGTATCAGTTGGCTGTCATCGATATCAAAATTGTTAGCCCTCCCTTACCATTGTTATATTCCACAGTATGCGCATTTTTCTCAATATCACTATAAATTCCACCCATTTTTAAAATAATTTATTATTTCACAGGATGTGGATGACATTGACTAGGCCTGCATCTATTCCCGATCCCTAATTGCCCTTGAGAAGGTGGTGGTGAGCCACCTCCTTGAACCACTGTAGACCATGTGGTGTAGGTGCACCCACGGTGCTATTAAGAAGGGAGTTCCAGGATTTTAACCCAGCCACAGTGGAGGAATGGCCGAGTTCCAAGTCAGGAAGGTATGTGGTTTGGACAGGAACTTACACTGGTGGTGTTTCCATGCATCTGCTATTTTTGTTTTTCCAGTTTGTAGAGGTTGCAAGCTTAGAAGTTGTTCTGATAGAGTCTTCATGAATTGCTGAAGTGCACCTTATAGATGGTAGGTACATAGTGCTGCCACTGTGTGTCAGTGCTGGAGGGAGTAAAAGTTGAAGGTGGTGGATGGGGTACCAATCAAGCTGTATTGTCCTGGACGTTGTCAAGATTCTCCAGTGCTGTTTTTAATTTGATTTGATTTATTATTGTCAGGTGTATTAGTATATTCTGGTCGCCTCACTACAAGAAGGATGTGGAAGCTACTGAAAGGGTGCAGAGGAGATTTACAAGGATGTTGCCTGGATTGGGAGGCATGCCTTATGAAGATAGGTTGAGGGAGCTAGGTCTCTTCTCCCTGGAGAGACGAAGGATGAGAGGCGACCTGATAGAGGTTTATAAGACATTGAGAGGTATAGATAGGGTGGATTCTCAGAGGCTATTTCCCAGGGCTGAAATGGTCGCTACGAGAGGACACATGTTTTAGGTGCTAGGGAGCAGGTACAGAGGAGATGTCAGGGATAAGTTTTTCACTCAGAGGGTGGTGAGTGAGTGAAATTGGCTGCCGATGGTGGTGGTGGAGGTGAACTCGTTGGGGTCTTTTAAGAGACTTCTGGATGATTACATGGGATTTAATGGGATTGAGGGTTATAGATAGGCCTGGGAGGGAGGGATATGACCGGCGCAACTTGTGAGCCGAAGGGCCTGTTTGTGCTGTAGTGTTCTATGTCCTATGTTCTATATGAAAAAGATCCATTCAAAAGTCTGATGGCAGCAGGGAAGAAGCTGTTCTTGAGTTGGTAGGTGTGCGTCCTCTGACTTTTGGATCTTTTTCCTGATGGAACAAGGTGGAAGAGAGTATGCCCAAGATGCGTGGGGTCCTTAATTATGCTGACTGCTTTTCCGAGGCAACGAGAAGTGTCGACAGAGTCAATGGGTGGGAGGCTGGTTTGAGTGATGGACTAGGCTCCATTCATGACCCTTTGTAGTTTATTGTGGCCTTGGACAGAGCAAGAGCCATACCAAGCTGCGGTACAACCAGAAAGAATACTTTCTATGGTACATCTGTAAAAGTTGGTGAGAGTCAAAGTGGACATGCCAAATTTCCTAAGTCTTCTGAGAAAGTAGAGGCATTCGTGGGCTTTCTTAACTATAGTGTCAGCGCGGAGGAATCAGGACAGATTGTTGGTGATCTCGACATCTAAAACTTGAAGCTCTTGACTATTTCTACTTCAGCTCCATTGATGTACACAAGGATATGTCCCCCGCTACGCTCCCTGAAGTCAATGACTATCTCCTTCATTTTGTTGACATTGAGGGAAAGATTATTGTCGTCACACCAGTTTACCAGATTCTCTAGCTTTTTCATGTATCCTGTCCAGGGCCAGGGCTGCACTCAACCAGGCAAATGGGGAGTATACCACCATACTCCTGACTTGTGCCCTGTTGATGATGACATTCCTTGGGGAGTCTGAAGGTGAGTTTCTCATTGCAAGATTCCTAACTTCTGACTTGTTCTTGTAGCCACAGTATCTCTATAGCTGATCCAGTTCAATTGCTGATCAATGGTAATCCCCAGCATGTTGATTGTGCGGGATTCAGCAATGATAATATCATTGAATGTCCAGGAGAGGTGGTTAGATTCTCTATTGTTGGAGATGGGCATTGTTTGGCATTTGTGTGGTACAATGCTTGCCACTGATTATTTCAAGCCTGAATATTGTCTAAGTCTTGATATATATGGACATGAACTATTTCAATATCAGAGGAGTTGTGAATGGTACTAAACGTTATGCAGTTATCAGCAAACATCCCCAATCTGACCTCATGATAGCAGGAGGGTCATTGATAAAGCAGCTAAAGATAGTTGGATCTCAGACACTATCTTGAGGAACCCTGGGGTGATGGTTGGCCTCCAACAACTATAACCATCTTCCTTTGATCTAGGTATGAATGCAACCTGTGACGAGCTTTCCCCCACTTCCCATTGATTGCTAGGACTCATTGATGACACACACAATCAAATATTGCCTTGATGTCAAGGGCAGTTACTCTGAGTTGAGCTCTGTTATCTGTGCAATGGCGACAGGAGCTAAGTATGATGTGTACATCTGACACTGCATGCTTCATGTGAGGATATGACATTTGGTGGCACATTTGAGTCTAACGGATCACTGAAGCAAGCTTTCCTTCAATGGCACCTTCCAAACCCATGCCCTCGGAGACCAAGAAGGATAATGACAGAGGACACATGGGAATGTCACCACTTGCAAATTCCCCTCAAAGCTGCACACCATTCAGACTCAGAATTATATCACTATTCCTTCACCATCAATGGGTCAACATCATGGGACTCATCTCTTAACAGCATGTAGGTGTACCTATACTACATGAACTACATGCTTTCATAGAATCATAGAATTGTTGCAGTGCAGAAGGAGGCCATTTTGCCCATCATATTTCATATCCTAACATTCAGAATTAACATGAGATAAACATGAATTAACGGTCAAACTACACATCACAAGTGGTATTTCAAATGACAAAAGACAGCCCCATGAATTTTCTTAGCAACCCAGCTCAAGAAAGCAGCTCACCACCGCTTTCTCAAGGACAATTAGAGATGGGCAATAAATGCTGACATAGCTGGGTTGCTAAGAAAATTCATGGGGCTGTCCATATCCTGTAAGAGAATTTTAAAAAGTTAAAGCAAATAAAATTCTACAATTCCAGAAGATAGGATCGATGTGGTGCATATTACCATTGAAAAACCCCTTCAATCGCGACAAAACCCAGTAGCTTCCATATCTCCCTCCTCAGTAAACTCCCACATTCCCACATAAGAAGGACATTATTTTTAATGCCCTGATGTCCACATATGTTCCACACTTCTGTGCGTTACTTATTATTCAAGGTGGCCAGTAGAGGTACTGCAGTGCCATGCCTGCATACAGGGAAGGCCCTGGGAGGGGCACAATCCTGCTGTCAGGGGATAGACCAGGGAGGACAGGAGGCGAGGGTACTGTCTGTCTGAAGGGGACTTCCAGTGGAAGTGCTCATTCCCGCCTGTGATCGTGGGTGAGAACTTTTTCTGTTTCTCAGCATCAGTCATCTAGCACCTGCCAGCCTAGAAATTGAGGCTGGGTAGGAAAAGTCCTTTAATTAGCCATTAAGCGGTCACTTAGAGCTTCATTTGGGGCAAGGGCAGTCTTCCATCTGAGGCCCTGTCTGCCCATCCATAAAATTGCACCTGGGTCAGGACAGGGGGTATCCTAAAGGAAATCCCATCTAGACTTTCTTATGTGCCCCACCCACCCAAACATCTCTGAACCCTTCGGGGGATACTCAAAATTTTGGCTACAAACCAGTTCAAAGCGCAGTGTCCATTGGAGCAGACTGACTGGAGAGTCAGTTCCATGCAGCCGATGTGTTGCTGGGCATACCTCTGGTGCTGAAGGAGCTGAGGCTCCGAGGAGCCCCAGGGGCAGTTGGTAGCTCTGTACTGCTAAGATTTGGAACTCAGGGAAGCCCAGAAGCAGTTGTTAGCAACCGCATGGCTGAGAATCTGAAACTGTGCTTGATTTTAGACACTGGAATGTGACCTGGTCAACACAGGGGGGATGTCATCTCAGTAGTAGGTCAGCTCAAATGGAAAAGAGCAAGAAACTGGAGCTAGGAGCAAATTTGAGAGAAATCTGGAATTTGTGCTTTTTAGGTTAAGGTTGTCTCCAGGGAATTCAGATAGAAAAGAGCCACTGTCGAATGGAGACCAGACTGCCTTTTTGGAAGAGGGCAGCTAAAGTTCCTCATGAGGAAGACAGAGCTTTAATGATTTTCTGTGACTCATAGTGACCACTGACATCTGCCTGGGTTGCTAAGAAAATTCACGGGGCTGTCTTTTGTCATTTGAAATACCATTTGTGATGTGTAGTTTGTCCGTTAATTCGTAAGAACATAAGAACATAAGAAATAGGAGCAGGAGTAGGCCAACTAGCCCTTCGAGCCTGCCCCGCCATTCAATAAGATCATGGCTGATCTGTCGTGGCTCAGTTCCACATTCCCGCCCTCTCCCCATAACCCTTAATCCCCTCTCTTATCAAAAACCCATCAACCCGCGTCTTAAAAATATTTAGCGAGGTAGCCTCCACCACTTCAACGGGCAGAGAATTCCAGAGATTCACCACCCTTTGAGTGAAGAAGTTCCTCCTCAACTCCGTTCTAAACCGCCCCCACTTTATCTTGAGGCTGTGCCCCCTAATCCTACTATCCTTTCTGAGCGGGAAGAGTCTCTCCACCTCTATCTTATCCATCCCATTCATCATCTTATACGTCTCAATGAGATCTCCCCTCATTCTTCTAAACTCTAACGAGTACAAGCCTAATTTATTCAGCCTCTCCTCATAGCTCAACCCCCTCAACTCCGGCATCAGCCTAGTAAACCTCCTCTGCACTCCCTCCAAGGCCAAAATATCCTTGCGTAAGTACGGCGCCCAAAACTGCACACAGTACTCCAGCTGCGGCCTCACCAATGCCCTATACAGCTGCAGCAAGACCTCCCTACTTTTATATTCAATCCCCCTCGCTATGAAGGCCAGCATCCCATTCGCCTTCCTGACCACCTGCTGCACCTGCAAGCTGGGTTTTTGCGACTCATGCACAAGGACCCCGAGGTCCCTCTGCACCGTCGCCTGCTGCAGTTTTTCTCCACGTAAGTAATAATCCTTCCTACCATTATTCCTACCAAAGTGGACCACCTCGCACTTGCCAACATTAAATTCCATTTGCCATTTCCTGGCCCATTCGCCCAGCCTATCTAGATCCTTCTGTAGACTCTCACCACCCTCCGCACAATTTGCCTTTCCACCAATTTTGGTGTCATCAGCAAATTTCGACACCCTACACTCGGTTCCCTCCTCCAGATCATCTATATAAATGGTAAATAGCTGAATTCATGTTTATCTTATGTTAATTCTGACTGTTAGAATATGAAATACGATGGGCAAAATGGCCTCCTTCTGCATTGCAACAATTCTATGATTTTATGACAAGATACTGTTGACTGTTTGTCTTGCTGACTTTAGTATAGTAAAAGTTCTCCTGTTTGAAGTCATGGACATTTCTGGCTTTATTCTCTTCATGATTACTTAGGTTTCAAATTTTGTCTGCTTTCACACCATTCAAATTATTGGTCGCTAACCAGATAGTAATCAAATGTAGGGATCTAGTCCAGGATAGCACCAAAATTTAGGGGTATGGTCTGGGATCATAAAAACAGCAAAGTCTCCCTGGCCCTAATATTTGAACCAGTCAAGTACCAAGCAATGATCATTTCTTCTCCTTGACATTCAGTGACATTACAATTGCAGAATTCCCCATCATTCTGGGATTGCCATTGACCAGAAAATAACTGGATTGGCCATACAAATACTATGACTATAAGAGCAGGTCTTGAGGCTAGGAACTCTTATGGCGAGCAACTCATTTCTTTGACTTGTCAAAGCCTGTCTACCATGTATAAAGCATAGGGACCTAAAGAATATTCTCCACGTGCCTGGATGAGTGCAGTTCCCACATTCATCGAACTCTACATCATCCAGGACAAAGCAGCCATTTGATCATCACAAAATCCATCAAGTTAAACATTCATATCCTCCACCAGCGTGCACAGTGGCAGCAGTGTGTACCATCTGCAACATGCACTGCAGGAACTCAGCATGCCTCCTGCAAAAACATCTGTAATCTCTACCACCAAGAAGAACAAGGGTAGCAGATGCATGGGTATGCCATCACTTGCAAGTTTCCCTCCTCTGCTGACTTGGAAGTATTGTCATTCCATAACTGTCACTTAGTCAAAATCCTGGAACTCCCTTCCTGTTAGCACTGTGGGTTGTACTTACACCAGATGGACTGCAGCACCTCAAGAAGGCCTCACAGCACGCCACCTCCGTCTTAATGACAATTAGGACTGGGAAATAAATATTGGCTTTGTTAATGGCACTCATGCCATGAACTGACCCTGTTTATTATGTTTGCCTCATATACATTTGGCAAGGATAGTTGCTTGAGAATTGGTATCTTCAGCCATTCAAATATTACAGCATGGCAAAATAAACAGATTGCTTTGGTGCTCACATCATTGTCTTTGATAGATAGCTGCCAAAAGTTAGCAGTCTTATCCCCAGCCACACAGAAGTAAAATTCTTCCTGTGGCATCCCTTTGTCTTACGAGACAATAGTTTGCATCTTGGTGGTCAAGATAGTGTTAAATATTGCTTGGTGCAGCTCAAGGGCTCCACCCTAACGAGACAGTCTCTGGAGCAATTCCTTCAGAGGAAGACAGTTGGCTGAGAAGGTTCATGGTTTGCTGACCCCTATTTCTCTGGGTGTCCTTCAACATCCGTCCCGTCTGCCTCTAACTGTCACTGCTCTCAGTGACTGTCTCTCAGTGTCTGGGTTTCCGTCCACAAATATCATTATCTCTTTTGCAGGATTTCTTGTAGCAGAGGCAGAGGTGTCTGGCAGGTCATGATCCAATGGCCAGTTGACCATTCAGGAGGCCTTTGAGAATAGGGCTAATGCACTTGGCTGAGCCAGTGCAGTTATTGTTGGCTTAGGAATGAGCTGGAGGAATTAGCACACCCCAAGATCGCTAAATTGAATAATTGCAGCATGAGGATTATGAACTATCTGAAGGCAGAGCTATGTCGTCTACTTCTATTCCACAAAATAATGCATATTCTAAATTGAAACACAAAGGCCTGAATTACTATGCAAATGGAGAAACTCTTCAGCTTAGCAAAATGGCTACAAAGACATGAATTCAGGTGTCTTACATCTGAACGCAGCCCCTACTGTATTTACAAAGGGGAATAACATATGTTCTAAAGAGCATATCCATGGTTCGTAGAGACAACAGAACACGGTAAAGTGTACTAAATCAGTCAAATCTGATCTTCACTAATGAGATGTCCAAAATACAACTTGTGTACTTTAGACCTGGTAAGAAGATCTAAACCTACTGGAGGCATTTTGGAGGGGGTGCCTTTTTGGAGAGGTAAGTACCTTTTGGATATGATCCCACACACCTTTGAGAACTATAAACATAGATATGAGTGTATGAAGAAAGAACATAAGCTCATTAGAACAGTCCAGTTTGTTGTCAGCGTCAAGAGAACTGTCAGGAGAGCTGTCAAACAAACTGTCAAGAAAGTTGTAAAGAAAATGGTTATTGGGAGCTGACAAGGAATTTAAATCACCTGTCCTTTAAATGTTTGAAAAACAACTATCTTCCATGTTTAAAAAATATATTGCTTGCTATTTCATTCAGTTTACATAAAACTGGGGACTGCTATTATATGATTAGTGCTGTATTACTGATTTTGCAACCTATGAAGATCACAGTGCAATGTCTGTCACAATTTGATTGATAATCCCAAATGTTTGTAATGTCTTTGAAGTGAGATTATGAATACAAATGCTTGTTTCTAAAATAGATTATAGGAAGTTAAATGTCATGAATGGTTTTTTAACAATGAGAGTTTTTTTTTGAAATACAGAATTCATCAATAGACACTTAAGAATTCTTTTTAATCCCATCATGGATTCTGAGGTCTGCTCATGGTGGATACAGGGTGTGTTGGCATGGAAGATGTGAGGGCAAATTGCATGGGTGGCATTTTTGGGCAACAAGTTAGCATGGGGCTTTGCAAGGTTATGGGGATGAGTGGAGTCATGGATGGCATGGAGAGTATGAAGGTCCGTGTAGGATGATTGGATGGGCATAGATCAGCATGTGTTGGCATGGATAGGACATTGGGAGTGGGAGGGTTGATTTTTATTTTATTCTTTTTTCATAGCTTTGGAAAAGTATTGGAGAACTGAGGCCAGCATTTCGCCCAGCCCACCCTCATATTTGGCAGCTTTCAAACTCTTCCTGAGGGCCACAGCCATGGCCATGTCTTCCATTTTCATCTGTCACCACCTCAAAGGAAAATCCAAATGTCCGAGGCACTTTCTCCCAGTTCAGATCTGTGGACCCAGGAATTGGGGAATTAAGCCATTGAGTATGATAACTTTCTGAGTGACAAATGAAGGAGCATGTATAGCTACAGATGAACACCTCCTGGTTTATATCATTGTCTGAAATGCAATGCCTGAGAGTATGATGTAGGCAGATTCAATTCAGACATTCAAAAGGAAATAAGACTTACATCTGAAAAGGCAAATGTGTAGGATTACAGAGAGAAGGGTGGAGGGAGTGGGGAATGGCACAGGTGCAGACAAGGTGGGCAGAATGGTCTCCTTCTGCCCTAGAACCATTCTGTGATTCTGCCACATTGGCTTTGGAGATATATTTCTTAGGATCCTCTCCTACACTGCTGCTTTAACTTCACCAGTTGCCTATTGAACCGTAACTGAATGTCAACACAAATATCTTTAGACATAGAAAAATATTATTGGCATTGAAGCATTAAGCTACTGACTTTAAAGCATTTACAGTACTTAAATTATTGGGTAATATCATTTAATTTAATGCCCAAGTAACTTCAGATTAGCATAATTGAATAATGGCAGAATAATTAGAACAGCCAAGTGTTCGAAGCAAATAATTTATGAATTGAAGGAAGTGTGTTTCCTGATTAAACTAATGCAAATTAGAAGTTTGCAGCATGTTTATTGATCTTTAACAGCTATTAGCACTAATTTTTCATCGAGAATTTGAAACTTTTAAAAATCAGTTTTTAATTATCATAATTGTAAATTAAATTATCCTTATATAATTCAATAACGATAATGCGGCACGGTGGCAAATGGGTGGCACGGTGGCACAGTGGTTAGCACTGCTACCTCACAGCCTGTCTTCAATTCCTGACTTGTCTCACATTCTGTGTAGAGTCTGCATGTTCTCCCTGTGTCTGCGCAGGTATCCTCCGGGTGCTCCGGATTCCTCCCACAATCCGAAAGACATGCTGGTTAGGTGCATTGGCCAAGCTAAATTCTTCCTCAGTGTACCCAAACAGGTGCCGGGGTGTGGCAACTAAGGGATTTTCACAGTGACTTCATTGCAATGTTAATGTAAGCCTACTTGTGACTAATAACTGCACTTTTTAACTTTAATTTTAGCTTGGTAAAAATAGGCCTTAGTTTTCAGACATCAACTAAGTTCTATTTTATAATCACCAATTAAATTGACATAAATAGTTTTTTTTAATGACTCCTGGATTGTTGGCATCACCAGCAAGAACGTAAGTTAAGTGGCAGCAAAATGGTTAGCACTGCTGCCTCACAGTACCAGGGGAGCTGGGTTCAATTGCTCACTCCTGGGTCCCTGAGAAAATAGTGATGCACCTGTTCCCTGCACAGTGTACTGAAGGTATTCCTTCACAATGCTATTAGGTAGGATTTCCATAACTGTGACCTAGTGACAATGAAGGGACAGCAATATAAATCTAAATCAAGCTGGTATGTGACTTGAAGGGAAACTTAAAGGTGAAGGCATTTTCATGCACTTGCTGCTCAGGTTGCAAGTTTGGAAGTTACTGACAACAGAAGGCTTGTTCAGGTATTGCAGTGCATCCTGTAGGTATCAAACACAGAAATCACAGCACTCCAGTAGTGAAGGAGGGCAGACATTTGGGCAAGTGCATAAAATGTCCATCAAACAGACCTATTTAAAAGCAAAGATCTGAAATGAAAACAGAATGTGCTGGAAATATTCAGGTCTGGCAGCATCTGTGGAGAGAGAAAGAGAATTAATACTCTGAGTCCAATCTGGATCTTCTTCAAACCTGACTCAGTCACATCGGGGGCAGGTAGGCAGGCCCGATGTTGGATTTTAAATGCCTTCCACCTTCAAACCTGCGGAGGAATGTATAATCCAGCCCAGTCAATCAGCTGCTTCTGTCACATATTTTGCAAACAAATTCTTTTTCAGGAGCAGAACCCTCAGTATAGTTCTTGTTTTTCCCTTTTTTAAATTGCCTTTTTATGCCTCCTTGCAGCCTCTCACTGTCATCAACCTTCCTTTAAGTTCTCCCTTGAGTACTCCGTCTCCCTTAATCCCGGCACCAACATTTCAGTGCACTTTAAAGTTCTTATGCTTCAACCACATCTCAGGCTTGACACTTTCTTAGTTATGTCCATAACTTCCCTCTGTGCCACTCTTGGCATCCTCCAAAGGACTCATGAGGCACCAATTGCTGGCTCCTTATTCACAGTGAATACAAATGTCCATGCTACTCTTTTATTGATTTGTTTTTACCAAGATGCCACTGGGGTCTAACATTGTTGATTTCCTTCCTGTCCCAATCATCCCTCCCAGTGCTGACCCTGAGGACTGTGCCTGTGGATCAGCCATTTGCAATCCTCTCTGCATCTCTCCCACAGAATGCCTGTTCACTTGTGAACAAAGCCCTTGCTGTCTATGAGATTATTGTACACCAGGATTGTGGCCTCGATAGAAACTTGTCTGATATTTATTGAGTCCTTCCCCAACTTTCTGTTACACAGGCACTGTGGCCCGATCAGATTTTGTTCTAAGAGTTATGCCATCTGACACCTTCTCTTCGTTTGAAGATCTCGATTCACTCCCCCTTATGGCATCTCATTTAAAAATCTTCATTCTCTGTGCACCAATATCATGCCAGCTTTCTCACTGAGATATCTTCGTTGCTTTTCTCCCTCTTACTTTAAAATCCCCATCTCAGGTAAGATCCTGCACAAACAGCACATTAAACCATTACCAGGGAGGGCTCAACACACACAACAGACATACAGACTTCTGAACTTGCTCTTTCATTCATTGTGCTCACAGTCAGTCCATCTGTCTTCATGTAGGACAAGCTTTCATAGAACAAAAGGGAAAAAGCCAAGAACGGAAGAGGAACCTCAGAGTTGAGGACACTTTTCCTATATAGGAACAGGCCAAGGACTGGATGGAGAGGATGGGGAGGATTCCTACATGGAAAATGAGACCAGCCTGCCCCAACAAACCGGTGAGGGTACATCCGGTATACGTCGACAATAAGCAGACAATAATTGTGAGTGCTCTACCATGTAGGAACCTGCCTAATCAGACATTAATTCTCTCCTCTCTGCATTTCAAGTACCAGCAAGAAAAGGTGAAGATTGTCCTCCTTCAGATGATTCAGTCCCAGTCCCCAAAGTACCTCAGATGAGAAGGCCAAACATCTGATGAAGAACCATCATCTGCATCCTCCACTAGCACAGATGCATACAACTCAGCAGAACATCATGCTAGAGTAGGTTCTGGTTCACAATCTGGTTATCATCTCACAGACACATGCAGAGGCAGTGGCAGCCCAGCTCGCAGACACTTAGAGGACTCTGGAGACCTGGCTTTTGCTGAGGCCTCTGGAAACAACGCTAAGAGATGCAGGGACAGGCAGGGGAATCTCAGGCAGAACTGTCAGAGGCCGTAACAAACTGGAATGAAGAATGGAGGAATCTGTCCACGTTCTGTTTAATGTTGTGGCTCCAATGTGTGACCACGTTGAAGTTATCATTGGAAGAGTGATGGCTACATTAGAGACCCTGGTCCAGCACATTTTGTGTCAAATTTGTGCTCAGGCCTGCACACTATAGCTCTGGCCAAGGGTGTATTCCAGCAGTGGTTAGCCAAGAAAGGGATGATGCAGCTTGACCCCTCTCCAGGTACTCCTTCTTGTCAAGGAGTCAGGGAGGGGCAATCAGTCACGCAAAGGGAGGGGAAGTACTAGCCAGGCACTCTAAGGGCATCGACCCAGGACACAGCAAGGGTGCCTCCCGTTCCAACTTCCCTCTTCCAGTGACCCCATTAATCCCAGCAAGTCAGGCCAAGAAATGTGCACCTGCCCCAGAGAAGGAGACCCTTAGTAGGCCCACCGATATCATCTCAGACAACAGAGCATTGCAGTCAGCAGGCTGCCTCCACTCTGCTGTATTGGGGCTGCAAACCAGATATAGTGATCAGGTTAGAACATAAGAACATAAGAAATAGGAGCAGGAGTGAGCCAACTAGCCCTTCGAGCCTGTCCCGCCATTCAATAAGATCATGGCTGATCTGAAGTGGCTCAGTTCCACTTTCCCGCTTTCTCCCCATAACCCTTAATTCCCTTGCCTACCAAAAACCTATCTACCCGTGTCTTAAATATGTTTAGTGAGGTAGCCTCCACCACTTCAATGGGCAGATAATTCCAGAGATTCACCACCCTTTGAGTGAAGAAGTTCCTCTTCAACTCTGTTCTAAACTGCCCCCCCCTTATCTTGAGGCTGTGCCCTCTAGTCCTGCTGTCCTTTCTGAGCGGGAAGAATCTCTCTACCTCTACCCTATCCATCCCCTTCATTATCTTATACATCTCTATAAGATCCCCCCTCATCCTTCTAAACTCCAACGAGTATAGACCCAGTCTATTTAGTCTCTCTTCTAGTCTAACCCCCTCATCTCCGGTATCAGCCTAGTAAACCTCCTCTGCACTCCCTCCAAGGCCAAAATATATTTGCGCAAATGCAGCAACCAAAACTGCACACAGTACTCCAGCTGCGGCCCCACCAATGCCCTGTACAGTTGCAGCAAGACCTCCCTGCTTTTATATTCTATCCCCCTCGCTATAAAGGCCAGCATCCCATTCGCCTTCTTGATCACCTGCTGAACCTGCAGACTGAGTTTTTGCGACTCATGCACAAGGACCCCTAGGTCCCTCTGCACCGTAGCATGCTGCAGCTTTTCGCCCTTTAAATAGTAATCCTCCTACTATTATTCCTGCCAAAGTGGATAAACTCACACTTGCTAACATTGTACTCCATCTGCCAGGTCCTCACCCACTCGCTCAGCCTATCTAGATCCCTCTGCAGACTTTCCACACCCTCCGCACAATTTGCTTTTCCACTTATCTTCGTGTCATCAGCAAATTTCGACACCCTACACTCAGCCCCCTCCTCCAGATCATCTATATAAATGGTAAATAGCTGAGGCCCCAGCACCGGTCCCTGCGGCACTCCACTAGTCACCAACCGCCAATCAGAATAGCACCCATTGATACCAACTCTCTGCCTCCTATTAGACACCTATTAGAAAAAAGGTTTGAATAACACTGAAAGGCACTCAGTGTATATACATCTGACTTTTGTAAATATATTTTGCATTAATCCATCTCCAAGTTTCAAGGATTCAATGTCTAATTTGTATGATGCAAGATCCCATGTTCATTCAAGGGTCCAAAATGAAACCCTTCAATGAACCCCATCTCACCACAGCAAGAAGCATTTATTTCCAGATCAAAGATATCACCAAAGGCACAGCATATATGAAAATCATGGTTGGACAATATAGCTGTGCCCCTTAAAGATCAGGCAGATGTTATTAGGCCTCAGAAGAATTGGTCATCAAAGTTAGTGATTATCCCAATGCTGTCACACTGATGTCTGTTGTTTGTCGATGTCAAAAGTATTGTTGCAATGAATGTTACAATTGTCTCTCCAAAATACACTTTGCAAGAGCAAGATTTTACAAGAGTGAGTTTTTGGAAAAAGTAGTTTTCATTGTTGAACACTATTGATTTTTACACCTCCTTGTAGCTCGAGATTATCTCTGTGTTTAAGACTGAACAGTATTCATTCTTAGTTCTCACTCTTCTCGTGCATGACACTGAGTAGTGGAAGCTGAGATCTTTCAGTCCTCAACAGGGTCTATGGAGGGAAGATATTGTCATTGACTGCTGTATCAATACTGACTGGGCCACATTTCTCCCTAATGCCTAACCCTAGGACAGAAACTAGGCATCTGACAAATGCATAGAGTTTGCAACTAATCAAACCATTGTCCTCGTGAGACACTCTGTAAGGGCAATGCAAAAAAACTTCACAGCTTTGGGTGCATGATGTACAGTTACAGATCACTGTGTCCCAATGTGCAAAGGGCACAGTAGCCACTGCATTATTCATCCATGAGAGTTGTCATTTGGAGAGATGGGACTGTCCAGATGTAGCTCGACCTTGAGAAGGTCAAGCACTAACTACAGATGAATCATTTTTCAATTTATGCATCCTTGCTAAGCTTGTCTCATACTGATATGAGCACATCAATGTAGTCATTGATGTTTCAACTTCTTGAAAGCTGCAATGCCCACAGACTTATTGATGCGATGGTTAAAAGGAAGCACTATGTGGAGTTGCTTAAGGAGGCGTGCTAATGGAGTGCTGATGACATTCCACAACAGCGGCATGTTGCTAAGGATGGCCCCATTGTGAGGTTAGAAAGTGATTTATGCTGCTTCCATTATCATTGTGAGATTGCTGACCTTTCCTATCTGTTTACACTGAGGAATTAAAGTTTCTCTATCTCTGAATTGAAGGTCAAAGAGAACTTTGATTATAAAACTTGTCTTCACCTTATTCCTCCTAGAGTCTTGCAATTACAGGGCTGTCAGGAGCCCATCTGCTGCACTGCGCTCATGAAATGGCATACTCATGTGGCTCACGTGAATCATCATTCCCTTCCATGTCTACTTCATCTGAGAAGATGTGCTAACCAGCACGTGTGGGAGGAAACGGGAGCACCCGGAGGAAACCCACGCAGACATGGGGAGAATGCGTAGACTCCGTACAGACAGTGCCCGAGCTGGGAATCGAACCTAGGTCCCCAGCTCTGTGCCACCATGCCACCCTTAGTTTGCTCTATTAAGTACCTCGTGGCTGAATGTGCAGCATTATACCTCTCCTCAGATGTTCAGAATGGGCTTACTAGCCATGACTTCTGTCTTAGTGTTGTCACTGAGGAGCCAATCTTCTAAGCACCAAGGTCGCTCAGATATGTATGGCACATGCGAGTGGCTCAAATGTAAGAGTCCTGTGAGCTCCCTGGTTACTAAGCACAACATGCTGGATCTGCCTTCTGAGATCATAAATGAGCTGGATATTCACAGAGTGAAATCAGTTTCTATGAATGAATCCTTCAAGCTGCTGCCAGGGAACCCTTAAGGTGACACATGTGCAGTTGATGGCACTCTGTACTTACTTGCAGAACCAGATGTAATGATGAGCTTTACTGTAAAGGAATGCCGTCACCTCCCTTCTGTGGTGATGCCCTGGCAGGATCCACTGGCAAAAAAGTTCAGTGCGCCAGTAACTGGCACAGGATGCCTTCCAAGTCCTTGCATTGTGAGATCGTCATGCCTTGCAACACTTGCAAGTAAAGGCACTATCTCTCACTCATCTCCACATGTGAGCTGCGTCTTCTGGAGATCCTTCATCGGACAAAACCTATTCATGCATTTTGCCCCTTTTCAGCAGATGCTGGGGCTTCTAGGGGCCCTGCTGGCTCTTGCTCCCCAGGGCAATGGTCTCCCCAAAGCTGTTACAATCAACAGGCCCTTCTTTCAATCATTCTAATCATAGTTATCAACAAGGCAGTGTCGCCTGCAGTCTAACTCTCAACTCCTCGTGTCTTTGAATGGGTACAACTGAGCAATCAGTAAGGTTCTCCTTAGTCTCCTTCCATCTGCAAGGCAGGAAAGCAGTCTCTAGCCCTTGACCTGCCCTCAGTTTGTACAGGAAAATCCCAGGCTACCCCTTGTAGGATGATAATGTCCTAAAGCATGGCTGGTAGCTGAACCTCACCCCCTCTGATGTAATCTTAATTAGGCTAAATAGGTCAAGTATTATAACCCTCAATAGGGCTTCTGGTAGCTGTTGTCCAGTGGCTTTGATGATAATTATTGATGCCCTGTCCTTGCACTAGTGTCATGACCATAAACATGATAGTCAGGATTCTCCCCAAAAATTTCTAAGTGCCAAATTCACATAAAAATGAGAATTTTACCACTTTTTTTTACAGCAGTATTTTCAAAATAAATCTCCCACACTGTGCGCACCACAGAGTGCCCTAGCATGAATCTTGATAAAATCTGTGGGTGAGGCCGGCAGCATAGCTCTGAGTCAGCCATTGTGCAGATGCCAATCTGTCATAGCGGAAATCGGCACATCTGCAGCAGCCCCGCACTGCTGGTCTCCTGATCATTGGCCAGTTCAATCTTTGGCCAGCCACGCGATCGCACAATGCTGGCTGATTCATCACCCGACTCTCATAGCTGGCCTTCCAGACCTCTCCAAGCCAGTACTGACACACCACCACCCGCCCAGCCTGCCTCAATCACCCCACAACCCCTCCCTCCACCCCCCAGCAGTCCCAATCTCCAAATCCCCCCTCTCCACCCAGCATTACTACTGGTGAGAACAGCCTTGATATTTTTCCATTCTTTTTGAGATCTCTAATATACAATCACACACTGAGCCATGTACAAATGTATGTAAATATAGTTAAGTATTCAAATATGAAAAGTATAACCATGGTGAACCCAATAGTGCTCTAAATAAGATGGTGTCATTCACTCTTGCACACTCCGTTGAAGTGTTGACAGTGTTGCCTTGGAGGAAGTGGATTCAGCTTGCTCACTTTTCTGCCTAACTGGCAGTGAGAGTGTGGTGGCCTGCCTCATAATTTAGGCACCCGTTTAGGGATCTTCTTTAGATCACAGCCTCTGCATCTCTGCATGAGCAGACATGGTCACCAGCACATGTTCAGCAGATGGAGGATTGAGGAGGTAGTTGAAGATGAGAGTCTTCAGGATCTTTTGGAACCTTCACCCTCCACTGTGGCCTTCAGAGCCCTGGGTTGACTTTTGGGTGGGGTTGAAGCTGACTGCCGGTGGGCAGCCATTGTCTATTCCAGTGACTGCTCTGCAAACAGTGGGACCATCCAGTTTACGGTACTCAGCAACTCATGTGTTCTATGGATGTCAGCACTCATACTCCGAATGGATTGACTCATGGTACTGAGAGAGGCTTGCATCCTTTCCTAGCTGAGATACTGCTTTTGTAGCCACTCCTAGTGTTGTTGCAAATATTTCTCCATGATATTGGCCAATCTGTCATGGTCTGAGCTCATGAGGCTGAGCCCCCTGGACAACGTGGAGCTCATGATGGTGAAGGACATCCCCATTCACAGTGGAAGAGCCTCCATTGCCTCAGGGAACTCCACCAGATATCCAAACATCTGTTGTTAATAATGTAAACACAGAACCCCAAAATGTGAGTCCTGATGCTCCATGTTCTTTTCTAATGAAGCATCATTGTGACTTTCCTCCATCTTTTTAGGGGCCTGAGGATAGATGTCTCAGACTCTGACATCTCCTCCTGCACTCTGATGCAGCACCTTTCACCCTGTGTCACTGTCACCACATGCACGGTACATCTCTCCAATATGTTGCTATCTGAGTTGGCAGTGGTGGGACATCTATTCCTCATTTTGATGCCCAAGGAATGATCTGGCCCATAGGGATGAGGCAGTAGAGCTAGGACTCCTGTGAGAGACAAGCGGAACTATCTAGATATAGCCCTACTCATTGTGAAAGCACACCTTACCTTACCTTACCTTACCTTAACCATGCTTGTGCTGCCTGTGTATGCACCTCTATTCTTGCACTCCCTCTCATGTTAACATCCCGTTATGCTGCAGGGGTGTTAGTACGGGCAGCCAGTCGGGTTGAGGGCTGCTCGCTTCTGGAATTCTTCTGCAAAAATGTGACGTTCCTTATCAGGAAAGGGTGGGGCAGCTGGAACCGTCCCTCCCCCCACCACCCCTCCCCTGCCATGTGACATTCTATAAATAAAAATGTTAGATAAATAGTGTAATGAACCATTCAGATTCCAATGCTCTCATTCATTTTTGCGTGTTTCCATGCACTTATCTATTTCCCATATCATCAATGATTACTGAGAAGATTTGTTGGAGAAATTAGCAACAGTTTGGTGCCATGTATGTTGCAGCTGTGACTTTAAGGTAACATACTGTGCTCTGTGATCACTGACAGCTCTACTGGGTCACTGCCTCTCAGTCACATTGCTATGCTGTGACAGTATGCAGCTTTGAGAGACCCGGTCGAAGGTTAACAATGTGCGTGCTGATAGATGGGCAGGAAGAGGGCGAGTAGATGTGATAATAAACATGGCACTATTCATTATTTATTCAGCCACTGAGTCTTGGCAGATAGCTATATGCCTGCATATCTTCACCAGGCAAAGGTGACAAGATGATGCCAGCTCTGTGGCTGTGTCTTGTGAGTCCACTCCAGGTTTTCAGTGGTTCAACAGAGGCCACTTTAATCAGACAGCCACAATAACAATTCTCCTGTCATTCATTCCAGTGTCAGCCAGCAGTTGGATGACATTTACAGCTTTGACACTCACCTGACAAGACCATAATGTCTCCTCTCAAGCACAGAGACTTCAACATTAACAACCTACCTCTCAATGGGTATTTCTGAAGGCCCGTCTTTTACCTGTGCCAAAATTGTCCAATCTGCGCTAGACCCATCTCTGCCCCTTCTTATTCCCTATCATTAGGGTTCCCCCCAACAATAACTGTTCTAGCCCACTCCCCAAGACTGAAAATCAAAAAATTCAGGCAGATGTTTTCAAAGATGGGTTCATGGCATCAGGAATTCTCCCATCTCTGTGCATGTGATCCAAGAACAAATGTCTGGGCCATATATATGCTATTAACATCATAACTGATATTCTATCTTTACAAAGCTGTAAAGACAACATAAGCATCTATAGTTTGGAAATTTAGTGTAAAAGAAAAATCCCTGACTATGATACTGACAAAATGAGCAATTAAAAAATTAGCTGGAGTTATAACAATCAAGAAGATCTCAATACCAAGCTTACAGAGAAAGGGCTTTTGTTTTCGAGAGAATAAAAAATTGGCTCCCATACAAATGAATAGAAAAAGCTTTTTGACTTTGAAGAAAGCAGACATGAAAAAATTATTCAGTTATACTTGAGTGGAGAGCGTTGCAGTACAAACTCAAAATCTAACTCTCACTGTGAATAGATGCCAGCATTTTCCCAGTCTTATTATACCATTTACAGTGACTTAGTGGCTGCTGAATGACTGTCTGTGAAGTCAAAGTATGTGTGCACTGTGCAGGGTTGAGTGTTCCAGGCTCTGAGTGGGAAAAAGATCTGGGGAATACAGTAAATGAGTCACTGAATGTTTATGGCCAGTGCCAAGAGGCTATTATAAAACCAAATAGGGTGTTAGGATGTGTCAGAACAATAAAACATATATAAAAGAATGTTCTTTATGTATACAAGGCCTCGATTAGACCGCAGCTAGAATACTTTGTCAAGTTTCGGTCATGATGGTAATGAGCCCTTAGGAAAATATCCTGGTTGCAGGCAGTAAACGGCCTATGGCCCACTGCAACCACCTCTACATAGTTTACCTGGATCAGAGGAGTGTCACTATAGACAGGGCAAGATCTAAGGCCTTAATGTTCAGAAAATCATAAGCTCTGAATTTCCTTGGAGTCCCATTGTTGTCACTTTACCAGAAGCAGAATTTCTGCTGTACCTCCCCTGAAGTTTAAGGTGAGAGGGGAGAAATACAAGAGGGTCCAGAGGGGCAATTTTTTCACACCAAGGGTGGTGAGTGTTTGGAACAAGTTGCCAGAGGTAGTAGTAGAGGCGGGTACAAAAACGTTTAGACAGTTACGTGGGTAAAATCGGTATAGAGGAATATGGGCCAAATGCAGGCAATTGGAACTAACTTAGGCGATTAAAAAAAAGGACAGCACGGACAAGTTGGGCTGACGGGCCTGTTTCTATGCTGTAAACCTTTATGACTCGAAGTTTCAGTATCCAGGGCAATAACAACTCTGAGGAAATCTCAGCCATGGACGTCAAAGAAATTTCATTCATGTTTTTCAAAATAATGAAAGGATTCGATTCAGCCTTTGAATTCGATAGGTTAGGAAGAACCAGGACTCATGAGAAAAAATTACCTAAGCATACAACTAGCTTAAATGCTCAGCGGCACTTCTTATCACAGAGTCGTTGACCTCTGGAGAAGTTGCAGTGAATTGCAGATATGCTGCAATCATCATTACAATGAGTTTCTGAGGATACTAACACATTTATATATTTGTGCAACCCAGTCAGTGTAGTTTCCTGGAGTTTATCTGATTTGGGGTTAGAGAGGAGGAAATTCCCAGAATCTTCTTCCCAAATTGCCTTAAGGTTTTTTTTCTAGGAACAATCAAAAGAGACAAACAAGAGTGGGCCATTCAGCCCATCAAGCCTTCTTCACATTTAATTATATCATGGCTGATCATCAACCTCAACACCACTTCCCCACACTGATCCTCATATCCCTCGATGCATTTACTATCTAGAAATCTATTGATCTCATCCTGAACATACTCAATGTTTGAGCTTCCACAGCCCTCTAAGGTAGAGAATTTCAAAGATTTGCTAACGTCTGAATGAAAAAAATCCTCCCTATCTCAGTCCTGAATGGCTTCTCCTTTATTCTGAGACTGCGTCCATGGATCTTGATCCCTCAGCCGGGGGAAAGGTCCTTTCAGCATCTACCTTGTCAAGCCCTTTAAGAATTTTCTACACTTCAATGGGGTCACCTCTCATTCTTCTAAACTCTAGAGGATACAAGCCCAGACTCCTCAATTTTTCCCCAAACAGCATTCTTCCCATCCAAGGGATTAGTCTGGTGAACCTTTGTTATACTCTTCCATGGCCAGTACATGTTTCCTTAGGTAAGGGCACCATAACTGCACCCAATAATCCAGCTAACACTTAATGGCCATTTCAGGATCTTTTCCCGCTCAGCTTCAATTTCTTTAGGCTGGCAGGCACTGGTGGATCAGGGTCCCAAACAGAAAAAGTCTTCACCTTTGATATTGGGCAGGAAGGGGCGGGGGCAGTTAGCAACATAATAGCACGGTAGCACAGTGGTTAGCACTGCTGCTTCATAGCTCCAGGAACCTGGTTCAGTTCCTGCTTGGGTCACTGTCTGTGTGGAGTTTGCACAATCTCCTCGTGCCTGCGAGGGTTTTCTCCGGGTGCTCCGGTTTCCACCCACAGTCCAAAGATGTGCGGGTTTGGTTGATTAGCCATGCTAAAATTGCCCCTTATTGTCCTGAGATGTGTAGGTTAGAGGGATTAATGGGTAAAATATGTAGGGATATGGGGGTAGGGCCTGGGTGGGATTGTGGTCAGTGCAGACTTGATGGGTCGAATGGCCTCTTTCTGTACTGTAGGGATTCTTCTTTTTTTTCTTGTAGAATGTGGAAGGTTGGGTGTGGTGGGATGGGGGCTTCTCAATCTTAAGGTCCCTTGGGGACCTGGAAGCTCTTCTCCTTTTGTCATGAACCAGCCAGTAGAGAACTCATCCCCCTCTCCCAAATCCTTTTGCAGCTCCTCTGCAGTTTATATGCCTGGCTGATCTCCTTCTGTCTTCCAATAGTAGTGAAACCTACTCTGCCCCTCTGGATCAGATTTGGATCTTCCTCATAGACACATGGATAATATTTTGATAACTACCTGCCCAGATTCTGTTGAGGATTTGGGTGTGAAAGCCACTGCTTGCTTGAGGCATGAGCATGGAATCAGCTGCAACCCTCTCTAAACTGGAAAATGTGGGTTGTCTTCCCCGCTCAGTCTTCCAGCTGAGGGCCTCAGTATTTCCATTTCCTCTGCCAGGCCTATATTTTGTTAAGTCAGGAAGGAGGAGTAGAGTTGCAGTGGATGGAGCCATGGACTTATTTGAACATCTGCATCTCCCCAGTATTGATCGGCAAACTTTCCCCCACAGTTGGTCCAACATGACTGCTGCCTGGCTCCCTTGCGTTGAGACCCCGAGATGTCCTTGACCCAGTCCTCATCTGCCAAGTTGTTGGATATCTCTGGCCTTCCCCAAAATCTGTCCAGCTTCCTACCCAGCAGCAGGTGGAATATCCGTAATGGACGTTCCATCTTTCCCCTTCTACATTAGGGTAGGCGATGGCCTAGTGGTATTGTCCTCAGACTATTAATCTGGAAACTCAGCTAATGTTCTGGGGACCCGGGTTCAAATCCCACCATGATGGAATTTGAATCCGATAAAAAAATCTGGAATTAATAATCTACTGATGACCATGAAACCATTGTTGTCAGAAAAACCCATCTGGTTCACTAATGTCCTTTAGGGAAGGAAATCTGCTGTCCTTACACAGTCCGGCCTACATGTGATTCTTTAGCCACAGCAATGTGGTCAACTCTTAACTACCGTACAAGGGCAACTAGGGGTGGGCAATAAATGCTGGCCAGCAAGCGATGCCCATGTCCCACAAATTAATAAATAAGAAAAAGCATTATTAGAGGGCACAGTAGAAGCTGCTGTCAGGCCTGTACTTCAACTCTCAGCTTCATTATATGAAGCCTGCACCCTGCACTAGAGCTAAAGCTACTCAGTTTCCCTCGCTGACAACGCCAGGTTCAGTTCTTTCACCTTCAGTGCTCCAGAACTTTACCGTATTACTGGCTCACCTCCTCAGTAGTGTGTGGGGTGGGGGGGAGGGTGGGGGGTGTTGAGGTAGTTTTCCTGTCCTGCCTGCCACAGGAATTGTAATGGGTGGGACATGGACCATGCAAAAGTCCATTGACCTCAGGCAAGAATTTCCATTTTTGGGGCAAGCATGGCTGGAAAATCCCACCCAGTGACTCACTAGCCTTAAACTATTGCTCCAGCTCCTGGCTGTATTATTCTCTCTCTCTGTCAGGTTCTCTAATTCAGGGGCTTCAAGCTGCCCTATTCACAATCTTGGGTCCTGCCACACTGCCATTCACAGGTCCTGGACATGTCTTTTTAGCTTTTTCCCAGGCCTCATGGCATCTGGGACAAACTGAGACACTGCTCCCTACAAAGAGGGGTGCCACAGTGGCCAACCAGTTCCCCTGCTCAGTGCTCTCTCCTGTCATTGCCACTTGCTAAACCACAACTATTATACAAGTGCAAAAGTCTTTTTCTTTTAAAATAAAATTTCATGAAATCCAAGGCTAAGGTTCTGAAATTAAACCCCTATCCACTAATTAAAAATATCTACATCTATAATTCCAGTTCTCAGATCCTGTATGATTTTATGTTACAAACTCATATCAAATGGACTGAAATATCAAAGTCAGGATAAATGTTTTGTTTATTGTAACAAATAGTCAGAAAGTAAAATGCATTTTTTCTTACATTTCCCTTCATGGCAAATAAAACATTTGTGGGATTCGCCCATAAATCATTTGGGAATGCATTCTTTGTGAAGCATAACAGAATTTCTATCAGTTTAATGGCAAGACTGAGCAGCAACTGAACATTGACCATCATGCAGCATTGATGCACAACTTCCTCCAAGCAGCAGAAAGTCAGGAGCCACCAGAAATAGGAGAATTCCTTGCAAACTTCGCTGTGTTGAAAAATCCCAATCGAACCCCCACTTGGGGCAACAGCCTTCAGCGTACAATAAGACAGGCCCCAGTGGGTCACAAGAGGATTGTAGCTATGCCCCCTTATGAAGGGGACAGATTGGGAACACCCATTGAGGTCATGTTTTGAAACAACAGCGAGATCCAAAGGATTCCACTGTTATTATTATAAAGGTATATTAAAGATTTTTTTAAATCATTTTTGTTTGCTATTTCTTTTCAGTGGGTAATTTTTTTGTTGTTGGCTCATTTAAAGTGTAATTTTAAATTTATTTTAATGATTGATGATTATTATTTAATATGTATAAATGAACATGGGTTTTGTTATTGTTTTAAATCTGTGAATCTATGATTTAAATCTGCATCACATTATTATATAACTTTACATGTGGCATGTTTAAAAGTGCTTGCATGTTTTAATTTAGAACACGGAAACTGAAAACATAGTTGTAAAGGAGAGAGGTCAGAACTTCTCAGTCTAAGGACAGGAAATTGGAGCGGACCTGATTACAATATGGAAACAGCTATTTGTGTTTTATTAGTGGATCCGGGACTGAAGTTTCTGGACCTACTCTCATCTCCCCCTTCACATGTTCCCCGCCCGCCTCTCCCCCACCAGGAGTGGTTCACCCCAGCGGGATTTATTCCTGCTCCCCACTGAGGGGTTACAGGCGGCCTGACCTAGCTGGAACGAACAGAGGCCCCTCCTCAGAAGATGGGAAGTAAGGGCGTTCCCCCTGGCCAGTGCCAGCCTGGCACTGCCCATGGGGCAAACTGACAATGCCTTCCAGGCATCAGGCAGTACAAAGGGGGCCAGGGTCCACTTACATTCTGCAGTTGGGATGACTGGTAAAGGGAGGGAGGAAGTGATGGGGCTGGCCAACCGGGTGGGGAGGGGGGGGCGGGACTGTAATGGGGGTTCAGAGCTAGTCAGGTAGGGGGTCAGAAGACCAGCGATAGGGGGTTGTGGGGTTGGCCAACGATCTGGAGGCTGGCAATGCAGGACCAGTCCACATGCACCTATCTCCTCACTGACAGATCAGCACATGCACAATGGGCCCACTCAGCGCTATGCTGCCAGCCTCTTGGGTGGGAATAGGCCCTGCCCCAGATTTCCAGAGTGAATCATGCTGAGGCACTCTGTGCTGTGCAGAATGGCAGAAGTTCACTCTGGAAATCACACTGAACAAAACCAGAGGAATTTACTCCCGTTTTTCCACATGTTACGGACTTGGAATTATTTTGGGCGAACTGGCCATTGTGTTTTACGTTCCAATAAAGCTTTTGTAGATTTCATATTTAAATGTTATGTTTTGATATTTTAATAAAGCTTTGCAGAATTTTGTAAGTTTAATGGAAAACATTTATTAACAAATACAATGTTATAAATACAAAACTTTGATACCATATTAATATTTATCTGCTCATTTAACTTTAGCAGCTGCAGTATGACATTTAATATAGTAACTACCTCAACTTTCTAAATTTCTCGCAACAAAATATATTTTTCAATTTAACAACAATTTTTTTTATTTTTATACACGCTTTTTTGTAAACAGAGAAAAGGGAGGGAGGGATGTAAAGAGGGGAAGAGGATGGAGGGGAAGGAGGGGAGGGGTAGGGAGGGGAAAGAAGAGGAAGGGAAAAGGAAGGGGAAGAGGGGAAGGGGAGGGCAGGGGAACGAAAGGGAAGGGTTTGGACATATTCATTCTACGTTTTACATGGAGCTTGACTCTTCTCTCATGATTCCTGGGCCTATTTTGAAGCCTCAAAAGAACATCAGTGATTTTAAGAAGCCAAGCTAAAAGTGTCATATACCAGCAGTGTTGGTAGAAGATGATTCCAGATTTTCAAACTGCACTGGATTTTGCAATGCCTGTCAGAGAGAGAGTACATATCAGCTTATAGGAGGCTTGCATACATCAACTGTGGCATTAAACTTTCTTAAAGCATTTGAAGTAATCACTGAGGCTTGTAAGGATCAACATCACATCAGGGAGACTCTTAAACAACTCAACTTAAAGTACATTGCAAAATCCACATGTACTTTCATGAAAGCTTATTACATATAGTCCAAACCCACTCTATCCATTTTAGTTCCTAACAACCTTATGGTGAACCAAAGTTTAAAGAAAATAAAAATACGCCTCCATGATTGTCCTCAACACCAGTACCCTGTGAGGCTGTGCGCTCAGCATCTTACTGTGCTGTTTCTACACTTATGACTGTGTGATCAAATTCCACTCCATTTTCAAGTTTGCTGATGACACTACTGTGGTGGGCCGGATCTCAAACAATGATGAGATGGAGTATAGGAAAGAGAGTGCAGGAGTGATCTTACCAAATAAGCCCGAAAATAAGAGAAATTCAAGCCCTTTTTTTGGACAACTTAAAGATCAAATATTACCTGACCTAGTCAAAAAAGTCCTTCCTAGCAGGTATCTTCTTGACTGGACGTGGAACCAGAGAACTAAACAGATGTTTGAATGATTGAAGGGCTTAGCTGATAGCTGGTTGGGCGAATCAGAGACTGCCCACCATGGGTGTGATGTGAAATCTGTACAAATTTTTCTCCCCTGAAGTACCTAAAATTATGATGCAAAAACTCGCCAACATCACCAATGGACATCTCTCTACTTCCCTCGACAAAGCCAAAAAAAAAGAGAAAATTCCACCCACTGTAAAAAAACGACAGAGTGAGGTGTTCTGAACATTTGTACCGTGTCTTATCTATTCTTTTCATCAACTTTGAATAAAACAATGCAGCCACCTTTATGCTTCTCATTTTTGCTTTCATGCTAAACTGCTTTTAACAGCAAAGCAAATATATCAGAATTGCTGTTTATTGATTCAAACTGAAATCATTAATTACAAAATTAGACAAAATCACAGGTGTTAAGCCCAACTGTATATTTTTCACCTCATTTGAAGCCTTCAAGACATGCAATTGATTCAGTAGATGTAATTATACACCGTAAACAATATTAAATAATACATTTCAGCACAAGAACAGTTTCAGTACAGCAGATGATAGAATTACACCAACACTGAGAAACAGAAACTTCTGGAACTCTCAGCAGGTCAGTCAGCATCTATGAAGAGATCAGGTAACTCAGACGTTTTGGCCTGGACACTTCATTGACATCTGCTGTTTTTTTTCTCTGCTGCTCAACATCAAAATCTGGTCCCGTATCTCTGAAATGTTTTGTAGTCAAGAGTGTGAACTATACTTTGTAGCCTAAAAAACAGAAGGCCAGTATCATACAGGTCCTCAGGGGGTGTGCATTGCAGGGAGCCAGTAAATCATGGGGAGCTGGGTCCATGATGTGCTTTCACCGTCGGGACACATTTACCGATGGTCAGAAGAGGGGCAGAAAAAAAAACCAGTTCAAAGAAGTGGCAGCCAATTTCCATAAGTGAAGGCCCAGTTAGAGACCATTTTACACCAACATCAGTATTTTTCCAATAGTAGGACAACCCCTGCCACAAGGCAAGGCTGCCCCTAAATGAGGTGGCTTCCCAGGCACAGCCCGGCAGGGAGGATGTAATAGAACAAAAGGTGCACCCCCCCACGGCCCCAAATACTTCCCTGTACAGGATTCCCTTCTGACCCTTGACCCCAGGTTTTTGGTTCAATACACCTCCTGTAGGCTTCAGGTTTCCTGCATTCCTTAGCAGCGGCCTCCTCACCTGATAGCATTGCTGAGATTTCAGAGAACAAAGAACAACAAAGAATAAAGAACAGTATGGCACAGGAACAGGCTCTCTGCCCACCAGCACTGATCACGTTGTTCTATCTAGATCAACTGCCTGTGTCACTCAATACCCGCTGTTCATGTGCCTATCCAACCTTGTGACTGGGCCGGCAGCATCAAGAGCCCGCCCAACATCCTTAATTGGATATGAGGCCCCACAAGCCATGGTAATAAAATTGCTGAACAGACCCCGCTGCTGGTAAGTGAGGGCTCAGGGCCCACTTTTTAACCCGACCTCAGGGTCAAGTCAAATTCAATAACTTACTCTCTGAGGAGATTTCACTGATTTGTCACCTCGGCACAGAGCGCAGAACACTGGGAATGCCTGATAGCAGTTCACATGTAGCAGTGATTGACCCCACAGAATTTTCCATCCAGGAATAGCTGAATGAGGGAAAAAATAGCAATATTTTGTTAGCTACTACTTAAGGTTAGCTCTCAACTTTGGTCTATATGAATCATGAAGATAATAGTAGAGAGATTAAATGGCCATGTTAAACATAACTTAATGGTCTAGGAATTACTATTCAACATTTCCAGAGACCTGATGACATCATACTTTCTTCAGTTGAAATAATTACAATCATGAGAGACCAATTTATGTGCTGCCCAAGACACTATAACAACAAAGTATTTTAAAGAATTGACCTTATGGCATTCTCTAATTGCCTACATATGAAATCCCCATTTAACATTGCCCCATTTAATGTTTCATTTTAACACTGGTAAATTAATGGAGCCTATAATCTCATTATGCGTCACAAGATTTGTTTAAACAACGTTTCCTGCATGACTAGATGTGCTCTATTTTGGGGTGCCCTTTTCCCACTCAATAACTCTCTGACATGTGGCCTATCTTTGTGCACGATCCTCCAACTTATGATCTCTCCTCTTGCCCGATCTCTGACTTACAGCCTCTCCCTGTGCCTAATCCAGCCTCGAGTCCAACCTCCCTCTCACCACTTCCCTCTCCTGAACCTGTTATTCCATTCAAGAGCCAGATCCAATGCTGGAGCTGAGGAGCAGTGAAAGTGCCAGGCCCAATGGTGCAGAAGTGTCTAGCTGGGGCTGTTATAATCCAATGACTAAATGACTGACAAAGCTGTTCCTTCTCCCTTGCTGCTCATCTCCAGAGCTCTATATGTTAGCATAAGTAGAAAGTTACATTTTCCTTTCATACCTTTAAATATATTTTATTTTAAATGTTATTTCATTTACTAATGTAGGAATTCAGCAATGTAAAGTATATCAACTTGCGGGGTACAGTGTTTTAAGTTTTTTCACTGATTAGGAAGATGCTACAGAATCTAGCTCCACTTTTAACATTGATATCCATAGGAACTTATGTTTCACTTAAAGTTGCAATTTTCAGGAACACAATCTCAAATTTATGTGAGGACTTGCTGTATTCTCCTTTGCATTTCCAGTTAACTTAAACCTGCATTGTTCTCTCACAGCTCCCATGTAAAATCTTCCACTTGTAATGAATCACAGAATTGTTACATTATAGGAGGAGGCCATTTGGCCCATTGTGTCTGCACCAACTCTCCGAATGAGCAATTCATTTAGTGCCGCTCCCCCACCTTCTCCCTGAATGATTGATTGCTGAAAGGGAATTGAACTTCCAACAGGTGCCTGATAAAGTGTCACATAACATCTGGTCAGAAAAGTTGCATTCTATGGAATAAAAAGAACAGTACCAGTATTGACATGAAGTTGGCCAAGAGAGAGGAAACAGAATTGTGCTGAACTGTTCTTAGTCTGAAATGAGATAGGTGACTTTCCCCGGAAGTTGGCTTTAAAATTACTGTTTTTTTTGATATATATGAATGACCTAGATTTGGGTATACATGGATCAATTTCAAAATTTGCAGATAACACAAAACTTGGGGCACAGTGATTGACTTTCAGATGTAGATAGGCTAGTGGAATAGATGGGCACATGGTAGATAAAAAATAATGCAGAGGGTTTGAAGTGATACATTTTGATAGGAAGAACAAGGAAAGACAATATAAACTAAAGGACGCAATTTTAAAGTGATTGTAGGAACAGAGGAACTAGATGTATATGTACACGAGTTGTGCAGCTCAAAAATATAGTCAATAAGGCTAATGGGACCTTGGGCTTTGTGTTAATGTGAGCCTACTTGTGTCACTGGTAAAATAAACTATAAAAACAAATACAAAAGCAAGGAAGTTATGGTGATATTTTCTGAAACACTGGTTCAGCCTCAATTGGAGTATTGTGACCAAATCTGGGCACTATGCTTCAGTAAGGATATGAAGACACTGGGGAGGATGCAGAAAAGATACATGAGAATGTTTCTAGGAATAAAATACTTCAGTTACATGGACAGATTTTAGAAGTTGGAGCTATTCTCCTTCAAGAAGAGAAGATTTGATAGTTTAAAAAGTTTGTTTTAAAGTCTATTTATTAGTATCATAAGTAGGCTTACATTAACACTGCAATGAAGTTACTGTGAAAATTCCCTAGTTGCCATATTCTGGCATCTGTTTGGGTCAATGCACCTAACCAGCATGGCTTTCGGACAGTACAAGGAAACTGGAGCACCTGGAGGAAACCCAGACAGACACAGAAAGAATGTGCAGACTCCGTGCAGACAATGACTCAATCCAGGAATCGAACGCGGGTCTCTGGCACTATGAGGCAGCAGTGCTAACTACTGTGCCATCTTGCTACCCAATAGCTTGGAATGTACTGTCTGGGAGTAAGGTGGAGGAAGGTTAAAAGGTGGCTTTCAAAAGCAAATTAGTGAAGCACCGGAAGAGAAAAGATTCTCTGGGCTGTGGGGAAAGGGAGGGGTGTGGAACTAGCTTAGTTGTTCTTACAGAGAAATAGCATGGATGCAATGGGCTCAATTGCCTCCTCTGTGCTATAACCATTTTATGATTCTTTGAAATGTACGAAGAAAGTAAAGCACATTAAGCTTATTAAGGCAGTAATCTTATATTTACGCGCCTTATGACTTTCATGTCACTGAATGATCAGTTAACTTTTTATGTCTTGCTATTTCCTGAAATCTGATTAAATGTTTTTCTAACCTCTGTCTGCGAACACCAAATTTACAACTTCTTCACATCTTTGTATAGCCTCTAATTTGCAGTTTAAATCTCTTCAGATTTTGCAGTCTAGAGATTCACCACCCATAGGCATTAATCTGACAAGGAGTGCATTAGGCTTAATGTTTGTTTTAGAGATGTAAGACTTCAGATAATTCAAGTGATCCCTTTGGTTCAGCTAACAGCTTTCACACTGCACAGGAGCTTTTCACAGCATTTCAAAGGTTTTTCTTTAGGAAGTATCTGAATGTGGATTGTTAAGCGGTTTGTAAGCAGAACAAAAATTCACGGGGATTTAACTTCTTTTGTACACCGTTTTTAATACACAGTTAACACAGTCCTTTTAAATTCATGCCTACACTATTTTAATGCAGTCATTATCCAGTAAATAGATTAAGGATTAAGATTTGCTTTTCAACTGGCACCATTTTAATTCAGGTTTTAGGGTTATTGGCATCCCCTGGCATTTACTTAATTAAATCTGATTCCCTTAACCCAGCAACAAGCCCAGCATGGGTCATCAATTTACTATTTAAAGTTATAAATGGCATCCCCTGTAACTCTGAACATGGTGCATTTTTCTTTTCTGATTCTTCTCGACATGTTGGACTGCATCATCTAACATTTTTTGTCTGCTGTCCAGCTCAGTGGGACGATATCCATTCTCACGTACTCAGTTGTAACCGGAACATCTCCAGTAATCTCTTGGCACCTCGTAATCATTTCTTCTGAAATACCCAAGTGATATACTCGTGATTATTTCCTCTTCCTAATCTACATGCTGTCTCTTGGCTATTACGGACATGAGGTTCAGGTTGAACCCAATCATTCGCCTCAACATTCTAATTCACCACAAATTCCAATCCTGTACCCATCATATAATTATCGCTCCATCTTCCTCTCTGTCTGTGTCTCAAACTGTTGTCCACAAACATCTACCTCCCCCCATCACCAATGCTCAGTAGCAGCAGTGTGTACTATCTTCAAGCACTGCAGAAATTCACCAAAGATCCTTAGACAGCACCTCCCAAACCCACGATCACTTCCAAATAGAAGGACAAGGGCAGCAGATACATGGGAACACCAACACCTGCAAGTTCTCCTCCAAGCCAAGCACCATCCTGTCTTGGAAATATATTGCTGTTTCTTTGCAGTCGCTGGATCAAAATCCTGGAATTCCCTCCCTAATGTCATTGTGGGTCAACACACAGCACATGGACTGCAGCAATTCAAGAAGGCAGCTCACCACCATCTTCTTGCATGGGTTTTCTCCAGGTGCTTCGGTTTCCTCCCACACCCCAAAGGTGTGCTATTAGGCTGATTGGAGATAATAAATTGTCCCTAAATTAGTTTCCCTCAATGTGGAATGCCATAAGCATAAATAAGGGTCATGAGTGGAGGGGGGACTGGTAATGTTAAAATGGCGGCACGGGTTCGTTGGGCCGAAGGGACTGTTTCCCGGGCTGTTTTTGTTCTTCGTTCTTTGTTCTTTGTTCTCAAGGGCAACTAGGGATGGGGAATAAATGCTGGCCAATCAGTGACACCCATGGCTCATAAATGAAAAAAAACCAATGCGTACCTTTGGTATCTCCAGATGCGACAATCTTAATGCATTGCTGTCCCCACCCTCCAACCCTTCATAAGTGTCCACTCATCCAAAACTCTGCTGCCTAAATTCCATCCTGCAACAAGCCCTGCTCACCCATTACCCCATATTCATTAACTTACATTAGTTCCTATATAATTAAACATAAAATTCTCATTGATGTTCAAATCTCTACAACTCTCCAAGAATCCTGTGTTTCTCAAATCTTGGTCATTTGTGTATTCCTACTCCCTTCCTCCCACCATTGATGACTATCCCTTTGACTATTTGGGCTCAACACTGCATAAAGTTCTTCTTTTTCCCATGCCTTTCCACCTTCCTGACATCTTTTACGAACCTCCTGATCACATTTTTAGTCAACTCTCCTTCTCGGCACTGTGTCAATTTGTCTCTGATTATACTTCAGTGTAATCCATATTGACATATTTTTTCTTTAAAAGCACTTTCTAAATACAATTTGCTGTCGCAGTCACCATTGGGATTAGTAGCCTGGATATAGTAGCATAAACATGAGGAGACAACTCACAGGCGCCAACCTCCCACAATCTGAATGAAAATTAAAATAATATAAAAGCAGCTGCATTTAAGAAGGAAACTTCACACAAATGTGTTAGCCTGTGCACTAAAAATAATGTAGCGAGGGAGTGAAATTCCATTGTGCAATTGTGCAATAATGGAAAATGGACAATAAATCAGCGAATCATTTTACACATCTCCCATTACTTATTTTGATTAATGTCAATAGAAATAAACTTCAGGAAAAGATGTAAAACAGCTGCCTATTCACTATCATTCCATTTTACATTACTGCACAGCAAAAAATCTATATCAGCATTTAAATGTTACGATGAAATCTTTAATTAATTGCCTGGCGCAGAAAGGTTTATGTGCTGCTTGTACCAGAAGCAACCAGCGTAGGTTAATCTCCTGGACTTCCATTCCCATTGTCAGGTTAATCAAATTTGTGACAATAGGATGCATGGTATTGTGGGAGGTGGGGAAGGGGTGAATAATAAAACCACTTAACATCAATGAACTTTTCTTTTGCGGCACTGAAGCCACATGCAGCACACCACATTGTGTTCACTGACCTGCGTGGTGACCTCTTCCCAGGCCTTTTTGGTCATGTGGGCTAGTTTTCTCTTGCAATCCCTGGGCATGAAAATGTGGTGCTTGGCACTGACCTCTTCCACCAGAACTCCCAGGCACTCATCCAAGAAATGGGGTGCAGAGTGCCCATCAGACTTACCCTTCCAACTTCCTAACCATCAGGTGCTGAGGCCTGAAGCATTTCCACACTTGCCCACACTGAAAACCTTACCTGCAAATATGTTTGCAGGGCCTTAATTAGCTACCCAGCAAAATACTGCATGACGTTTGCGATCTTCCTGCTGACTTCATGCGCATTCCAGCCTCAAAATGACTGATGGTGTTGAGGTCCTCATCGACAACAATGTACAAACGAACAACGAAGGGGTAAAATTCATAATTCTTCTAAAACATCATGTTGCTCTCATTTGATTAAAATATAAGCTTACTGCAAAACTTTCAACAGCTAACCACCATAGTAAGTGAGTTATCAAAATATTAATGAATGTTTGGATTGGAGGAACAAGATCGCATAGTAAGTGGTGAAATTAAATCATCAAAGCGTGCCTTATTTTCTTACTAATTTATGAATAACTTTCTCTACTCCACCCTTGGCTTGAAGAGATCACTGGAGAATGGACAAATATGTGTCCAAGGAAATTCAGACCGACAAATTAGGAGCAGCAGAAATCTATTTGATCCCTCAAACTTGCTCTGCTACACATAAGATCATGACTGATCTAATTGTGGCCTCAGCTCCATATTCCAGCCTACACCTGAAATCCTTTGACTCCCTGTACAACTGTAGTAAAATGTCCTTGCTTTTATATTTCATTTCCATTGCAATAAATGACAATATTTCATTTGCCTTCTTAATCACTTGCTGCATCTTCATACGAACATCTTGTGATTCATGTACCAGGACTCCCAGATCCCGCTGTACCTCAGAGTTCTGCAATCTCTCTCCATTTAAATAAAATGTTGCTTTTCTATTCTTCCTGCCAGATTGGACAAGTTCACATTCTCTCACATTATTCTCCAAGTCCCAATCCCTTTATAGGCTCTGTATGTCCTCTTCACAACTCATTTGCCTACCTATCCTGGTGTCATCAGCAAATTTACCAACCATACGTTCAGTCCCTTAATCCAGGTCATTGATATAATTTATAAATAGTATTATAAATAATTACATTAGAAATAACAACATTGAAAGTGGCACTTCACCCATTACATCTTACCAACCTGAAAATGACCCATTTATGCCTTCTCCGTTTCGTGGTAGCCAACTAACCCACTATCCATGCTAATATGTAACCCATTATACTATGAGCTCTTATTTTGTGTAGTAATCTTTAATTAATTGCCTGGCGCAGAAAGGTTTATGTGCTGTCAAACGCCTTCTGGAAAACTAATGACAGCAGATGCATGGGTTCCCTTTTATCTATTTTGCCTGCCACTTCCTTAAGGAATTTAAATGAATTAGTCAGGCATGGAGGGCAGGTGATTCTCCAATCAGTGCAGTGGGCTGGGAGATTCCAGCGCTGGGCAGCTAGGTCTGCTATCGTCTCCCAGTGCCGGATTTCCAGCGGGGTGTTGCATAAATTACGGAAATGAGGATTTCATATATTTTAAATATCACTAGCGAGCCCGGGATTGAAGTCTCTGGGTCGGTTAGCATCTCATCCCCTCCAGAATGGTTCATTCCAGTAGAGTTTACAGTAACTCCCCACTTTCAGGATCCACTAGCCCGGCCCCACTGAAGTGAAGTGGGGGACAATTGGGGCCCCCCAGAAGTTTGGATAGTGGGGAGTGCCCTCCGGCACTGCCTAAGGGGCAAAGTGCCAATGCCCAGGAGTCACCTTGGCACTGCCCACCAGGCATGGGGCAGTGCGAAAGGGGCAAGGCCTATGTGGACGTGGCCTGGGGTGGTGCAATTGGTGGGAGTGGCTGCTCCCACGGCCACTCTGCAAAGGGATCAGCGGGGGAGGGAAAGAGGCCAACAGTCCGGGCTGACCACCAGGGTGGGGGTGTTCAGCCTGGAGGTCTGGAATACAGAGGGGCAGGTCAGGACAGGGGGGGAGGTGACCGGGAGGGGATGAGAGAAAGGGGCTGCAAAGGGGGGTAGGAGTTCTAGGCTGGACCATATATGTTTGGGGACTAGCAATCAGACCATGGGGGGGCTAGAATGGTGATGTTGGGGGAATCACGGGGCTGGCCAGCGATTGGGAGGCTGGCAGTGCGGGGCCACTGTACATGTGTCAATCTCGGCTCTGATATATCAGTGCATGCACAGTGGCCCACTCAGCATTATGCTGCTGGCTTTTTGGGCAGAAATATTGACCTCTGGAGTAATTCATGCTGAGGCACTCTGCAGTGCTCGTTGTGTGGGAGATTCGTTTTGGAAGTTTTCATGCAAATTCGGTGCTTAGAATTTTTTTGGGAGAATTCTGCCCATGATTTCTCTTTCTCAAAGCCATGTTCACTCTGAATTGAATTTCTTGCACCGAGATTTTCTAATTATCCCACCATAACTTCCTTAATAATAGATTTCAGCGTTTTCCCTATAGCAGGTGTTAAGCCTACAGGCCTTTAGGTTTCCGTTATCTGTCTTCCTCCTTCTTGGATAGAAGAGTTACATTCATTATTTTCCAATTAGATGGGACTTTTCCAGAATCTAGGGAATTTTGAAAAATTAAAACTAACCCATTTATTATCTCAAAGTTACTTTTTTTAAGAGCCTAGGGTGAAACCTATCAGAAGCTAGGGACTTAATGGATATTAGATCTTCTAATAATTTTCTCAGTATCTTTCCCTTGTGTCAGTAATTCCTCCCTCCTTTTCAAGTCCTGAATTACACTTACTTCTGCAATGTTATTCGAATCCTCTACAGTGAAGACAGGTGCAAAATATCTGTTCAATTCATCTGCCATTTCTTTATTTTCCAATATTAATTTTCCAGACTCTCTCTAGAAGACCAATGCTCACTTTACTTACTGTTTCCTTTTTTAAATATCTTTGAAGCTCATGTTATCTGTTTTTACAATATTTCTGGCAAGCTTTCTCTTGTACTCTAATTTCTCTGTCCTTATTAATCTTTCAGCCATTCTTTGCTACTCTTTATATTCTGTCCAATCTTCCTGCCCTGCCACCCTTCCTTGCAGTATTATATATTTTTTCTTTATATCTTCCTTAATTAGCCACAGATGTACATTCTTCCTTTAGAGTCTTCTTTCTAACTGGAATGTATTTTTTCTGAGTATTCTGAAATATCTCCTTAAATGTCTACCATTTCATCTCTATGGACCTATCATGTAATCTAATTTCCCAGTTCACTTTAGCCTGCTCTGTCATCATAATTGGCCTCATTTAAGTTTAAAATGATAGTCTTAGCTCCACTCTTCTCACCCTCAAACAGAAGGTGATATTATGATCACTATTATCTATCGTTCCCTTCAATATGAGGTTATTAATTAATTCTCATTGCACTTAACCAGTTTTAGTATCGTCTACTCTCTCATGAATCTAGAATGTGCTGCTTTAAGAAATTGTCCCAAAATCACGATGAGCTCATCATTCAGCCTATCTTTGACCAAAAGAGAAAATGCTGGATAATCTCAGCATGTCTGGCAGCATCTGTAAGGGGAGAAAAGAGCTGAGCTACCTTTTACCAATCTGATCTGTTCAATCTATAAATAGCATTTAGACAGAAAATTTTTATACTTTCTGCACAGTGACACAGTGGTTAGCACTGCTGCATCACAGCAGCAGGGACCCGGGTTCAATTTCCAATGGTTTGGGTCACTATCTGTATGGAGTTTGCACATTCTCCCCATTTCGGTGTGGGTTTCCTCCCACAGTTGAAAGACCTGCTGGTTAGGTGCATTGGCCATGCTAAATTCTCCCTCAGTGTACCCAAACAGGTGCCAGACTGCGGCGACTAAGGGATTTTCACAGTAATTTCATTGCAGTGTTAATGTAAGCCTACTTGTGACACTAATAAATAAACTTCATACTTTAGATTGAAATCACCTATGATTATCAATGTACCTTTCTCAAAAGCTCCCATTATTTCTTCCTGCATACCCCATCCAACAGTATTGGGGGGGTGGGGGGGTAGCTATAAACCACTCCCACAAATGACTTTTACCTTTACTACCCAAACTTATTCTACATCTTGATCTTCAGAACTAAGGTAGCCTCTCTCTTTGTACCAATACATCCTTAATTAACAGAGCTGCTTCACTGTCTTTTCCTAGCTTGCTGCCTTTTCTAAATTTTGTGTACCCTTGAATATTGTCATCTTGTAGCTATGTCTTTGTCATAGATCAGATCATACATATTTCTTTCTATTTGTGCTATCAGTTCATCTTTTGTTAATGAATGCAATACACATTCAGATACTGAGCTTTTAGTTATTTGTTTAAATATTTTTGTAACTCCTAGCCTTATCTGTTGGTGAACTCTTACGTTTGTGCACTCTGTCCCATCCTGCATGCTCTTATCATTATTTCCTTTATTCCTACATTGATTTCTTGTCTTGTTTCCTCTAATTAATTAATCTCCCAAAACTTGATCCTTTGCCCCCACTATTCAGAGAAAAGCCCCCTCTGCTGCCCTTGGAAACTGTCAATATAGTTTTACAGGAGGCATTTGTTAAGGTTCTGTAAAAGAGATTATCAGCAAAAAGGGTAAGCATATGGAATTGGAGATAATCTTATGACCTTGGTTTGTATTTGGTTGAAATGTAGGGGAGAGAGAGGCTAGGGATAAAGGATCCGTTCTCTGATTGCTGGGTGTGGTGATTAGCATTCCTCAGGGATTTATGCTGTTTTTGATCGTATATATGAATCACTTGGATGAAGTAGAAATTTTACATTCAGTCAGTGCTCTGTTAATTAAGGATGTATTGCTACAAAGAGGGAGGCTACCTTAGTTCTGAAGATCAAGATGTACAATCAGTTTGGGTAGTAAAGGTAAAAGTCACTTGTGGGAGTGGTTTATAGCCCCCCCACCCCCGACATCCCGCCGCCAATACTGTTGGATGGGGTATGCAGGAAGAAATAATGGGAGCTTTTGAGAAAGGTACATTGATAATCGTAGATGATTTCAATCTAAAGTATAAAGTTTATTTATTATGTCACAAGTAGGCTTATATTAACACTGCAATGTAGTTACTGAGAAAACCCCCTAGTCGTCACACTCTGGTACATTGAGGGAGAATTTAGCATGGATCATGCACCTAACAGCATGTCTTTCAGACTGTGGAAGGAAACTGGATGGTGTTAACTTAGGAGACACTGTGAGTTGTGTACATTGGTGCAGGAGGCTACAAAGGGACATGGGCAAACTAAATGCGAAAATTGATGGCAGATTCAGTTCAATAATCCAAGAAAGTCAAATTGAAAAATGCATTTAATAGTAAAAGACTAGAAGTGTTTCCATGTACATAAACCACTAAAAGCTGGTGAACAGGTAGAAAATGTAATCAGAAAGGTATAGGGGATGTTGGATTTCATCTGTCTGGGCCTCTGCACCCTGCCACGGCAAGGCTGGAAAATCCCAGCCTGAGCTGCAGTCAAATCAACAGATTCAAAGTTCACCAGGGTCCAGGAAAAGTCTCCAAAAGTCTTCACAACATTCAGGAACATGGGAAATTTAAAGTTAATGATTTAGCTGCAAACACAGACCACAGATTGATGTCCTATATTTTCCAGTAATGAGCCCTACCTCAACCAATCAAAATATAATCACTTGTATTATTTTTACACATATAGGCTTTCACTGTCAGCCCCATGTTCAGGAGCAAGCTTTGTCCAGCTTCAGCAACTCCTTCAAGCTTTTTCAATCCAGACTACAAAAACCTCAAGTGTATATCTGTTATTTTAGATCATTCTGAAACGTCTCCTTTTTTTTATGTAGACAAGAAGTGAATGGTCCTGCTATTCTTCTGAGATAATCTTGTTCTTATTGCGCAAGGGCTTACAAAAGGGAACCATTGGACCAGAATCCTCATGGATAATTATCATCTGCAAAATGTCAACTAGACAGCCCAAAACAGTCTGCATAGAATAGGTTGTGTCATAAAGACAGTCTATCACAATCAACCTCTCTAAGACAAGGTAAGATTCAAGACTTGATAAAGGAAAAATAAATAAATTAATCTGTTCTGGCAAAGGGAAAAATAATCAGACTCTCAAGACAAAATAATCCTGCCAGACTTCAAGGATTCTTTGTCTGAGACAGGACTTTCCCCAGATGTGTCCAGGTCATTGCCTGGGCCCATCAGATGTTACAAATAAATTAAGTCATGAATTGTGCCTGTTTTAAAATTGATTTCTACCCTGGCAGATAATTCTTTTGGATGGATGGTATGTAAATGTTGAACTTGAGGGTCATCATTTCATTATACTCGGATTCATTTAAAATTATATATTTTTGGTGAAACTGTAATTGTTGGATTGCAAATGACATTACATCATTTTACATTAATTTTGATTTCATTTCTAAGCTGAATTTCATTTACCCTTAAAATGACAAGATCCTGATTATTTGTTTCTATATTGTTTCATGTGGGGAATTATTTTAATCTATTAATGATTCCAACTTTCATATTCTTACCCAAAGATGTATTTGTATTTGTATTTATTCTCCTAAATTGAAGGAAATACTTTTATAAAAATGTTTTGCGCGTAACAGGATTATTTGAATAAAATAGAATCAGTTTTCTGATGTAGTACAAACTAGAATGTTTCAACCTGTTAACAGCTAAAAAGTTAAGAGAAACCACATGCTTATGTATCATGTGTTATAAATATATGGTTGTTGTGACTCCTTACCTCGGTATCTATTTTTTTAGATCCAAAAATGTCCTTTCCATATCCCTCCTTGTGTGGTGGATCCAAACAAAACATTCACCACTTCATATCTCTCATAGTCATGGATCAGTGGAATTTCTGAGGGATTCACAGCATTACTGTGCTGTTGTACAACAGTAAGAAGTCTCACAACAGCAGGTTAAAGTCCAACAGGCTTATTTGATAGCACAAGCCATTATTATTATCATTGTTGTTAGTATTATTATTTTGTAGCACAAGCCAGTTGTACAACATCATTGCTAATTCTTTCAGGTCATCATCTGCAAAAGGAGATTTGGTGCCATGTCTCCGCCATAGTTGTCTTAACGCTGAGCCAAAAGACTCCATTTGAAAACTTGAGCACAAAAATTTAGATTGACACTCCAATGCAGTACTGAGTGTATAGTGCAAGGCACCTTTAGTGAATCAAGGCCATATATCTGATCTATCAGGTGAACATAAAAGATCCCACAGTGTTATTTTAAAGAACAACAAGGGATTTAGCCACAGTCTCCTGGACAACATCACAAACCAAGATTATATGGTTATTATCTGTTTGTAAGAGCTTGCTTTATGCAGTTGTTGTCTGCAACGTATGCCATTGACTACACTGCAAATTACTTCTTTTAACTGTAAAACACTTTGGAACATCCTGAGGTCATGAGCAGCAATATACAAATGCTAATAGAACATAGAACATAGAACAATACAGCACAGTACAGGCTTTGGCCCTCAATGTTGTGCCGCGCTTTGTCCGAAACCAAGATCGAGCTATCCCACTCCCTATCATTCTGGCAAATCTTTCTTTTTCTTCTCTCAAGTGATTTGGAGAGACTTTTTCAACAGCATGTACTAAAATATAAAAGTGACAGATGTTTGTAATACCATTGCTATTCTTAAAACACAGCTTGCTACAGGTTATGATGTTCTGTACTATTGACTTATCATTGGAATGAAAATAAATTGATGGGGGTAATTTTGACTTTGATGGTATGCTAAAACAGGCAACCTCATCCATTATACACTTTTTTTTATTCATTTGTGGGACATGGGCATCACTGGCAGGCCAGTATTTATTGTCCATCCTTATTTGCCCTTGAGGGCAGCTGAGACTCAACCACATTGCTCTGGCTTTGGAGTAACATGTAGGTTAGAACAGGTAAGAATGGCAGATTTCCTTCCCTAAAAGACATTAGTGAACAAAATGGGTTTTCTAACAATCAACAATGGTTTCATGGTCATCAGTAGATTCTTAATTCCAGATACACATTTTTTTTAAATTCAGATTCCACCATCTGTCTTGGTGAGATTTGAACCGGGGTCCCCAGAACATTATCTGAGTTTCTGGGTTAATATTCCAGCGATAATACCACTAAACCATGGTATTTCTACTAAAGTCATTTTCCTAAATTAGAGTGGTAAACCTGATTTTCTGAGGGAGAAGGTGAATTTTGGGGAAATCTGATACCAATTAAGATCAGTAGCACCCATTTGTGCAAAAGAAACATGGCTCATATTTCCTCATGTCAACACAGGGTGGTTTACGGTCATCATTCCGCAATTAAGTGTCATGACCCACAATTAATTTTTGTTGCATTGGGTGGGATTTTACAGCCTCACTCAGCCCAAGGCGATAAAATCACACCTGAGGTCAAGTGACTTTCCCATGCTCTGCCCTTTGGCCACTCCGATTCATCAGTTGAAGTACGGAACAAGTTTGAACAAGACCTCTTCACTGCACAGGACCTTCAACTGATGCTATACACTAGATACATGGATGACATTTTCTTCCTTTGGACTCATGGTGAACAATCACTGAAACAACTATATGATGACATCAATAAGTTCCATCCCACCATCAGACTCACCATGGACTACTCTCCAGAATTGGTTGCATTCTTGGACACACGCTTCTTCATCAAGAACGCATCACCTCAGCACTTCACTGTACTGCAAGCTCACAGTTAACCCCACGATGCTCCACTTCTCCAGCTTCCACCCTAAACATGTAAAGAAGCCATCCCTTACGGACAAGCCCTCCGTACACACAGGATTGTAACAGACACCTCCAGACTCTGAAAGATGCCCTCATAATAACAGGATATGGCACTCGAGTCATTGATCAACAGTTCCAACGTGCGACAGGGAAAAACCACACAGACCTCCTCAAAAGACAAACATGGGTCACGGTGGACAGAGTACCCTTCGCCGTCCAGTACTTCCCCTGAGCGGAGAAGCTGCGGCATCTTCTCCAAAGCCTTCAACATGTCATCGATGAAGACGAACATCTCGCCAAGGCCATCCCCACACCTCCACTTCTTGCCTCCAAACAACTGCACAACCTCAAACAGACCATTGCCCGCAGCAAACTACCCAGCCTTCAGGAGAACAGTGACCACGACACCACAAAACCCTGCCACAGCAATCTCTGCAAGATGTACCAGATCATTGACTTGGATGCCATCATCTCACATGAGAACACCATCCACCAGGTATACAGTACATACTCTTGCAACTCGGCCAACGTTGTCTACCTGATACGCTGCAGGAAAGGATGTCCCGAGACATGGTATACTGGGGAGACCATGCAGACATGATGACAATGGACGAATGAACACCACTCAACAATCACCAGGCAGGAGTGTTCTCTTACTGTCGGGGAACACTTCAGCAGTCAAGGGCATTCAGCCTCTAATCTTCGGGTAAGCATTCTCCAAGGCAACATTCATGACACATGACAACGCAGAATCACTGAGCAGAAACTGATAGCCAAGTTCCACACACATAAGGATGGCCTCAACCAGGATCTTGGGTTCATGTCACACTATCTGTTACTCCCAAGACTTGCCTGCTTTTGCAAAATCTCACTAACTGTCCTGGCTGGAGACAAGACACATCTCTTTAACCTGTGCTTAACCCTCTCTCCACTCACATTGTCTGTACCTGTAAAGACTCACGTTCCAACCATTATTTTATAAATTGAACTTGTGTCTTTATATGCCTGTTTGTGAACAGAACTCCCTCTCACCTGATGAAGGAACAGCACTCTGAAAACTTGTGGTTTGTGCAAACAAATAAACCTGTTGGACTTTAATCTGGTGTTGTGAGACTTCTTACTGTGCTTACCCCAGTCCAATGCTGGCATCTTCACATTATAGTGACCAACTGGGACTCAAGAGTGTGGAATCCCCCCACGGTGAGAGAGACTTCTAGGCAGAGACATTTTGAGAGCTTGATACAGCCATGCGATTGCTGTACATTTCTTATTAATAAATACTTCTTGTGTTCACGAATGGAATCAGTGAAAATGCATCTTTATAATCATGCTTCCTATTGATTTTCATTTATGTTAAAAATATTCAACTTGAGAATCACCCTTAGCTATGTTAAATATAATTTTGGTACAAGCATCAGCAATTTTTTCATCCTTAATGATAAATGATAGAAATTCACATTTCCAGGATGGGAGCTTCCACTCCAGGAAAACATTGTTCATGTCAGTCATTAAGTGACGCAGGATTAGGACATAACATTTTGAGGTGTCCACTAACCACCACTTTTAAGGTCCTGATACATACTTCAGGATCTTGTTTCAGATACCCAAAGTCAAATAATCTACCTTCAAAAGTAACATTATTAAACCTAAAAGTCTGCCCACTTTATATCTTTTATGGTTGGAAGTTGAATTTTTCCCCCACCCTATACTTCATAAAATACTTCAGATTATAGAGAGGTTAGATTTTCATTCAGGTTGCCGATTTATTGTGCAGCTAACTTTCTCTCAAAGTTATCCGAATACACCCCCTGAAAGGATGTTGCAATCATATTCGATTCTAACTTCCAAAGGGAGTTGAATATGTTTCTTGGAAACATTTAATGGACTATGGGGAAGGAGCAGGGGAATGGCAAAGACCCAACAAGAGCACAATGGAACGAATAGCCTTTGAGCTAGATAATTTTAGAATCCTATTAATAAATTATTAGTGACCTGAATTGCTTTTACACCCATAATCCGCATTGTTATTAGGCTTTGTACTACACTTTCATACTGGATCAAAGACTAAAACAACATTACTTTGAATGTTAGGGATTCCATTACTGGTATATGTATGTTATACATTTGTTGACTCCACAAACAGTAAGATTTCAGAACGTGGAAAAGTTAGCTCCAAATCACAGTATTTTTCCACACTAGTAGCCAATATATGTATTGTTTAGATTATTAGTATCATCTCTATAAATCAGAAAGTATATACTTTCAATTAATTTTCATTCCGGCAAGGTAGATATCAAAAATGATTTGCACCCACTTCTATGGCCTCAAAGTCCTGCATTCAATCAGAATTAGGTTAGGTGAAGAGCCTACCCTACACTTTACAGAAGGTGTGGTTATATGTTCTTCCTTCTGAGGATTCATAGTATCAAGGATCCTGCAAAGAATGTTGCTGTAAGGATTTGTTGATTCCGGTAAAGCCAATTGTCTACATCCTGGATAGAACATTTTTCATATTTATTACATCTCGTAGTAACATGACATTCATCCAGTAGGCTCCATGATTGCAATTGTGTCATTCTTAAAATAACACCAGCCTTATAACACAATTATAGAGAAAAAGTGAAATGATCGTCCATTGCTTTGTTACTTTGTGATACTAATAATTACTTCTTGAGCAGAGTTGCAGAGACATGGTCTACCTGTAAAACCAAATCTGTTTCACTGTTGTTTCATAATTCATTGAAACATAGTCATTTACAGCACAAAAAAGGCCTTTTAGCCCTTATCATTCTGTTGGCTCGTTTTCTCTCCCTTTCGATACAATGTCCTAAGAGGCCATTTGTAACCATGGACTTCCATGTTAATCTTACTTTAAGAAGTGGGTCATGTTGTTGGTGGTACATTCATCCAGTCTGGGAGGGTCTTTAGAAAGATCGTTGTTTGTCAGTCTTGATCTCTTTTACCATCATGATTTCTTATTAAATACCAAAGGAATTCCAACTGTCTCTTTCTGACCTTGGTCAGCAGAGTGCTTTTGACTCAAGGCAATTTGGAGCTCACCCGTGTTAAAAGCCTTGTTACATTTTAATATGAGCTAAGGTTGACAGGACTGAGAACTGTCTACCGATGTTAAGCAATTTAAACATAAATGTAAATATACCTAGGCAGTTCAATCTATCCCCAGATACTCTTATTTAATAAGCACTATTGTATTGTACTGAAGCTTAGTTGAAGGGGAATGAACTACCACCTAAAGACTATCACAAGCTGCAAATTAAATTCAACCTTTGTGAATGCAATCCACGTTTACATAAATATGAAGCCAAATCCAATTGGAGTAAATACAAACTATATACTATAACTGGCCCATGAATTGTTGCAAGCTAATTTATCACCTCTTACAGAATTGACAAGAGCTCTCCCTTTTCAAACAGATCTTATTTTCATATTTTTAGCAGGTTCCTGTCAACTCCTTAATCTGCTTATACTGCCAGAATCATTCAGTGAAGTGTTCCATTCTCTAAGCCACTGAAGCAGAATTAGTAATCCAATTTTACACTGAGTACATATGTTCGTTTGCCCAAGTGCAGATGGTCTAGACTAATCCAGCTGCATGCCTGTTAGAACAAATAATGATTTGCATATAAAATTAGCTTCTTATTTGAAGAATATTTTTTCATAATCTCAAAACTCTGCCTTCCAGACATTATTTTGCCTCCAAATTAAAACAAACATGGGTGCTAAATGTCAAATTTCAAATGACAGTTTATCCAGGATTCAGCAGTTGTGCAATGTAGTATGGATTTCACTCAAGGATTAGAGTATTTATTATTCATTAAATGTTGTATTTGTGAAACTCATTAGAGTGATATTCATTTGAAAGAGGAAAAGAAAATTAAAGTGGGAAACTCCATTAGGACTAAATGAAGCTCTCAGCATTTAAATGAAATAATCTGCAATACAAGTTGTTATAATAAAAATTACATCTGTTAGGTATGGTAAAGAATAATAACTGCAGCTGATTCAATTATTCTTATATTATGTGTACAATGGCAGGAGGATTGACTTGAAGAAAGATCATGGATCGATGTTGGGTAAATCATTTGTTAGCTGTGCGTAACAGTTCTGGTATGCACTGAAAGGTCATTTCTAGTGTGATTTAAAGGTGCTGTATTTCTTGGATAGTTTGACAACACAACTGCAATATTACGTTATCTCCTGAAAATGAACTTTCATCAGATGGGATTAGACTTCAGTTCGATTTTTCAAATGGCTTCCCTCTGAAATTTCATGATGTGTACAAAACACCACATTGCTGGTGGAAATAGTGCAGAAACTGCTTAGAAAGAAAGAAAATCTTGCATGTATACAGCACCTATCATGACCACAGCATGCTCCAAAATGCTTTGTATTCAAATTATGCTTCTGGGGTGGTTTTACACCCCAGTTACAATGTAAGCATTGCAGCAGCTAATTTGCACAGAGCAAGGTGCCAAATACAGCAATGTAGTAAATGACCAGCTAATCTGTATTTGGTTCTTAGAGATAAATGTAGGCCAGGACAAAGAGGAAAGCTGATTCTGCCCCTCTTTGAAGAGTCCAATGGAATCTTTTACAGATGCAACATTTTATGCCAACCAGGGTGTACAACTAGGGCTTTGGTTTAATATCTCCTTTGAAAGACATTACCAACAACAATGCAGCAGGCCTCAGTTTTCCACTGCAATGTCAGGTTTAGGTTATCTGCTCCAGATTCTGGAATGAGAATTAAGTCCATGACTATTTGACTCAATGGCAAGAATTATACCAGTCAAGGTAATATTTTTGGCGGAACTTTTTTGTCCTACTGGCCATGGGAATCATGAGTGGAGATGCCGACGTTGGACTGGGGTAAACACAGTAAGAAGTCTCACAACACCAGGTTAAAGTCCAACCAGTTTATTTGATAGTAAACCCACAAGCTTTTGGAAACACTGTTTCTTTGTCAGGTGTGTGGGAAGTTCTTTTTGGGAATCATAGCAGGTGAGGGTAGACTATCCAAAGGTGGACCTCCGGCAGAATTTCTGGCCTTGGGGCAAGCGCAGCTGGAAAATCCCATCCTTTAGTTCTAAGTCAAGTATCAGAAATTATATTATGAGATATCTCTTCTGTTTAAGTTATTTTATTAGTCACAAGTAAGGCTTACATTAACATTGCAATGAAATTACTGTGAAATTCTCCTAGTCACCATAGTCTGGCACCAGTTCGGGTCAATGCACCTAACAGCACATCTTTCATTCCGTTGGAGGAAACCGGAGCACCCAAAGGAAACCCCCACAGACACAGGGAGAATGTGCAAACTCCAACCAGATGGTGACCGAAACTAGGAATCGAACCTGGGTCCCTGGCACTATCAAACAGTAGTGCTAACTGCTATGCTACCGTGCCACCCCAACTGCTAGCACTACTTGTCAATCTATTAACTCTAAGTAACCAGATTGATACATTATGATGATGGGGGTTACAGCAGCATGCAATTAAAAAAACATAAATGATGCACTTTTATATTCCCATTGTATTTCATTTTAAACAGCTTGCATGCTATAATTACAAAGAATTCAGTCTGCAAAGTTTCCATTTCTCATCCTATTTATTACAGTGACTCAGTTCAAAGAACATGACTTTACTGATTTCCGTTAGTAACCAAATAAAAATGGTATAAATTTGAGATGTTAGGAAACTGAAGTTATCAGATACACAAGGTAAAATGGTACAATTATAAACAGCGTGCAGGAGCAGAGGAACCTGGGAGCTTATGTGCATAAGTAATTGAATGTGGCAGGATAAATTGAGAGAGCAGTTAATAAACATGCAGAATTCTTGGCTTTATCAACAGAGACATAAAGTATAAGAACAAGCTGTTCTTATACGCTATGCATAAAACACTAGTTCAACCTCAGTTGGAATATTGAGAAGAATTCTCATGTCACAGTTTGGAAAGATGTGAAGGCATTAAAGAGAGTGTTGTAAAGTTACAAGAATGATTGCTGGGATGAGGGACTTCAGTTACATGGATCGATTGGAAAAGTTGGGTCTGTTTTCCTTGGAGAAGTGAAAGTTGAGGAGGCTTGATAGAAGTATTCAAAATCATAAGCGGTCAGACCAGAGTAGGTAGGGAAAACTTGTCAGCACTGGCAGAAGGATCAAGAATGAGAGGGATAAGATTGAAGGTGATTAGCAAAAGAAGCAATGAGAAAGTGAGAAGAACAATGAGACATGAGAAGAAAATTTCTCACTCAGCAACTGATTAAGATCTGACATATACTGGCTGAGAGTAAAATGGAGACAGGTTCAATCGAGACATTCCAGAAGGATCAGGATTATTAACTGAATAGGAAAAAGGTACAGGGTCAAGTGGAGCATGAAGAAGACTGGCACTAGGAGAATTGCTCATTCAGAGAACTGGTCCAAACATGATAGGCCAAATGGTCTCTTTCTGTGCTGTAACAATTTTGTTATCCCGAAATTTGCTAATGCGAGAGAAAAGGAAAAGTCAATGTACGAATAAATCATTGTTGACACCTCCTGGTGCTTGGAAACATAAGCCAGTTGAACAAATTGGGTCACAGATTGACATTTTATTATATATTAGTTTGAGTCAATCCTGTTATAAGTTAAATGTTAAAGCAAAATGCTCATCTTGTAAATAACTTAAAGTCATTAAATGTCCTCAAACTGTTTTGGCCCTTAGTTATGTAAAGCAACTCTACCATGAAGCATGAACTCCAGAAACTTAGAAGAGTAGCTTTCTCAATGCTCCAATCAGCTAAGCTTAATCGGGAAGAGTTTTTGAAGGAGAGATTAATCAGAACAAATGTATACCTCATTGATCTTTTATTGAAACGTAACATAAATAAGTTTTCTCATGTTCTGACCAAGCAACCTATTACTCTGCAGGAGGGAGAAATCTCACCTGCACTCATCTGTTCTGGTTCAGTAAATCATCATGCAGTCTAACTTAACATGAAAAATGATCTAATCTTGGTATCTTGGATTTCAAAATCAGTTATTTGGTTTTCCTATTTTCTATGTCAAGATATATTGCAGTTTAATTATGAGGGATGCTATTCAACAGTGTAATTTTTCAAATGATCTTATGTTCTATTTATCAGTTTCACCTCTTCATTTTACATAAGTTCATAAGAAAGAAGGGTAGGACTAGGCCATTTGCCTCACCCCCTCCCACCCCAAGCTTGATCTGCCATTTAATAAGATCATGGCTGATTGTGGCACTTTCTTTCTAACCATAACCTTGCCCTCTCAATCATCTCCACCCATAAGCATTGTCTGCCTTGAAGATTAAACACCGGTCTAACTCAGCTTTGAATATATTCAACAGCACAGCTGAGGTCTTACCAATGCTCCATACAATTGTAACTAGATTTCCCTACATTTATACTTCAATTCCTTCAATAAAGGTTATCATTCCATGTCCCATCCTAGTTATTTCCTGTATCTGAATGCTAAAATTTTCATGATTCATGTGGAAAGGCTCCCAGATCCCTTTTAACATTGCATTCTGCTGTTTGTCTCCCTTTATTTCATTAATGTTCTGCTTGCTTTGCTTTTCATCAAAGTGGACAGGTTCACATTTCCGTACATTCTACTCCATCTGCCAATTTTTGCCCACTCGCGTCACCTAACTAAATTCCTCTGCAGACCTGCATCCCCTCACAACTTATTTTCCTACCAATCTTTGCATTACCAATGATTTGTAGACCTACACAAATTCCAATCAGAATGCAGACCTATGCCATAATGCACAATCCTCCTCAGAAAAGATTTTGGCCAACAATAGGCACATCCAAACGGTTGCGTAAACAGTTTCACACTGCTTTGAAATTTCTAAACTCAGAAAAATATGCACTTCCAAAGCCAGTATTTTAAAGTCAGTTAAAATAATACTATTTAATACACTCAGGCTGGTACACTTCCAAATGTGTTCTGCCTTTATACTTCTAGAATCACAAGACAATATTCTTTCTCATCTGGTCATGACACAATTAACCTGCTTGGCCACACCAATGACCCATCTCCCATGTTCATCAAATCCTGGCGTAGAACTCAAGTCTGGAGCCTCTGGCTCAGAAGTAAGAACCCATGACACCATAAGGCCTCCTTTTACTGTGTGATCCACTCCTGTTCACTTATGTTTTCATGTGTGGATACAAGGACTGTGCTCACCTAGGGAAATCGGAACAAGACTCCATCCATCCAGCCCTTCAATATTGCTCTATCATTCAATTACATCTGTGAAGTTACCACAGCAAATAAACTGTTGATAATCACCAGCTGAGCTCATTCATGGGGGGAAGTGGGGAGGGATAGCTGTGTAGATAAAGGGGGAAAAACTCCACATGGTGAGTTCGTCTAAGGGAAAAAGGGTTTGTGGCCATAATTTCTAAAGCTACTTATTCACCATTTGTTAATAAGATAAGCTCATTTGAGTCTCCATTACTGATTTGCAAAAATACTGTCTAACTAAAAATTGCACACCTTGCAAGTACATTTATTTCATTTGTAATGTTTTCTCTAAATTCTCTTTGTTGCACGTGCTGTATTTACAAAATCTTCAGATGAATGACTTGCGAGTAGCTGATTCAGAACCTTCCAAACTGCTGTGTGTCTGCATGTGCACACTTGCAGCTTAAAGGGATCATTGTTCACATTTATATTTACTTAAAAACATTGACCAACATTTAGTATGTAACATAGCAGTCTTTTTCCAGCCTGAATTTATCAGTACAGCATATCTTAATGCAGTATCCAGTAGTTGAGTTCATCAGGGTGAGAATTTTGAGTCTTGACCATGCACCAGACCTTTCCTATTGTTTGCCCGAACATGCCATGTTAGAGACGATCGTTATTGGTCTAACTTGAATAACCTGAAGTGGATGATCCAACTGGTCAAAATGACCACAATGATAGTTTTCCTCTGCAGTTAATGATGTCTGGTGTTGAAGCTTGGAATTTGCATACAACATTTTAGCAGATAACAAACAACAAAGTAAAGGACACAAGACAATCAAAACATCATCGCATACATTGCTTTTCCTCTCAGAATGTTTCCAGTAACAAAAGTTTAAAGTCCTCATGCACATGCCATTATTGGGATGATTATTAAGACTCAGGAGCAGACCTAAAGATTGATACCAAAACACAGACTAGAAGCAGCAGAGAGTCAGGAGAGTGAGAAGCACCACAGGAGTCACCCCAAGGATTTAACCAGAATGGTAGCAGATCAGAGAGAGGTGAGTTGCACAGTAAGAACAAAGTAGTATAGTGACATTGCAGCAAAAGGAGGTACAATGGGGAATCAGAGAGCTCAGGGGTATTGGAAGAAAGGGACTACCAGATAACTGGTGTGACTAGCCAGTGTTATTTTTTGACCAGATCAGAAACAAGTCTTAAGTTTATTTCTGGTATGATTAAGTTGAGATGTGATTTGATTAAGTGGACTGTAAATAGTCCCTTGAAGGTAAATCAATGTCTGAGCAATGGAAAACATTCAAGGAGAATTGTGAGGGTTAAGAACACAATTGTCACTATAAAGAAAAGGATTGCATAGGGTAGGAATTTTCTTCTAGTTCAAGAATACACAACTTGCGTATTTTTGTGGCCTGCAAACTGTACAGCTGGCCCATGTGTGAGTTTGCACAGAATTTTTGTTTTCTCATGCAGGTTTTGGATCTGCAGTGCAGTTTGCAATCTGTGGAAGGTGTGTGGGTGCAAGAACAAATTGGTTAGAAGGTCTTCCTCAATTCTTGGACATAGCAGCCTTTGTCTCAAAAGGCTCCTTCAGCCTCACCCTTCACACGTTGTACTCATAGCACCCAATGCTCCCTCAGATCATTATGCCATCTCAATATCCCTTCAGATTACTTATGCCACCTCCATGCCCCCTCAGGTTGCTTATGCCCCCTCTAAAGTCTACCCATGTGTTCAACATAGTCACTCACCTGATACAGACAAGCTTCAGGAGCAAAGCAATAACAATAGCAACTATTTTAAATGCAGGTGCAGAAAAATTAAACCATTGACAAAGTAATAAAACTCTCATTCTAAAGTCTGTCATTGATACCATAAAAACTGTTCTCCATTAAAATAAACATTAATTTTTTAAGTGACTGTCAGGCTGTGTAAACATGTGCTCTGAAACCACATCAAAGGCAGAGGAAATTATTATAACCTTGCAAAACAGCCGGTCATTCCCCTGAACAGTACTGCCAACAGAAATGAGTACACAGTTTTTTGGAAATCAGCCAAACATTCAGAATGACCAGCTATTAAACATGATTGCAACTGAAAGAGCCTGAAATTAAAAGAACAGATGGTGTCTTCTCGATGCCAAAGCACATTGCCTGTCGACTACTGGAGGGGAGCAGATGCTTAGTTCCTTTTAGATTTCAAAGGCAGGCTAATATTTTTCTCACAGACAGAGCTGTCTGTACATTTTAATCCCAACACCAAACATAACAAGGAGAGCTTAGCAACACATTTTTCAACATTTTTAATGCAGTATAGCACTTTCCTCAATGGAAAAAGTATCTGGAATTCATAAGGGGTTCATAAAGGGGTGGATGAGATGAAGAAGAAATCAAGAATTAGAAACTGGAAATTCAATGCCGATAAAGCCTGGGAAATATAAAATTGTTGGGACAAAATTGAAAGGAAATTGAAAAAGCAAAGAGGGGGCATGAAGAAATATTGACAAGTAAAATTAGAGAAAACTATGGTGTTAGAAAAATATAATGGGAAAGGAGACAACTAAAGGAAGAATAGGGTTAGATTGAGGTTTAAAGGATGAATGCTGGAATTCAACTACCCCACCCACCATAGGAATCGACATGGGCAAAGGGCGGACAATGGCAAGGTCCGTTGACCTCAGGCAGAATTTTACAGTTTTGGGACGAGCGAGTGTGGAGATGCAAGGCGTGAGTACGTTATTAATGAATACTTTGTGCCCTTCTTCACAAAAGAGAAGACATTTGTGCAGGGTGAAATATTGGAATGTGTAAACATAATGGGAGGGATTTTCTGGCTCTTCCCACTGGCAAGGATGTCTGATCCCAATGACAGCAAACACCGCCACGGGTTCCCTGGCAGCGGAAGATGCAAACAACTGGAAGATTCCACCACTGGCCAATGGCGGGCCACTTCTGGGACCTCAAAACATGCCATGCAGTTGGTGGGGATGGGGTGGGGACAGGGTGGGATGAAGGTGTGGCGGCAGTGGGCACAAAATTCCTGTCCAATGAGTGAGCAAATATTAAAGAGTTTACATCCTTCAAAGTAGATGAATGGGCAGGCCTTGATGAAATTTCTCACTGAAGAAAGGAAGGAAATAGTTCTCAGCATTACAACCTTCTTTGGTTACAGGTATGGTGTATGATAGCTGGAGGACAGCTAACATTAGGTTGGATAGCTGGGGTTGTTTTCCCTGGAACAGAAGTTACTGAAGGGAGATTTAGTTGAGGTGTATAAGATTTATTTATTAGTATCACAAGTTGACTTACATTAACACTGCAATGAAGTTACTGTGAAAATCCCCTAGTTGCCACACTCTGGCACCTGTTTGGTTACATTGAGGGAGAATTTAGCATGGCCAATGCGCCTAACCAGCACATCTTTCAGACTGTGGAAGGAAACCAGAGCACCAAAATGAAACCCACACAGACAAAGGGAGAACATGCAGACACTCACTGACAGTGACCGAAACTAGAAATCAAACCTGGATCCCTGGCGCTGCGAGGCAGCAGTGCTAACCACTGTGCAGTTGCAGTGCTAACCATTGTGCCACCATACCGCCCTTATAAGTATGTGGAGCCTGGCTAGAGTAAATAGGAAGGACTTATTTCTGTTAGCAGAGAGATCGCTAAGCAGGGAGCACAGATTTAAAGCAATTGGTATAAGAATTAATGGGAAGTTGAGGATAATTTTTTCATCTGGAGCGTGAAAAAGGTCTGGAACTCATTACCAGAAAAGTTTAAAGAAGCAGAGACCATCATTATGTTTAAAAATCCTTGGATATGCACTTGAATTGCTCCAGACTAAGTGAAAGGGGGATTAAACTAGATAAGTCTTCATCCTGCACACACACAATGGACCAAATGGCCTCCTTTTGTGAAGTTAATTGTACAATTCTTTGATTCTAAGTCTAATAATAGTGTCTAGTAATTATTTTTATATGCAATGCCCAAATTTGGATTCCCAGTTAGTCACAAGCGATTATTAGCTAATGTATTCACAAATACTGTAGTAAAGCAGTAGGGGTTCAAAAAAACCTTCACAACACACTCTAAAGGCTCTAACTCCAGATCCTGCGCAATGAATACTTCAATTCTCCAAAACCAAATGCCTATTGTTGCACTTTAAAACACCATCTTCCATTTTAATAGATTGACACTCAGAGGAAACCCATACAAACCCACCCAGATCTCTCATTTCAGATCTGTCATGCCATTTGGCACATGCTGCTAGCCTGTCCCTCATTTAGTAGAGAAATTGGCACATAATATCCACAGAAACAACATATTGGAGGAAATATTCCAACTTTCCAAATTCTCACACCATATGAGATGAAAACCATGCTCTGAGAGAGGCACCTTGTTCTTGCAGGGTAGCATATTGTCAGAACTAGGTTAGGAATGCATATAAATTATAATACTGAAACTATGCATTTGACACAGGTAGTCCATGGTGGAGTTTATCTTGCACACAAGTAGATAATTCTATTTGTGATGGAGCATCTACACTCTCAGCTCGGAATTCCTGTGAGGCACAACACAGTCAGAGCTGTTGATCCCTTTTCCTGTGTTTTTAATCCCAATGGCTAATGCACAGCCATTCTGAGCTCTTAGACTTCTTTTCTGTAGATCTACCAATGTAACATGGGCAAATGAGTGTAAGGAAGGTAATGATGATGAGGAGGAGAAAGTGGACAGTTCAAAACTCTCTCATGAAAACAAGAGATTAATGATGAAGAGGGCAATGATAATAAACTGCAGCCTATCATTAACAAGGGGAATAAAGGTTATCAGGAGTAGACAGGCATGTGGAGTGACATGCAGTTTAGGTGGATTGGCCATGGTAATGTGTTCATTATAATCCAAAAATGTGTTCTTTAGGTGAATTAGCCATGCAAGGTTACAGGAATTGGGCAAGGAGTTGGGCCTAGGTAAGATTCTCCTTCAAAGACCCAACGCAGACTCGATGGGCCAAATTACCTCATAGATCACAGAATCCACACAGTGCAGAAGGAGGCCATTTAGCCCATTGAGTCTGCATCAACCACAATTCCACCCAGACCCTATCCCCGTTATCCCACGTACTTATCCTGCTAGTCCCCCTGACACTAAGGGGCAATTTAGCATGGCCAATCAACCCAGTCTGCACATCTTTGGACTGGGGGAGGAAACCAGAGCACCTGGAAAAAACCCATCCAGATATGGGGAGAATGTGCTAACTCCACACAGACAGTGAGCTGAGGCCAAATTCAAACGCAGATCCGTGGTGCTGTGAGGCAGCAATACTAATCACTGTGCCACTGTGCTTCCTTCTGCAATGTAGAGTAGAAATTCTATGGTTGTTATAATTAGATCAACCAGGCTCGAAGGACTAAGTAGCCTATTCCTGCTCCTAATTCTTATGTAATGAGTCCCTCTATAGGCTCCCATCCACCATTCCTCTCCCCAGCCTCTCTGACTTAACATTAGACATTTGCTTCTTCACTGCCAGCATCTAGAGGTGGGAATAGAGGTGAACAGGGCCTGGAAATTACAAAGGCAGTATGTATTGCTGCTTTCTCAACCCCTTTCCTGACAACTATCACTTTGTCCAACATGGGTTCACAGCCATATAGTATTACCTGCCTCCATGAGGGGAGGAGGAATTTAGGCTTATTAAAGCCTTGTTAACAGTTGGTAACAGAGGCTAAGACTTCCCATTCAGCCTCCGGCATCCTGTCATACCAGGAGGTAGTTTAACTGCGTGGTGACAGGCAGTCAGTGGCAGGTCAGAGGTCCAAGCAGGGTTTACAGGCCCTCCTTATCTGCCTGGGTTCAGGTGTAGCTAAAGGTCAGGAAGGCCTCTGATTGGTCCTCTAACTTTGTGAGCCTTCCTGCTCCCCTTATATGGACCAGAAACTTGTCACCATGCCAATTAAGGGGCCCCCCAATCAACATTACAAACAGGGACTTCGGTCCAATTAACTTTTTTAATTGATTTTTAAAATTTTTCCTTATTGGTTTGATTTGACTTAATTTATTGTTACATGTATTAGTATACAGTGAAAAGTATTGTTTCTCGCACGCTAAAAGACAAAACATACCGTACCTAGGGAAGGAAAGAAGAGAGTGCAGAATGTAGTTGGAACTGGAGCTGGACATAATACCCAGGGTGCAATCCAATTCAGCACTGCCAAATTTTCATGGCTACTGCTGAAAATGATTACTTCGTGTACATATAATTGGCAGCACCTTCCCAATGCATGCTCCCAGAGGGTAAGTCTCTTTGTCAGATGAGCACAAGTGGAATATTTACCCTGTAGTAGCATTCATGCAAATATCACAGCTTAGGCTGGCAGCCCAGATTCCTACAGCAACAGTTCTGAGAGTTCTGTGGCATTTTGAGTTTGTTGGTGCTTCTGTCCATAGTTCTCTGAGTTGTCCTAGCCTATGAGCATGCTTTTCGGGTGGCACAATAGCACAGCAGTTAGCACTACAGCCTCACATCCCCTAGGTTCAATTCCTGGCTTGGGTCACTGTCTGTGTGGAGTCTGCACGTTCTCCCTGTGTCTGCATGAGTTTCCTCCAGACGCTCCGGTTTCCTCCCGTAGTCCAAAGATGTGCAGGTTAGGTGGATTAGCTATACTAAATTGCCCCCAAGTGTCAGGGGGACTAGCTAGAGTAATGGGGATAGAGCCTTGGTGGGATTGTTATCGGTGCAGACTCTTCTGCATTGTAGGGATTCTATGATTTTCAATGCACTGAGTGCTTTTTCTCAGGAAGTCTTCCTTTTCACCATTCCCCTCACAGATTGTTTATATTCCCTCAAAAAGTCCAAGGCCCCACTGTAGATTTCAATTTATCACAAAAAAACTATTTACTGATCCGAAGTGCTCTACTTTTATAACCCAACAGCGAGTTATGTACAATTCACTGTGATAGAATCAACCTTCAGCTGCTTTTAACACCACATATAGCTAAATGCCATTACTGCTTCTGAGTCCCAGCTACTCACGGACTGCATTACCGATCCCCTTAGGTCACAAGCTTCAGCTACGCTCAGGCCACTGCATCATTTCCAGGCCAGAGAATATGGTCTGTAGTAAGCAGTTTCATTTGTTATCCTTTTCCCAACCGGAAACAATTACAATAAAGGTAAAAATGATAGCTGAGCCATACGCGGATGTATCACTCAGCGATCAGGATGTAACAAGGACGTTAGATGTACGAGGCAAGTTTTTTACTCAGAGGGTAGTGGATGCTTGGAACTCACTGCCAGGGAGGTAGTGGGAACAGATACAATAGTGACTTTTAAGGGGTGTCTTGACAAGTACATGAATAGGATGGGAATAGAAGGATGTGGTCCCCAGGAGAGTAGGAGTTTTAGTTCAGTCGGGCAGCATGGTCAGTGCAGGCTTGGAAGGCCGAAGGGCCTGTTCCTGTGCTGTAATGTTCTTTGTTCTTTGATTAAAGTTAAGTCTGACACAGCAGCTATTCTGCTATGCTACCTGAACAGTGTCAGTCTCTCCAAATTGAAAAACTGCGTTTGTTGCATTTACTGTTCTTCAGTTGAGTTTATGCTTCAGAATGTAAAGTATGTTACAAATAAGCCTCATAAAATGTTCACTGATTTTTATTACAAATCATATAAAAGTACATTTGGGTAAAAAATAGTCTAATGATAGATCATTTGCAGTAATCTGTGAAAACAGATTATTTTAGATTAATTTTAAGAAAGATTAATCTACCTACAAACCTGCCTGCAAATCAACCTTGTACTACTACTGAATCTTAAACTCTCTCATGTTGTCTCCTCCCTGTTCTCTGTTTACAATCAGGATCTGCCCATCCAAGTATCTCACTGACCCAAATCTTTTCTGTCATATTCATGTGCACATATTGATTGCTGTTCTGAACCTCAGCGCTGATTTAAATTAAATCATCGTCTTCAACCCTATCCCCAACCTTAGTGTTCAATTGAACCTCCAGCAGCCCTTTCTGATCTCATATTCTCCCTCCCAATGGCCATTCACTTCTAACTCCATAATTTCACAACTTTCCAGCCTTGCCTCAGCCCACACCAATGAAGCTGCCTTCATTATCTCCAGACTTGACAAATCCACTGTTCTCCCTGGCTTGCTTCTTAACCACGACACTGGCAACTTTAGCTCATCTAAGGCTCTGTGGCCCATATCCTATTTTGCACTAAGTTCCACTTGTGTCAATACAAACCTACAATGACTCTCAGTCCCATAATGCCCAGAAGGAAAAAACAGTAAAATAGGGAAATAATTTGATCTGAACTAATCATGTATTCTTTAAGCAGATGATTAGTACTGGTATGAAGTGTTTTTTTTAACTTCTGAGTGGCACCAATATAAGATGTTTCCCCTTACATTTGAATCTATTCATAACCTCCTTGTTTCATTTCTCTGCAACTTCCTTCAGCCTGCAGCTCTTTCAATACCACCTTTCCCCCCCCCAAGTACTCCCAACTTGCAGCACTACCATCACCATGGCCTCTCCACCTTCCCCTTCCCCCCCTTTTGATTCCGCTTTAATATCCATCCATTTGAACAGGTTTTGATTACGGCTCCTAATATCTCCTCCTTTGGCTTGGTATCCATTCTTGACTGGTTATGCCTCAGTAAAGTGACATGGGACATGTTTTTTACATTAATGGAACAATATAAATACATGTTGTTAATACAGTGATAAGGTGGCACCATGCTCAGTTGAATGAGACTAAATAGCTGATAGGCCTAAAGTTCAACAAACATTTGGCTGATTCCCCATTCTAACCCCAAAGTTCCTTGTGTTGTGACACTGAGGTTTATGTCAGATTGCACCCTACAAGAATTTGCAGAGTTAGTGGGAAGGTATGTCAATAACATGTGGCAAGCACATCATTAAAATGGGGACAATGAGTGCAAGAACCATCACACAGCTATATCTCTGGCACCTATTTGCCCCTTTCCCACGTAAACTCCAGGAAGGATCATTTAAACTTAATCCAGCTGACCAGATTTCAAATAGGTGAAGTGTTAAACGGATACCTGAACTGGTCCTAAGTGAGTTGGGTTCAGAATACTGATGTGTTGCACCCTTGGGTGGGAGGCTGCTCAGAACATCCCCCCAAACATTGATCAAATACTCCTAACCAACAATTTAATCTATCTGATTGAACTTACATAGGTTTTAACTTTAAAACTTTGGGGATTCAGGCTGTTTTTTGCCCACATTTGCCAACAATCCTCATGGAGAATACTACACTACCACTACAATAGAGTCCCAGCTATAGATGAGCAATGGAAACTCCCAGGAATTTGAATGCTGCTAACATATATGATTCAGGTGGATTTTGAAGCAGTGCAGACCAAATGATTTACAACTGATGGTGAGAATTCCCCCCCACTACTTCTTCTGTCAATCGTTTATCGACTATTTTGCATTGGTCTGCAAAAATGATTTGCAACATAGAAGTTGCTGGAACCTGTTTTGGAATTTGACTGCATGAAGGTAATAACATTTAATTTACCATCAGTCAGTATCCTGTGGGCCTTTAGTATTGTCTACAAAGTTTATGTGATAGGTTAATTTGTAATTAAACTTTAGTAAATAGTTCTTGTCTAATGATGTTGACATTAACTTTTCAATCACCTGCATTTTATGAATAGGTCTGCAATATTTTTAGAATTGTTACAACACAATAGGGAAAAATATGCATTAAAGGTTACATTTCAGGAAGAAGATTGCAAGATTTATAGTCTTGAAATATATTCATATTTATCTATTCTATGCAAATATGTTAAGACTACATTCCCAAATAAGCAGTCAACAGAGCAATTTAATTTCCAGGACTAGGCTTTCATCCAGTTACTTATATTGCAACAATAAATCATTGTGTAGCAAAGCTCTGGAAGCTAATAGCTTAAAAAAGGATTGGAGTGTTTTCATTTTGTCCTTAAAAGTCTCATGGGATCTTTTACACTGTGTCACTGATACAGTTAAATGCTTTACCTTGCAAATTGTCTTCTGTTGTACACGTAGACACAGACATCCCTGGTCAATGTTTCCTGTCAGCTTCAATCCATAAATCTGACATTTATAGGTTTGCTGTGAAAATTACAGCTCATTTTTGTTCTCTACGCACCAGTATGCATTTCTGCCTTTTGCACCAAAGGAGATTGAAATAAAAATCTTTCTGAAAGAAAATCGGACCATGTGTAGGGGGGAAAATGCAATTTTAGATTTGGAAAGGTATTATTTAGAAGTAAAGAAGATTAATTCACCATGAAGTGAAATCGAAATGTAACCCAATTGATGTCTGGCAAGTTGCTGCAATTACCTTCATCTTATACTTCTCCAAGTCAGTGTGGCCACACTCCACTCAATAGTTCACATCATCTGAATCAACTGGGAGATAGGCCATGAAAGTCATTCACTTTGACAAGGGTACTTGCATAGAAGTCCCTGATGGTTAAAATTCGGGCTGATATGAAAAGTGTAAAGCCGAGAAAAGCAGATGGTAAAATTCCTGCATCTTTGCTCGCCAACCTCTCCCTGTCAGATTCTGCCCACCCCCCCACCCTCCAATCTCCCAATGTGCAGTACCTGATCTCCAGGCCCCACTACTTCACCAGCAACCTGCATCTATGGAGGATGGGTGGAGCTGGGGGTTTTGCAGCCTCAGTGCAGAGTAGCAGTAGGTGGAGATCAGTTCATTTTCTCAACTCATTGCAGCTCCCTTATCACTATGCATATCACCAGTTGATTAATCTGATTAATTATAATGTTATTTTAAGTATTTCTCTCAACTTTGTCTTGATTAATTTGAATAAAATTATTTCCTCAGATATTTTGTCAACTTAGTTTGTAAAATCCTCAATGATTACACATGTTAGTAGTCCTCAGGCATACCACTGTCAGATTTAAGAGGCTGGGTGGGCCACCATATTTTGGCATCTGCGTACCCCAAAAAGCCATAAAATCTGGTTTTTGTATCGTCAAACTCCCATAATGTCCCTCCCTAATCTTTCTCCACCAAGCCATTTTTTTAAAGCTTTTTTTTAAGGGGTTCACCTGGATTACATTCACCTGGACTCTACCGCTAGCCCCCATCCATCAAATAGAACCCATCAGAGCATCAGGACCTTCTACTGAAAGGATCATCATCTTGAAACATTCAACATCATTTCTCGCCATCAGGAAACCAATTCTTTCCCGCCCCTCTTTCTTTCTTCCCCAGCCCATCCCTATCAGGATGGGAAAATTCTGGCCGTTAATTCTATTTCTCTCTCTTCATTGCTACTGCCAGGCTGGTTGAATATTTCCAGCATTTTCTGTTATTATTTACCACTGGGACCTGGTTGTTTCCCTGTCAGTTTATTTACATGAGCATAAATGCCAGTACGTAACACTGTCAATAGACTCTGCACCTATACATAACAAGAAGAATAATTTGCCGTTTCCAACTACTTCTTGAGCAGGAGATTCCCATGTAAGATATTCACTTCAGGAGGCACTGGAATTACCTATTGTACTGGCAAACGTTCTCGCCTCAGACATACCAGCATGCCCTAAGGAGTCTCTGTTGGCAGTTGCATCATAGTGCAATGATCTTATTTCCTCTGTCAGATTTTCAGAATTGGGAGAAATGCTGGTTTTGCAACTGACCAGACTTCACTCTTCAAAGTTATTGGAGTATAATATCTGGCGGGGTGTCAAACTGACATTCCAGCCAATCCCATGGGTTTACCTCCTGGTAAATTAGATTAAAATCACACCCACTACTTCTCGCTGTTGAATTCCTCACATCCACTCTGGATACATTAAACGTATTGGCTGAGCTGAAATCAATTAAAGTGACTTGGTATGTAGGATTGTATTTTATGGGCACCAGGAATATAATGGGCTGAGAAAGTCTTGTAAAATGATTGAGAACTGCTATAGGTCTGCATCACTACAGTTGAAACTAGATCACAGAGAGGAGAAAATTTCTTTTACTAAGTGGCTGTATATGAATTGAGGACCTCTGGTTGGCTGTATATCTTGTGACTTGTCTGGGCCATCTGCATCTCACACATTACAAAACAGTTCATATTCATTCAAAATTTTTCGGGTGATCCTATCTGATGTGACATTGTTTCCATTGCTTTTGAAGGCATTTGGTAATAGTATTGCCTCCGGTACCATTTTTATTATCTTTTATTTTCCATAGCTAGCCGTTTAGGGACCTAATTAGGTGCAGATGGATTTTATGAGTTTAAGGTTGCTAAAAAACTGACCTGAAAATACAGCTACTTGCTGGCACAACAGAAATGTATTAGTTTAGTCTGGTAAGAACTTTTCAGGGTTCCACAGTCTGGGACTGGCTCATAGTCCTTGAGTTCAAAACACCTTCAATTTAAAAGTATCCATATTTTGCAGTTACTGTTGCAACCCCTAATGCCATACTTACCACCCATTGGCAATCCAGCTTCTTCTTCACAAAACTTACTTGAAACACCAACCACTAAACATAATGGGTAAAAGGTTCTGATCCCATCAGGGGTAGGACTTCTTATAGACAGGAGCACTAAATTTGACATGATTGAAAAAGTCAATTTCCCTCCTAATCACCCATGTCGTCCCTGTGTCTGTGTCGGTTTCCTCCCAAAGATATATGGGTTAGGTGCATTGGCTATGCTAAATTGTCCCTTCGTGTCCTGGGATGTGTAGGTTAGAGGGATTGGCAGGGTGGATGTGTAGGATTACAAGGATAGGGCCTAGGTAGGATTGTTGTTGGTGCAGACTCAATGGGCTGAATGGCTTCCTTCTGCAATGTAGGGTTTCTATGGTTCCAATGATTGCAAAACTGCATATTTAAGAGTTGGGGAAAATACATCATCAGAAAAGGTGGAAATCAAGCCTTTCTGTTTACATACGGGTAGTGAGAGTAACCAACTCTGTTTAAATTAACTTGCTCCTGCCTGAGGCAAAGTCTTTATATAGTGTTCTTGAAGTCATGCCAGTTTACCTCTACAATGTCTTACTTCTTTATTACCACTTTATTATACTTTTCTGACAAACTTTGACAAACGGTTGTCTGGACTTAAAACAACAGCTCTCTTCTCTCCTTACAGATGCTGCCAGACCTGCTGAGATTTTCCAGCATTTTCTCTTTTGGTTACAAGTCTTTTCATTCAGCTGGTAAGTTGAGTTGTCTTTTTTCCAGATTAGCAGTGGACACCAAAATAGTTTTGACAACTTTACCTGGGCAGTCAGTTCTGTTTGGAATGTTTCTTACCTAGTGACTGACTGCTGCTTAAATTCTTTCACATCTTTTATTAGATCCTCAATATGTTTCTTAGAATTCTCCTTATCTGCTTTTAAATTCTGGATTTGTTCTTCCATACTGTGCATCTCACCCATCACGTTGTTCAAATTAGATTGGAGTTTAACTATTTTCATCAGTTTTGGTTATCACTTCTGCATTCAAGCAACTGTTCCAATTCATCTGCAATTCTATCTCCTGCTGCAGGCATTGTTCCTGATGTTGACTCAAGACTTCTGATGATTGAATTTGTTCAACCATTAATTGAAAAGCTATATTTATTGAATTTGCTTCTACAAGTTCATTATTTAAGCATTTCACGTCCTCTGTCAAGTGGTCTACTTCCTGTGAGTGGCATGCTGGTGTTCTCATTAGCTCATTTTTTTCTTAACAAACTCATCTTTTGTACGTGAAAATTGATCAGTGTCTCTTTAGCAGAATACTATATTTTATCTAGAGTTTTGTGTACAGCATTGTTCTCCTTATTTACAGAAAGATGCAACTGCATTAGAAGCAGTTCAAAGAAGGTTTACTAGACTAAATCCAGGAACGGGTGGGTTGTCTTATGAGGAAAGGTTGGAGAGGTTAGGTTTGAACCACTAGAGTTCAGAAGAATAAGAAGTGTTTTGATCAAAACCTTTAAACCCTGAGGGGTATTGACAGGGTGAATGCGGAGAGGATATTTCCTCTTGCTGGAGAATCTCGAAGTTGGGGGTCACCTTTTAAAATGAGGGTCGCTCATTTAAGACAGATGAGGAGAAATTTTTTCTCTTAGAGGGTTGTGACTCTCTGGAACTCTCCCTCAAATGATAGTGGAAGCAGATTCTTTGAATATTTTTAAGGCAGAGCTAGGTAGATTCTTAATTAACAAGTGGGGTGTGTGAAACTTTATCGGGGTAGACAGAAATGTGGGTTGAAGTTATAGTCAGATCAACGATGATCTTTTCGATTGGCAGAGCAGGCTTGAGGGGCTAAACAGCCCAATGCTACTCCTAATTTGGATGTTCATATATTTGTAATCATATTAACTTTACTGTCCGCCAATGCTCAAAATCCCCTGAATGGAAACTTTTAATATCTCTTAAATAATAATTACTACCAAACCAACTTTCTGGCCTCAAAAATTATTTTTTTCAGTAATTAATATGTTTTTGTGATTTTTTTTAAGTATATTTTTAATTTCTTCTGCCTGTCTCTTTTATCAATCTTTATTAATCCCAGCAGTCTTTCCCAAATTCTTTCTTTTGCTTTCTGTACAGGATAGTTATAGTTTACGGTTTATGTATTAGTGTCACAAGTAGGTTATATTAACTGCAATGAAGTTAGTGTGAAAATCCCCTAGTCACCACACTCCACCACCAGTTCAGATACACTGAGGGAGAATTCAGCATGGCCAATCCACTTAAAAACGTGGAGGGCAGCAAAGAACAACGAACAGTACAGCACAAGAACAGGCCTTTCAGTCCACTAAGCCTACGCCGATCATGTTATCCTACCCAGACCAACCGCCTCTATCCCTGCTTGTTTATTTGCCTATCCAGATAAGTCTTAAGTATCGTTAACATATCTGCCTCAAACACCTCACTTGGCAGTGCATTTCAGGCCTCCAGTCAGAACAGTGAATGGCAAGTGGCATTTCATCATCATTGACCGTAAAATCCAATGCAATATTTCTTCCTAGTTACAGATACTCACATTCAAGATCTTGAAGTTCTTTAACTACACATTTCAATTGGTGCAATTGTGTTCAGTCAAATTTGATCCAGGAATGCGTGTTTGTGCAATAGAAGAGATGGTCGTGAAGCTCTCAAAGTGATTTTTATCACCCAGGAATTTAAGGACAAAGATAAGTTTTATTCCCAGTTATGGGTGAAGGTGACAATATATGGTTGGCCAGAGACGCTGATCAACTAGGCCAGAATTTTACACATTATTTTCGGCATGCACCAGACTCAGAAGAATGTGAAATTGCATGGACAAATCACATGCGTCCTGATGTCATCACACATTCGCATGATATTTCGATCTTCAATCCAGGTGGAGCGCATCGTGCCTGCTAACCTCAGCTGCACAAGTCTTTCATGTTTAATGAGGTGGCCTCCTCTTGCTATTCCACAACATTCCACCTGGCACTCACCTCTTCTATGAGTGTGCACAGGCATCTGTCTGAGACGCTACCAATGCTCTCTGTGAAGAGAAATCTGAGGAAGAAATTCCTCCTCAGCTACCTCTTAAATGGGAGGCTCCTTATTTTTAAACTGCCTCCCAAGTTCTAAATTTTTCCAGAAGCTGTAAGTACATCTCAGAACACACTCTGTTGAAGTCCCCTCAGAATTTTATTCATTTCAATAAGATCACCCCTTATTGTGTGAGATTACAATGAGCACGGGTCCAACGTTTCCTCAGAAGGCAACCCCTTCATCCCAGGAATCAACCTAGTGATCATATTCAGAACCACGTCCAATGCAAATATTTCCCTCCCTGAATAAAGAGACTAAAAGTGTTTTGGTACTCTAGATGAGGCCTCATGAATGCATTGTAGAGTTATAGAAAAATTTAGAACCGTAAAACAATAGAATCCCTTTTTTAAATTCATCCATGGGATTAAGGCATCATTGGCTGGCCAGCATTTATTGCCTATCCCTAGTTGAGAGTCAACTATATTGCTATGAGTCTGGTGTCACATGTAGACCAGGCCAGGTAAGGATAGCAGATTTCCTTCACTAAAGGACATTAGTGAACCAGATGGGTTTTTCCGACAATCAACAATGGTTTTATGGTCATCAGTAGATTCTTAATTTCAGATATTGTTTATTAAATTCAAGTTCCACCATCTGCTGTGGTGGGTTTTGAACCTGGGTCCCCAGAGCATTAACTGAGTTTCTCGATTAATAGTCTAGCAGGAAGACCACAAGACCATTGCCTCCCCATCTCGACAGTGCAGAAGAAGGCCATTTGGTTCATCAATAGTGGGGAGTTACTCTAAACCTCGCTGGAGTGAACCACTCCAGCGGGGCAGAGATGCTAGTGGGCCTGGAGAGTTCAGCCCCAGGCGCACTAATCACATTTAAATGATATGCAAATGACCATGATCTCCCAGCCAATTTCCGGTGCGGATCTGATGCTACCAGAAATCCGGCACTGGGAGACGCCAGCGGGGCGCGAACGATGCATGAACCCTAAGAATTGGTTGATGCGAGAACATCCCAGCCTGCTGCACTAAAAAATTATCACGATGGAATGGGAGAATCACTGCCATTATTTCATTGAAGGCTGTTCAGAAAATCCTCACTAAGATGCTCCCCAGAATGGAGGGACTATCTTATGAGGAAAGGTTAAACAGGCTGGGATTCTACTCATTGGAACTTAGAAGAATGAGAGGTGATCTCATTGAAACACGTTGGATTCTTAAGACGCTTGACAGGGTAAATGCTGAATGTTTCCCCTCATGGGGGAGTCTAGGATCAGAGGGCATAGTCTCAGAATAAAGGGATGCCAATTTAAGACTGAAATTAGGAAGAATTTCTCCTCTCGGAAGTTGAGAATCTTTGGAACTCCTTGCCACAGAGAGCCGTGGGTATAGAGTCATTGGGCCCTATTTTACCAATTTCATGTCCGCCCAAACTTTTCAACCCTTTCTGAGGCGCCCCTATACGCACTCTGCCTGCAAAAATGTCAACAATTTTGAATCGCGCTGCAGAAGCCTGTGAGCAGGGCTTAATGTGTCCAAAATCCTGCAGCTCTGATTGGCACCTCCAACTGTGCATGCCACAGAAAGAAAATGATAGAATGCGGCTCCCCTGCCACATCGTTCCCTGGTAGAATAATGCCTCCCCCTGGCCTCCCATAGTCATTTCCCCAGCCCCACAATATTACTGACCCCCTTATTCCCCCGCCCCCTCTGCCACCCAGAACCATCGCGGGCCCCTCCCCCCCACCAATCTCAGGCTGAGTGACAGCAGACCCCCCCCTTCTCCCTCACTGATCACAGGCAGAGAGGCAGCAGACCACTCCTTCCCCTGCCCTCAGTGATCTCAAGCAGAGAGCCATCGGACACTCAGCACCTACCTCCTCACCAAACGGAGCACCCAAATTGGACTTTTGTAAAGCATGTCTGTTTCACGCTGAATCTGAATGCGCAAACACGATAGTAAAGGGGGAAATGCCAGTAAGTCAATTTAAACAGGCGCAACTTGATGGTAAACTCAGGCCCATTGTGTATCTTTAAGGCTGAGATGGATAGATTTCTGGTCAGTAAGGAAATCAAGGGTTATGGGGAAAGGGCAGGAAAGTGAACAGAAGGAATGTCAGATTAGCCATGATCTATTGAATGGTGGAACAGGTTCAATAGGCCAAATGGCCTACTTCTGTTCCTACATTTCATGGTCTTGTGTACGCAAAGAGTTGGCAAGAGAGATTGTACATGAGGGGTGGGAAGGAAGAGAGTCTGTGTGTGCAAGGGGCGCTTAACTGACAGGTGGTCACGGTGAACATCCCATCAATACCAACCATACATACAGCCACAGGGTCATCTACCTACCCAGTTCCCACACAGCCAGATACAGACATTGGATATTTCATTACCATCCACCTCACCTTTGTCTCCATCTAGGGAGGCACTTTGCTGGGAATAAATGAAAAAACAATATTCTCCAATGCATAGAGGAAGCAGATGCTCTGAAATGTTGCAAATGCCTGGTTGAACCAAGAGGGATAAGTATTAGGCCCTTCCATGGTATAGAGTGAAAATGACTCAAGGAGGTCCTTTAAGGTAGCTATATTTAAATATATGTTAAAACGTACTTTAAAAATTGGTTTTCTTTTTCATTGGTCCTGGCCTCGATAACTGGTTTCATCAGGTGGAATTGCCAATCCTGCTCATGCTGTTGATAGATCAAAGTTTTCCAATTAGAAGATGTTATCTGACACAGGCTGTGGTTTGCTTCCATCTCTTCCTGTGCCTCGCATCTATAGCAACCTGCTTTAGTAGTATTGTTGAGTGGCCAGTACCTTGTGCAGACAAGTCTCCTTCTGGTTACTTTTTACTGCTTGTTGCTGCAGCTCTGCAAAAGAATTAACAGCTGTGGGTTTTGATACCTAACTATATCCTGGAATAAACAATAAAATCATTGATGTGTAACCTTGTGAGCTCAATATGCAATGCCATGAACTTTGGCAAGCCTACAACATTTGGAGGTGAAAGGAATTAGTGCTCCATCTTGTAGAATGTTTGAGGCTCCACTCCAAACAAATATTCCACCCATATATAAACTAGATGTTCCAGCTTAATCCTTCAAGGCTGCTGTCACTTAAACTGATAATGAATTGATTTTTGTATATATCTGCTTCAACATTTAAAGTTTCGCTCAGCTTTTTAACCCTGCACTAGCTTTTTTACATTTTGCAAAAGCCTTCAGTTTGTTGACCAAAATGTTCCTGCCATCTGAACAACTGCTGCTGTCTAATAAGTGGCAGCAACACACTATTATTAATTAATTTCAGCCAGAAGCTTTTGTGAAGGGACAAACATTTAAATTTTGTGAGGCTGCACAGGAGGAGAGGGACTTCTGCGGTTGTGTCCTGGAGCTCCAACCATCTTCCTTTGTGCCTTGTGGATGGTGTGACTCCAACCAATGGAGGGCTTTCCCCTGATTCCATTGACTTCAGTTTTGCTTGGGATCCTTGATGTCATACTCAGTCAAATGCTGTCATGATGTCAAGGTCAGTCACTTTCATCTCACCTCTGAGTTCAGCTCTTTTGTCCATGTTTGAACCAAAGCTGTAATGAGGTCAGGAGCTGAATGACCCTGGCGGATCCCAAACTGGGCGTCACTGAGCAGGCGCTACCTGATAGCCCTGTTGATGACTCCTTACATTACTTTAATGATGATCGAGTTAGACTGATGGAGCAGTAATTAGCCAGATTGGATTTGTCCTGTTTTTTGTGCACTGGACATACCTCAAGCAATCTTCCACATTGCCAGGTAGTTACCAGTGTTGTGGCTGTACTGGAACAGCTTGGCTAGGGCCACAGCAAGTTCTGGAAAACAAGTCTTCAAGACTGTTGCCAGAATATTGTCAAGACCCACAGCCTTTGCATATCCAGTGCCTTCAGCCATTTCTTGAAATCGCATGGAGTGAGTCGAATTGGCTGAAGACTGTCACCTATGATGCTGGGGACTTCTGAAGGAGGCCAAGACGGATCATCCACTTGACACTTCTGGCTGAACATTGTTGCACATATTTCGGCCTTATCTTTTGCACTGATGTGCTGGGCTCCTCCATCATCGAGGTTGAGAATATTTGTGGGGCCTCTTCCTCTAGTGAGTTGTTTAATCATCCACCACCATTCATGCCTGGATGTAGCAGGACTGCAGATTTTAGATCTGATCCATTGGTTGTGGGATCGCTTAGCTCTGTCTATAACTTGCTGCTTATGCTGTTTGGCATATTAATAGTCCTGAGATGTAGTTTCACCAGGTTGACACCTCAATTTTATGTTAGAAAAGAAGGACTTTGCAGGGTCGACTGAGTTTGTTGTTGTTGTTTCCAGTGCTTACATGCCAGGTGATCCATCTGGTTTCATTCCTTTTTGTTCTATCTTTAGTGATTAAATACTATGGCTAGGCGATTTAGGAGTGCATTTAAGAGTCAACCACATTCCTGTAGGTTTGGAGTCGCATGTTGGCCAGCCAAGATAAGGAAAAGTTTCCTTTCCTAAAGGGCCTTAGTGAACAGGGTGGGTATTTGCAACAATTGTTTCATGGTTATCGTTAGACTTTTAATTCTAGATACTTTATTGAGATTTTAAATTCCACCATCTGCCATGGTGGAATTCGAACACTAACTCACAGAGCATTCCATTGGGTCCCTGGGTTACCAGCCAAGCGACAATACCTCAGTGCCACTGCCTCCCCTACTTGATTTACATGTTTTTCTGGGCTGTCTTCTGCAGTGAATATAGACAAAAAGTACTTGTTCAATGTTTCCACTATTTCCTTATTTCCCATTATTAATTCCCAGACTCACTTATAGAGAACCAATGTTCAGTTTTCTTATTCTTCTGTTTTTAAATAATTGTAGAATCTCTTACTACCTTTTTTATATTTCTAGCCATTCTCTCTCATACTCTAATACCTCCCTTCTTTTTTCAGTTATTCTTTGCTTATTTTTAAATTCTGTCCAATCTTCTGACCAATCACTAATCTTCACAGAATTGTATGCTTTTTCTGTCAATTTGACACTATCTTTTAGCCACAAATGGTGACCTTGTAATAAGGGTTCGTCTTTCTCACTGGGATCTATTTTTGCTGAATGTCATGAAGTCTGTCCTTAAGCGTCTGCCATCACATCTCTGCTGACCTTTCCCTTCATCTAATTTCCCAATTCACTGTAGCCAGCTCTTCCTTCATGCCCCTGTAAATTGCCTGTAGTGCAACTTAAAAAACTAGACTTATACTGCACTTCTTACCGTCAAAGTGAATGTAAAATTCAATCATATTATGACGGCTGCTATCTAGATGCTTCTCCACTAAGAGATCAGTGTTAGGCTCCATGTAATTAATTCTGTGTCATCACACCTTCCTGGGCCCAGAATTGCTTGCTTTTTGGTTGACTGTAGAACATGCTGCTCGAAGAAATTCCCTCAAGTGCACTTAATGAATGTATCTTCCAGGCTATCTTTGCCCATCCAATTCATCCAATCTGTTTGTAAATTAAAGTCATCCATGATTATTACAGTATATTTCTTCCAAACCCCCATTATTTCTTCCTGTATACCCAATTCCTGCAGTAGAGTTACTGTTAGGAGGCCACTAAACTACTTCCACAAGTGACTTCTTTACCTTTGCTATTTCTTATTTCTACCCAAATAATTCCATATCTTGATGTTTAGAACTAAGGTCATCACTATTGTACTAATGCCATCTTTAATTAACAGATCTACCCAATTTTCTTTCTATGAAATTGTTTTTATTCCTCCAGGTAAGGACAATTTTGGGCATTTTTTTCTTGTTAATGCTTTCCATCAACTGCATCAATAATTCATTAGTAACGTGTTTCCGTACTGACACTGCATAAACTATCATGTCATTATTTTCCTCTTAATAAAAATAACACATTCTTCAGTTCTACTTTTGGTATTTGCTTCTCAATCATAACTGGCCATGTTCATCAGTGAGAAAGGTGACCTGTCAGAATTGAAAGATCTGATGGATATATGCTGATATCAAGCATTCTTAGGCTTGAAGAGATGGCCCTGACCACTCTCCCTCCTATTTCAAAAGACCCAGCTTCAATGCCTGAAGTAAATGAAATAATAATAATAAAAAGAGATGCAAATAGGGCTGCCAATTTGTTTTCACTCAGTTCACACTATTGCAAAAATTGCCTGCAACGTAGTTCACACACTAAAATAGCTTTTTCTGCAATGAATGTTAAATTCACTAAATGCACACAGATAGAATCATTGCAGCCAACATAGTTTAACTGTGTTTAATTGAAAATAGTTAAACTTTGTGTTGTGTGGCACGATATAAAGGTAAAGTCACCATAATCCCTGATGACCATAGGCTGCCCTCTTCTTTGAGGGGGAGAACTGACTGGTGGGATTTAACATGAGGATCACCACACCCCAAGTAAGGGGCAAGGTTAGGTAGGTGGGGCCTTCATGAACAACCTCAGTGTGTACAGGAATTGAACTCACATTGTTGACATCATTCTGCATCACTACTAGCTGTGCAACCAACTGAGCTAACCAACCGCTGTCAGCATGTATGGCACTGCACAATATTAAACTGGCTAGATTCCAAACTGCTCTAGCAACTCAAATCTGCTCACCTGATGCTGAGTTTGGACTTTGAGAAGACATCTCAGGTCCTGGCCTCTTTGCAGTCTTGGTTCAGTTATTGACAAAAACGTGACTGCCCTGGAAATCTAGGCAGCATTTGACTCAGTTTGGCATCAAGGAGCCATTGCAAAACTGAAGTCAATAGGAGTCAGGAGGAAAACCCTCCACTGGGTGGAGTCATTCAGAGTACAAAGTAAGAGGGTTGTGGTTGTTAGAGGTTAATCATTTCAGTCTCAGAACATTGCTGCAGGAGTCCCTCACTTAGTGGTCTGGGCCCAAGAACCTCCAGTTGCTTTATCAATACCTTCCCTCCATCATAAGGGCAGAAGTGGGGTGTTCATTGATGATTGCACAATGTTCAGCAGCATTCGTAACTCCTCAAATACCAAAGCAGTCCATGTACAAATGCAACAGGACCCAGATAATATCCAGGCTTGGAATGACAAGTAGCAAGTCGTATTCGCTACTTGTCATTCCAAATACACAAGTACCTGGCAATGACCATCTCCATCAAGATACAGTCCAACTGTCACACCTTGACATTCAATTGCAATACCAGCACTGAATCCCCTGCTATTTATACCCTGAGGGCTACGATATAAATACTGTGGCTACAAGAGTAGGTAGACGCTGGGAATTGTGGGGAAAGTAACTTACTTCTTGAGTCCCCAAAGCACGTCCATCTTCTACAAGTCATAAGGTCAGGAGTGTGATAGAATACTCTCCATTTGCCTGGATGAGTGCAGCTCCTATATTACCCAAGAAGCTTAACACCATCCAGAATAAAGCAGCCCTCTTGGCCGGCACTCCAGAACCTTCAACATTCACTCCCTCCACCACCGATGAACAGTGACAGCTGTGTAAACCGTCCACAAGAATAGCTGCAGCAATTCACCAAGGCTCCTTCAAAAACATCTTCCAAACTAGGGAACAACGTTTCTACACTGTCAATGGAACACCTTTCCTATGCACTCACACCACATGGACTGCAGTGGTTCAAGAAGGCAGATCATTACCAACTTCTCAAGAGCAATTAGGGATGGGCAATATATGCTTTGGAGAAGTACAGAAGAGGTTTACCAGGATGTTGCCTGGTCTGGAGGGTATTAGCTCTGAGAAGAGGTTGGATAAACTCGGTTTATTCTCAGTGGAATGATGGAGGTTGAGGGGTGACCTAATAGAGGTTTACAAGATTATGAGTAGCATGGACAGAGTGGATAGTCAGAGGATGGCGTATGTCTGGAGTGCACTGCCTGGGAGGTGGTGGGAGCAGGTACGATAGCAACAAGACAAAAACATGAATAGGATGGGAATGGAAGAATACATTTTCCTTAAGTGCATAATGCTTTAGTTTAGGCAGGCAACATGATCAGCACAGGCTTGGAGAGCTGAAAGGCCTGTTCCTGTGCTATACTTTCCTTTGTTCTTTGTTGTTACTAACTGCTTTTGATAATCTGAATTCATTGTTAGTGGGTTAGCATTACGTAAGGCTAGCCTGTACCTTTAAAGCTTGTTAGCAACTCTTAAAAGGACAGTGCATTGCGTTGAAGTAGTTGCTGATGGTTGTGCATAAAATTAATTTGATCTGGAAAAGAAATAAGAATGACACAACCTAGAAGGGACAGGCTCTAAGATATTCAGTTACTGTACTTGGTGGTGGAGGTGAAAAGGTGGAAAAAATCCCTGTAACCATAACGGCCAGGAAGCCCTCCAGACGCACACTCTGAAGGCAGTGGAAGAAGAGAGCCATTTAGACCAATGTCAGGAGTCAGGCCAAAAAGAAGGAGGATGAAGTGCCTCAAGGAATTCAATGACCTCACAGAAGTGATCAAGGTCATTAAATGCATTGTCTAATGTATATCTGACCAACTACAATCAATAGCCTCAGCCACTGCTAATCCACCATATCCCCATCATTCAACCTACCAATCAGCACTTCAAACTAACATTCATTTGCTGCACTGTCCCTTCATACACTTAGTATTTCTGCATATCTCAGACCCACATCTCAGATCTACATCTCACCAGGACAAACACAAGAATACCAAATTTCAAACGACCACAAAAATTTATACTTCAGGTGAAAAGACTGCTGATTGGTTAACAAGTCGACTTGACTTGATTGAAATGTTGCCATGGAGAAGGCAATGGGAAGCTATAGGCTCCTCAAGCCCCTGGGTAATTCAAAAAGGGTACACGGATAGAACATACTTCTTTAGCTTGCAGAAAAGTAGATTGTTGCCTTTCATGGTTGCCATGGTGGTGGGACTTCCAAATTTCAGTCTTTTTTCATAGCATGCCATTGTCTGCTTTATCATTTTATCATGACTGTTACCAGGTGCCAGGAATGTATGTAACATGCTGTTTATCATTACACGCAAGCTGTCTTTAAAAAGAGTGGAATCCCTTTGAGTTTTGGTAGAGGACAGAGCTAACATGTGGTCCCCACAAAGCAATATTTGTTCAGTCAATGACCTTGGGCACTATACAGAAGTCAATAATCATAGGGATGCAGAATTCTTCTTTCACTTATTTCTCGCTGACAAGAGAGCATGAAACGTAGTTAACACTTAATGAAACTACCAAAAGTGCCTCACTCGGCACTCACATTCAAAGAAAGCTGTGCAATGTTGGTCTGAGGAATTGGATAATCTCCTAAGAATTTTATACTGCTTGGAGTCAGTGGACTGGTCAGTATTTAAAACTTCTGCGACCAGCCTGAACAAGTATGCCACTACAGTAAGTGACTTTATCAGTCAGTGTGTGGAAGACTGTGTGCCAAAGAAGCAAATCCACATGTTCCCCAACCAGAAACCATGGCTGAACAGGGATATCCACTGCTTGTTGAAATCCAGATCTGAGGTGTTCAAGTCAGGCAACTCTGGCCTATACAAGAAAGCCAGATACAATCTAAAGAGAACCATCAAAGATGCCAAAGATAGCATGTAAGATTGCCGGCTCCAGCACACCCCTCCCTGATAAGCTCAATGCATTCTATGCCCATGAGGTCAGCAACAGCCTGCCCTCCACTCTGGAAGCCTCAGATGAACTTGTATCTGGGGTCACCGTTGCAGATGTCAGAGTAGCTTTCTCAAAGGTCAACCCACGGAAAGCAATTGGCCCAGATGGGGTACCTGGATGAGCACTCAGATCCAATGTGGATCAGCTGGCAGGGGTATTCATAGACATCTTCAACCTCTCTTTACAACAATCTGAGGTCTCTATCTACTTCAAGAAGACATACAGAAGAAAAAACAAGCAGCATGCCTCAATGACTATCATCCAGTGGCTCTGACATCCATCATTATGAAGTGCTTTGGAAGGCAACTCATAGCATGAATCAATTATAGCCTCCTGAACTGCCTGGATCCTCTACAGTTTGCCTACCGCCGCAACAGGTTCATAGCACACGCCATTTCCCTGGCCCTGCACCCAACCCTGGAATGCCTAGATAACAAAGACATCTATGTCAGACTCCTATTTATTGACTGCAGCTCAGCCTTCAACACCATTTTTCCCATGAACCTCACCTCCAAACTCTGTGGCCTGGGACTTGGTTCCTCGCTCTGCAACTGGAGCCTGAACTTCCTAACTCACAGGCCACAATCAGTAAGGTTAGGCAATAAACCACCTCCAGCAAAATCATCCTTAATACTTATGCCCCACAAGGCTGTGTTCTTAGCCCTCTACCATACTCCTTATACACTTATGACTGTGTGGCCAAATTCCCCTCCAATTTGCTGATGACACCACCTTAGTGGGATAGATCACAAACAATGATGAGACACAGTACAGGAATGAGATAGAGAATCTGGTGAACTGATGCAGCAACAATAATCTCTCCCTTAATGTCAACAAAATGAAGGAGATTGTCATCGACTTCAGGAAGCAAAGAGAAGAACATGCCCCTGTCTACATCAACAGGGATGAAGTAGAAAAGGTCAAGAGCTTCAAGTTTTTAGCTCTCCAGTTCACCAACAACCTGTCCTGTTTCCCCCCCCCCATGCCGACACTATAATTAAGAAAGCCCGGCAATGCCTCTACTTTCTCAGAAGACTAAGGAAATTTGGCATGTCAGTTACAACTCTCACCAACTTTTGCATCATAGAAAGCATTCTTTCTCATCGTATCACAGCTTGCTATGGCTCCTGCTCTGCCCATGACCACAAGAAACTACAAAATGTCGTGAATATAGCCCAATCCATCATGAAAACCAGCCTCCCATCCATTGACTCTGTCTACACTTCCTGCTGTCTCAGCAAAGCAGCTAGCATAATTAAGGACCCCACACACCCCGGACATTCTCTCTTCCATCTTCTTTCATCAGGAAAATGATACAAAACTCTGAGCTCACATAACAACTGACTCAAGAACAGCTTCTTCCCTGCTGCCGTCAGACTTTTGAATGGACTTACCTTACATTAAATTGATCTTTCTCTGCACCCTAGCTATGTTGTTTCCTTCTCTATGAATGGTATGTTTTTGTCTGTTTAGCATGCAAGAAACAATATTTTTCACTGTATGTTAATATATATGACAAAAATAAATCAAATCAAATCAAGTCATTCTACACCAGGCTCCAAGCTAGTGAGTCAGGCCCATTCTATCTATTTAAACTCTGAAAATAGGTTGAAATTGTTTCCATCCTTGGACCTAATGCAACATTTATGAAGAATTGTGAGATGTTGCAAGTATCTACAGCTCCAGTCTGGAAGGTGACAGGGTTATTAATCTTCATTGCATCAACAATGCATTCTGTGCTATGCATTGAGAATTCAGTAGAGGCTGGTGCAAGTAGCAGATTTCAGTGAGGACATTCCAATTGAAGCTCAAACATTGCACATACCGAGGTACAGGCAGGTTAATTACTCTCTGCTATCCTGGGTCTCAAACTCCCCCAGTTTAGAGGCCTTCTTTCCTTTCACCCACCCTCACTTCCCCTCCCCTTCCAGCAGCTTGTCCTGTTCTGTGTCATGGGTGGCACAATGGCAATGGGCAGCCCAGTGACACAGTGATTAGCACTACTGCCTCACAGCGCCATAGTCCTGGGTTCGATTCCCAACTTGGGTCACTGTCTGTGTGGAGTCTGCACATTCTTTGTGTGTCTGCATGGGTTTCCTCTGGGTTCTCCGGTTTCTTCCCACAGTCTGAAAGACGTGCCGGTTAGGTGCATTGACTTGAACAGGCATCGGACTGTGGCATCTGGGGAAATTTCACAGGAACTCCATTGCAGTGTTAATGTAAGCCTACTTGTGACTATTAAATAAACTTTAAACTCTACTCAATCGATAAATTATTGTGTATTCCAAAGGGGATGGCTGCCAGTACACTTATGTCTGGGCACAAATGGTTCACGCAGATATCTCAAAGTCAGCAAAATGTCATTCAACACCTGTTGCTTGAAGACTTTTACAACTTGAAATAACTATTGAAAGTCCAAAACCTTGTAGAAACCTTGCAGAAGAAGAAATTGACACCAGCAATTGAGCTGTAAGTAGTTGCTGATCTCTTTAAATATTGCTGATGGTTGTCTTTCATATGAATGTGTGCTCAGCTGCGTAGGGTTAAGACACCATTAGCTAGAATGTTGAGCTTCAAAATGACACTGTTGGCATCCAATCAGCTTTGTATGCTGATTGCCATCATGCTTGCTGTGCAAGAACTAACAGCTAATCACTGCCAATGAGCTAATGATCACACAATATGGCACCCAGTGCAATTCCTCCCAAAACTCTGCACATGCACTGTGGAAGCTGTCTCACCATCCTAAAGGTCAATGTCCCAAAATGGGTGCAAAAACACAGTTACTCGCCCTGGCACTGGAACATTGGTCAGATGCAGTTTCTTTGGAGCATGCTTACTGCTGTAAGATGCATTACACAACAGGTTGCATCAATAGTTGTGCACGGTATAACACATCCAAAATAGTTCTAATGCAATAACATTGT